>NC_138544.1:26227689-26869688 GCF_964234715.1 Podarcis melisellensis
AAATTTGCTCCCCAGGAGATCCTCCCTACTCCAAGTTCAAAGTGTGTGCTTGCACCCTCACACATTGGGGCAGGGGGAGAAACTGGAGCGGAAAAAGCCATGCAACCCCTCTACCATTTTAACATCCTCCTCCTTTCTTTCTTTTTTTTCATTTTTCAAAAGAATGCTGCTGGGGCATGTCTTTATATAAGTGGTATCCCTTTTGGCAACCTTATAATATGCTGCTTAGAAATGATGGCATTAAGCAGCATGCCTGGATAGCTCAGCTGGCTAAAGCATGGTGCTGATAATGCCAAGGTTGCAGGATCGATCCCCGTATGGGACAGCTGCATATTCCTGCACTGTCGGGGGTTGAGATAGATGATCCCCAGGGTCCTTCCACTTCTACAATTTTGTGATTCTGTAAATGGCTGAACTACATCAAGAATAAAACAAGTGGTATGTGTATGTAGTATGCAATCAGCCCCTAAGGGACCTCACCGAGTGAGAGGTCCACTGGAGCCCTGCTGGAAAGAAAGATGGCAACACCACCATATCCTATGGAGGAGTCAAGAGAAGCGTTTTCTCTCTCAATCTCTGTTGCTACAGGAGGCAGAGGGAGTTAGTATGCAGTGTATAGCTCTGCAACCAACCAAAATGCCATCACAAAATGCCAGTCCAGCAACGTTTGATGAAGTCTGGAGAGCACAGTTTCAGAAATAAAATCGTGCTCATGCCACATGCAGACTTCACACTCCATGTTAATTAATTCAGAAGGGTTAATTCCCCTCCTGTATTCCAAATTCAAAAGTATGAATCAGAACCCCTGCCCCCTGTAAGAAAGCATTGGAAAGGAAGGGGGAAATTCTCATTACCCAGAGTAATTGATTAAAAGTTAATAGAGACTAAAAACAACAAAAACAACAATTATTTTTTTAATTTATACCTCGCCCATCTGGTTGGGTTTCCCCAGCCATTCTAATCTGGACTAAGTGATCTTGAATATGGAATGCAATGGTTCAGTCCTATACTTACCCTCTCAGAAGTAACCACACTGAGCTCATCGATACCCCCAAGTAGGTGGGTATAGCTCAGGTCTAGTGATGGTGAAAGCATCACCATCATTCCTAAAACTCCATCTCTGCAAATGGGTGATGCCCCCATTCGCCCTGACCCTTGATCTTGTGCTGCTAGCATCTTGATCTGGATGCTTCAACTTACCTCTGGACTTCACTTGTTATTCCTACAGATCAACCTGTTCTTAAAGATGTAAGAACGGTGCTATTGCGAATAATATTTTTGCTGTGCTAGGGAGCATAGAGAAGGGGGAAGCAAGGCACTCACGTCTGGTGGCCACAGCAGATTGAACTCCTTCAGCTGCAAGCAGGTATCCAAGGAGGAAGAAGAGGCAGGCCCCCTTCATAACTGGAAATGCACAGCTGGACTCACAAGCACAGAACTTGCATGGATCAGCCTGCTGTTTCTCCAAAGCTCTTCAGAACAGAACTGGGAATAAAGTTTGCCTGCTGCCCTCCTCCCTTCTGATTAAATTAAAGCCCCAGGGCTCATCATGTGATGGCATTAAGGAGAGATGCATGATTTTGTGTCTTTGGCTTTCCTTTCCCTCCCTCCAGCTCATGTGCTTATGACTCATGCCTCTCACTTTCTACATCCACTGGGATTTTTAACAGCTTTGCTTAGATGCAATGGCCTTTTGCCTCTCCGGCATTTCTGGAGCAATCTTGCACCTTTCACAGAGGGTGTAGCTGTTTATCTTACACCAAGTTGTTAATTCCTACAGATGTTCAGGGATGACCACCTCCTGCTTTCTTTGGAGACCATTTCTGCTCTCCAGATAGTGGTTAAAGGATCAGGAGTATATTTGGAAAAGTTTTTTTTAATATAATGGAATCAGTGCCACCTAGCAGCAAGAATTACTGGAGCTAATATACTTCAGGAATGACCAAGGCATTATAGAAAAACTCCACCAACAGGTCTAATGTCAAAATATAGTATTTCTCATTTTCTCCAACAAATTTATTTTCCTTCCATATGAGAAGGTGTACAGCTCCTTACATAATATGAGAGGAGCCCTTAGGGAACGCACAAGAGGATACTTAGGTGCTACACTGCCTTGTTTAATACCAGAGAGCCACCATGAAAATGGCAAAAGAAACCCACCACTGGGGTCACATATTATCACATGTGGTGGGAATGCTCTATTGTAGATTCATTCTTGAGTAAAGCCTTTGAGGCGATATTATGGAGCAAAATATTATTGTTTAATGGACTCCAAACTGACTGAATTAGCCATGTTCCAGAAGCTGAATGGAACTCCAAGAAAGGGATCTTGTCATCTGGGCAGCCCAATGTGGGGCTCAAACCCACAACCCTGAAATTAAGAGTCTCATGCTCAGCTGACTGAGCTATCCCACTTCAATGATCTTTATTGCTTCAGTACTGTGGCTTGTGAGCCCAGGACAGCTCTTGTGTTGAATTACGTAATGTGTGAGAGTTGTTATAAATGATAAAAAGATGCTGTAAGCATTTGGGGGAAAACTTTTATACTGACCAAGTTCTAAATCAAAGCATTAAATTGTGGGCCAGAGCCACTTTGCCGTATCCATGTTTGTCTGTTAGCTCATGAGTCTAAGCAAGCCCCTGTTGCATGTCAGTAAAAGTTGTGACACAGTGTCATCACTTTTATCACAGTGATGCAGAATTCAGGGGTGGCAAACTTGTCTACCTTCTACGCAGCTTTTAAAGGTACAGGAAAGTCTTCATAAGCTAATCAGGATTATTTTGGTGTGGAAATAGGGTTGGAGCTATTTTTGAAAAGGTAGTGCGGTATCATACACTCTGTATGGCTGGTAAATCTGGATGCATATTAAAGAGTGGCAGCTCACTGTGACCAACTCCTACACGTAGTTGACTCCACATTAAGAAACCTTTATTCAAGATTTAAAATGGCCTCCATACGACTGCTAGGGGTTCAGTCCTGCCCCACCAAATGTTATGACTGGAAAACACACCAGCCTGTTCTTATAGGCAGGTAGAGGCTACAGCTCCACTTCTCCCAGAGACCTGTAAGCAAACTTCATATCAACATAGTACTCAGAAGCAGCTCAGACAACAAAAATGTCCATGCATAACTGATTGTTTGTCTGATTACACACAAAGATTTATATCTATATACTTTGAAGACTTGTCATGTGATAAATTCCAGAGTAGTGACTGTGTTAGATTGTTGCCGCAGAAGTCTGCATGTTGTCATATGATATAGCTCAAGCAACTTTGTGAACTGTAAAGTGTTTGTAGGTTTATGTAACTTCCCTTTAGCTCCTTGTCCCTCACCCTTTCTGCCATTCCTACCTGTGTTTCGTGTTAAGCAAAATGAAAAATTTAATAGAAGCATTAATGATGAGAACAAATTAATGGCAAAGACCCAAAGAACAATAAAATGAATTCCGTGCGATCACGGGAAATCTAATCAAAGCACAGTGTCCCACACGCCTCATGGCAAGTCGCTTTCAAAAGTGACAGACATTTCAAAAGCAGTTTGGGCTGTGACGTGGAGATCGACTGCTCCAAAGAAAAAAAAATTGTTAAAAACAAAACAAAACACTGGGAAGCGTAAGCCCTTCCAAAATAAATGTGAGGGAGGTGGTTCATGATCAGCTCGCCCAATATATTTTTATTTACTTCAGAACCGCTTTGGAGAGCTCTAATTTGATTGAGGAAGTTATGCCCTCATACTTAAACCAAGCAGATTAACAGTTGAATCTTCAACACTGGTGATGACTCTGGATCCTCCATCACATTTAAGCTCAGAGGGTGCTGGATAGGTCCCAAGCCACACACTGATCTGTCCTTTAACACCTTGCTGTTGGTTCCTGTCCCCCAAGCACCTGCCACCTGAGGTAGCTGCCTCACTGTACCTAATGACCAATGGGACAAGAACGAAAATGTCTGTTTTTTTCTGTGTGATATTAAACAATACACTCACAATATCATTCCTGTTCTCTCTATTCATTTGTAAACCAAAGAATAGCAAACTAAGTGACTTAGCAGTTTTCTAATCTTGAACATCAAATGTGATATGAAATTGCTAATTACATGGCGGCAATATGTGTAATGAGCTTGGTTACGCTGCTTCTAGTTATTGCAACTGACACAAAGACTATCATTCATTCACTTTTACAAAATGACTGTAAAAGCACCACTGTGGTGTCACAATAACATCTCACTTGTTTCATGCCACTCCATCATGATGGCATCTATTTGACCATCTTAGATGGACTCAAATCTTCTGTGCTTTAAATTAGGGCTGTGGTTTGAATATTCATAGTTGATTCCTGTACTGTATTGCTGTAAGCCACCCAGAGTGGCTGTGGAAACCCAGCCAGGTGTATGGGGTATAATAATTTATGTATTATTACAGAGGTACCTCAGGTTACAAACACTTCGGTTTACAGACTCCACTAACCCAGAAGTAGTACCTCGGGTTAAGAACTTTACCTCAGGATGAGAAAATAAATTGCACGCCATCGGCCCGCCGCAGCAGGAGGCCCCATTAGCTTAAGTGGTACCTCAGGTTAAGAACAGTTTCAGGTTAAGAACAGACCTCCAGAACGAATTAAGTTTGTAACCAGAGATACCACGGTACTACTAATAAAAACTAACTGATTTATCAGAAATTTCTAACCTCAATGAGTTGGCATTATCTGAGAGTTAAGGGCACATTTGTTTATTGGCTTAAATTATTTTGCTCTGATGCCTTATGTTAGGGAATACAAAATAAAATACTAGAGATGGCTTTCCCATCTTAATAATATGTGCTTTTTTTGTCCATAATGCTGAATATCATCTCATATTTCCATGAAGATCCTGAAATTCTTGTTTCTTCATTACATTCATAGAGACATTTGCCTATTACCAGTGCCTCACCACTTTCAAATATTGTAAATAAGGCAGGCCCTGCCCTCGGGCTTTCAATCTAAAAAGCACAGCACAAAAGGAAAACAAGGTGCAGAGGGAAGAGGAAAAGAACAAGTTCATCCACCAGCTGAAAATGTAACAGTTTTTCCAGGCTAGCTGGAATGCAACAGTTCAGCTAGTCTGAAAGAATGGCTGCCACTAGGTGACAGTTGAGGTTTCAGTACACACAGGGCATCCCTAAGAACAAAGGATGTTTTCTTCTCACATTGCTTCAAATAAACCTACGCCTTCTTAGTCTGTCACTCTAGAACTGCTGTCTTGAGGGAAATCTTTAAAAGAAAGGAAACCAATGAGCCTTAAACAATCTCCCTGAGTAATCAATCAAAACATTTTTAATCCCTTAATCCCACTATTAATCAGCTAAATGTTGCAGAATTACAGTAAGAAAGTCTAGAAACACTGAGTGGCTAACAGAGAAAGAGATAAATGAATAAAGCAAGTGCGTATATCTGGCAGTAATTTGTTTTTAAGTTGTTAAAACATTTTTAGCCTCCTATTCATCAGAAAGGGGAGGGGAGGGCTCCCAGAGTGGGTTTCAAAAATCAGCAGTAAGACAGGGCCTGCCCTCAGGCTTTCAATCTAAAAGACATGACATGAAAGGAAAAAGGGATTCGGAGGAAGGAGGAAAACAGCAGACTTGGACACGAGGCTAAAGTGACAGTCTTTACAGAGTAGCTGGAATTAAACAGTACATCAGTCCAATGGAATGGCTGCCTATAGCAATGCTGACATACTGTGATTTAATATTCTCAGTTGGCTTTTCCTGCATGAATTCGGGCTTTAAAACGACAATCATTTTAATGATTATTTTTGCAATACAAAAAGGAAGAGGGGGTGCTTTTTAAACAAAACAAAACACTCCGTACTTTCAATACAAGTACCGTAATTAAGCCATCAATTTGAGAGTCAGGGTCACGGGTTCGAACTCCATGTTGGGCGAAAGATCCCTGTACTTGTGGTTGGTCCCTTCCAACTCTTCACTGATTCAAATTCTATATCCACTTACCTGGAAGTTAGTCCCAGTGAATTCAACGAGACGAGTAGACATGTTATATGCTTGTGCTGTAGATGTACAGCTCAAAGGGGTGAAAACAGGGAAGGGGAATCAGGGCCCTTCCAGATGTTGTTGGACTCCAAGTCCCATCAGCCCCAGCCAGACCCTGCCCACCCATGAGGTCGAGTGAAGTATCTCTCCCAACCCCTCCTGCACCATCACTTCCGTAGTGGGGGGGGGGGGGCAGAGGAAGGCACATTCCCGTTTTACCTCAGGGATGTTGCAAGATGTAGTCCAAAGATATCTGAAGGACCACAGATTCCCCTCTCCTGCCTTTAAAAAAAGGCAGAACAATTTTCAAGGTTTTTATTAAACAATTAAGGTCATTGGGATTTTTTTCCAAATCTGAAGCTCATCTGGAAGAAAATGTCATGTGCAGTGGAAAAAAACATATTTCCAGGTTGTAAAACAGCTTGCGCAAAAAAAACGACGCCACATCAGTGCCTGAATCCAAATGCTCCCTGGGGGTGCAGGAGCACATGAAACTCCTCTGTGCGCAACGGCGTTCTCACTCACTTTCATGAAAGGGGCAAATGCTCTTATCGTGGGGACCAGATCAAGAGCGCTGAACACACACAACTGTGGATTGAGCAAAAGGTTGTAAACATAGACAGACAGAGGACTTGAAATGGGGGGGGGGGATATGCATTGGACATTTTTATTTAGCCCCTGCTTCTTTTCTTTTTTTAAGGAGGCAGGATTTGACATTTCCCAGTAGACGAGAAAATTGTTGATTCCATGGGCATTCTTTCTTGTGTGGAGAAAGCTGCAAGAGTTGCTATCTTGAAAAATTAGAGGAAGTACTGTCAGCAGACACGGCAGTAGATCAAGGTCCCTCGTGCAATTTTCTGGAGACGTTTCAGCCCATGTCATGCATCGGAGGGCACTTGACAGCAGGCGTTTATAAAGTGTACGTACTGTGGCTTTGAAAATAGGACAATTTGATCTTCTTTATCCAGATTATATGCTCTAGGGGTCTAGGCCATGCAGCTTTTGAGAACTACATATTATAACACCCTGGCCTCAAATGAATTATGCCTTTTATTGATCATGCTGCATTGGGCTTCCTCATGTCAGTATCCAATCTACATGAAGTAATAGAGCTGAAATGAACTCCCAGAGTAGTCAGCACAAATAATCTGAACTGTGGTAGGAATTGGGGGGAGCCCAGGTCAGAGCATATTGGGGGGGGGCACCATGCAGAGTTTGGACAACTGGGAGGTGGGCCTGGCCCTCAGTTATACCTGGCAACTATCTTAAATGAAGGGCTTATGGTAATGATTTATTTACTGTTTCCAAGATCAGAGGCAACATGCCTCTAGATACCTGTTGCATACTCTCCAACATTTCTCTGATGAAAATATGCATGTCCTATTCAGTAATTAATAATAATAATAATAATAATAATAATAATAATAATAATAATAATAATAATAATTTTATTTATATCCCTCCCAACTGACTGGGTTGCTCCAGCCATGCTGGGCAGCTTCCAACATATATAAAAACATAATAAAACATTAAACATTTAAAAAAGTTTTCTCATACAAGGCTGCCTTTAGATGTCTTCTAAAGATTGCATAGTTACTTTTCTCCTTGGCTTGGGGGTCGCATAACTCCGTACCCTCCAACACTCCATAATCAAATCAGAAACCGGGACGGCTTCTGTAAATCCAGAACTGTCCCTGGAAAATAGGGAAACTTGGAGAGTCTGCTGTTGCTGGGGACCAAGACTGTTGCATCTTGTTGGCCACCCTGGGAAACATGATAGACCAACAGGGCTCTTACATTCTACACTGGAATTTTCTAAGATTACTGCGGCATGCTTACCCTTACACCTTTGTTAAGGCACAGGCATGGTTCAAATTGCATTGGTTTTACTGTATAAGGCACGCGCCTCATTTGACCGTTTTCTATAGTGTAGATGCTACATCTACACTCCCAAGACTAAGTAAAGCAAGAATGGAAAAAGGGCACATGTCCGGAGCATCAGACCCATTCTGCATAATCAGAAGCAATCTAATTACCTTGAGCACATGACAGAGCATATGCTGGAACCACATTTCATGTGATCTGCAAGAATAAAGCAAGAGGTTTTACAGGGATGTGGCTAAAAGGCTGACAGGAAAGCACTGAGTACACAAAGCAACAAGAACACAGACACTAAATCTTCTCGAGAAACCCTTTTTAAAATGTTCGCTGTAGAGCAAGAATGGGGAACATGCAGCCACCCAGATGTTGATGAATTCCAATTCCAGTTCCCATCAGCCCCAGTCCAACATCATCCGGCAGGTCATAGGTTCTTCATCCCTGCTCCAAAGTAATCGCAGTTGTAGGATCAACACCTCTGAAGTTGGTTTGTTTTCTTCCCACCCTTTCACCACCAATCAGCTTGTGTAACTGGGATGTGGCAATTTGCATGCAATATAAGAGCAATTTGGAAATACAGTGGTACCTCGGGTTACATATGCTTCAGGTTACAGACACTGCTAACCCAGAAATAGTACCTTGAGTTAAGAACTTTGCTTTAGGATGAGAACAGAAATCATGCTCTGGCAGCGCGGCGGCAGCGGGAGGCCCCATTAGCTAAAGTGGTGCTTCAGGTTAAGAACGGACCTCCGGAACGAATTAAGTTCTTAACCCGAGGTACCACTGTATGAAAGCTGGAAATTGAATATGGCATATTTCTAAGTTTGGGGCTGATGTGAGAGGCCTAACTGGGCTACCTGTTGAAGCCCACAGCCCTGCCCCTAAGTCCCTGGCCCAGATTTTCTTCTTCCTTGCTGACGTTGCCTCTGGTTTGCTTATCTTCCTTCCAGTCAGCAGAGTCTGAAGGGGGGTAGTTCATTGCACAAGTTTCTAACATGGGGCTGGGCAAGTACGCTGATTGATGGGGGTTCCCATTCCTTAGTTGAGGAACCTCTGCATGATCAACCAGCACTCTTCAGAATCAGCCAACTGCACCGTGACGTGGGAGCATAACCTGTACATGTGAAATCACACTAGATACACACTTTCTGGTAGTTTTGTGATGAGCACCTGAACATAGGAAGCTGTCTTACATGGAGGGCTCCTCCACAGTTCCACTGGTCCTGCCACTTTCCCCTGATGAAAGCTGCTGTTTAGCGCAGAATTGGAGCAAGAGTCAATCGGGTTTTCTCTGAATTGACTTCTACTCCAATTTAGCACTAAAGAGCACCTCTCTTCCTTGACATTTATTACTCAGTGAGGCCAGCACAGCTGCTAATATTTTAATCTATCTGGGTTTGTAACATTCTGCTAGTACGGCTGGGCTAACTCAAAAAGGACCAGGCTATGTTCCTGGAGGCGGGTGATGGTGATGAATGAGACAGGTCCATTCATTGTTCACATTCACTGACCAATTTCATTCTGGATTGCCTTTTAATAAAGTCTGAAGAATGGAAGGAAATGATGGTAGCAGGTAAGCGAATCCTTGTGACATGTGAGTCAAGGCTTGGGAATGCTAATTAGCCCAGATTAATAAATGCCTTGGGCAGCCTGACCACATGGAACTAAAGTAGTCCTGGCAATGCCATTGTTGGATTCTATTTGCCAAACCTTCTGGAAAGAACTATTTTTATCATACAGACGGGCCTGGCCTGTCAAAGGACATATGCTGGATGAGGCCAATGGCCTACCTAGTCCAGTATTCTGTTCTCACAGTGGCCAAACAGTTGCCTACGGGGAGCCTGAAAGCAGGACCTGAGCTCAGCAGCATCAATGGCCTTGCATTTACCCCATCTGTAAGCTTGCCAGCATGGCACTGCCAACATGCTACAACAGCGCTTAATGCACTTACGGAATCAGCTGCCACCACAAGCACCCCACCCCCCAAGTGTAAGCATTGCTTTGGCAAAGTCATAGATCTGGTTGCTGGACTCTAAGAAGCAGATAAGCTTTCTGCTCCACAGTTATTTTGAAAAGCAACAGAGCACTAGAAGTATCTATTGCACACAGCGGGAATACAAGGGAGAATGCACTGTGGAAGGCAAACCTAATTGCTTTTATTGACAATTACTTTATGACCGAAGGGAAAGGGGCAATTAGACTCCTCATGTCTGTAGTAAAGCATTCCTTGTAGCGTTTTGGATATCAACATTGAGAGGGGGTATTGATATCTAAATTAATGGCCCGAGTTTATAAATTGCCCTGTGCTTTTATTTCAAGAGGGAACAGCAGCTAAGTAGATCTGCAAAGGATAAAGAGATTAATTAATTACAGTATCGGTCTTTGGGGATTTCCAAAGCTTTTCTGTAAACATGCCTTCAGACAAAAAGGCCAGTTTGCTTACGGCTATGTGGAGTTGGCAAGGAAGGGTGGACTCCTTCAACAAAAGAAGATATAGGCATGCTCTCAAGGCAGCCTAGGGAACCATGAGCTGCATTCTTTTCTGGCCAACCTTCTAGGAACCAGAGGCCAGTGTGGACAGAGCAGGAAATGCTTATGTTAATTTTGTACAGCAGGCAAATTTCTACAAAAACGTACCTATCAGACGTTATATCAGAGCAGGGGAACCTTCGGCCCCTTGGACGTTGCTGAATTCCAGCTTCCATCATTTCTGACCATTGGACATGCCAGCTGAGAATGATGGGAGCTGGAGCCCAGCAACATGGGGAGAGCTCTGCGGCTTCCCTAGCCCTGCCTCCCTTAGATGTTCAGGACAGAATCAGTGTGCCTGCTAAACATCAAACCATTCTAAATTTGACCTACATTGGTGAAAAATCAATGACTCTCACATTCTATAATTCAAAGAAAGTAGTGATCATAATCACATGAAACTAGTCTGAGACGTGAGGACACATAACTATTTTTCACCTCATTCCTCCCCACTCCCCCCACCCGTAGTAGTTGAAAGCATAGTATTCAGGGTGGCATACTATGGGGTCATTATGGGACGCGGGTGGCACTGTGGTCTAAACCACTGAGCCTCTTGGGCTTGCCGATTGGAAGGTTGGCGGTTCAAATCCCTGTGACAGGATGAGCTCTTGTTGCTCTGTCCCAGCGCCTGCCAACCTAGCAGTTCAAAAGCATGCCAATGCAAGTAGATAAATAGCCACCACTGTGACGGGAAGGTAAACGGCATTTCCATGCACTCTGGCTTCTGTCACGGTGTCCCGTTGTGCCAGAAGTGGTTTAGTCATGTTGGCCACATGACCTGGAAAGTTGTCTGTGGACAAACACTGGCTCTCTCGGCCTGAAAGCGAGATGAGCGCTGCAACCCCATAGTCGCCTCGGGACTTAACCGTCCAGGGGTCCTTTACCTATTTACCTTTACTATGGGGTCATGCATTTCTATTAAAACGTCTCTAAACCAGCTGGATAGCTATCAATTAAATTTTCATTTTCAGTATAAAATGAATGCACGGAAATAAAAGACCTGCTCTCACTCTCTTTTTAAAAAATCATCGGTTTACATAATGTTTTCCCTTCATGCGAAAGTTACTGACCCTTTGCAACTACGCATTATTTACATTCACATGGGCAGGCAAAGGAGGGTGGCTGGTTATGCCCACGATTTTGGCAGCTTTTGCACACAGCTCAGCTATTGACGCTGGATGAAAAGGTAAGAGGTGGGGCACCATGTGCGAAGCGAAGCAGGGATCCGAAGTTCAAACTGATCTGCTTGACGAGTCTCTCGCATGAAGTTCTAAGTGCAAAAATGGTTGTGTGCACAGACAGGAGATGGCGTGCGGTTTAATCTTTACTATTGTCAATGACTAGCAATTCATTTAGTTGTTTCAGATATTTGTAATCCATCCTTCACCAAAAAAGTCCCAGGGCGGCAGACATTAAAATTAAAACCATCATTAACCACAAGTAAAATTGAAACAAAAATAATTCAGTGTCATAATCCAATTCAGTACTGATTTCTGTACCAAAATTTACCTGATAAGAAAGTGGTTTTTGTTGTCTGGGGCATCAGAATGACCAAACAAAGGCACACACTTGCAGTACGCATAAAATAAAATAAAACTAAAGTATTTGCATGAAACTGAAGTCCTTATACCTCACAGAAAATGAGGGTAAGCCCAACTGCTATCAGGGAGGATAGCTAGTTTATACTATTGTTTGCTTCCTATGTTGTGCTAAAACAGTCACACACAGAGGAAGGCTTTAGTAAACTAGGTGCTAAGAGGGTATACTCAGAATTACAGTAAGGCAGAGCACTGTGGTAACAACTGGTCCCAGCACCAAATCACAGCAGATAGGTGTGCTCATTTAAATCAACCAATTATAGCTAGAAAAGCTAAGGCTGAGGACTACTGTGGTACTGAAGCTGTTGAGGCCAGATTATAGCAACAAAAGGGCAGGGAGGGGTTGTGGCTTCTATAACTTTGGTATAGCTGGGGAATAGCTGGTGTGTCCAAAATATATGATTTAGATTATTAGCACAACATTTCATTGCCATAAAGTATGGAAGCCAACTCTACCAAAGAAAAGAACAGCTTGGGTTTCCTACATTTTCAAGTTCATTGCAAAGCTACATTTTGCTATGCAATACTCTCAAGTTAAATATTCATTCTGGAGCCAACAAGTCAAATAGATCACACATTTCTAGAAACAAATGTAACTTCTCTGAAACAATATGGTGAGCCATAGATGAATTTAACTTCCGAAGGATTAAATCAAAGTGTCTCTGATATTCACACACACCAGAAAAGATAGTAAGAACAACCTCAGGCCACGTTACAGATTTAGAAGTGCTGCTGGTGGTGGCTTGGAAGGAATTTTTCCGAGTGTGAATTTCTTCGCCTTAAATTGCTCCAGTTCTTCAGCAGACAGTTCCGACTCTGGGGTAAATAACTTTGCAGAGGTGGTGCTGGGAGGGGTTGTGGAAGGGGGCAATGTTGCATTACCCCCAAAGAGACTTGCCGGCTGCCCAAACAGTGTGTTCCCCGAATTCAAAGAAGCAGAAGCAGCAGCTGTTCCAAACACCGAAGCAGATGTGGAGTCTGAGGAGCTGGCAGGAAAAGATTTGCCAAATCCGGGATTCAGAGCAGGGGTAATGGCCGCTGTCCCAAACACCGATGCAGGCGCAGTCTCCGGGGAACTTGCCGGAAAAGGTTTGCCAAACCCTGAAAAACCAGAAGCTCCAAACCCACCTGGAGTGGTTGTAGCCATTTTAAATGAAAAGGAAGATGCCGATGAAGCAGGTTGATCTCCAAAGCTGACGGCATGGGGCGCAGTGGTGGAAGATGGGGTGCCCTGGCTGCTTGTGAGGCTCCCAAACGCAGGTGTGCTTCCAGAGGAGACGCTGCCAAGTTCAGAAGCTGGTTTGAAGGAGAAGGCTTGAGCAGATTTATTATCCACAGGAAAGGCTGCAATTGTCACACAAAGAAAAGCAATAGTTTGCAATAGTAAGGTCAAAGAAACGATAATAATCCCAGGACTATCGGAACTAAGAATATGCAAACCTCAACCCACCACCAGCCAAAACAAATCCCTACCTGATGATCCAAAAGCCGATGCCTGCTGTCCTCCAAACCCAAATGCAGGTGGTGGCTGACTAGCCGTGTTCTTAAATTCAGATATCTTAAAACAATGAGAAGTAGTTCTACATGTTACAAAGAAAAAAGGTACTATTGCTTCCAGTTCAATATAAAATGCATAGTTAGAAGTGAACAAATATTTGATATCGAATAAGCCAACTTACATTACCATCACTATGATTTCACTTTATTTGTGGTGTGGATCTATAGCAGCGATGGGGAATCTAAGGTCCTCCAGATGTTGCTGGACAACTCCTCCCACCATCCCCAACTCCTGGCCATATTAGCTGATGCTGAGAGGAGCTGAAGTCCAGCAACACCTGGAAGGCCACAGGTAAATGAATAGATCTCTATTTGGATAATCATCAGCAGAATACCTGTTGAACTGGGGAGATGGCTCTATTTATTTGCTTATTTTGAATGCCACCCTTCATCCGAAGATCACAGGGTGGTTCACAACAGAAAAATACAAAATGAGAACCAAAAATGCATCACAAAAACCCCAAACCAATAATCCCCCTCCCACAAACACATTCAAAAGGCCACAGATTGTTTAATCAGCCAAAAGCCTGGTTACAGAGAAAGGTTTTTGCCTGGTGCCTAAAGAAATGTAATGAAGAGACCAGGCAAACCTCCTTGGGGAGAGCATTCCACAAGTGGGGAGCCACCGTAGAAAAGGCCTGTTTTCGTATTGCTACCCTCCAGACCTCTTGTGGCAGGAGGCACACAAAGGCCTCAGAGGATGATCACAGTGTCTGGGTCCATTCATGCAGGGAGACATGGTCCTTGAGGTATTGTGGTCCTGAGCCATTTAAGGCTTTATCGATCAAATCCAGCACTTTGAACTGAGCCTGGAAACTGATTGGCAGCCAGCACAGTCAGGCCAGGATCTATGTAATATGCTTAAACCAGGCATAGGCAACCTTTGGCCCTCCAGATGTTTTGGCCTACAACTCCCATGATCCCTAGATAACAGGACCAGTGGTCAGGGATGGGAATTGTAGTCCAAAACATCTGGAGGGCCAAAGGTTGCCTATGCCTAGCTTAAACCATCTTGCGCCAGTGAGCAACCTGGCCTCTGAATTCTGCAACTGCTGAAGTTTCTGTACTGTCATCAGAGGCAGCCGTATTTATATATAACACACTGCAGTAATCTAATCTGGAGGTTACCAGAGCATCGACAACAGAGGTTAGGCTACTCGTGTCCAGATAGGGCCGCAGCTGGGCTGTCAGCCGAAGCTGATGGAAGGCACTCTGTGCTGCTGAGGCCACCCGAGCCTCAAACAACAGCAGAGGATCCAGAGGTTCCCACAAACTACATGCCTGCTCCTTGCCCTTGATTCCCTCTGAAGCAGCTCCCCCAAAAGGGGCACCCCCACCCTGGTCAGCCCAGGTCTTGATATATCCCCCACTCCTGTGGTAAATTGAGCCCAGATGAGTTCTCAGTTGGTCAGCCAGCAGGGGTCAGGGTGGAACAAGGTGCAAAAGGGCCGGCTTCCTCGAGAGGAGGAGGAATTCCAGCTGCCATGTAAGAGGTTACCTCCTCCATGGATGGTCTCCGGCTGCTGCTACTTCTGAGAGCAAAGCATCAGTTTGCCAAAAAACAAACAAACACACACACACACACACACACACACACACACTCTCTCTCTAAAGAACACCTGCCCTCTTAGTAACCTATTTTTCTGCCTTCTTGAACCCCCTTGGCCACCACCATCTTTCAAGGAAGCAGAGCTAGAAGCTGAACAATGCCAATGAATAATACCCTTTACTCTGGATGTTTATTGTAGAGACAGTATTTTCTATCAACAAATCTGATTTTATTATTGTGAACTGCTTTGCGAAACATGACTGAAAGTGTCAGAGCCACCCGTCTGGTCCCAGCTCACAAGAGACCCAACTCCAATCCGGTTTATTTACAGAAAGTCTTTATTGAAGATCATGGTTGCGTTTACACTCCATCTTTGTGACTCTACGTCTGTACCGTTAGATCGCTGAAGTACCCTCTGAATCTGTCCCGCCTCGGCACCAATTTAAGAGGCTTGTGCTGGACCACCTCTTCCTCTCCTTCCTTTTCCGCAGGGTCTTTCTGCCCCCCTGGGTTCCCCCTCGCCGGGACTCGCCCGAGGCTGAATCCTCTGACGCCTCCGCCCCCCTCCTTCTCGCTTTGGGGCCGGGCTCCTCCCCAGGGCTCTCCTCACTTCCGCGCGCCTCTACATTTGAACTTGGCGCGCGTACGTTGCTTCTGACCTTTCTCTCGACCGCTACACTGCTCCCGGTGCTACTCTCCACCCCTTCCGGCTGAGCGTCCTGCTCCGATCTTCTCCCCCTGTCTCCTTCACGCTCTGCTCCCTCTGACACCCTGGTAACTCCACCCCCTTCACTCCGTTCCGGCTGAGAAGCTGGCTCCTGTGTCCTACTCCTACTGAGGCTTCTCCCTTCGCTCCTCTGTTCCTCCCTGCTTCCCCCTTGGTCCCCCTTTGGTCTGACCAGGGGGGCTCCCTTCTGGGAGTCTTCTGACTCACTGGACAAACTCATGGACGACCTTTGGTCATCGTCATCCTCCTCCTCATCTCTCTGGGATTCTTCCCCCTCGCTCTCTGTCTCCTCCCCCATCTGCTCTTCTCTCCCTGAAACCCTGACATCCATCCCCCCCTCGAAGCCCCCCCTTCCCCCCTCCCGCTCGTCGGGTGCAGGTCGTGGAAGCTGCGGCTCTTCTGGTGTAGATTCGGGATACAGGTCGTCTACTTCAATGTCCTCTGCTGGCAGTTCTGTGTATGTGTATTCGAACCCGGGTTCTTCACCCAACGCGGTCTCAGTCTCTTCACCCTTTGCTACTTCGTCTGGTGCTGCCCGCCAAGGACCCATCATCCACCTCTTACGCCATTCCTCCTCTGGTTGCTCCTCCCACCAATAAGGGGTTTCCGTGTCCACCCCCGAGCACGGTCCCCTGGGCGGGCTTGATTCTGGTGTTCCCTCCTCGGCGGAAGAAAAGCCCCTGAACGTGGTATCTGACAATGTGGGCGTGAAAAGCCAGTCATCAAAGTACTCAGCTGGCATGGGTCTATGTGGGAAAAGTGCATGGAACTCATCTTTCAAAAGGGGTTCGTCTAACGCGTAGCCTGGCACCCAACTATTGGCAGTGGCTGGGGTGCCCTCTCTGGCGAGAAAGTATTCAACTCCCTCTTCCCCCCATCTCGAGTCCAGTATCTCTGTGACCTCGTTGAGTGGTTCGGCCCTAGGCGACCCCCCCCTCTTGGGCGACTCTTTGCGCGGGTCTGGTACTGTTCCTGACTCTTGAAACCTGTGTGGGGCTTTGTAGGGAGTGAGCACCGACCTATGAAAGACCGGGTGCACTCTGGAGCCTTCTGGAAGGGCCAGGCGAAATGCTACAGGATTGATCCTAGCCTCAACCTGGTAGGGTCCTAGCTGCCTGTGTTCTAGCTTCTTCTTGGCTAACGATCTGGCTGGCATCGCTTGGGCCGCTAACCATACCCAATCCCCCACCTGGATGTCCTCTCCCTCCCTTCTGTGCTTGTCCGCCTGCACCTTATAGGCCTGTTTGGCCAGCTCCAAATGTCTCCGCAGCTCCTCGTGCACCTCTTGCAACTCTGCTGCGAACTGGTCGGCCTCTTGAGGCACCTCCCCTCCCGGTGCCATAAGTCTCGGAAAGGTCCTGGGATGACGGCCATTGTTCGCGAAGAACGGCGTCACCCCGGTCGATGCGTGCTTCGTGTTGTTGTAGGCAAACTCAGCCATCGGCAGGTAGTCCACCCACGCTGCGGGTCGCTGATTGGCGTAACACCTCAGGTACTGCTGCATGATCGCGTTGACCCTCTCTGCTTGGCCGTTGGTCTGTGGATGTCTCGCCGACGCTAGGTTGATCTTGACATGCAGGATACCCAGAAGCTTCTGCCAGAAGTTGGAAACAAATTGGCGCCCCCTGTCGGACAGGACGGACTGCGGTAGTCCATGCACTCTGAACACGTGGTCGATGAAGAGTTTGGCGGTTTGTTCTGCCGTCGCCACCTTGGCACAAGGAATGAAGTGCGCCATCTTGGTGAACAAGTCCACAACCACCAGTACCGCCGTCTTGCCCCTGGAGCTGGGTAGGTCAGTAACAAAGTCCAGTGCTACCCTCTCCCACGGCTGCTGTGGCGTTTCCAGCGGTTCCAACAATCCCGCCGGCTTCTGGTGTACTGGTTTGGACCTCTGACAGGTGTCACACCTGGCGACGTAATCCGCCACCTCTCCCCGCATCTGGGGCCACCAAAAGTCCCTGGCCACTAATTCTAGTGTCTTCTCCTTGCCGAAGTGGCCCGCACTGGGAGCGTCGTGCAATTGCTGCAGAACCTTTGCGCGCAGTTCGTCGTTAGGCACGTAAAGGGCACCCTTGCGAGTTAAGAGTCCGTCCCGCAACTGGAACTCATCGCCGCTTTGCGACCCGTTGCGTAGCTCCTCCATCTTGGACTGTGCAAATTGATCCGCTTGCAACGCGCGTCGCACTGCGTCCAGGTCGACTGTGATGGCAGCGCACGCCCACGCCTGCGGTGCGAAAATGTGCTTCGCTGCAATTGGTGTCGTCTCCTCCAGGTATTGCGGTTTCCTGGATAGTGCGTCTGCTATAACATTTGAGTCCCCCGGGATGTATTCTATTTTGAAGTCGAAATCCGCAAAGAATTCTGCCCAGCGCATGTGTCTTTGGGTCTGCAGCTTTGCCGTTCGCCAATACTCTAAGTTCTTGTGATCCGTGCGGACCTGCACTGTGTGCTTGGCTCCTATGAGGAAGTGCCGCCACGCTTTGAAAGCTGCATGAATGGCCAACAGCTCCCTGTCCCATATGGTGTAGTTCCGCTCCGTCTTGCTGAGCTTCCGGGAGTAGAAGGCGCCCGGCCTCCAATTGCCTTGCGGATCCTCCTGCAGAAGGACGGCTCCCACCGCTCTGTCTGACGCGTCGGTTTCCACCCTCATGGGCCTGCCGGGATTCACGTGTAGTAGCTGCTCCTCGGAGGCGAAGAGGCTTTTAAGCTTCCGAAATGAGCGCTCTGCCTGTTCCGTCCAAGCGAACTTCTTCTTCTTGGAACTGAGGGTGTCCGTGATTGCTGCCGTCTCCTTTGCAAAACCTCTGATGAATTTGCGATAAAAATTGGCAAATCCGATGAATCTCTGGACCTCCTTCCGATTGCGTGGGCTTTTCCAGTCCAACACCGCTTGGACCTTGACTCTGTCCATAGCCAGCCCTTCGTCGGACAGCTTGTAGCCAAGGAAGCCCACCTCCGTCACATCAAACTGGCATTTCTCCAACTTGGCGTACAGCCTGTGCTCCTTCAACCTCTGTAGGACTTCCTTTACATCCTTCTCGTGAGCTTCCGGCGATTCCGAGAAGATCAGGATGTCGTCGAGAAAACATACACACTTCTTGTAGAGGAGTCCCGCCAACACGTGATGCATAAATGCTTGGAAAACGTGGCTGCCATTTTGGAGACCGAACGGCATAACTCTGTATTCATACGTGCCTAGAGGCGTGAACATGGCAGTCTTCCACTCATCGCCCTTCCGGATGCGGATGAGATTGTACGCTCCACGCAAATCCAACTTGGTGAAGATCTTACCCTTCCTAACGGTCGCTAGGAGGTCATCAATCCTGGGCATGGGGAAGGCCTTGGGCTTAGTCAGCCTGTTGATGAACCGGTAGTCCACAACCAGTCTTTTTTGGGGCGTGTCCTTCTTCTTCACAAAGAAAACAGGACTGCCTCCCACTGCTTTGGATTCCCGGATGAACCCACGCTGCAGATTATGCTCTATGAAGTCCCTGAGCTCTTGCATCTCGTCCTCAGACATGGAATACAGCTTTGCAGTTGGCAGCTGCGCCCCCGGCACCAGGTCGATCGCACAGTCGTAAGGCCTGTGAGGCGGCAACTGGTCAGCTTCTTTCTCGCAGAAAACCTCCAAGAATCCTTTGTACTTGTGAGGCACTGCCTGCACCATGCCCAGTTGCAGCTGCTGCTCGGCCCCCTCCTCCTGATTGGTTTGGATGCAATGCTGAGCACAATACGATGAGCAGAAGGTGATTTGCCGCTGGTACCACGCTACAGCGGGACTATGCCTCTCCAGCCAACTCATGCCCAACACAATGGGCGTGTCTGACAGGTGGGTGACATTGAAGCTAATGACTTCTCGATGATTTCCAATTTGCATCACCATGGGAGGCGTCTGCTGCACAACTTGCCCTCCCAGCAATTTCCTGCCGTCCACTGTGACCACGTTCAGAGGCGTCGTTGCAGGCAGGAGTGCTATGCTATGCTGCTTGACAAATTGTATTCCCACAAAATCCGCATTGCTTCCCGAATCGATCGTGATGGGAACCTCCAGGGATTGTCCATTTGGCAGCTGAAGGGTTGCAGTGAGTTGCACTGCTGGCTTGGGTGGTAAAGGGTCTGTGCGTTGCAAGGATGCTGGGGACTGTTCTACATATCCGCCTGGCTGAGCCCCAGTAGCTCCGCTTCCAGCCAGGCACTGTCGTTTCCCTGAGGCTGCTCTCTGTGCACCACTTCCGCTGCCACTGTTGCTAGAGCTGCAGTGTGCTTTTGGAGCCTCTGGGGGCACTCTTTGGCCATATGCTGTGCACTGTCACAGATGTAACATTTCCTGGTCCCTCTAGGAGGCTTCGCCTTCACTGCACCGGAAACAGGGGCTCTGGATGGTGTCTGAGCCCTAGCACCACCAATTTCCATCGGCTCTTCTCCTTGCCTCCCCACGGGCGAAGGGTGCGTCCGGCCGAAGTCCCTGGGGACAAAAGGGGGGGTTCTCGCTGGTGCACGCGCCTGGGGTCCCTCCCCCTCGTGCCACGGGCGCCCCTCATGCCGTATTCCAATAGCCAAAGCCCGTTGCACTAGGTCTTCTAGGGTTTGGGGTCTATCTCCCCTGGCGATCTCATCCTTGACGGGGGGGCTAAGACCTTCCCAGAAAAGATCTCTGGCGGGTTTACTATCCTTCTCCCAGCCCAACGCAGTTAGTAATGCAAAGAATTTAGAATGATATTGACGTACAGTGGCTTTGCCTTGCCGCAGTCCGTGCATCTGCTTGCGAGCAATATCCACATCCACAGAGGACTGGAAACAAGCATCCATCGCTTTAATAAACTCATCAGAATCGCGGCGGGCAGGGCCATCTTCGCGCCACAAATTGCGCAGCCAAGTCCTGGCCTCCCCATGCAGATGCGAAATTATGAACCCCACTCTCTCCTCCTCATCTTTAAAATCATGACGGAGCAAATGCAGTGCATACACGACGTCTGCCCTGAAGTTAGGGTAGTCTTCTAGGTTGCCATTAAAGTGCGTAACTAGGGCGCCCCCCCGCCGTCCAAGTGCAACGCCCTCCGATCTGGACCCCGGAACCCCTGCCCTGCTTGCCTGCTCCCACCTTGTTCGCAGGTCCTGGCAAGTCTTGTCCAGTTCGTCATTCTTCTTCTGCGATGCAATGACTGCAGCTGTGAGTTCGGTAACCTGATTCCTCAGCGTAAGCAGCTGTTCCTCCGCGCTCATGGCTGCTCCCGTTGGTGAGCTTTGCAAAAAAAATTTTTTGCGTTCTGTGGAGGGTACTTACTGTCAGAGCCACCCGTCTGGTCCCAGCTCACAAGAGACCCAACTCCAATCCGGTTTATTTACAGAAAGTCTTTATTGAAGATCATGGTTGCGTTTACACTCCATCTTTGTGACTCTACGTCTGTACCGTTAGATCGCTGAAGTACCCTCTGAATCTGTCCCGCCTCGGCACCAATTTAAGAGGCTTGTGCTGGACCACCTCTTCCTCTCCTTCCTTTTCCGCAGGGTCTTTCTGCCCCCCTGGGTTCCCCCTCGCCGGGACTCGCCCGAGGCTGAATCCTCTGACGCCTCCGCCCCCCTCTTTCTCGCTTTGGGGCCGGGCTCCTCCCCAGGGCTCTCCTCACTTCCGCGTGCCTCTACATTTGAACTTGGCGCGCGTACGTTGCTTCTGACCTTTCTCTCGACCGCTACACTGCTCCCGGTGCTACTCTCCACCCCTTCCGGCTGAGCGTCCTGCTCCGATCTTCTCCCCCTGTCTCCTTCACGCTCTGCTCCCTCTGACACCCTGGTAACTCCACCCCCTTCACTCCGTTCCGGCTGAGAAGCTGGCTCCTGTGTCCTACTCCTACTGAGGCTTCTCCCTTCGCTCCCCTGTTCCTCCCTGCTTCCCCCTTGGTCCCCCTTTGGTCTGACCAGGGGGGCTCCCTTCTGGGAGTCTTCTGACTCACTGGACAAACTCATGGACGACCTTTGGTCATCGTCATCCTCCTCCTCATCTCTCTGGGATTCTTCCCCCTCGCTCTCTGTCTCCTCTCCCATCTGCTCTTCTCTCCCTGAAACCCTGACAGAAAGATTTACAAACCTTGCAAAATAAATTTAAAACTTTAAATGAAGACCTTTTCATTTTCTCTATTACACTCACCAATGCCGCTTTAGTAGACGCATTTATATTCTTCAGCTCAAGCAACCGACTTCTCCACTGGCTTGCTAACTGCTGGACTGAATTGATCTGGAAAAAAGGGAGATTAGACTGTGTTAGGACCCTGCCAATCAAACCAAGAAGGAATAGAATTTCTGAGCAGCTGTGATTAAAATGTGTTGGCACATTCAGAACCAGAAGAATGTCATTACTACCCCACAATTCAAATGTATCTATTTTGGGGGCGGTGGGTCTTGATTCCAAATCACAGCCATTTACACTAAACAATATTACACCACTAGTAATCATGTACAGCTCTCAAGTTAAAACAGTTCAACGCATCATCAGAGATTTACAACCTTTCTTAGATAATAACAGCTCTCTTTCCCAAGCTCCGAGAGGAAAATCTTTCATCGCCTACAGAAAGCCACCCAATCTTAAACAAGTCCTTGCACACGATAATAGAACAACCCGACTTAACATGGACAGTGGCCCAAGAGCCTGCAATAAATCTAGATGCCAACTTTGCTGTCACATACACCCGGAGAACATCATTATTGGCCCCAATAACATCAAACATACATACCATCCCAGGCCTATTTAACTGTTTGTCTTCCAACATTAAATATGCTATCAAATGCCAACAGTGCCCTTCAGCTTTCTATATAGGACAAACCTTACACCAAAGGATAAATGGACATAAATCTGACATCAGGAATCATAAAACAGAGAAACCAGTAGGACAACACTTCAATCTCCCAGGACATTCTATGCAAGATCTTAAAGTAGCTGTCTTATTGCAAAAGAATTTTAGAAATACACTTGAAAAAGAAGTTGCTGAGTTACAACTCATTACCAAACTAAAAACTATGGAGAGACCTGGTCTGAATAGAGATATTGGATTCATGTCCCATTATGCATACTAAGCTAATTTTGGTCCTCTATCCCTTTAAAAATCCCTTCCCCTTCCCTGTGGAACCAACTGCCATCATTAACAGTCATCAACAGTTATAAGGTTGGAGCAACCTCTGCTTCAGAGTATCTGATGAAGTGTGTATACACACAAAAGCTCATATCTAGAAAGCTTATACTTAGTTGGTCTTTAAGATGCTACTGGAATTATGAAAAAAAAATGGGGGGGGAGATTATTTTAAAGACTGTCTTAAGACAAAAACACTTGATTCTCGTTAAAGGAGTTCTTTTTGGATAATCTTTTATTTTTTTTTATCTTTCATTTTGTTATTTATTATCAATATGTAGAGACTCACATAATTTTGTACATTGTTGTTTGCTCTGCTATTATAATATTCAAGACGCAACTCTTCTGGCAAGAAGTCTGGAAACCCTGCAGGAAGAGGAACAGTCAAAACCTGGAAAGACAGATAATACTGCTCTTATAATACTTCAAAGACTGCAGAAGTTACTTCAAAACATGGTATGTAACATATTCTGTGATCTGTGCTACCTTGTACTTTCTTAATTTAGAGCTTATGCCAGCTTGCAAGTTAATCATTTATCCATTCAAGACATTGTGTGAAGAAATGCAATTTCAACTCTACATTGATTCAGGTAACAAGAAATGCGTGGTAGGGAGAACATGTAAGTGTTTAGCCCAGGCATAGGCAAACTTGGCCCTCCAGATGTTTTGGGACTACAGCTCCCATCATCCCTGGCCACTGGTCCTGTTAGCTAGGGATGATGGGAGTTGTAGTCCCAAAACATCTGGAGGGCCAAGTTTGCCTATGCCTGGTTTAGCCCATTCTGAGCCTCTCAATTCTCCTTTTCAGGTGCCTTCTACGTCCGACCTTCCCAAAGCTGGGCTCACTTTTCGAACCTGACTGAGTGCTGGGAAAGGGGGAAAGGAAACACTGTCCAGGAGCAGTAATATTAGCAATGAAGAATCAGAGACAGCAAAAGAGACAGCCCACTGGTAGATTTTTAATCCTTCTCTATTGCCAATGACACATATACTGTACATACCCCAACTACACACTACTAAAACCATGAAGGAAAAAATGGTTTCAGAACTCTTCTTTCTCTCAGGGACCCTATAGCTGCCATGACAGTCAGCAACAGACAAAGCTGGGTTAAATAATACAAGGAGGCCAAGTTAGCAAATCACATTATTATAAATTGCCCACCTGATAAAGTAGTTAGATTCTGGTCTTGCAAAAACTCCCATTTTGGACTAGTTAAATAAATACTAGAATGAATAGAAAGCATAGTCCATACATATCATCCCAGGCCTATTTAGAAGCATAGTCCATACCAAAGCCTCATTTTAAAAAAAGAAAGATAAAAGACAGACACCTTTTGTTCACTTATATAAGCACACTTCTCATTCTTTGGGATCCAACAACAGTATTCAAGTGAGAAATAAACCTAAGCATGTGTGGGTAATTAAGAGGATTAGGAAAGATTCTACCTGATATATTCGGCTTTTCTTTCATAGGTGAATAGGTGGAAAACATCCATTGTCCTGAAGATTCCCAACTCTCCATGTCTTTCATTATAATTTCACTGAATAAATGACATTCAAAAGTCATAAGCCAAATGAAACCGAAGATAGGCAGTGAAGACCTACTTAAAGCTAGATTCAATGTGTTTTTTAAAAAATACAGAGCCAAGTCAAAGGTTTACCGTGATAAGAAGAAACAGTATGTTTTATAAGTGGCTTGCTACAATACTCTTTTTCAGTTTCTAAAATTCAAAGAAAACAAGTGGAAAGAGTGGGTGCAAGATCAAATATAAACAGGAAGAACTTGAATAAGCAGGGGAAATCACAACTGAATGAAAAAAAAATGTTAAGTGATTCAGTGTGAGAAATCCAAATCTGCATCATTTGGGGGCACAGATGCCAATCCAGTCTGATGCAGATGGCAATGCACATCCCCATCTAGAGCCTCTAGTTTTACACAACTAAGAA
This sequence comes from Podarcis melisellensis, assembly GCF_964234715.1. Taxonomy (NCBI): domain Eukaryota; kingdom Metazoa; phylum Chordata; class Lepidosauria; order Squamata; family Lacertidae; genus Podarcis; species Podarcis melisellensis. The sequence goes on from NC_138544.1 coordinate 26,252,621, forward strand.
GCAAGAGCTGCGTCAGAGCCAATATTAAACCAATCTGAAACATATTTGTACCAAGTCACATTTTTTTAATAGCTGTCAGGACAAAAATTAGCTACACCAATGAAACATCAACAAGATTGAAATTATATGAAAAGAAACAATTCTTCTCTGTTAATAGGATAGGAATCTTAGGCTAGTCTTTCCCCTTTCTCATTCCCAAATGCAATTTATGAAGACAGGACCAAGTGTCAGACTCACATGCTCCGCCCTCTCCCCGAGTGCCAGCTTTGGCAGTTTGATCTTGTTTAAAGGAAACCAGTTCCCATTACATCTGAAACAGGAAACTCTGGATGAATGTTAACTAAAGAATCATTAAGCCACGGTCTACCACTTCAGACACAGCAGGATTTGCTTTAAACAGGATCAAAGTGCCAATAGCATAAGAAATAAGAATGACCAACACTCCTTCAGGCTAATTATGCCCAAACTGGCTCTTAATATTAGGAACTTTTATGAGCAAAGGCCACTATGAAGAAAATGACACAGGCAGGCATTCTGTACACAGTTAATTCTTCTTAACTCCTATTTACCTCACTGGGATATTCACAATTGTGTACAGGACTGCAGCCATAGGGTTCAGGTTTGTTTTTTAATTAGCCATTCAATAAAATTTATTTAAAGTCTATTAAAACTTGAGAGATAGGAAATTGCTACTTACAGAAGTTTATCTTCCTCATCTACAATGCCACTATTACCAACATTTTCATTGGAGCTTAATGCAGCATATCTGTTCTGTGAAAAGCCAGAATCTCTGTTGTGCCAGCTGGTTGACTTGGAAAAACTGGATGTCTGTACAGGGTTACTGTATCTCTGATTATGTCCACTCCATGCTCCTCTTCGACCGGAGCCTTCAGTTGGGAAAGAAAGAGATGTGTTAAGTAAGAGTTATGAGAGACACCAGCTTCACTACTCCTGCTGCCTGTTGAATTTTCACCTGTGACAACCTGCAGAAAGTCTCAAAATCTAGTTACAGATAGGTAGCCGTGTTGGTCTGCCATAGTCAAAACAAAAAAATTTCCTTCCAGTAGCACCTTAAAGACCAATTAAGTTAGTTCTTGGTATGAGCTTTCGTGTGCATGCACACTTCTTCAGATACACAGAGTGTATCTGAGTGTATCTGAAGAAGTGTGCATGCACATGAAAGCTCATACCAAGAACTAACTTAGTTGGTCTTTAAGGTGCCTCTCAAAATCTAGTATCCTGAGGGGTGGGGAGGCAAGGCATTGGACCAATTGCTACAACCTGCTCCAGGGTGACCTGGCACAGAGCAAGGCTACATTACGCCCACTGCTACCTAGCTAAGGTTAGGATTGTCTTGTTAGTCTAACCCAGCCTTTCTCAACTTCTGGTTGGTTTTTGAACTACAACTCCCATCATCCCTGATCACTAGCCATGCTGGCTAGGAATGATGGGAGTTGTAGTCCAAGAACATCCAGGGGCCCAGGGTTGTGAAAAGGCTGGTCTAGACGTGCCCTGTTTTGTTTTTTCCGGAGGATGGTGGCAGTGGCCGGGGAATGCAAGAGAGCCGCAGACAATATGATCACGGCAACACCACTCTCAGCTCAGCCCACTGGGTCAGCCACACCAGGGAGAGAGAGTGGCATTGGCTGCTTCTCTTCCCTCGCTTCCAAGCCACCCTTCGCCAACCCAGTGCCCTCCTGATGTTCTGAACTACAGCTCCCATCAGCCCTAGCCAACGCTAGGGTTGCCACCTGCCCAGGATTGTCCCATATTTCAATGTAAAATACTACATCTTGTATTGATACAGTTTTGTCCTGTATTTTAGGTCTCCTTTCTTTCTCTCAACCCCTCTGGCAAGTTAGGGATCTTCTCCACATGCATGTGTTGGAAAGGTCCTATAGCTAAGCTCTGGGTAGCCATGCACATTTACAAATTTGTGTGTGCGCACACATGGCAAATTCCAGAGGGCCCATCCTGTTAGGATACCATCAGTGCCAGATTTACGTCTAAGCTAAACAAGCTATAACTTACGGCCCCACTCTCTGGGGGCCCCCAAAAAATTTGAAGGGAAAAAAACCTGGATGTACATTTCCAAAATATAAAATAAAAAACAAACAAAATAAAACCTACATACAGCAGCAGTATTGTATGTTGTGTAGGCTCCTATGACGTAAGTAATGTGCCCCACCTGCTTCCTAAAATATCACTGGTTTGCTGTTATTATTTCATGTTATAGCAAGTTGCTAGTGAGTCTTCATAAATTGTGTTTCTAAAGGAACTTTTGTTATTGCCAAATGCCCATGTGTTTGCATTATCAGGTTTGTTATGAATAAAAAATCATTTTAAGTTAGAGCTTAATAATTATTTCACTATTAATATACTTCTTAATTGTATTTCAATTCAACCATTACTTTGATAAAATACATATTTTGTTATGTGCAAATGGCTTTAGATACCTCTTAGGCCCATAAATTACCATACAGCATATATTCAACACAAAAAACAGCGACAGTTTGTTGTTGGCAAAGGACAGCTGGGCATATAAGGGGCCCCATTACCTTCAGGACCTTAGGGCCTCATCAAAACTAAATCCGGCCTTGGATACCATAGAGTGAAACGGATTACTCTAAAGTCATTTCAGCACCAGATGGGAAAAAAATCGGCCCCCCTCCAACCGCCCCCCCGCATGTTGCCAGTACTGTATAGAGGGGGCAGCCCTAGCCGGCGCCCATCTGGAGGGCAGCAGGTCGGCCGGCGCGAGGGGACGGAGAGAAGCCGCCGGCGGAGAGGCGGAGCGGGACAGCCTCCCTTTCTTACCCGCGTTGGCTCTGCCGGCGTGTTGGCGCGGGTGCTCGTTCCAGCAGTTGTCGCCGAAGCGGCAGTGGCCCTGCAAGAAGTAGTGGCAGACCTGGCCGGAGTTGCGAGCCATGGCGGAGCTTCCCCGGCCGCAGCTCCCGCGAACTCCTCGAAAGCAATATGAAAAACCGCCGCCGCCGCCGCCGCCGCCGCCGCTGCTGCCTTACGCACGACGGGAGGCTCTGCCTTCAGGGCTCGTGTTGATGACGCGCGGGCGTCGGCAGGCAGCCTCGCTGGGCGAGCGCGAGCGCTCTCCGAACGGCTCTTTCCTAAGACGTCAGCAGCCCGCTGGCCGTTGGTGGAAACGAAAAAACAACAAACCGCTTCGGCGCGCGCAAGAGCCGTTGGGAGCGGCCGTTGAGGAGCCGCGGCGAGGCTTCGAAGCGCCGTTTCCTCGCTCTTCCAAACTATGGCGTGACTTTCCAGAGACGACGACGTGTAGCAGCGCCGTCCTCCTGCCCAGGTCTGCTCAGCAACGGGGGCTGTTGAATTCGGTGGGGGTTTCTTCTCCTACGAGGAAGCGGCGGCGGGTTAAGACCGCAGGCAGCACGGGAGCGCCGCGCTAAATGATGGCAAAACCCGTCAGCTTTCGTGGAGCCGACATCGTCAGATGAGCCAAGAGTCTGTGTATGACAGAAATTTGGCAAGCACTGTACGTCATAGTGCACTGTCAGCCCCCAAATGCTGCAGGGTTAGCTAGGAAAAACACATGAACAGGTCTCTTTTTGTTTTATTCCTCCACCCTCACCCGTAACTCTCCTCCTGATGGTGACTTTCCAGGTTCAGGGGACGCTTAAGTTCCTGGGGAGCAAAAGCACGCAAAGGCTATTTGCCTTGTGCGGCAGCTATGGGCTTTTGGTAAGCAACTACTCATGGCTGTAGCCAAGGGGGTTTGGTGCCGCCCCCAAATCAAGTAAATCAATAAAAAATACTAACTGAGGTTCTGCCTCACTAACTTAAAGCCTGCCACCCCAACATAAATCCTGGCTACGCTCATGCGACTACTTAGGATTCCCACAGTGGCTATTGCCTACTAGATGAGCCTTTTATGCCAAGGCAGTAGGGTGGGTCTTACTTATTTCTTTATTAACTTTATATGCCACGCTTCATCCAAAGATCACGTGTGACTAAGTTCACATTAAGAGCCCTGAACAGTAATATAGAAATAAGATTATACATCAACATTTTGTCGTTTTGACTCTAAATCCAAATAGAGATGCGAGTGTGTCAATGTGGTTCTCTTTTTCTTTTCTTAAAGTTGTACCTTGTCTTTACTTGCTTTTTCTTCTTTGGAGACTTCAAATGATAGGAACCGTTTCCCAGCAGCAATCACTTAACAAATGTCCAAAGAGCAGTGTTTGTTCTAGGTTTAGTTTATAGATCTCTACCCCTCTACTTCTTAACTTGCACTAGAGTTTAGATTGGTGCCTTTTTCAAACCATGCCTTCGGCTGTCAAAGAACAGCCGTATGAAATAGCAGAGATTAACCTCAATGAAAAGCAATGTGCACTGGAAGTTGGCTTCCATATCTACTACTTCCAATGCTAACACAGACTTGAAAGTAACTTTCATGCACCTTGATTTCTATTCCTCACAACTCTATTGGCAGCATTCAAAAATGTTGTTAAATGAGAAAAGTGTACAATAAGAGCACCCACAGATATGTGTTTGCTCCTAAGTACTAGGTTTTTTTATTTGATGTATTTTTTTTTTACTATTACTAAAATTCAGAAGCAGGTTAAATTAAAAATACATAAAAGAACAGCAGAATAAAATATGCAAAAACCAATAAAATCATCATAGGCAGCAGATTTACCCAAACACCTGGGTGAACTACTCTTCAACTGGTACCAAGAGTTGGTGCCACTTGTATTTGAGAAGCAAGTGAATTCAAGGCACCTGTAACAAGAATCCTTTTTTCCATCTTGGCACATATTGAATTTCAGGCAAATGTGGCACAATCAAGGCAGCATTCCACATCAATCTTAATGTACAGGCAGGTCTATTTGAAAGCAGACACTCTTGTCAAGTATTCTATTCTATGTACTACTTCATTGTCAGCCCTACAAATTGCTGCCTTAAAGAGTTTCTTCCTCTACTTGTGTATTCATAAAATTTGCATAGATTTCTTTTCTATCTTTTAATATGGACTCCCACATTAGAATGAGCTTTTCCTTGAATGAAGAATACAATTGGGAAAGGGCTGGAACTTTCTGGCTCTTCCCAGCCAAATTAAATTTGACAGATCTTTTATTACCAAAGATAATGTTACTGATTTTCCCTAAAAGATAGTCCAAGTTATGGAAATAAAGTCTCTTCACATATGTTAACATGGACTATTAAATTAACACTTCAAGACCACCTTAAGAAAAACATATTTATTTAACAAAGTTTACTGACAACAAGCCTCACTGAGGTATGTTTCCAAAAAAATTGCTTCTACTTAGCAAAAGTAATCAGTAGGCAAGGTTTATCAATACATTATTTGTTAATACACAAAAACAGTCCAATAAAACTTGTTGCACCGAGTCCATTTACTAAGAACTGACAATGAATCAGTTTTGTCACACAATGTCTAGTTACGTAACAGGGATATATCTAGAATTAAGGAAAATGAGTTTTCATACTGGATGGTCCATATTTGGACTGATGGAAGTTAAATGTGCACTATATGGGAAGCCCCTTTAAAAACAAAGTTAAAACTAGCATCTGCTAGATTTAAGTTTCTTATTGATCAAATTATTCCATTTTTGGCAAAAGGTTTGAGGGGAGGGAAATACTTTAAAACATAATATAAAAAATGTGCTTCAGAATTTGTTTAAAGACCCAACATGAAAAAATAGTCATTTTAAATATTAGACTTGCATCACGCTGCAGGTATGTGTATCACTTTAACATAGTATTAAAGGCAGTATTACAAGGTATACAAAAATGTACTTTAAATAATATAGGATGTTCTCAACCTAAAGCACATATTATACCCCAAACAAGTTTTTGCACAACTCCTAAGTCGTTCACTTTCTCACATGTAAGCTTATGTCAATCTTTTTACAGTACACACTATGCAGTTTTTGGAACTTCAGATGCATATTCAATCAGGCATGTAAAAAATGGTATGAATTTTGATCTACCCCAATGAGAACAAGGAATTGGAAGGAACACATTCTAAACAAACTTATTTCCTGGGTTTTACTTTGGCTACAACTTATTAGACTGCAATTAGGGACAAAACCAATGAATGGAAATTACCTGGATGGAATTGCCACTCCAACTATTCCTAACACCACATTTACTTTCTCCTGTAAATGAACAGCTGCCTTCTAGTATGCCTAGGTAGGACTCCTGTAGAGAGGTGCAGTATGTACCCTCATCTGCACAGTAAATATTTTAGGAAGTAGATGCACTAATGAAAAAACATCATATCCCATGCACATGGTGGACAGGACATAGTGGAAACATACCACAGGTTTGTGGCTTTGCACAGATGGCATTAAGAACATGGAGGAGGGAGTAATTGCCTGTTGCCAGTCACCATTCCAGTTGCGTGAAAGATGCTCATATAAGATATGCCCCTAGTTATCTGAGCCTGCTCAGTACCATAAATAGTTAGAAAGCACAATATGTTTCACTCAGTAACGATACCATCCTGTGGGGGACCTGCATTGAAGTAATGCAGTATCTCTCTTTGTAGAACAGATGTTTCAGCAGAACAGATGTTTGTGCAAAGTTACTCCAACTAATAGGGTTTGTTTCATTCATTTTTGCTACCTGAAGATTTTAATTATTTCAAACTCTGAAAAATGAAGGTTACTAAAAACAATAATCTCTTGTTGGAATATTTCACAATATACTTAGACAGCAGAGTTTGTGGCAAAACTGCACAAATACATCTTAAGGAAACTTCCATGTGTCTTCAATCTAGGGTTGTAGATTCTTGAATTACTTCCAAAAAATAGAACTTTGACAAGCAAATCCACCTTATACACATAGTGGAGATAAAGTGAAGGATTTCGTCCAAAAAAATTCTGTAGTACCGACATCTTGACAAGATGAAATTGAAATGCAGAAACATCATTAAGTAGCAATCCTGAAATCTTCATGTTTCTAGTGTCTCCTCATTTGCTCCGCAAGTATCAACTACACAGATTAAACAGCTGGTCACTGGGAAAGCACGGACTTTAGAGTTGGCTATCCATTTATCAGTTTCAGTATTATATTCAAGGATGTGCCCCAAACGACCTACACCCTGAAAGCCTGCTAAGACATAAACTATGGAACCCACAGCAGCACATTTTACAGTCACACCTTTCCATGGCATGGGAGAGACCATCTTCCACTCATTCACTTTAATGTCATAATATTCCACATTGTCTAAGCCACCTTTAAAGAGAAGGGAAAACACACAGATAAGTATCAACCATGGTTTCTCAAACTTCAGCATAGTGATCATTTGAGATACAGAATCCTTCCCAAGTGGAACTTCCTCTAGTATGGTGAAGTAAAAGCAATAACAATAGCTGCAAGGATGGTTTGAAAAATTTAGCATCTAAAATTATCTGGGACTTAATAACTGAGGAAAGGAAACAAAATCCAAGGTTTGAAAACAAGATCAAAGTTATCGCAGGGTGATAATTCCAAATTTACATTGTAATCCTAAATGACTACTCAGAAGTAACTGCCATTGAATACAATGGCACTTACTCTGAGGTACGTAGGTATAGAATTGTTCTCTTAAAAGTCTCAATTTCCACTACTTTAAGGAGAAAATATTTTAATTTTCTATATAGATGGTATTTAACCCTATGTATAGGACAATCCCAGTCATGATGAATATATGCTTTGTAGATGACTTTCATATATGGGAGAGTATGTAAAATTACAGTGTACTGGTAGAGAAGTGTTTATTTTAAAAAAATACTCTACATGTGATACTATTAACAGCAAAACTGCAGGTCTGGACAAGTCTGGTCAAACAGCAAATATCTCATATTCACTCTTCCAGTGAGGCATGACTGCAAGACTCCTTCCACTAAACACCCTAAAAAACATGCAGGGACACAGCTCATTCTGCCATTAAGCTGATGGTCCAACAATCTTCACCAGTCAGTCGACTTGAAACTGTCACATCCATCCAGAGCTGGCCAATTTTGAGAAGCTGTAGCTGGCACAATTATTGGTACATCTTACCTTTGGCACAGCAGATTTTAATAAAAAATATTAATTACCTAAGCCATTCTGCCCCCCAACGGCAAATATTTTGTCTTTCACAAACACAAGTCCATGATTTTTTCGGGCTTCAAGCATCGGACACAGCTCTGTCCATCTGAAAATATTTAAAGCATGTAATTTTAAAAACACGTTCACTCAATTTCATACCATGAGCAGTTCTTTTTCCATCAAGTAAATACCATCAAGTAAATACCAAAATTGCAGAGAAGGGAATTTATAGTTAACATGATTTAGTTCCACTATTGCGAAAGCATGCCAGAGGAACTGTCAGTTAAAATGGAGCACAGATCTAAGCTAATTTTGGTTGCTTAAAAGCTCTTGCTCCTTATAAAAATACGTGACATAATAAACGGTAGAACAATATTAACAACAAACAAAATTCACAGCATCTGAAATATCTAAAAGGCTTTAAAACCTGATTTAAAAGTTTTAACTGCCCTCCTAATGCAAGCAGTGAAAGAGCCTCACAAATCTGCCAGGGACAGGCACTCCAGAAGAAGTTGCATTTGTGTAATTGGCCTGTAGATGGTTAAACACACAATAAAATTGATTGAAATCAATACATACGTTTCTGTTGCTGGATCATAAACTTCACAGGAATTCAAGACTCTTCCAGAAACATTGTTTCCTAAACTTCCTCCACATACATATATGAGACCATTTGCCTCTACCATCCCATGACTGCATCGCTGAGTCAGCATACTGGGCTTTGTGTGCCAACTTTCTGTTCTGGTATCATAGCATTCAAACAAATATAATGCAGAGTTTCCTTTAAATAAAGAGACAAGCAAACTGATTTAGAGAATATTTGGAGATTCTATGAATTACATGCAACATTGCAATAAGGTCACTGTTGTAATTTGTCTTCTAGTGCAGCAGTTGAATGCTTCACATGACACTTCAAGCTGTACGGTTTTAAGGTTATGTTTTGCAAAGCAAGGTACGTGATCCTATATACAAGCAACCTTCCTATGATACTTATAATCCTTTAAAAAAATCTTTTCTATGCCATCTGCATCCAAAATATATACAATTCAGGAAACAAAGTCTTCCTTTGCAGCAATAGCATAATCCACATGGAACTGCCTATTTTCTGATATCACTACTCGCAGTCCTGCTCTGAATGCCCTGGTATCAGAGATTAAGCAAGTGGATATCTGGTATACTCCTCTCTCAGTGCTGATGCTCAGACTTTGAACCACCCTTTCCAGAGATGTTGACTTGGCATTCTCCGTTTTATCCTTTCGGCTCCAAGCCAGTTTTTTTTCAGGCAAGCCCTTAAGGAATGGAAGAGAATGAAGCAGCTCCTGCATTACTGTTTAGCTGATGTTAAATCTATGAATGTGTTCTGTTTGGTATTTTAGGTTTTGGCTATTCTATTTTTGTTGTTTGAATTTTTGTTACCTGCTCTGGCTTTCTTAGATAGAAAGATGCCACATAACAGAGCACTGGTGTTTTCCTTTTTGAACGTGAATAAATACCGAAAAGGTTGGAGACCTTCTCTCACAATCCTCTCAACATGGCAGCAAAGCTAGAACCACAGAAGGAAGACACTCTCCCCATAATGTGTGCAAACTGGCAAAACTATTAGGAAAGGTGGACTGAGCTTCACTTGCTGCAACAGTCCAATAGATCTGTACTAGAGATACACGTTATGAAGCAAGTTTGCCTCACAAAGCTAATGTGGGAAATGAATTTGCAGGGGAGAACTAGTGGGCATTTAATCTATCCCACACATGTTCATTATCCCCCGCAAATGCTCACTATCTATGATATCCCAACTGTAGTATTTTCTGAGCTGTCCCACAAAAATACAAGTGGGCATAGGGTTGCAGCCTGGGGGTGAGGTAAACCATGAACTCTTGCTTTCTGTACCAGTTGTACTGTAAGTTACAGATAAATGTCAGATATATACAGTACTTTCATTTCCAGATTTAGGTGGCTAAATGAAGCTGACATGACAAATATCCCTTCTAAAAATACACTGTTGTATCCAATACCAGTCATACTAAGACTAGTCCTATTGAAATTCAGGGGCATGACTAACTTAGCTCCATTAATTTCAAAGAGTGTATTCAGAGTAGAACTTACTGGATACAGTTCACTGGTTTTTTTGTTTTTTGCTCTATGTTTTAAGGCCCACATTGGATAAGCTGGCTTCTGAGTTTTGGCAGTGAGTGCCATTTCTTTTTTAAAGTAAAATGCAATGGCAACATTAGGGTGCCACACACGACTTCTACTTTACAGACCCACCAGCAGACCCTTCGAGTGTCTTACCTACTTCAGAACCACCAGATGTATATATTTTACCCTCTGCTGCACAAGCTGCAAGGCTATCCCGAGGAGTTGGAGGTCCCAGCTTGGAATACCAGCTGTCTTTCACAACATTGTAACAGTCCATTCGCTTTATAGGAAAAAGTTGGGAGCCGCCCAAAATATAAACCACGTTGTCCCAGAAAACACAAGCTGCATCCCTCCGCTTTTCAAAGGGACATCGGATGTCTGTCCAGCTGTAATCCTGTATGAGAAAAGATTGGTGTTTGGGAGAGAATACTGCACTGTGTAAATTCTTCAGAATTCTGAGACCATTGTTATTTATTTATTTGTCCAATGAAGCTGGTGTGGCATACATGGTTCTTCCCCCTGTCCATTTTACCCTCAAAATTACGTTGTGGGGTAATTTAGGCTGACAGATAGTGACTCTCAAAGTCATAGAAGCTTTATAAAGAAGTAAGAACTTCAACTTGCATGCTCCTCGTCTTAGTCCAACACTCTAACCACTATGCTTTTATAAAAATAGACAGTACCTTGATAATAGTACACCACATTTGTACGTTGGGAAGCGATGTGGAGAAGAGCCTGGAAAGCTGTCTGCTATCTAGCTCCTGGTATTCTCCGAGTGGCCTTTCCCAACCAACTGTCACTATTTTGCTCTGACAGGAGTTTTAGTTTTCACAATTTTTTTTTCTCCCCTTGTAGCATGCCTTTGCTATTTCACTGCATAGCTTTCATTGATTTTAATGTTTTATGCAAACCGCTTTATGATGTCTGCCTGAAAAGTGGTGTACGGTATCTTAAATAAATAAATAAATGTGAGTTTACGGAACGGTGGAAAACTCGTTTGCATGTATTACAGTGGGTGTTGGAAAAAAATGGGGCTTAGATCTAATAGGCCACTGTTACAGTCTTTACCACTGTTTTATTACAGGTGGAATCCTGTCTGCAGCGGACACACTGCTCAGACAACATCATAATTATTGAAAACTTCCTTCACACCTGTTTGCAGAGATTAATTATGTTAATGTGTTATCTTCACATCTTCCTTACATTTGGGGCATCAACAATAATTAACTGGAGGAGAGGGGTGGAGAGGAGGGCAAAAGTAACCAACTGAGAATCTGTTTTGAAAAACTCCTGGCTGTTATTAGTTGGCTTGATTTTAAAATTCAATAGATAAATGGAGTCAAGAAAGAGAACAGAACAATACAAAAAAGTGTTTAGAAGAAAATAGCAGATCTTAAGGAACAGAATCAGATAAAATAGAACTGGGGAAAATTTGTTGTCATGGCAACCAAGAACTCATTCTCCATGCTACAAATGATATATAATGTACCTTCAATTGGTTTAACTGTAATAAACTACAAATGGTGCTGCAAAAAACACCAGCAGAGTCATCAGTAGGGTTGAAAATGTATACAAACACAGCCAAATTTGAGCAACTGGGATAAATTAATGGAAATTAATGCACATTCCAAGAACCAGATAGTTACAAAAAGCACCAGAAAGCAGTAAGATCCTAGCTATATCACAGTCAAAGTACAACACAACACTACATTCTTTAAAACTGTATTTTTTATTTTTAAAAATTGTTTTTAACTGTTTTATGGGGTTATTCAGCTGTTTATGTTTATATTTTGTTTATGTATTTTGTGCTTTATATTGTGTTTTATATTGTAATCTTGTGAACCGTGAGACCTGTGGGTATAGGGCGGTATATAAATTTAATTAATAATCATAATAATATTGCCTGAGCCGGCATACCTGTGTATCCACTGTTGTATCAAAAACCTCAGGTATAAATAAGATGATCATCTAAACAAGATTCTATTTACCTGCACTATCTCAATGGGATGTTCATTCATGTGCTTTTCTCAATCTGGGTGCAATTAGTCACGTGAAAATATATTTTAAAACAACTGATAGAGCATTTATCTGCCAATATGTTGAATTGCAGTGAGTAGGAAAAAACTGACATTTAAAAATATAGTCAATAATCATTATAGCTTTCTAGTCCAGCAACATCTTGCACTAGCAGAGGCTGACAGAACATCTTCAAAAGATAGCAAGCATAAGATGACAATTCAGTAACTCCCACCCCAATAGACATTGCTGAGGCACCACAGCAAGGATTCTGAAAGCCATGAAACAAGTAACTAATGCTCACTTTTAGGTTGTTCAAATAAGAGGGGCCTTCACTCCCACAAAGCATCCTTCTGACAGACTACTCCATTTGCTGAAAGGATCACAAGAGGGGGATTTATTGGGCTTGGAGGACATACTTCCTCTCAGACCAGTTTTCCCCATTTCCCCATGTGAGTTTTCACAGGATTCAAATGTGTTACTTTAATAATGATCAACTATTTGGGGATTTTAATTTATAAACGACCATACAAAATAGAAATCTATTTCTAGCAACAATGAAAGCCCATACGTAAGTGTAAGAAACTTTAAAGTTGCCATAGAAACCTCAAAATAGCTCTGCACTACAGAAAGTTCCCTGTATCATCTTGCTATCCCTTATTACATTGTTCCTTACAACCTGTCCTCCCACAATTTAACAACAAAAACGCTTGTTTTGTGAAATCTCACAAGTGCAAGAACAAACTAATTTTATATCTATTCTCATATCTATATCTGTAGTGATGAAACTGGTTATATAATGAAAGAGATGATGAATTTTTCGGCTACACACTATCTGTTGAAATTCTGAAAGATCAGAGCTACCTTTGGATTAAAATACCGACATGACTGTGGCTGTGAGCCACCAAACAAGGCAATGCGGTAATCATGCTTTTTTCTTCGCGGTCGAGTGCCATCCACCAACTCTTCTCTGTCCTCTGGAGAAAGCAGATGGTATCTCATGCCACCTAAACCAGAAGGCATACACAATGATTCCATGTAATTCTAAGAGAAATCTGTTTCCAAAGCAAGGATAGACAAAAATTAAAGAGGAGGGGAAAAAAATAAAAGTCTGTTTTTAACCATTTTTCAAAAATCACATGCAACCTCTGAAATACAGAAAGGCTGCCACAAAAAAAAAAAATGATGCAGTGTCTTTAAAACATGTTTCTATATTCACTGATATGTATAAAGTACCTGTACAGTGAGACAAACTGATTACCATGGAATTAACCTCTCAGAATATTATCCCACTAAGTATGTCATCAAATACACTGGGAAGAAACATCAACATCCAATATGTTTTAAATAATCAAAGCTTAGTATCTATAAAATATTTCTTACTACACCTAAACAAGAACACAGCTTAAAGGTTTTATCCAGTCTTTCCTCCTTTTTCTTTCTTTTGACTTAGCATATACTTGAGAAGCAGCCCGGATCTGCATTGAAGACACAGATGGTGGTGCGTAGGTTTACTGTTCTTCAACAGCTGAGAGAAATGTCATTACTCAGGCTATTTTTGTATAGATATTAATGTTCTTACCAATTATATCTGAAGCCTAAGAAATCTGAAACATACGAGCTGGTTTTAAAGGCATACTGATCCTTCCAATAACTTTTTTCCAGGTATTAAGGTGGCTTTTGGTAATGAATACTCTAGTATCTTCTATTTTGCATCTTAAAGTGGGGCCCAGTTTATTGAAATAGGTTACTTTAGCGAAGAGGAGGGTGGGATGATTTGGTGGGGGTGTTTTCCTGGGGTTAAGTGAAAGGTGGATGGATGCTGGCTAGCCACCAACCCATGGCTGCAGTAATCAACAGAAGGAAAGGGGGAAGGAAGATGTTGATTATGCTTGTCTTTGTACAGGATTCCCAGGATCATTGCTGCCATTCCCCCACTCATCCAAATAGGACATGCGGATCACAGAAAAATCCTAGAGCACTTTCTTCATCTTCACTCCAGCTGCAACAAAAAGTGCTCAAGGGCCCAAAGACAAACAAACTTGAACTTGTAGCCGAGGGAATTCTACAACCAAGGTGCCAACACAGAGAAGGCCTTCTACTATTATTAAGTGGTGGGGAAAACTGGAGTCAGACCGTGGGAAATCTAAATTGCTATAATGGGGGAAATGCAGACTTCCAGATTCCCTGGTCCCAGACCATTTAGGGTTTAAAGGGCAAACAAAAAAATTCAATTACGCTCAAAAGCAAACTGAAAGATAGGTGAAGCCCTTTAAACACTGGAGGACTGTGTTCACCGTTGTTGTTGGCATCTATCTCAGGAGACAATGGAGGAGTGTGTCTTTAGGGGTAAAGTCAAACTGTTGGAGAGATATAATGTCTGCTGTGGCTGTAGAGACTGATGCAGGAGAGACATGTTTTGATGCTGACTGGTTGTGCTGACTGACTGTCTCTAGGTACTCGGTCATCTCCAAGGGATTTCCATGCTGGGGGATTGATATTGCCATCATTCATGTCATGTTTGCATACCCCTTTGTAACACAAGAGTTGGTCTGTCAATGGGCCTGGTGTCTGAAGCCAGCTCCCTGTAGAGCACGTCTTTGGGGATCCTGCCATCTTCCATTCTGTGAACATGACCAAGCCACTGAAGACTTTGAGACAGGAGTGCTGGGAATGTAGGCATGGGAGAGCACAACTTTGAGATTCTGTCCTGTCACGTGATGCCCAAAATCTTCTTGATATAGGAAATGTGGAAGGCTTCTGGTGATTGTAGGTTGCCCACGACTCACTTCCATAAAGCAGTGTGCTCAACATGCAAGCAGGGCTGCCTGCTTCAATGGGTGTTTGGAGCCCAGAGTATCACTCGACAAGCACCAGGAAAACTACTGCACCAGCAGAACTACTGTTATACAAATCAATGGTGCAATTGCACTCAGAAAAGGGCAACTGTGATCAAGGGGATAGATCAACTCCCCTGGGAGGAGAGGTTGCAGCATTGGGGCCTCTTTAGTTTAGAGAGAAAGCAAGTAAGAGGTGACATAGAAGTGTATAAGATGAACCATTGTATGGGAAAAGTGGATACAAATAAGTCCCCCCCTCCATCTCATAATACAAACTCATGGACAACCAATGAAGCTAAATACTGAGGATTCAGGACAGACAATAGTAGTTTTTACACAGTACACAGTTATGCTATGGACTTCACTCCCACAGGAGGCAGTGATGGTGACCAACTTGGATGGCTTTAAAAGATAGTTATTTATGGAGGATAAGGGTATCACTAACCACAAAGGCTATGTTCTGCCTCCACAATTGGAGGCAGTATGCTACTAGTTGCTGGAAACTACAGGAGGGGACACTGTTCTTGTGCTCAGCTCCTGCCGTTAGGCTTCCCATAGGCAACTGGTTGGCCACTGTGAGAACAGGATGCTTGACTAGATGGGCAACTGGTCTGATCCAGCGGGCTCTTATAATTTTATGAAACTCTGAAGTGACCCATAATTGCTCAAAGCTGTCCCATAAGGAGAAGGCATTTCCTTATTTTAGTATCCACTGTTCAAGGCTGTGACACACAAATGAGATTTTTGAAGGTGGGAGACTCTGGACCATGAAGCTCACATAGTTTGCAATTTATTAGACATAGTTCTAACTGCAGGAAACAGAATGCCAATATTAAGGGCTACTAGTCAGCTTTGATTCAGCTTCCTGGCACAGAGAGAACAGGGTTAATCCTACCTTTCTTTTGTATTTACATGCTAAAATGCATTTAAATAGAATAAGCAGTTCTTAATGAAAAAACTTTACAGAGAGTTGAGACAACATGGAAGATAAACTTACTGATAACCATTTTGAGGCACTCAGGGTTGTCCTGGATAAGTGGCTCAGCTTGTACTGTTTTACTGAGGAAATTCTTTGAAATTAAAGGAAACCTGACTTTAGCAAGAATGTCAACCATGTAAGGCTGACGGTTTGGCTCGTCATACTTCAGCCACCTGACGGCAGCATCATAAACCTAGAAATAAGAAAGAAAAATACATCTGTGTACTTACAGTAGCAGCCATCTATAGAACCAGGAAATTGATAGCTCAGCTGTTACAAAAAGGAAGTCTAATTTAGGATCTTCAAAGGGCTTTTAAAAATAATTACTTGCTATACCTTATATTGCCAGTTAGATGGGTTTAAGTCCCTCATTCAGGAATGGCTAGGAAGAAATCCCAAATTTAAAAGCTGCTTCTGATCTCCTGAGATAAAAAAATTCAGAGCCATGACTATTCAGAGTTGTGAAACTACAAGCAACAGCTGAACTAAGATAGACCAAGTTATTTTATGATAATTATTACAAAGTGAACATGCATGTGTAAATTGGAGTGAAATAACTCACAGGGCTACCACTTACCTGGAAAATAAAAATTTACTTTAACATATTTCAGCCACTGAAACAATTTTTATGTCCCCCCACACTAAATGGGAACCACCACACTGAAAGGATCTAACTTTGTTTCAGTGAAAATTTCACACTTTCTTGAAGCACTTAGATAACGTGGAAAAATCCCAGATATAGTAGTAGCTATGCTATTACCTTTTGGTCCTTCATAGTAACTACTCTCAAGGTTTTTAGAAAGAGTCGCTTCAACTGTCAAATATTACACCATGATATCCAAGAATGAGATAGAAAACCAACTACAAAACTGAGAAAACGCCACAAACAGCAAAAAGGAGGAAAAAATACCAGATACCAGAAAGTCTCAATCTGTTTTGGAACAAATATTTCCTTGAGGAAACTTTTTAAACAGCTTTTCTCATAAAAAATATAGGATACTATAGTGACACCTACTTCAAGCACCTGATGTTCCAGCCTTTTTTCCTGCCAATAATTAATTAAATACTGATCCTTTAGTTTTGATGCACTTAAACACTCCTATATTTGAGGCCCTTCTGTTTTTCACATTACAACTCCCCATGCCACTTTGAAGGCTACTCCATTACGTCATTTGACTTTGTGGAGAGATGAGACCTGAAAAGCTGGAGAATCTGGTTGGAAACTCATACAGGCACTAAAATTTTGCCAGCAATTATTTGCATTCCACTTTTGACAGGAAATGTTTCCACACAGATTGCATATTTACAGCAAGATAGCTAAAAGCGCAAACCCTTATTTCAGATTCAAGACTAAGATAGCTATGAAACTGGACCCTCACCTGATCTTCTGCTCTTACAGTTAGTGTGTCTTGATTCAGGAGATGTGTTACACGTTTAACATCTAGCTGCAGAAACTCGTCTGTCTTGTAAACCTCTGTGAAATGCTGGTGGATAAAGTCATCTGCAGTAGCCTTGAGCTCTGGGCAGTCAAGACACTCTGCTAACACACTTATACCTAGTGCAAGATAGTAAAAAATTATGAAAAGATGTTTAAAATTCATGAAAAAGCATATTGGTTGGAATTAAACTTTGTGCTCTTACGAATGTTACATCTGCACAAGCATTGCAGCTTGATAGATGGAACGCTCACTCTTGCCCCCGCCCTTTTGCTGTTCTGGGGGTTATCCCAATTCCCTCCAGCCTGTTTCAGGGCGGGTGAGGGGGAAAGCCCCCTTGCGCAGAGTTTCTGTTGACAGAGCAGAATGCTGCTCATTTCTTTTTTTATGTGAAATATGTTATTAATAATTTAATATGTTTTTTTCCTCTTCAGTGGCAAAGGTAATGACCCGAATAGTTATCTTGAGAAGTAACATAATTGATGAAATCTATGAATTTGTTATGCACTAAGTACTAGAGAGACAATGATGTCATGTTAGCAACTTGGAAGAAAGTCTTTAACAGTAGTCACATTCTATAGAAGGCAACAGTTCAGTCTGGCTTATCTGAAAGCTAATCAGAGGTGGCAGGCACTGTAGCAGTACTATACGCATGACAAATACAGTTTCAAACCATAAAACTTGTTTTCCAATAGAATACATGAAATTAGCAAGACTGTCCTAAAAATGAAATAATTAAGGACCCAAAGTGCCAATTTTGAAAAATATCAAGAGTTCTTAGAAACAATATAGAGTGAGCCATCTTACCAAGACAATTTGAAGCATCAACTTGCTCTTTTAAGAAGTCCACACACATTTTTTTCACAGGTTCAATTTGATATTGATTTGCAGCATCTAACAATGACTGGACATTGTTGCTGTTTACGGAAATTCTGAAAAAAGTAGCAACATTACTATGACCAAAACATTTTCAACAAGAACTGGGAACATGATAATACACATACTAGATTAAATTAGGATTTCCAACCACTAGAACAGCAACACAGTATGTTACAGGCAGATACAGTAGTACCTGTTGAACAAATAATTAAAATAGCATTAATTCACTTAACAGCTTTTCTGGGCTTCACATGAAGCTATCTGATGGGCAGATATTAAGAGTTATAAATAAACCTACCTTGCAGTATAAGCAAACTCCACAAGCTGCTCAATAATATCTGGCTCTGCATCTTTTAACTCCACTTCGTAAGACTTTGATTCAATCATATTTGCTGCAATTAGATACATAACACCATCATCTAACCTGAACAACAATTCCACCCCTGCACCCACATCTCAGAGGACCTGCTGCTCTAATTTAAGGGGGGGGGACAGTTGTAATGGAAGTTGTTAAGCGAACTTCAAGACAATTGCAGAGATCAGTTACAAAATGAGCAGCAGAACCTAGAATTGACCAAGCTGGTATCTAGATTTAAATGTATTAACAACTGTTTTCCTAATTCCGTATTACTTATAGAAATCTTATTTACAGAAAAACAAGTACTCTAAGAATAGGTGTATCAAGGACTTCTGGTCTCACAAAACTACATCCCAGTCTTACATACATTTCAACCCAGCTCAAGATAGGAATGGGAACCTGTGGCCTTCCTGTTGGACAACTCCCATCATCCCTCACTATTGGCTGTGCCAGCTGAGGCTGATGGGAGAAAGTCCAAGAACATCTGGAGGGCTACAGGTTTCCCTATCTTTGATGTAAAAATTAAAAAATAAAAACAGACTGATCCTAGTCACACTTCAGTGCATTGCACTTAAGTTGCTACCATGGTATTCTCAAACTGCAAAGGAGACAAAGCTGCAGAACTCTACCTCTACAGGAAAATTCTCCAAAACATTTAATTAGAAAAGATGAATTAGTGTGGTATGAACGAGTTCTGACCTTAGAAACATCTGCACCTAAAGTTAGATAAAAAGAGGACACCTTTTTTTTTTAAAGTCTTTTTTAAAGACATTTAAATATTAAGCTTGGAGGTCACAAATATGCCAGTCTCTCTGAAGCAGGTGTATTTTTGGCAAGTCTTATATACTGACTGCATGTGAGAAAGAGTTTTAGGAAGACAAGTGGAAAATCAGTGGCTTCACTGGTTCACACGTAAGACATGGTAAGTCAGTGTGTGGCTTACTGTGACCACACATACATACTGGCTCCCACCGACACCATGGGTGCTTTACTCCTCCCTAGACATTTTAGGTCAGTGCGGTGGCAGTTAAGCCATGTTTTTGCTAAGTGTGTTGTCTGATTCTGGGGCTGTTGTTAACATCTGTCCTCAACCATCTGTGGCCAAAGCTTGTCCTTTGGCTACAAATCATGATTGAGGAGAGACCTGAACTATGATCCAGGGGTTGGATGGCACACTAAGCCAAATCTTGGTTTAGCTGCTGTACCAACCTAAAAAGCCTAGGAAAAAGCAAAGTGGCTGCAATCGTCTTCTTGGGAGACAGTATATTCATGCTAAGCCATGGTTTGGCTTAAAGCTGTTCTCCTGCATGGTGCTACTAAGCTGCACTTGGGCTGACAGTTGGTCCAGCAACAGAGATGAAAGACAAGGAAGAAATATCACTATAAAGATAACTGGACAAGATTCAAGAGTTTCTACTTATATGTTATTACACCAAATCTCCCTTTCTTTGCAGGCCCGCAATGTTATCAACTCAGTACATAAGCTTGTTGCCAAATGGTACCTTGAATCTACTGCAGGTTGCCGTTACCACAATGGAATGTCTTATCTGCCAGGGGGTTGGACTAAATGACCCTCGGGGTCCCTTCCAACACTACAGTTCTATGATTTCAATTAACTGCTTGGCTGTAGCTTGCTCTTACAACAATACACTTGTCCCAGTATGCAAGAAGGAGAAACACACAGAGTGGATATTGTATTAATTATGGACTAAGGTAGAGGTTTTTTAATTGCGGTCGCCAACTTGGAGCCTAGAAATCTCCACATAGTCGCAACTGAACCTGTGCCAGTAGCAAAATGTGCCTGGCTAATTTTGAACACTGCTGGTCAGTAGATGATGATGATTTAAACCAGTAGAAGTTGAGTAGCTGAAGACTTACTGGTAAACATCAAGTTAAAGAAGTGACTTGCTGAAGCAAGTACAACACGATGAGCTGGGATCTTCCTTTCCTGGACCATGAGAATGACATCACAGAGTGTTTTCTAGCACACAAAAAAGTCAAAAAGATGACAAAACATGTAATATTTCATAGTTTCAGAGAAATGTGTAGAAATTCTTATTTTTTTGCTAAACTAGTGACCTACAGAAATGTACAACAAACACTATTGAAGACAAAATCACCATTTTTCAAAGGAGCTCAAGGCAGTGTATGTGATTCTTCCTCTCCTCATTTAAACCTCACAACCCCCGTGTGAAGTAGGTTAGGCTGAGAGGCAATGACTGGCCCAAGTTCATCCACTGAGCTTCATAGTGGCGGGAATTCAAACTCTGGTCTTGTAACTGAATTACATTTACAACATGAACTATTACAATTTTGCTGCTCTTCAGCTCCAAGTATGTGAGATTTTTGTATACAGTTTGGCAAACCTACATTGTAAAATTATGCCTATCTACTCAGAAATAATTCTTACTTAGTTTAATAGGGCTTACTTCCAGGTAAGCATGTAGAGGATTGCAGGCTTAATACTGTAGCCAGCAACACATACTTAAAATAGCAGTCATTGTCCCAAATGCTTATGGAAGGTCTAAATAGAAACATGTAGAACATTTGCTTCTTTCTTTATTGCCATTTCCACAATAGACCAAAATAGCAGAGTGACTAATGTGTTAGTTAAGTAGCTTTTAAATGAGACCAGGTTCTTTAAAAGTACTCTCTCCTTATACTTTAATGGATGCTCTCATTATTCTGTCCTTATTTAAAAGCTGCTGAACTAATTTCTAAAGGTAGAAAAAGAAAGACATTGACAATTATTTTTCTCTGTTGTGGAAATGACAATGAAGGAAACTTAATATTTTCCAGTTGTCTCCATTTAGACCTCCAACTATTTGGGAGAAAGACTACCATTTAAGTGTTTATCGTTGCTAGAATATTAGCCAATGTGTGTAGCATTTTTAACTTGAAATATAGATAAGCACCTCAAGGCAACTGAACAAGAGCAAAGCTGTTACTGAGCTAAAATATGTTAATGGTCTTAAAATTGGTACAGTAGCAGCTCTAGCAAGTAATAACAATACAAATCACCACTAAGGCAGATTATGAAGAAAATTGGCTGCATTCAACTCAGTGTAGACCCATTGAAATGAATGCCCATTACTTAGGATTAATTGTAATAGGTCTACTCTGAACAAAAGGTGAATACAAGCCACAGGTTAGCAAGGCAAATATTAAGCCTCATAGATCAGTAGACTGGTACTACCCAAACACATCTGTTAAGTACATGATTGAACTAGCAGTTTTCACCCCAGTTTCATAGTCATACACTAGTCATCTTCACTGAACACATGACTAACTTGTACCTTCTGGGAGGGGGCTGATGGTGGTGTTACCTCCAACCACTATTTCCACTACAGCTTGCCAGCATTTGTAACACTCCAACCCCTACAGCCTGTTAACAGTTGTTCTGGTAATAGCTTTCCTGTACAAAAAGATAGCTATTAACTCCTATGCCAAGCATAGGCAAACTCGGCCCTCCAGATGTTTTGGGACTACAACTCCCATCATCCCTGACCACTGGTCCTGTTAGGGATGATGGGAGTTGTATTCCCAAAACTTCTGGAGGGCCGAGTTTGCCTAGGCCTGTCCTATGCTGTTGTGATCACCTTTCTGTATCTCTAGAATACTATCCACTTGGGTGACATATCCTAGAGATAAAAGGAAGATGAATCTGAATTAAGTTTTCACATTTGCCAGGGTAACAGAAGTTGGGAATATTCTCATTTTTCCCCAGTGCATCCTTGTGGGTGGAACAACAAAGAGTTGCACCAGATAAATGAGCAAAGAATGCAACGGGATGGTCTTGGCTTCACATCAACTGCTCTGTGTACCAGAGATCCATTGCAGCATGGTAGTGCCCAAACATATGGGACTGCACTACAAATCCTGATGCTTGCTCGTTCAAATCTCGCCTCTGACAGGAACTCAATAGGTAGTCAAGTTACAAGAAAGGAGATTCCTTCTCAACACACGGAAGAACTTTCCTGACAGTAAGATCTGTCAGTGAAAGTCTCCCTCGGGAGGTTGTGGGCTCTCCTTGGAGAGGTTGGATGCCCATCTGTCACAGACGCTTAGCTGAGATTCCTGCATTGCAGCGGGTGGGATTAGATGATCCTTGGGGTCCCTTACAATTCTATGATTCTTAGGCAAGGCGTCATCCGTGAGCCTCGTCAGCCTTCAAGCACCTCTGCAATATGGGAGTCCTTACTGGCCTACTTTACAGGGCTGCTGTAAACAGCAACAAAACAATGCCAAGCACTTTGTGTTAGCTGTGCCCCCCCCCCGCCATAGGTTTCTTCTCCAACTCCTCCAGGTTCACAAATGCCCAGGTGCCAGGCTCGTGGTCAACCCCACGGGAGGGGGGAGATAGAAACATGTTCCTATTGGACCCCACAGGTCAAGGAGCCCTAGGAGGCCGGTCACCCCACACCCCGCCTTACTTGCTTCCTCATGGTGTTCATGACCCCCATGAAGCTGGCCAGCAATTTGGCTTCTTCCCGGGCGGCGAGTTTCTTCTCCGTCTTCTTCTTGTTGCTCTTCTCCGACGCCGAGGCCGCCATGCTCCCTTCCCCTTCCCTCGCCTCCCTCTCGCCGGCGACGAACCGAAGGCTTCCCCAACCGACGCCCGGTCATAAACGGCAGTCAGCCAGGCTCCAACGGCCAACGCAAAGCGGCAGCCCCGGCCTCGCTCTGCGGGAAAAAAAGGGTCTCCCTCCGCCCAGCAGTTGCAGGCCCTCTTCCTACACCCCCAAATATAGGCTCCCCTGGCCAATCAGGAGGCAGCTCGCGCACTCGCTGTCCGCCAACACAAGTCCGCCCCTTCTCGGGAGCCGGCGAAGATTCAGCGGGTGGGAGAGGTAAACAAAGAAGGAGCCGGCGCGCCGTGACGTCACGCCGAAGCGCACGACCTGCCCGAGACAATGAGAGCGGGGGACGTGAGGAGGTGGAGGGTTGTGGGTAGGCGCCAGGTGCGCATGTGTGGATGTGGGCAGGTTGGTCCCTGAAGCGTGTCAAAGCAGCTCGAGTCTTCCCGAGGAGGGTGGGTCGCTCAGTCGCCCAGTATAGAAACACTCAGGATTGTAGAGATACGCCTCTTTCGTAAAGGAGGTGGCTCGGCAGAACACAGGAAAAGCACTGGCCCGTCTGTGGTGTGCGCTGCCTGCCGGAGGCTCCGCTCCACTGTCCCCGTAGATGGTGCTGTGGGTTAAACCACAGAGCCTAGGACTTGCAGATCAGAAGGTCGGCAGTTCGAATCCCCACGACGGGGTGAGCTCCCGTTGCTCGGTCCCAGCTTCTGCCAACCTAGCAGTTCGAAAGCACGTCAAAGTGCAAGTAGATAAATAGGTACCACTACGGCGGGAAGGTCAACGGCGTTTCCGTGCGCTGCTCTGGTTTGCCAGAAGCGGATTAGTCATGACTTGGAAGCTCCCTCGGCCAATAAAGCGAGATGCGCGCCGCAACCCCAGAGTCAGCCACGACTGGACCTAATCATCAGGGATCCCTTTACCTTTACCTTAGATGGGAATGGCAGGGGTTGGAACCAGGACCATCTTCTTCGGCATGAGAAGTATGTGCAGATCATCTGAACGCATACAGTGATCCAGAAGTGGAGGAGGAGGAGGAGGAAGGGCAACATCTATCCCCAGTAGGGGCTGAGCTGGGAGCAGAGGTTTAAAACTCCAACCACCCCAGCACCCTACTTTTATTATTGGAGGGAGCAGGTGGCACTGTGGTCTAAACCACTGAGCCTCTTGGGCTTACCGATCAGATGGTCGGCGGTTTGAATCCACTTGACGGTGGTGACCTCCTGTTGCTCTGTCCCAGCTCCTGCCAACCTAGCAGTTTTAAAGCATGCCAGTGCAAGTAGACAAATAGGAACCACTGTGGCGGGAAGGTAAACGGCATTTCCGTGTGCTCTGGTTTCCGTCACGGTGTTCCATTGCGCCAGAAGCGGTTTAGTCATGCTGGCCACATGATCCGGAAAGCTGTCTGTGGAAAGCTCCCTTGACCTGAAGCAAGATGAGTGCTGCACCCCATAGTTGCCTTTGACTGGACTTAACTGTCCAGGGGTCTTTTATCTACAGTGGTACCTCAGGATGCGAACGGGATGCATTCAGGAGCCCCGTTCGCATACCAAACGGGATCCGTTCCGGAGCCCCGTTTGCATCCCGAATGGAACGCAAGACGCGACGGTGCGTCTGTGCGTGCAGCATTTCGCTGCTTCCGCACATGCACGTGACGTCATTTTGAGCGCATGCGCGAGTGGTGAAAACCGGAAGTAACACGCTCTGTTACTTCCAGGTTGCCGCAGAGCACAACTCGAATGCACTCAACCCGAAGCACATTCAACTTGAGGTATGACTGTATTTTTATTCTTCCTTCTTTCTGCTGCCAAAACCAGTGGGGTCTTGGGCCCCTCAGAAAAATATTGTTACAGCCAGTGCTATTTTTCTAGAAAAAGAGGTGCCAGAACTTACCACGAACACCTCCCTTGTTCTCTTATAATGGCAATGGTGCCCACCTGAGAGGTAGGTTCAAGTGAGTTTTGGCCGCAGAAAAGCCCTGGTTACAGCCACCCCAATCTCCAGCCAGTGGTGCAAGATTCCATGGATTGCAGGTGCGCTTACCAGCATCTGTGTTCCCTTTTGGGACAATGGGGCACAATAGAGATGTGGTCCCTTAATCACATACACAGGCCAACAAGACCAATCCTCCCCCCCCCCGCCCGACAACATACGAATCAATCTGGCTAACTTAACTCAATTCCTTGGGCCCTCTGATCTCTCGCTCTGCCATAAAAAAAAATAAAACACCACGCCAGTCATGCCAACTTGGATTACATAGTTGGTATAGAGTCAGAGAGGGACGCAGGTGGCGCTGTGGGTTAAAGCCTCAGCGCCTAGGACTTGCCGATCGAAAGGTCGGCGGTTCGAATCCCTGCGGCGGAGTGCGCTCCCGCTGCTCGGTCCCAGCGCCTGCCAACCTAGCAGTTTGAAAGCACCTCCAGGTGCAAGTAGATAAATAGGGACCGCTTACCAGCGGGAAGGTAAATGGCGTTTCCGTGTGCGGCTCTGGCTCGCCAGATGCAGCTTTGTCACACTGGCCACGTGACCCGGAAGTGTCTCCGGACAGCGCTGGCCCCTGGCCTCTTGAGTGAGATGGGCGCACAACCCCAGAGTCTGTCAAGACTGGCCCGTACGGGCAGGGGTACCTTTACCTTTACCTTATAGAGTCAGAGATAGGTGGGACTAGTGGCCCGTTTGTTCTGGTTGATACGGATACATTTTAGCTTCTACAACCTGAAAATATGGACTATCTACTAGGAGGCATGCAGTTCTTCCTGGATGCTTGTCCATCCTGGCTGGTGATGTCTGCCCGAGCTGGGCTGGGTGTGTGATCTCAGAAGTCCTCCTGGATCTCTCAGAGGCTTTCAGTATCATAGATTCTGAATCAGCTGACTGGGTTGGGCCACAGGTTCTGCTACGATTTTGAATCTTCTGTCACGGAGCCAGATCTGATTGCTACTCCAAGACATTCAACAGATGGCTTGGCATCAGTGCTAGGAACTCACCCACTCTCTCTACGAGGGAAGCAGCCATTGCTATTGAAGCTGCTGTGCCGGAAAATACCACCTGCCCATGGGCATAGCCAGGGAGGGGCACCTGCCCCCCTAAATCAATAAAAATACATAGCAAACTAAGGTTCTTCTGCCCCCATCAAAAGGCCTGCCGCCCCTAACAAAAATCCTGGCTATGCCCATGCACCTGCCCCATGCAAAACGGTTGTGTAAAGTACTTGATTGGAGTACACCTTGGAGAGCTGACCACATCTCCCTAGCACACCTGCACAGAGCTGTAGTAGTAAGCAGCTTGAAGGGTTTTTGGGATGTTGTTTTACCTGTTGTGTGATACAAATCTCTGCTTGCATCATAAAAGCTAAGCTTAGAACTGATGGTATCATTAAACAAAATTTATCTCTTTGAGATCTTCTCCAGTGGCATCTTTTACAAGGTTGAATGCACAGTTACTCCTCAGATGGCTGCAAGGTATTTATTTAATATATTTCTACCTCTCTTTTAGGGTGACCATCACACGGTGATTTTTTAAAAATGTTAAAAACAAAACAATTGAACAAGATTCAGACAGTAGAGGATCAGGAGCATGCAAGAGGATCAGTAGAATGCTGGGTGAATTTATAGTTTTAAAAAAGTATTCTAGGACTGCATAAAGACCACAAGAGAAAGGGTCCAGGCAAAGAGAGCCAAGTGGGGTTGCATAAACTACTGTGTGTACACACTGCTAGCAGTAAAAGGCAGGGTGGTGTTTCCCTCATCTGAAGTCAAAACCTGCTTTCACCAGTAGATGTCATTATAGCAGTGGTAATAGAGATATAACTCTTATAAGATAGCCTGGTGAAATAATGAACTTAGCCAAATAAATGAAAAAACCAAAAATGTTTTTGTTACAAACCTGTTGCTGGATTAATTGAGATCACTCCTTTTTTTTTAATTGAGCAAAACATTTGTACTCAGATAGGCTAACAAATTAATCGACCAAATGTTGCAGCCCTGATTCTTTATACTTGTATGAGTGTTGTACATGCAAACTGTTCAGTGGCACAACGGGTCAGTGTGCCTGGCTGTTAACCAGAAGGTTGGTGGTTCGAGCCCACCGAGGGACGGCTGGACTCCTGCATTGCAGGGAACTGGCCTGGATGACCCCCGGGGTCCCTTCCAACTCTACAGTTCTATAATTCTGTGCAAGACTCCATTCCCTGCACTAGTGTGTGACAGGTAAGGGACTGGAGGAGGTGCTGGTAAATTGACTTATCTCCTGGAATTCCACCAACACACAAAGAGCAACACAAGGCCTTTGAAGAAGCCAGTAAGGCAGGTGTGAGGAACCTTTGAGCATCTAGATGTTGCTGAACTACAACTCCCATCACCCCTGGCCATTGGGCATGCTTGCTGGGTCCTGTGAGAAATTGTAGTTCAGTAAGTAACACCTGGAGAGCCAAGGTTTCACCACACCTGCAGTAAGGCAGCAACTACAATGCAACAGCACTATGACAATTATGTAATAAGCTTGTTTGTCTCCACTCCATAAGCCCTTACATCTGATCTATCCATTACTCCGCCCACCTTGAGAATCCACAATAATAAAGGACCCCTGGATGGTTAAGTCCAGTCAAAGGTGACTATGGGGCTGTGGCACTCCTCTCGCTTTCAGGCTGAGGGAGCTGGCGTTTTTCCACAGGCAGCTTCCCAGGTCGTGTGGCCAGCATGACTAAAATGCGTCTGGCGCAACAGAACATAAAGAAGGAAACCAGAGCACACGGAAACGCCATTTACCTTCCCACCACAGCGGTACCTATTTATCTACTTGCACTGGTGTGCTTTCGAACTGCTAGGTTGGCAGGAGATCCACCGTACAACAGTGGCACAGAACAACTGATGTGTGCAATCAGATTATTTGATTGCAATCTTAAGTAGTTTCAGGCGGGAATAAATCCCATTAATGACAGTGAGGATGTATTTCTGAGTAAATTTCATAGTATGTAACTACACCCACCCACCCACACTGTTGTAAATCTCATTTGTGTTAGCATGTGTATTGTTTTCCCAAGGTGCCCTTCTATGTTCTGTCGTGTAAGACTCCATTTGAAAACGCTGAGGAAATCCTCCTACCATTGTCTCTTCATAAACAAGCTCCCACACCCTCTTTTCATCTGAATTGATGAGTCACATTAATCAGAATTGAGGGAGCATTTTTACTATGATTATTGTTACCTGCAGCTTTGGCACTGTAAAGCTGTTCAGTAATCACTTTAATGCATTAAGTGAAGAGAAAATCTGTAGAGAACATCAGTAAAGCAGCAGGTTACCTGGTATACATAGGCCAGTGTTTCCCAACCTTGGGCCTCCAGCTGTTTTTGAACTACAATTCCCATCATCCCTGACCACTGGTTTTGCTAGCTAGGGATGATGGGAGTTGTAGGCCAAAAACATCTGGAGGCCCAAGGTTGGGAAACACTGACATAGGCAACACAAGCATTGACATTTGGATGCCCACAGGGATTTATTTTGTAGCACAGAAGTATTTCAAAATAAGCCACGGATATTTAGCTGTTCTAAGACAGAATGGATGATAACCTGATCTTCTCTGCAACTGATGTCTAACATAGATTCAGGTATGATTTCTGCTCACCTTCCTCATTTTCAAAAGCTGCATCTAATGTTTTTCAATATTAGGATTACACTTTTAACAGTGTAGTCTTGTCTATATTTACTCAGAAGTAAATCCCACTGTGTTCAGTAGGACTTGCTCTTAGGTGCGTGTAATCATAGCTTATAGTCGAATGTTTAGGTCAAAAAAGCAGAGCATTTAAAGTTAAAGGCATTTTACTCTGGAAACAGACCCCCATTCAATTGTTTATCAATAACCAGTGCTTTTTTATGGGGGGACGCAGGGGTTTGCATGCCCCTAAACAGTTTGTAAATCTTTGTACTTTGTCCATTTACTGTATTTATTTTCCCCAATTTGAACTATAAAATGGTGATTTTATTGAGTCAAAATGGGAGTACCCCTAAACATTTTTTAAGAAAAAAGCACTGTCAATAACAAATCACAAACATGCATATACCAGTGATCAGGGTAATGCCTTTGAATGGAAATTAGTTGGCAGCTCTCTCCTCTTGGCTCTGTTCAGTCTCAAGCTGGTCACACAGGCCTTCACACATGTGCAAGGTCTTAGAGACAAATATTCTTCAAGCTAAAAATAGTGAGGGAGAAAAGGTTGAGGTAGGATTGCCCTTCAATAAGCAGCACAGGGCCGATGGTGGTGGGGAAAATAGTATTCAGACAAAAGTGGCCAGATTCTGTAAAAAGGAAATAATGGAGATAGCTCTGTGGTTATACCATACATTTAAAGCACTCATACACCACTTCAACTGTCATGAATGGCTTCCCCCAAAGAAACATGGGAACCACAGTTTGATAAGGATACTGACCTCACAGAGCTACAACCACTAGTACCTTTAGTAAACAAACTATACTTCTCAGGACCTCCAAGTGATATAAAACTATTTCATATGTATAGTGCGAATGAGACCTTTATCACTACATTAGTTAATCATTAGCATATAGTGGCTAAATTGAATCATTAGTTAGTCACTATCGTATGGTGGCTGTGTTCAGGGATTTCCCTGAATGTAAGATGTGGGAAACCCAGATTTGAGGCAGCCGCATGCATGCAACCCTCACTCCCAGTGTCCCTGGGTACAAATACAGTAGGGTGAAGGACTGAAGAGGGTTTTAATGCACATTCGACGTGCTTTTTAAAACCCTTCAGATCTTCATGCTAATGATGCAAAGCACTGAAGAACAGATGTTTGAGGCATCTTTTGCTTGTATGCCCCTGGATTCATCACCAGTCTTCCACGTCGCGAAATAAGTTGCGTTCAGTAAAGCTTACGCCCAGGTGTAGGACAATTGATACAGGACATGCATTTATGATTAGCATAGAGCTGATCTATATACACACAACAGATTATATAGTAAATCTGGGGAGAGAGCACTGCTTGTTGAAATTTTTCATTCATTTCATTGAGGCAGTCCTCAAAGTGTTGGTTAGGACCTTTAAAGCACTAAATGATCCAGGATAGTTTAAGGACTTCCTCCTTTCATAGGAACTCTGCTCTTCCTCTGGTCTTCAGCTGAATTTCTGTTTCCTGAACATTTGAGTTTAAGATGAGTTTGCCCAGACAGGGTTTTTATATGTCTGGGTTTTTATGTCACCTCTAGGTTTCAGAAGCATGTCTGCTCTCTTGTTCCTTGCCTTCCAACAGTCTGAAGAAATGCTTGTGTTCTGGAAGGCATTTTTGCAGGGGCTCCCAATGCTGCCCTGTTTTCTCTTTGCGCTTTTAGTTGATTTTATTGCTGACATTCTGCTGCTTGTTTTAATCATTACACCTGTTTTATTACTTGGTGTTATGTACAAGTTGCTGTGAAGGGATTCTGATAGATGCTGGCACTCCCCACTTGATGCAACATGTTGTCAGATAAGGAAGCTTCGGGAGATGAAAGGTTAGCATCTGAGAGCATTCTTGCTGGGTCCCAGCAGGAAGGAGGAGGAGGGATAATAGAGCTACCAAGGAGAAATACAGACAAAGGAAGCCAGAGTGTTTCAGAGACCAGGGGAGAGATTTATACATGGAGGAGAAAGTAAGGGAAAAGAGGTGAGCTGCAAAAGGAAATCTGGACTGCCTCAGCAGGGGCAAGAAGAGGAGAAAGAGTCTAGGGTTGTCATCCCTAGTGGTGAGCCAGAGAGAGAGGTGGAAAAGCAGGCAGGAGAGGACACAGTACCAAAAGAGCCAGGATAAGAACTGAGTAAGAGAAGGCAGGACAGAATACAGGGCATAAAAACCGAAGCATGGGAGTACTGTGACAATGGAGCTCTTTGAGTCAGTTGCCCACCAGAGGGTGCTCTGAGTACAAGAGACCACCGGGGGTTCTGAGCATTCCTGGAACCAGAAGTGGGACCAGAAGCAGAGCTGACAATTATTTATATCTTTGTTAACCATTTTCAGCGTAAGGCAAAACAGAAAGGCAGAATGTAAGCAACTTTTGAATTCTGCTCCTGCTTCCTAGTGTTCTGCGGGGATCAACTGAGGATGAAGGGGTTTTGTGGCTTTCTTCTCTCTTGTGGTACACTGGGTGTAGAGGGTTAAACTTTCTCACCCAACACACTGCAAGGGGTGAAGGTCAGGCCCTCCCGCCTCCTCAGCTGTTCTGTGCACATCATCAGAGGACTGGGAAGGGTGTGGCTGGGTGTCTGTGGCTTTGGCAAGGACTGAGGGACAGGCCAGAGGCCTAGGAATCAGCCAGATTAGGCCTATGGGAGTTCCCCATGCCTGGTTTTGGTAAACATTGTCTGTCTTTTTATTCAACAAATGAATTTTTTCTCATTATGTTTCAAAAACACAGGAAGATCTGGAAAATCAACAATTCAAGGGTCAGACTGGAACAGGAATGAATTTTGTGTACCGGTAATTCTCATGCAGGTAAGAGATGTATTAATTTATTCTTAAGCATGAAAACGACAGAATGGAATAATCCTGTGCCTTTAAAGTGTTAGTTGCACATCTTAGGTTAGAACTATGTGTTGCATTAAATGCGCTGCTGTCACAAGCGTGCATATAATTTTCTCCTCTGTAATATTTAGGGTGGCTTACTGGATACTTCTGGTGGCGAATGGAGAAATATAAAATGCCCTGTTCAGGTAAATTAGGAGGGAGATAGAAAGAAGTAAAAAAACCAGGAGTCTAAACAAACACACAGCAAACTGAGGGCTTCAGACTGTCACTATTTTATGAGAGGGATCTGGGCACATACTGGGAACTGTACGTTTGCACAGTTAAAAGTGGATTAAATCACTGCTGCCCTGGTACAGCAAATCCACTTTAAAGTGGCCTGGAAACACACTGAAAAGTGTAGAATGAACAAATGCTGAACAGGAAGCCATATAAACACTCTGCTAGTGAATCAGGATGAATACTCATTGTTGCATAACCTGGCCATAAATAAGTCTCAACAAATGCTCAATAAAGACCAGATATAATCTGACCTCTGTGTAAGTTTTGTGCAAGCAAATCAGGATGAATGCTCAATAAATAACAAGCTTATCTGGATAAGCCCTGCATAAAAAATCTGGGACACTAAGACAAGTGTGAACAAACCTGACTTTGTCCATTGCATTATAAAGTCCAGCTCTTCCCTCCACAAACTCTCCCTCCCTCATCTGAAAGGAACAGAATTGCCAAACATCTCATGCAACAATACTAACATGCCTCCGGTGCTATCATGTATATGCAACACCATAAGTGAAATCTTCTACCTAAGTTGGAAGTGGCCAAGTGATTGCCTATAGACTGATTGTTTCCCGCTTCCATTTTCTCTGACATTCTCTGCCCATTCTTTGCACCAAGTAGGATATGCAAAGTGCTGCTTCTTGCAAAACCTCCTGAACAGGAAGCAAGGATGCCACCCAACTGAAACATGGCATTCCTGCTATGCTTTTGGCCAACCCTGCACTGCAGTACTGGGTTACCCAAAAGGAGCACATATGAGTCAGTCTCTATTTCTCCTCTAGCTCACAGGGACCCCAACCAATCTGCAGATATCACCATAGGTTTTTTGTTGAATAAAAAAATGGTAGTGCTTCCCCCCCCCCCCGTACTCAAGGGTACGCAGTATCGGCACCTTTTTTTCTAGAAGAAAACCACTGGTTACAGTCAACAAAAAAGAAACACAACTGTAAACAGCAACTAAAGATGGGTGTTTGCAGGCTTTTTCAATGGTGTTTCAAATATACGCAATTTCACTTAAACGTGCAGTGTCTTGGAACGTAACCCACGGATAAATTAGGAGTTGTCTGTATACATCTTGGCAAAGTACCAGTTTCTATGCCACACCCTGCTCATCTATTGCAAGAAACATAATAGGCAGTTCTCAGGTTCAAGTTAAGGGACATTTACAATTTACTATGTATTGTGAATTCCAAAAAGATGGTCGTGCAAGCACTTGCTGCCTGCCTGTAGTGTTTGTGCATGCAATAAAGGTCTGCCATATTCCATTAAAAAATGCCTGGTATAATCTTTGCTTTTGAAGCTAGATGTCCTGTACCTGTGTCTTCCTTTATACAACTATTTCTTCCTGTTGTTGACCCAGCTTTGTAAAAGTATTTGCAACGCTTTGACACTGTTATATTCAGTTTCATGGTGTATTTTTTCACTTGCCATATAATATTAGAACAGTAACATTTATAGCACTGGAATAAATAGACTTTGCTAGTATCAGATGCCTTGCAGCAGATTTCCTACAATGTTCCATTAATCTGAGGACAGCTATTGTTTCTGTTCTCTAGTGTTGCAAACATTATCCTTTAATTATATAAGATTCTGGCACAGGTTTGGTTTTTGGGGTGGTTTTTTAAAAAGTGTTGTTTAAATTACCCTGCCAGATTTGACTTATAAATTTGAAGTTTTGCAAAGCAGAATTTGGCAAACATCCAGGCTGATAGTTATTTCAGGATTTTTGTTTGTCTGTCTTGTTAGGTTCAGTGAACTAATATACTATAAACATATAAGCATGTTTTAAATAGCTGGCAACGTAAGTGGCATTGTGACATCTCATGAGACCTGCCAATGTAAACTGTCAGGGAACTGCCATCGGAGAGTCAGGTGGTGGAAGGACTCAAGGAGGCTAGGAGAGCCTCGGATGCGGAGGAAGGAACCAGTAGGGAGAGAGGGAGAGTTCCTGCAGAAACACTATCCGAGGAAGGGCTCCAAGACGTTTCCAGTGAGAATAGCGGGGAGGGCTCAGGACCTCCGCTGGGGACGCCCACTCCGCGGAGGAAGCTGTCACGGAGAGAATCTAGAAGAAGAGTCTCTGTCAAAGAACTCTTATGTTGGAGTAGATTCCGGAAACGCCCACTGACGGATTCTTCCAGCGATTGAGGTAGCCACGCGTCCATGGCTCCTCAGACTGGGAAAGTTTAGGAACTGATGGTAAAGCTTGGAGGCTTTAAACGCTTACGCACAAGCAGCCCCCCTTTCCCATTACATAAACCAATTAGAAATATATGCAAGCTAACTGTTAGGATATAAATGTAATAATAAACTACCCGTCCTCCAAGGAGCTCAAGGTGGCACAAGTGAGTCTCCCCTTCCCCATTTTAGCCTCAGAACAACCCTGTAAAGAAGTAGGTTAGGCTGAAATATAGTGATTGGCCCAAGGTCTTTGGTCAGTTTTGTAAATGACTGGGGATTTAAACCCTGATAGCCCAGGTCCTAGTCCAACACACAAACCATATACAGTATACTACATCACTGGCATGATGTTAAAGATCTCAGTATTTGTTATGATAATTTTCCCATAAGCTTTGATGACATGTTTTCTGTAAACTAGCCATGATATGTGCTGCTTGTTTTGATCTTTCTTTTTATATTGTAGTGTTTTGCTGCTTTTATTGTACTGTGTTTTGCTGGGTTGGTGGGTATGTGATTCAGTTGTGAATTGCCTTGGAATTTAGAAAGTGATGGGTAGTCTATAAATATTTGCAGTAAAATAAAATGTGTGGTACAATCCTGCTTTGGATGTATCATTCAAACCATGGTTTGCTGATCTGGACATCAGGTAAAATGATGGCTTGACAAACTAGGAAGCGTTGTATAAAACCACGGAATGAGGAGTGTGTCATGTGGACACTATTACACAATATTGCATGTGTGAGCAGCAAGATGAGTCCACAAGAAACTGCTGTATGAATATATGGCTCCCTATGTCGGAATATGGGGGAGATATGGCAACCTATGAGGGGGTTATTTTGCACAAAAGCTCAACAACTTTGGGCAAATCTAAAAAAAATGCTCCCCCCCAAAAAGCATGCATATTATGGAAGCATGCATAGAACTTACAACACAGTACTATGCATGTTTACTCAGAAGTACGTTCCTCTCTGTTTATGAGACTTACTCCTAGGTACACATGTTTAGGATTGCAGCCTTAGTCCCTATGCTACACCAGCTCTTGTTGCCAGCTGTTTTTAAAAGGGCAAAAATCCATTTTCACAGCCAGAAAAACAGCTTAACAGTGGACTGAAACTACAAGAAGAAACTAGATCTTCCAACCCTTTCCATCTATTGTCCAGCTAACCTTAAAATACTTGTAAATGCTTTGGAAGGAACTGGTTGAACTGCTTTCCTTTTCTGGAATACTAAATCCATTGATATTTTAATCAACATTGTTGGCTAGTGGAATACTCTTCTGGAAATCTGAATTAACCCTCATAAGCATAGATGGACGCATCATATACTACAGTAAGCACCTCTGATTTGCTTTTAACTGTGGCCGGCCAAGGCTGTGTACCAGATATGTACACCACACATTTAAAGCACATTATTTCCCCTCAAAGATTCCAGGAACTGTAGTTTTTCACTCACAGAGCTACAATTCCCAGCATCCTTAACAAACTATAGTTCCCAGGATTCTTTAGGGGAAGTCACGAATGGCATTCAGTTACCTTTACTTGGAGTAAATCCTTTGAAATTAGTGGATCTAATTTAGTGGTGTTAATTGATTTCAGTGGGTCTACTCTGAGTAAAAAAAATAGTTGAAAACCTCCCTGTGTGTTTTAACTGTATGGTGTGTATGCAGCCTATGTCTCTGACTGACTCCGAAGCACTTGCTGTTTGGGTTCATGCCCTGCTTGCAGACTTTCCCTAGCTCTCTCTTTTTGAGCTCACTTAATCACTGAGGGATCACCATTACGCTTTGACATGTTGAATTTTTGGCTTTGCCCTGCTGGTTCCTGGATCCTTGTGTTTTCTTTTTGTTGATTTTCAGATTGTTTATTTTAATTCTGTTCTTTTTTTTTACATATTTTTGTTCAAAGGTCATTGAAGTTGCTTGATAACTCTCAGGTGGCTATCACCTGGAACTAGTGATCTGTTAATTTTTAATTTGTCAGTAATCTCCAGAGGATAACTTCGCTTTAATTTCCTGTGTAAGCTCTCAACTTGTGGATGGCAAATAATGCTGGTAGGTTTCTTGAGTTGTGAGAAGGGACTGGAAGGTCTTCCCAATGAGTCTAGTTTGCTGGATCCAAATTTGCAGCTCATTAACACAGGAAGAGGAATAGTTTGAAGATGAAAGTGAAATTTAAAAGAGTTTCTATATATATATATATATATGATAGCAGGGGTGTAGCTACCAACTGTTTTACTTAAACAAATAATTAGCAAATTGTTTATCACATTGGGCCTTACTGCTATATAATTTTTTAAAAGGTAATTACTATACTACGGAAGTTTTAATTAACAGAAAATCAACTACCAGGAAAATATATGCATTGAAAAATGTTGTCCCTGAATTAATCAAAACACTTTGTAATAAATGTTGCAAAAACTAAACAAACAGCTCCATCTTGATTCCCCAAACCTGCTCCTAGCAGAGCAGGCTGCAGAATGCCTTAAAACATATCTTTCAACATTTCTGCAATAAAAACAGGGACGTCCTAAGGAAAAGCGGGACATTCCAGGGTCAAATCAGAAATCGGTACGGCTTCTGTAAATCAGGGACATCCCTGGAAAATAGGGACACTTGGAGGGTCTGCCAGGGGTGCCAGCCACAAAATGGCTGCCCTGGGAGCATGGCATAACAGAAAATGGCTGCCATGTTTAAAAGAACAGAAAGAGACACCACCACAAAATGGCATGGGCATGCCTATTATATTCTCCTATCCTCTGTTTGGAAGGTAGGGTGGGTGTTGAATAAAATGTGACTGTGTTTAAGAGATCATTGTTCAACACAGGAAAAGCCAGGAATTGAAGAGGAAAAGCCGTCTCCTGTCCATTGCAGGTTTTTGAGGAGATATCTGCTGCGCACGATAGGAGGTACCAGTTGGTGTACTGGTGCCTAGTACTTCATTTCTTAATCACCCCAGACTCTCAGAGGGGTTTTGGGGGGAACCAGAGAACATTATTAGAAATTTAAATGGTGGCTTGACACTGAGTAAAGAGTGCTTGAAAGGGTCCATCATGGACCTGGTTGAAGCACTGCCAACTGCCTGAGGGCGTTAACAGCATCTTGGAGGAGGGATATTAAATTAGGGAAATAGTGCAAGGGGAAAGGATAAATGTGATTTTTATTCTTTGGTTTGTTTTGCGTATAGCAGTATAGTATAGTCTGAGCCGGATTTTTCTGTTGCTTAGAAGGTAGTTCATCAGCAGTACTTGAAAATTCATGGCATTCTCTTTGCACGACAAAGAAAAGAGGGAGCAGAGAAATCTGCTAGATGTGTTCCAAAATTATCTCTTTCCCAGTGTACTTTCATTAAATATAATTCTGTACTTCTTGACCCTGGCTGGCTTCTGAAATTATTCACTATGAAGGTCTGGTTCTTTTTGCCATGGAAAAGCACTGAAGTTTTTTGTATCCTGTGTTGAAAAGCCCCAGCTGTTATGGCTGGAAAATTAAATAAGCAAGAGCAAGACTATATTACATAATTATCCAGTAGTGCATACACTGACACTAAACTGTTGCATTGAAACCTTTATTGCCAAATAAAAATGTTAGTTAAGCAGAAGTTTATGAAAGTTTGCACCTTTAGATACTGTACTGAAATTCTATGGAGGTTGTTGTAAGATGATAAACTGCTGTATAGATAAGGAGAGGTGAGTAATGAATGTTTAAAAAATAAACTACAGAAAACTGGCAGTAGAAATG
Source organism: Podarcis melisellensis (assembly GCF_964234715.1). Classification (NCBI taxonomy): domain Eukaryota; kingdom Metazoa; phylum Chordata; class Lepidosauria; order Squamata; family Lacertidae; genus Podarcis; species Podarcis melisellensis. The sequence goes on from NC_138544.1 coordinate 26,290,615, forward strand.
TGTATGGTGTTCTTTTTTTGCAAAAAATGCACATTACATGTATTCTATGGAAAATGAATAATTCCCCTTAATTTCTCTCTCTCTCTCTCTCTCTCTCTCTCTCTCTCTCTCTCTCTCTCTCTCTCTCTCTCTCTCTCTCTGTGTGTGTGTGTGTGTGTGTGTGTGAGAGAGAGAGAGAGAGAGAGAGAGAGAGAGAGAGAGAGAGAGAGAAATGAGTTCCAACAAGGAGACACCCAGGTCAGGAGAAAAGTTACAGGCAAGTTGCAACTTTTCTGCTCCTGTGTCATATATTAAATTGAACCAGTAATGACTCATCCAATCCTTGCTAATCCTCCCTACTGCAAGATAGGTGCATGTAGAAAATTAATGAATAATCTTTTAAATCTTTAAGGCATTTTTGTGTAAGATCAGTTATATAAAAACTCTTTTGGGTTAATATACCCTTGGTTATAATATATGACAAGTTTTAAAAAGTTCATATTGTACCAAAAGATTAAAATTAAAAATTGACTTTATTTTTTTAAAAGGCCACCCACCTTTCAGGGGGGTTTTTTGTATGAAAAACCAAAATCACTATCATTATGTGTTAAAGAAATCCATGATGGGAGATGCCAGATGGTTCTTCTTGATGATTGATTTAGTAAGCCTATAATCATCTATTTTTTCCCCATTTTGAAAGATCCTAAGAAGAGATTTCATACATACAACTGTCAGCTGGTAGGGGAAGGGCCCCTGAGTGGCCAAAACCAAGCATACAAAAAGATCAAAGGAAGGATGATTAATCACATGACTTTCCTGTTAATTTTTTTTTTTTAGTAAACATTCAAAAGTCTGGCACGGTTTCCATTGCTAGGAACAAGATGATCCTAAGAGTGTTCAGCAATAAACACCATTGCTACTGAACAATTATATGCTTTCAATTCAACTTTTAAGTACTCTTACAGCCATGTTCGACATATTGTTACAGCTCTGGGGTTACAGAGTTTGGGGGCACAAAGGCACTCATAAGTGCTAGAATTAATGAATGGTATAATTTAGATAATATCTGCAGTATTGAAGGGAAGATACCAGGGCCTCACTTGGGATGGAAGTTGTTAAGAAGGACAAAGGGTACTGGAAGCAAGCTATTAATTAGCACATCATGATTTGCATATTATGTTTGTGCTTCTAGCTGAAATCTTAAATGAGCTTGAAATCCCTTTCCAGTTCCTCTGCAACTTGTTTTCTTAATACCTTGTGAGGTCAAGTGGTTCTCTTCTGTCCATTTACCATTGGTCTGGTCCCAAACCTGGAATAAGAATTAGTACTGCCAACTGAACTTCCTCCTCTCGCTTTCTCTTAAGGCACTTTGCATATATTATGGGAGCCAAATGCCTGTCCAATTACCGGCTTCCTGACATGTGCATGTTAGTTGCTGTTTATTTTATTGCATTTATATCTTACCTTTCTTCCAAGGAACTCAAGGAAGCATAGAGTGGAAACTGTTGGCTCTTAAAATCAAAATGTTGGCAGAACACCTTTTAAAGTGATCCCAAATGAGAACGAAAAGGAACACAACTTTGGCAAGGGAAGGCAAGCAGATAATAAGGAATTCAAAAAAGGGCTCAGAGAACATATGGATGAAAACATTATGACCAACAATAACAATCCTTTAAATATATTACAGTGGTACCTCGGGTTACATACGCTTCAGGTTACAGACTCCGCTAACCCAGAAATAGTACCTCGGGTTAAGAACTTTGCTTCAGGATGAGAACAGAAATCGTGCTCCGGCGTTGCGGCAGCAGCAGGAGGCCCCATTGAAGTGGTGCTTCAGGTTAAGAACAGTTTCAGGTTAAGAACGGACCTCCGGAACGAATTAAGTACGTAACCCGAGGTACCACTGTATTAGTAGGAGCCCAGCAGGAGAGGCAGTTGGATGGCAGTATAATTAAAAGTGTGCTAAAGGAAGAAAATGAGATTGCAGAGAAATGAAATTATTTGCATTTGTTTTCATTGTGGAAAACAGGGCAGAAGCCTGTGCCTGAACTGATGTATCTGGAAGGAAATCTGAAAGACTTAGGCGAATAGTGGTGATGAGAGATGCCTTATAGATAACTTAAAACTAACAATTCACCAGTTCTAGATGGTATCTACCCAAAAGTTCTTAAATAACTCAGATGTAAAATTTTCAATCTTCTAACCAATATGAGATTGACATCTATACTTGAATATTAGAAAGTGGTCAGTGTAACACAAATCTTCAAAAGAGATCTGGGAGAGGGGTGAGGAAATCACAGGCTACTTAACATTAACAAGTGTTCTGGGGAAACTGGTTGGAACCATAATTAAATATATAAATTGCCAAGCATATAGAAGAACAAGTATTGCCAAAGAACAGTGGAATGTCAGAGGGTTTGCCTCCATGATAACAGGAGGACTAGATAGGCTAACCCAACAGGGTTCTTCTTAGGTTCTTGGGTTAGGGTAAGGCTGAGGGATGGTGACAGGCACAAGGTCACCAGCAAGCTTGATGGCTGAGTGTGAATTTGAACCTGGGTTTCTGCAGCCCTGGTGCGACATTGTAACTACTGCATGACTTGTGTGGCTTCTTGGAGGTTTGCCTTGATCCGTCATTGCCACTGGAGGTCCAGGTGGCTTTGGTGGCTAGAAACATCTTCTGCCAGCTACCGGTTGATCAGCTACAGCTGTTCCTGGGCAGTGATTGACGTGCTGGTAATCTGAATTGATTAATGAGACAGTTTGATTACTATGAATATTATGGCAAAGAGGGTCCAGGAGCCACAACTTGTGCAGAATGCAGCTACTCAGTTACTGAGTGGATTCAATTATCAAGACAGTCCTGAAAGTGCTGCATTGGCTGCCAGTGTTCCACTAGGTGTTTGCGATGGCTTATAAAGCTAGAAATAGCTTGCATCTATAGATACTTAGAGGGACATGGGTGGCGCTGTGGGTAAAACCTCAGCGCCTAGGACTTGCCGATCGCATGGTCGGCGGTTCGAATCCCCACGGTGGGGTGCGCTCCCGTCTTTCGGTCCCAGCGCCTGCCAGCCTAGCAGTTCGAAAGCACCCCCCGGGTGCAAGTAGATAAATAGGGACCGCTTACCAGCGGGAAGGTAAACGGCGTTCCGTGTGCTGCGCTGGCTTGCCAGATGCAGCTTGTCACGCTGGCCACGTGACCCGGAAGTGTCTGCGGACAGCGCTGGCTCCCAGCCTTTAGAGTGAGATGAGCGCACAACCCTAGAGTCTGTCAAGACTGGCCCGTACGGGCAGGGGTACCTTTACCTTTTTATAGATACTTAGAGACCTTCTTCCATACCAACCAGCCTCTTGAGTTAAGATAATGAGGAAGGCTTGTTAGTGGCTCCATATGGGAATGGCATCTGTTGTGCAGTAACCAGTGAAAGGGTCTTCTCTGCCATGGTACCCCAATTGTAGAATACCATCCTATTCCAACTGGTTTTACATCTACACTGTTAGGCTTCCCCCAGCAGCCTGAAACATAACTCTTAACCCAGGCACTCTGTATTTGGTTTTCTGTGGATTTGTTATTTGCTATCCTAGTTTCTATAATTTCTGCCCTGTGTGCATTTGTATTGTGGCAAAATATGCATACACACACGTGTGTGTGTTTCATTGTGTCCCATCCCAAAATATTTGGGAAGAAGGGTATGTTAGAAACACAAATGGATTGCTTGTAATTGGCCAGTAAGGGTCAATTTAAGAAATCTCTGATCAGTCTCTTTCCTTCAACGATTTGTCTTCAGATTTTTCCTAGAGAGTTGCTGGCATGGTTAAAATGACACGCAGTGTATTCTGAGTCGTCTTGAACCTTAACAGTTTCAGATGTTGAGCAAGTCATATGTGCTAGATACCCTCATGCCATCAAGCTGAAATGGAATGAGTGGACAATATAGCTTTCGTTATCAAAGTGCCAACAACCCTAAATCTGCATGCAGTTATAAAACAATTGTATGAGGATGGTGTGTGCAGTCCATAACTTGATATGATAGTGCTGAGCTCTTGCATTTCAGAAATGAAAGAACAAGCCTTTGAGAAATATAATTTACATTGGGAAAGGCTAGGGGATTGCCTTTCCCACACATTTCAGACAACATGTCTTCACAGAATCTTAGAATTGTAGAGATGGAAGGGATGAGGGTCATCTACTCTGCTCCCCTGCATTGCAAGAATCTTTTGACCAAATGTGGAGCTCGAACCCACAACCCTGAGATTAAGAGTCTACAGGCTTGCCTGTATCTGTGGGGTGACACTGCTTCTTTACCAAATAGCTGTATGTTGAAATCTGAAATTGTATTTACCCCTTTTGCTACCTGTTTGGGAAAGTGTGCTGTAGTGATCACTGGGGTTGAAAGCTCATTTCTTTGCCCATCGAATGGTGGCTGGGCTGGCCAATTGCTCTCTCTGAGAGGCAAACTACATGTCGTGGAGTTAGGCGGTGCCGAATTCGTATAAAGTGGGGACATTGTTTCTGTTGCTGGGTCCCTGGAATTAGCCGATGTATTCCAGTAATCCGAACTGAGCCTCATTATTCTGTGAAACGTGGGGCTGCGGACAGGGCACGGATGAGATTCGTCACTTGCATAGGCGTCCCGACCGGCGGGCACAAAGCAGCAGGCGATCGAAAGGACGGAGACCTTCACCTCCTCTGACCTCCGAGGAACTCGATTGTAGTCTTTATTGTCAATCAGTCGATGACGGCACCAACGAAATCCCGCCCCTCGAGCTTTATCTCGGACCGCGCGCCTGTCATCTCACACCTCAGCTCTCTTCGGCGCGGGGTTGCGCCACCCCTTTGGGAAAGGACTAAAAAGGCGGGACTTGTTGCATTCCCCGCCCTCCCGAAGAGCGTCTATTGGCGTCGTAGATGGCTGCGGCGTCGCGATTGGTTGTCGAGCCACTCAGAAATCGGATTCGCTGGGCGGTGCGGGCATCTGCCGTGCTCTGTGCCCCCCTCCGCGTCAAGGCAGCCAGCTAGTCAGTCAGTCTTTCTTTCTCCTTCCTGCACTTTTGATGGTCCTCCAAAGCGAGTAGCGTTTTGAGCGGCGAAGCGGGGCATCGCTCCCGCGAGGGGTGAGCGGCGTCGGAGAGGCGCTGGAGGGTGGACGACGGGTGAGCCTGGGCAGCGGGCGGGCGCTCGCTCGCGCTGAGGGAACTTTTGGTTTCCCCTCTTTCTTTCTTTCCTTTCTTCCCTCGTCCCCCGCCCCCGCCACGAAAAGAGGAAAGAAAAGAATTTGAACGTCGACTGGTTCTTTTTCCGTTGGAAAAGGAGCGTTGGAACGGTTGGAAGGAGCGGGCAGTTCAGTTAACGGCTCGTCGGCATGGAGTGCGGGGGGCTTCCTTTCTCCTCGCGAGGTCGCAGGTTTGAACCACTCCCCCCTCCTTCTCGAGGCAGACCCCCGCCCGCCCTCTTCGTCTCCCCTCCTTTCCCCTTTCTGTTTTGGGGAAAGGCAGGCAGGAGCGCGAGGGAGCTGGCCGCCGCCCTCTGGTCTCGACCTGAGGGGACAACGGGGGAAGCGCCGGCAACGGAGTGGGCGGCGGCGGGTCGCTGAGAGAAACGAGGGGGAGGCCGCTTGGCATCTGGCGCCCCTCGATCTTGCTCGGGACTGTGGGAGGCGGCGGGTATCCGTCCCGTGGCGGGGCGCGACGCCCGCTGGCTGCGGTCAAGGGGGGGGGGGTTCGGCTGGGGATAGTTGGCTCTTCGCGCCTCCGGGGCTGTCCTCGGAGCTCTGCCTGCAATCCGCTCCTTTAATGACTCGAGAGGGAGCCCTATTAATACCAACGGGGCTGATCTCCGCGTAAACAAGCCGAGGATGGCGGGGCATGCCAGGGTCAACGTGCAGCGCCGCCGCCGCCTCCTTTTGCTCTGCACATTCCAGAGGGTGTTAGCTGTGCTCGGGCGAGAACAAAAAGGATTCTCGTGGCGCCTTGGAAGGCTGCCGGATAAAGTGGGGCTTTAGACCACGAGCACTTTGCACCGAAACACACCCTTTAAGGTGCCAGCCACAATACAGTACTCTTTTGTTGCTGTTGTTGCTGCTGCTGTCTTTTTTTGGGCTGTTTCCACGCAGAGGCAACTAGGGGGGAAAAACCAGTGTCCTCAGAACTTCCAGAGCGGGTGGCTGAGTTAGTCTGTTGCAGCAAAAGACAATAACCCCAAACCCGACAGTCTTGTGGCACTTTGAAGACGGGCACATTTATTGTAGAATAAGCTTTTGCGGAAGAGAGCCCACTTCCTCTACTGCTTGAAGGGTTATCCTTAGCTGGCATATCTAAATGGGGTTGCAGAAGAAGAAGGGTGTGATCATCGAGGTAGTTTTACAGTGCTTTGCCCTCACAGAATGCATGCAGCCCCAAAGAAATGAGGTGGGTGTAGATTTGGTTGATGGTATCTTTGGTTATTAAGGAAAAAAAATGAAAGAGTTTTAGTATATAGGCAGTGAAAGCTAGCTGGCACTGAGGACATCTTCATTCGAAAGTTAAATTGTCTGCAACTTGCTGTTTTGCCAAGGAGGCCTAACAAAAACTGTGGAAATAACCGCGAGGGTATTTTTCAAAGCCCAATTATTAATAAAGTGGATAACTGTATATGCATGCTGTAGAAATAGGTTCTATCTACCTTGTGCTGGGACAGCATTCAGTAACAGTAAGACACAAGTTGCACTGCTGCTATACCATCTATTTCATCACCATTAACAGACATTCTTGCTCTGACTGTCCCTATAGTTTTCACTAATATATTTGCTTTCATCTTATTTTGCTTTTAGGGGTCACTGCCATGCATCTCAAAATCTTGCTATAAAAAGGAAAGTGTTTCTTTCCTGTCAGAACTTGACTTCTCAAATACTATTGGAAATTGTGCTCAAGAACTCTTATTTTTATTTAAGTACTTAAAACTTTACATGCTTTTTGAAGATCATAACTTAAAATCTGATGTTGCTGTCTTCTGATTAGATAGGCTACCTTCCTGTAATCCCTTTATTACATTTAAATCTGCTTAAGTCTGTTGTGATTGAAGGTAGCTGCAGAGTTGAGATAATTTGTCTCAGTAGATTTTTTTTCAATCTGCTTAACAGGTTCAGGCACATATTTAGTGTTGCAATTTTTAAACCTCTAACACAAACCTTTAAACCTCTGATGCAGAAATTAGTGTGTTTTTGTGTCTCCTTGTGCAATCTTGAAAATATGAATGCTTGCCCTGTGAATGCATTGTAGGGAATTTACACATCAAAAATGCAAATTGTTAATGCAGGCATGGGGATTTCTGCATTAAAATTTATATTGACTATGCAGATGAAATATATTTTGACACTCATTAAAAGGGTAGAGTGGACAGACAGAATATAGTTATTTTAATGGCTGCTTGTTTTGGCACCCAAACTGCATATTCACTTGACATGCAGTCCAGACACACACAGAAAATGAAACAGCATTTATGGAGTACATTTCATTGAAGTAGATTTCACTATGATGTTGGCTATTTGCCTAATAGTAACTGATCATGGTAGCCCTCTTATATACAAGGGGTTACTATAAATGGACCCTTTGAAATTATTATTTTTTTCAAAGCCAGTGCAGTATTCCTTACAGAGGATAAGCTTATATAGAATAAGCTTGACTATATTTTACAGTCACATGGGTAGCTCCTGCTTATCTGTTGCCTCTGGTACATATATTCCCACTGTGCAGTGGAGGAATTACTAATTACATTTTCATTCCACCTTTTTCCCAAAGAGCTTGGGAGTGATGTGCATCAGGGATTGCCAGCATGGTGCCCACAGGCACCAATATGCCTATCCATCGGTGCCCCACAGTATACATAGTTCTCCCTCTCCCATTTTGTCCACCATGTTCAGTGGGAGAGAATTATTTCTTGAAGCTTTGTAGATGAGCCATCGTTTAAAGCTGGGTCTCCCTGTCCTTACCATGGCACCCACATTATTGTACCATGCAATTTAAAAATAATAATAAACAACACTTGAGAGAATGCCCTCAGAGTCTTTGGGAATGGAATGCCTTTACAGTCCTCATAGTAACCATGTATGTTTTTAAAGATCATGGCACAATGTAAGGTAGGTCATATGAGACACCCCAGGGAATAAATATCCCCCAATCCTGATGTAATTACCATATTTGAATACTAAAATTAAAACCTTTTTTTAGTGGCAAAAGGACCTATAGAGTCTCCGATTGCCACCAGCTGCAAAGTCAAAAGCACCAAAACTACTCTAGAATCAAAATATTGTATAGATGCATCTACAAATGTGCCCATAGTATCACTGGAAACTCCAGCACCACCACCCATCATCACATAATTGCACAGACATAATGCCCAACATTAGTAGCACCCATCAGCATAGGGTACAGTACTTGTTGTACAAATGTTATTATAATCGTGCCTTGCCAAGTCCACTTGGTCCCATGCACAGGGCACAAGCATACTGTCTGGAAGTGTCCAGATTGCCTCCCTTGTCAGAAGCCACCATGGTTTAATGGGCAGGTGGGCAGCAACTGACCTTTGTCGTTACCAAGTCCTAGAAATTTAATAAATAATAATAACAACAACTGACATTTGTAGTCACCAAGCTTTCTGAGTCATTCGCTCAAACGGGTTGAAATTGTCAAATGGAGCCAGCAGCTATAAACAGCACCTTTGCCATGGAAAAAGCCACAGCCAGGGAGAAGGAAGGAGCGCCTAACTGCAAGAGATAGCTAGATATATAGCTAGATATATGTGGGTAGGTGGAGATATGAAAGCTATAGTTCCCTTTCAGAATTCTTTTGTGGGACCACTGATCACAAACAATGTTGAGACCATTGCATATGAAAAATCATTTGAAGTGTATTCATTTGGAAGGAATAGTATTTTATTGGTTAAATTGTTTTTTAAAACTTTTTTCCTGACTGTATGGCTTGGCAGGGAAAAGTATGAGAAGAAATTCATAGGCTTTTGTATTGTGTATGGGACACTTTCACTTGCTTTCCAGAACTGTAGCCCTATGGGTTTGTTGTACTAAAAGAAATAATTTTCTGTATACAGTACTTATTTGAAAGTAATCCCATGAAACCCAGTAGGGTTTAGTCCTGAGTAGACCTGCATAGGACTAGAAATTCTGTCTCCGGCTCCACCCACCACTATCCCCGCCAACAGATTTTCCTAAGGGAATGTTGCTTTTAACAGAAAAAAAATTGCCCACACCTGTAAAACACTATCAAGGGCTGGTGCTAGAGAAGAATCCCTAGGGAGCTTAGCATCCCTTTTAAAATTTATGTTCCCCTACCAGTGTGTCCCTGTTCTGCCTTCTCTTTTCCCTCTATCTCTTGTCTGTCCCCAACAGCCTCTTTCAGAGCAAGGATGTTGCTACTGTAGTGGTTATTTTGATTCTTCTAGTTGGTTTAGGATTTGAGAGTGATCCTATCTTTGTCCAATAGGCATAATGCAGTCCTGTAATCTCTTTATTCACTGTAGTATGTGAAGACAGTTCTTAATGCATCCCCAAAACCCATTAGTGTCCTATGTATTTCACTGGAGTGTGTTTAAATAGTTTGTAATGTTTATTGCTGCAAACTTTATGATGCCACACAAGAGACCCAAGTTAAACAATATTTGTACAACTCTTGCAACTCTTACTATAGCTGATCTTGAAATAGCTACTGTCCTACTGTTTCTGTTCTCTGTCCTCCAGAGTTACCTTCCTACTGACACCAGCTCAAGGAGGATGGGGCCTGCTATCATTTTACTGCTTGTAAAACTAACAGTATACGTTAAAGCAGTGACTTTGGCTGTATTTATACAGATTATTTTGTTTGTTTTGAACACAGTTTGATTTCTTTTATTGGTACTGAAAGTTGACTCTTTAAAAGAAACATTTGACAAGGGCGTATATAATATATGTGGTTTATTTTCCTTCTTTGTGTTTTTGTGGGTTAAAACAAAATAAAATTGCTTTCAGGAAGACTCACCAGGGAGGTTTAAATACCGCACAGGAGAACTTCATAGGGTTGCTTTTGGAAAACAGACCATAATGTTGCTGTAATTAGTTTGCTTGGCTCTACATTCATACCTCAGGTTGAAGTAGCTTCAGGTTGAGCATTTTCGGGTTGTGCTCCACAGCGACCCGGAAGTAACGGAGCGCGTTACTTCTGGGTTTCACTGCTTGTGCATGCGCAGACGCTCAAAATGACGTCACGTTCATGTGCGGAAACGGCGAATCGTGACCCGCAGACATGGGTTGCGTTCGTTTCAGGATGCGAACGGGGCTCCGGAACAGATCCCGTTCGCATCCAGAGGTTCTACTGTATATTGCAGTCTTCAGTCATGCTTTGATCCTGCACTGAATTTTTATTCTTCATGAAAAGAACATACAGGTTTTGCTAATTCAGTATAGTCTTAAATACACAACCAGAATATTACATGCAAGTTTTTTGCTCTATATTTATTATCTTAAAGCTTTAATCGGCTATTGTATTTAGTATTTTACGTGCATGCCACAAATAATCCTTTAGTTATCAGTGACACTTTTTTCTATGTAAGACTCAAAATGATGTCATTTTTGGAGTTTGTATTCAAGAATTTTATTATGCATAGATCTCATAATTACTACTGGGAAGATCAGAATTAAAGGAACAAACTTTAAATATTATAATTAAATTAACACTAAAGTCAGTTGTCAAACATTTGCTCTGCTAGAAGTAATCTACATTCTGTTCAAAGCAGAAATGTAAATAAAACTATATAAACATTATAAAGCTGTGTAAGAACATTTAATCTCTGTAGTGCATTGCAGCACATTTTATTGATATTTTAAATATTTAATGTGGACAAAAACAGATTTGACATACGGTACATGATTCTGGTAACATATATTTGTGAGCTTTTGCTTTCACATAATATTGTGTTCCTGGTGGCTCAGTAAAATGCTAGGGTTTGCTTTGCCAAATACATTTGCATAGTTGTTTCTGTACTACTTCTCTTAAGTATGTACTAGTAAGGTCTTGTACAAACATACACGTATGCGTGAAGGTTTCCTCAATGATGCCAAACTACACTGTGAGCCATGTGTATATATTAATGTAATGTTCACTGGTGTTGGTGTACTATCCATAACTCATTTTAAAATTGTGGACGAAGAGCAGATGTAATAACGATTTCCTTAAGTTCTTGTAATGCATTATAGCTTTCAAAAGCATGTGATGCATATTTTCATTGTTTTTCTGTAGGAGGCTAGTGTTTAATGCCCTATTTAAAATTAAAAGTTTCTTTAAAAGTGCCTATGTTGATGCATTTCTATTTGTGGAAGACTAGACCAATCCTATTTTCCCCTCCTGTAGCTGTTGAAGCTTAAGTTGGAGTGCATCCTGTGTGGGTGACCTGAGTGAAACTACTCTGCCCGATTACCTTTAAAAGCCAGAAGCAAGCTTCTTGCATTTTCTAGCTGGCATAGGGCTGTGTTGCAGAAACCTTGAGTATGGCGCAAGCTGACTGCCCTGTCATTTCTTTCCACTTCTTTGCACGGCATTCCTGTGTTCTGTATAAGGATTTCCCTCCTGTGTTGAAATAGAAGCACTGATAGCACTAGGACCAATCAGGGCCGGATTTAGGTTTGATGAGGCCCTAAGCTACTGAAGGTAATGGGGCCTATATGTCCAGCTGCCCTTTGTCAACAACAAATTGTCACTGTTTTTTGTGTTGAATATATGCTAAATGGTAATTTATGGACCTAGTAGGTAACCAAGGCCATTTCAAAGTAATTGTTGGACTGAAACACAATTGGAAATGTACATCCAGGTTGTTTTTTCCTTTAATTTTTTTGGGGGCCCCAAGAGAGTGGGGCTCTAAGCTATAGCTTGTTTAGCTTATACGTAAATCCGGCACTGGGACCAATCTGAGTGCATGGGGAAATGAGGTATTTGGCCTTATAAATCCTGAGCTCAGTTCTGTTCTGTTATTTCTTCACGACAAGTTTGTAAGTGACTGACAAACGTATGATGAATGTTATTGTCTTGCAAATGACCAAGTAGAGAATATTTCCACTTTACTTTCAGATTCACAAATGATGAGAGTTACAATTCGGTACACGTGTATTTGGATGTAAACCCCATTTAACTCAGTAGGTCTTTTAAGTTGACATGTATAGGTTTGCATTTGGAGCACAGCTACATTTGGCCAAGTACCGTATTTTTCGCTCTATAAGACGCACCAGACCACAAGACGCACCTAGTTTTTGGAGGAGGAAAACCAGAAAAAAATATTCTGAATCTCAGAAGCCAGAACAGGGTTGCGAAAGCAGCAATCCCTCTTGCTGTTCTGGCTTCTGGGATAGCTGCATTCACTCCATAAGACGCACACACATTTCCCCTTACTTTTTAGGAGGGAAAAAGTGAGTCTTATAGAGCAAAAAATACGGTTTACTAAGACTTTTTCTGGGTGAATAAGTTGTGAATCTGGATGGTTCAATTTACTTCTAATTTCTCTCATGGATAATTTGCCTTTCCTAAGCCATGTTCCTCACAAAATATAGTTCTGATCTTTGCCTAATTGGTGCCTCAGAGTCCATTAGGAATACAGATAGTTATAGTCATAAGTGAAAATTGAATCAATAGAAAAACCTTTCAAACTAGAAAGTATGAGGGGAAATAGGCTTGATAATTCTTGAAAATGTATGCTGTAAATTGTACAAAATGACAGGGTGCTGACCACACCCAACTTCTGCTTTTTGTTCTTGAATCAGCATTCTTAGGAGCTGTTTTATAAACAAGCCCTTTGTATGCCTCTGAAATGTGGTAACATTTAGATTATAAGGCTATTTTGCAAGCATATGAAGCAGTTGGCTTTCATATTTTTCTTTGACTGTCAGTCACTATTTTAATGACAATAAAATGATAATTCTTGTGCTCTGTGATGTGCAGTTTGTGAGAGCACTGTAGAGTATTAAATCAGGGTGGAGTTGGAATAGGTTTTCTGAAACTGTTACATGTTTGCTCATAGTTCAAGAATGTATGTGGTAAGATTCAAATCTCCGAAAAATGTCTCTTCAGTTTTGTGTTGCACCCTTTGAAAATGATCAGTTTTTCCTTTTTATACTAGTCATATTGTTTTTCTTACAATATTCAACAGCTGGTGAGAATCTTTACATAATTTCATAGTACAGTAATATTTAATATGTAAAACAGTGCTTCAAGATGAAGGTGAAAAGCTTTTCTCCCCTGCAGTATTCACTATCCTTATTACATTTAGCAAACTTCTAACCTAGTTAGGAGAATTATTGCCTATTTGCTGGCCAGTTTGAAACAATAGAACTGTTTTGGGAACTAAGCAGAGGTTATATGTCTCTTTCTTTTTCTTAAACCCTTCTTTTGCCACTGTTGCACCTCATTATCACCTATGTAGTCTTCTGTAAGACTGTTGGTGATTTACTCCTCCCAAGAATCATGGAAGACTGTAAGTGGTCTTAAATTACTCTTTCGAAATAAACTTTACTATAAATATTCAAATGACTGTAACATTCACGCAGCGCTTAAACTATAGAACTTGCTGCAACAGGAGGCAGTAATGGTCACCAACTTAGATGGCTTTAAAAGAGTGTTGGACAAGTCCATGGAGAAGACCATCAATGGCTTCTAGCCATGATGGCAATGCTATGCCCCCACAGCTTGAGGCAGTAGCATTTCCAAATACCAGGTACTGGAGACTGCAGGAGGGAAGAATACTCTTGTGCTCAGACTCTGCTTGAAAGTTGCCTTTAGGCATCTGGTTGGCAAGTGTGAAAACAGGATGCTAGAGTAGATGGACTATTTAGAAAGTATTTCCTAAGTGTATAAAGATGTCTGGAATAAACTCTAGGAGCATAAAAGCAGTAGTCTCAGTAGGCTAAGGCTCCTGTCGTCTTGATGTTTTTGAATAATAAATGGGTGATAGTTATTACTATAGATTTATTCTGTGTTCCAAATATTAATATGGTATAGTCAGCTTAGTGTGAGAAAACAGCCAAACATTAACTGAAACTGTAACAAGTAAACAGATTAACTGTCTACCAACAAATACAGCATAAAGTTGTTTGATATAGGCTTAGGGAGATAAAATAAGGTATCACATATCACTATGGTTTTTAAATTTTAAAAGTTGACCTTTTCATTAAAAATATCACTTGGTTTCAATCTGCATGTAGTAGTCTGACTTGAAGCAACTAAAACCATGCTGTTTTGTAGCTTCCTGCTGTTGGCACCGAATGGATGTTTGCTTCTGCACTGTATGAACTTCATTTTAATTGTGGATTGTTCATAAATAATTCATCTGATAAAATTAATAGTGCAATTTAACATTATAATGAAAGACAAGGCCTTTCACTTTATCTTGTTATATGTCTTGCATCGGTACCAAATTAATGTAACATTATTTCAAAGTAAGTAAGTATTTTTTAAAAAAATATTTATCTCAGATAAATTTTAGTGGAGTTATATTGGAGAGTCTCAGCTTGATCTTTCATCAATATTTGTTAATCTGTTAACATTTGTTGCAGTTTCTACTATTAAGCAAACCAAACTTCTTTGATATAGAATAATCTGTTTGCTATTGTTAGCATTTCTGAGGAACCAAGAACGCCTGCCTTCAAATTTGATTGGCTTGTCTTCAGTTTCACAGCAGAGCCTATAGAGTGCTGTGAAACTATTTTTTGTGTATGCCTACTTTATATATTTCCAAAACAGTGCAATGGAGTGGATTTGATTGGGCTCGACTTTATAAGGAAGGATAAATGTGGGAAAGAAAAGTATTTTGGCTGACACACAGCTGTTATAATTGTAAATTGATAGATGACAAATCATATAATATAAATGAACATGCAACTGATTTTTTTCAGCATGATTATATGCATGAGATTATATATATCATTATTTAACATGGTGCCGCATTGGTCTAGTTTAAATAAATAATAGGAAAAGCTATGGAGTAATCCAGAAAAAATAGTACCATAAATAATAGGAAAAGCTATGGAGTAATTCAGAAAAAATAGTACCATAAATACACTAAAACTTGAGTACTGCCGAGCATATCAGCAGGGATAAGCAATTTCCTGTTCACATTCAGGACTTCCTATGGAGGTTCAGTTTGCGTGACTACCTAACAACATGTACATGAAAATTGATTAGTGCTATTTTTCTCTCCTAATTGCTATAGATCTGAACATGTAAAATTGACCAAAAGTAGTATGTTGACATCACAATTGCACAACAAAAGCATTCTGCTTTAAATAATACTCTGTTATTTTCTTGAAAAGGTCTTGGTTGGATGACTCATACTCTTTATAAACCACATAATAATGAGCTACTTGGAGAGACACATTTTCTCTTTCCTTCATCTTTTGACAAAGGGATGTGCATTATGGCTTTTTAAGTTGCTTTGAGCCTTTGTAACTAAATACCAGAAGAAGAGTAGGGAATGTATAGAACATTCCAAGAAGCTACTAGATAAGGTTGAAATAGTTTCAGTTCTCATATTTATTAAACACAGTTTTCCATAATAGAAAAAGCATTCTAAAGAGTATTTAGTGTTCCTGAATGAGTCACATTTCTCTGCAGTTATAAATATACTTCAGACAAGAGTTCTTGGTTTCTTGTGCTTTCCTGAACAACTCAGAGCTAATGCATCTTAGGCTTCTGGAAATACCGTACATGCTGTCATTTCTCCTTTCCCCCCTCCCTCCCCAGACTCTGCAACTAGAATAATTTGAACAAATGGACCCTGATTAGTTAGGTACTTTTGTTGTTTGTTGCTATTTGGTGCTATGAATTTTATATTTTTCATGAACTGGGGTTGGGACTTATGGGAAAAGTTAAGAAAGCAGCCTGTAAAGTCATCAGGCATGACTTTGGGGGTCAGCTGATGTCCATGTCCAGATCTACTACAAAGTTGATCCTGAGTCTGGTTTTATTTATTTCTTCAGTATTCCTAAAGCTCACATTTTCATTTACTGTCTAAGATATTATCAGTGTTTGTACAAAGTAAAAAGGCCTTGATCAAGTGGCCTTCATTACTCTTTATGTGCGTCTCCACTGAACCTAACAACCTGATGTCAAGGTTCCTATGCAACCAAAGACAGCAAAGAGGAAAGTGTTAGGTTGTTTCTTCAGACAGATTCTATTGCTGTGGCTGTCTTCAGTTCCAAGGGAAACAATTTATATTCCACCTTCCAGATTTCATTACACGTCTTCATGAAAATAAAGTTAGCCAAGAAGTAATACTTAGATGAATGATTTTGCATGTTGAGTGCCCTGGGGCTGCTTATACTCCATACGTTTTAAGTACCGGTATATTCCCTTACCAAAAAGTCATAAGAACTGTAGTTTACCTCACAGGGAGCTACAATTCCCAGCAACCATAACAAGCTATAGTTCCCAAGGTTCTTGTGGGGGACAGTGCTTTAAATGTATGGAGTGTGTTGCACCTTAAACTCAGGACTAAAATGATTGGTTGAACTGGGTTCCAAAAGCTTTAACAGAGGTAATTGTTTGGTAATTGTACTTTACACTAGATATCTTCGAATCTTATGGGCTTCCCCCCACTACCAGTAATTTCTGTTGAGTAATTTCATACATGTGGACATTATATGGCTATAAATCTGTGTTTTTCCCGTGTAACCGTGATACTGAGAACCTTAGCATGTCCTTTTGTGGATAGAAATAAAAAAATGGTGGCAGTCTTCCCTATCTGTCAACATAATTGAAAATGTATTGTGTGAAATCTGGTGTGCTGATACTTGGCTACTCTTGCCAGTTTGAGGGACAGACTTGATGGTGTCTCATGACTCTCCTCCCAAAAACGATTCTGGAAAAATATTGAAATGAAAATGTTATGTACTGAAGTTCTCACCCTGGGCTAGCTGGGGGATACTGTAGATAGTTATGCAAATGAAGGATCGAAAGTAACATTCAGTGATTGGATAGTTTGTATGCAAATGAAGGATCAAAAGTGACGTTCAGTGATTGGCTAGTTACAGAGTATGGTTACTGTTGCATTCTAGTGGAGCTCTATATAAGCAGGCTGACTGAGCTCCTCAGTTCAGTTCTGATCCAGCTTAGAAATAAAGAGCTGCTTTGGAAGAATCGCTGTGTCGTCTGATATGTTCGCCCACAACTTAACAAAAAATATTACACCACTAATTCTACTTCAGCAGACTGTACGTTTGAGAGGAATATATTCATTTTCATATCTTAGCATATAGAAGTTGAGACATGCTTTCATATACATCTAAAGGTTTCAGAGAATATGTGTATAGTCTGAACATCTGCTGGTCTTCAGTAAAATATAGGTTTCCCCCTCTTCTTAACACTCCAGCATTTAAGATAAAAAAGGAGTTGCATAGCTATGGAAACGGGAGTAAGTGGTTGCATCATATATATATACTCCTTAGTGGTTTCACTTTTGCAGAAAACAAGTGTATTGCATAATAGTTAAACTTTTTGCTCCAAATCTTTAAGGCTGAAGATTTCAGAACAGATGTTGGAAGATGTTGGCGGTGGACAAAGGGATCGTAGAAGAATGGTTATCGGAATACAAGGTAATAATATATGGTTCCCAAAAATAAATATTCATTTTCAAGAATTAAATGCTAGCAATTATCCATAGTAGTAGAGCCAGTATAGTGTAGAGAAGAAGAAGAAGAAGAAGAAGAAGAAGAAGAAGAAGAAGAGGAGGAGGAGGAGGAGTTTGGATTTGATATCCCGCCTTTCACTCCCTTTAAGGAGTCTCAAAGCGGCTAACATTCTCCTTTCCCTTCCTCCCCCACAACAAACACTCTGTGAGGTGAGTGGGGCTGAGAGACTTCAGAGAAGTATGACTGACCCAAGGTCACCCAGCAGTTGCATGTGGAGGAGCGGAGACTCGAA
This sequence comes from Podarcis melisellensis, assembly GCF_964234715.1. NCBI lineage: Eukaryota > Metazoa > Chordata > Lepidosauria > Squamata > Lacertidae > Podarcis > Podarcis melisellensis. The sequence goes on from NC_138544.1 coordinate 26,308,519, forward strand.
CCCGGTTCCCCAGATTACGAGACTATCGCTCTTAACCACTACACCACACTGGCTCTCCCACTACACCACACCATACTCGACTGCTTCAACCTGCAGAACTGGCACTGTTATAGGTGCCACATAATACCCGTTCTGCATTCATAAGAAATCAATCTTTTAATGTGGCAGCATTTACACTTTGGATCTCCCAGCCTACTGATACCAGGCAGCCACCCTCACTGTACTCTTTTTAGCTCCTGCTAAAAATATTTTTTGTTTAGACAAGCCTACCCAGATAATGTGGCATGTTTATGTGTGGTTTGATTGTTTTTAGTTTATTGCTGATTTCCCGCCTCCCCCCATTTTTTTCAAATGTTTATATAATAGTTTTAACTTCTTTCTACCAATACTTTTGTTGTTTTATTCTCTTTTGTACCTCAATCAAGTGGCATATAAAGTTTCTGAAATAGATAAATAAAATCTCTTATCTAATTTACGCTTTTTTGCAGCATTACCATTCATACTTTCTTTTTGTCCCATATCACCACCAAATGGCATACATGCACCCTTTCTTGCAAGAACATTGTCCTTCAAACTCTCCCTCTATTCCCCATTTTCTACTTTTCCCTTTTTTCTATGTATATGAATGGCTAGAATATACCTTTACATAAGTTTAGGTGCCAGGCAAAAACGTTTCTCTTTAACCAGGTCTTTGGCTTGGACTGATTAAAATTCTGTGTCCTTTTAAATGAGTTTGTGGGAGGGAGGTTATTGGTCTGTTTGTTTTATTACCGGTATATATTTTGTGTCCTCATTTTGTATTTTCATGTTGTGAACTGCCCTATGATCTTCAGCTGAAGGGTGGTATACAGATTTAATAAATAATTTTTTATGAGGTACATTTGCCCCCAAGAAAAATACAGCCTGAAAAAATAGGATGTATACTTCATATGAAGAAGGGGGTATAAATATATTAATTGCAAATAAACTTATATATTGGCTTACTGTGTCTTAAAATGTTTTGTGTTAGACAGTGCCAGAAGCATCTATACCAAGCTATGCTAAAAATCTGAAAGACAAGAGTTCTCTGGTTTCATCTCTTTATAAAGTTATTCAGGATCCACAAAGTGAGGTAGGTAAATGTGTACAGAATTATAATTGGGGTTGGGAGAACAGTTGAGAATAAATGGTGCATGCTGTTTCACTGCAGCACTAAGTTCTTAAGAAGTGGGCAGGGTGAGCAGAAGTAAGAACAACACAGAGCACTAAACATTGTCCTCTTCTTTATGAGATCCTGCTTTAGACCTCTTGTTTTGACTTTCTGTAGATACTACCTTTGTATATTTCAACTTTTCTATGGCGCTGCTAAGACTGGAAATCTGATTTTAAAGAGTACCCTTTTCAGCTGAGAGCCAAACTAGATGGGAAATTAAATGTATCAATAATTAGATAATCATTGGAATTTTGGGGGAGAGTTTTAACTGTTTTCTTTCCCTGCTGCATTTCTGATCAAAGACAGAAATTCACAATGTCCCTATTTCTGATTGAGCAGCTCTGATTGAGTATGGCATAAGGGGAGAATGGGGCATACTAATTTAACATTTACAATACAAAATTGTTTCTTTTAAGAATTGATAAATTTTACTTCTTTAAAAAGTGTAGAAATGCATACTGATGTGTTAATCCACTAACAAAATATTTAATGTTTGATTTTGTTTCAGCTGCTAGAACCAGTCTGTCATCAGCTGTTTGAGTTTTATCGTAGTGGTGAGGAACTTCTGCTTCAGTTCACACTGCAGTTTCTTCCAGAACTGATATGGTGCTATCTTGCTGTTTCTGCCAGTAAGGACCTACAAAGCAGTGGCTGCATAGAAGCACTTCTCTTAGGAGTTTATAACTTGGTTTGTATTCACACTTGAGAAATTAATTATTCTCTCTTGGGATAAAGTGCAAATTACAGTGTAATGTCCCGGGGGCCTCTTAACCAGTTAGATCTAAATCTCTGTGACATACTGCTATTAGCAGAAATGTTCATGTGGTTTTGTCAGAAAACAAGCAAAAAATCTGGAATATTAACTTGCTCGGGTTTGGTATTCTCTGTATCGACAATAGTTGGATTTAGCAATTGTATTCTGTAGCTTTAGCACAGTGGGATGAAGGAAGCTGTTTTAAAACAGTTGAGCTATGCAGCATTCATCAGTAGGCATTCTTCATATCACATGTTTACCTTCTAAGCTCATTGTGATAGTAGTAGGATAACTCCTCCCTGGAGCGTCTCTCCGACTAAATATTTGGGAGGGTTGCATGATAAAATGGGCTGTGTATTATTCTAAAAGGAAAACAGGGTTGGAAGTAGGTTCCCTGCTTCCTTCTATAGTCTCTCTCCACCCACCCCTCAGTATCTCCTGATGTGGTATGTGAGATATTGGTGGGGAAGTGAGTGGGGGGTTGCTGCAGCAGGAAGCAATCCAAAGTACATCTGATATTGGAGTGGGGGAAGAAAGTATGTGGGGGATCTGCTCTTTGCTGTAGAATTCCCAACACCCTTTTCTTCTGCTTGAAAGTGAAAGACATTGGGAGGAAGGGCAAAGTGGGTGGGTGAGAGAGACTACAAGGCATTATCTTGCTTTCTGTTACAATATAATGGAGCAATAGATTAACAATGTGCCTTTCCCAAACTTTCCTTGGCTCTACTCTGTGTCTTTGGAGGGGGTGGGAGAGGCAAACATGGTCTGTATTCTGGGAAGGCATTTCCATTTCTGTACTCTGGTTAATATGCATAAGCATACTAATGAAAAGAATGTGATTAGCTGATACAGTTAATGGCTATCTACCTGAATTTATAACCATGGTAATTACTTTTTCTGTATTAAGCTCAGAATTGGCGTTTTAATGTGGAATGTCTTGATTTTGATGGAAGCTTAAAGGAAACTCATTTCTCAGTTTTCTATCTGTACTTAAAGCAGTAGTTTCATATAATAATAAACAGAGTCTACTTTGCAAAATGCATTGTGTTCATCTTGGGGATAAGTTTATATACATTGAGGACAGAGAGATCAGAGTAATCAAGGGTCTGTCAAGGGAGCCCCCAAAGTCAAGCAATTTAAGAGATGGCTGAGTCACGGTGCTATGTGACTTTCAGAACCTATAAAAATGAGTGTGACTATCAGCCATTAATGATAAATAGTTTTCCTTCTCTGTTCCTTGTGATAGAAATCTCTGCTGGATCAAGAGAACTTTCCATTAACTGGTGTATGCTATTAGATATGACCCATAAGATTTATTCAGGACTCTAAAGACGCAAACATATTGAGCAAGATTAGACTTAGTAAATATTTCCACTTGAGTAAAACTTCTAATATGTCAGCTGTCAGATGCTTTTTGATTAGGACATCCTAGATGTTAAGAATAAGATGATGCTGGATTTCCACATTCATCATCTTGTAAATTCAAGTGTTCACATGTGCATCCATTTAGTAGCTTTGGGCATAATTAAAGAGCTAATGAGGGATGGGAAGTTCATGCCCTACTCTGTTGCAGTTGTTCAAGTGATTTCTAATCTAAACAAACTTACATATATTTTTCATTATATGACATAACTTTCTTTTATACCTTACAGGAAATAGTTGACAAAGAAGGGCACAGTAGGGTATTAAGTTTTACAATTCCATCCTTATCCAAACCTTCCATATATCATGAAGTAAGTTTAATAGACACTTCTGTTTCCATATGTGTGTGTAGTTTTGTTGCAGCGTCCCTTGCATGAATGTCATCTAGCTTTGATTTTGTCATCTTAAGGATAAATATTTTTGTTTTTAAAGTCTGCTGGTAGTGCAACTAGTTGCTGTTTCTTACAAAGGCACAAGTGATTAGGGCAAGGATGAACACGAGAGAGTACCTGGGTTTTGCATGCTGATTAATTTATTGTCCTATGCCCTCCAGATGTTTAAATTGTCTCCCATCAGCCCCAGGGGGAAATGGCCAGTGGTCAGGGATGATGAGAGCTCTACTACAAAGCATTGGGGGTGGGGATCAGTTTGGGAAAGACTGTTCTAAAAGTATCCTTAATGTGAAATATTTGAAGTAAAATATGATGGGCTTCAGTGTTCTAGAATATATAATGTTGCATTTAAATTATCTGAGAAGTATTGTCATGGCTAAAGTTCTAATGAGTTTCAGGTGTAACTATGTAGAACAGGCATAGGCAAACTCGGCCCTCCATATGTTTTGAGACTACACTTCCCATCATCCCTGACCATTGGTCCTGTTAGCTATGGATGATGGGAGTTGTAGTCCCAAAAACAGCTGGAGGGCTGAGTTTGCCTATGCCTGATGTTGAACCTAACTTATTTAAAATTATGAAATATTTTACATTAGATTGGTCAGTGGAATAATAAAGCTGAAGATAAAATGAGAATAAAATGTCTGTTGTTGGTTAGAGTTTAAGTGGATGAAAACTGTGATAACCAAAAAATTTGATGTGTTTCAGCGAAACGTTTAGCACTGAAGTATAAGGACACATGATAGCAACAGACCCTCTTGCAAAGTTAGGTCTGTTGCCAAATCCCTAGCTGCAAGGGAAATTGGAAACATAGCACAAGTTGGGCTGAAGGCAGGAGCTGAGCCTACCCCGCCCCCATGTTTTAGCTGGTTTTCTCCTGATGAGGCTCCAATATCAGAGGAAACTCCTGTTAAGAGGTCATTAGCTCTTTTTAAAAATAGTTTCACTTGGAATTGCACAGGGAAGAGTTCAGCTCCCCTTTCTAACCCACCTGTGCCAGTAAACTGATCTTGTTACCACTCTTAAGTTACTATTGAAGTGGCACAATGAATCTTCTGTACTATATTTTAGTGGCCTTCCCCCGTTTTACTTATGAATGTACTGCTTACCATGTAACCTTCAGTTAAATTTTATACTTTTATGTTTGTCAACAATCAGCTGTCTATTTTAGTTTCTTTGTGCTTTTTTAAAAAAATATATATTCAGTACTGCTGTTCTTAGTGATGTATTCAAGTATCTGTTTTTCTTAGCCTTCCAGTATTGGGTCAATGGCTCTTACTGAGGGTGCTCTATCTCAGCATGGCTTATCCAGGGTTGTGTATAGCGGACCTCATTTGCAGAGAGAGATGTTAACAGCACAAAACAGGTAAAAATGCATGCTGTTGCTTTCAGTCTTAGACAAAAAAAACCACACTTGGCCACTTATCAACTATCCTTCCATGTTATCTTTATATCCCATACGTAACAGCTTTTAATAGTATAGTTTATATGTTAGTGGTATGTTCTTGATAACAGTTCATAATGTGTGTGTATCAAGCCGTGTGTATTTTTTCAATGAATCAGAATTCTTTATTTGTTCATAGGTTTGAAGTATTGACATTCCTTTTGTTGCGTTACAATGCTGCCTTAAGCTATATGCCTGCAGTTTCTCTTCAATCTTTATGTCAAATCTGCTCAAGGTAAGTTTTCTTTCTTGGTTGAACTGAGAATAATATTTTTAAATTGTAATCCTATGGTGTCTGTTCCAATCTGTAGAGCTTGATACAAGTTAAAACTCCAGTGGGTGATTTCTCATTTCTGGAAATGCATAAGCCAGCTGTTATGCAGGTTTGTCACCATTCTTAGGTGAAACACAAAGGTTCCTTGGTACATGGAAAACAGTAATCTAAAAGAGGAGGGCAGGTGCTTCAAACAGTACTTTTGGATCCCACCCCTAAACAGGATCGCTGTCTCTCCACATTTGGCCAGTGTAAAAGAAGAATGGGTATGCAAGAGAGCTCCCTGTAGGGGAAGTCATATTCTTGAGAGGTAGGCGACCCTGCTCATCACATTTAGTCCATAAGGCTAATCCTAATAAGGATCTGCCCCATGGAGTCCAAACAATTCCCCACCCTGAATCAGTCAGATGTACACTCAAATTCCTAAGTTTAATTAATTGGTTTGTCAGACTATTGTATCCAAGGCAAAGCTCTTCAGGAATCCTGCTGGAATCTTTTATGAGCTGGATTGCTAATTAATAGAAATATGACCAGATAAGAGCAATGTTTTGGTTTGTAGGAGACAACTCTGAAAAGATGGAATTGGCTAGTTAGATGCACTCTTATTTGACCTAAAAAAAGAACATGCATTTCAGGATTCTTTTATACTTTTCAACATAAACTGCACACTTTATTTCCTCTTTTTAACACATAATCAAGCAATCTAAAATAACAATACTAATACTAATTATATTCTTTTAGGATCTGTGTTTGCGGATATCCTCGTCAACAAGTAAGGAAATACAAAGGCATAAACAGCAGGATTCCAATTTCCTCTGAATTCATGGTGCAGATGTTAACTGGGATTTATTATGCTTTGTAAGTTCAGGAAATGTTATGTCCTATATTTAAAAACTAATAGTACATCACTGGTTGGACAGTGTACATAGTGCATAATGCTCATTTACATGACAGAGTCCAGTGATCCTACGGGTGCTGTCACAAAAGATTTTGGTTTCTGAAAGTTGTATCTTACCTTTCTGTAAAACATAATGATTGACTCTATAGGAACCTTAAGACATATGTCATTGTGCCTAGAACTGTCTTTCCCAGGAAGGGGTGCAGCTTGGAACTGTTCTGCTCAGGTTCTGCTTGCGGAGCTTCCCATGGGCATCTGATTGGCCACTGATCTGATCCAGCAGGGCTATTCTGATGTTCTCATGAAGCACCAGCCATGTTTGAGTAAAGTTACCATCTGGGCATCCAGAAGCAGTGGCAGACCAAGCAGCACGTTAGATGTGCTCCTTTACACCAGGTTTATCCAATTCCAGGTCCTCCCATTATCTCTGACCATTGGCCATGCTGGCTGGGGATCACCAGACAGAGTTAATGACTAGAAAATATCATTGTAAATATCAGTGTTTCCAAATAGCTTCTATTATTTATTGAATACATATTGTTGTGCATTTTATTTCTATTATGATAAATGATTCATCCAGATGGATGATGTTGAAATGAATAATCATTATAATCAGTTCTGATTTTGTGTCTCTGCTAACTTTCTAGTTATAATGGAGAATGGGATCCAGCTCGTAAAGCAATGGATGATATTTTATACAGAGCACAACTGGAGTTATATCCAGAACCACTGTTGGTAAGCATCTTGTGTTAAATTCTTCTATAGCATTTGTACACTTTATTTAAAACATTTATATCCTCATTTCCCAGCTCATACGAACTTACCAAAGTAATGTAAGCTAAAATATTAAAAACAATCTTCCGTAACAATTAAAAAGCAAATCATAGGCAATGAGCTAATAAAAAACCTTCCAGAAAAAGAGAAAATATTGGAGAAGAAAACAAATTGGACACTAATCTGGCCATGTATTTGCTAAAAACACAGGCAGAGTAGGAACCAGATGGATATCCTCAGAGAGGGAGCTCCATAACCTGGGAACTACTGTGGTAAAGGCAATCTCCCTCATTATCACCCTCCATACCTCTAATAGCAACAGGAGATACCAAAGTATCTTCTCCAGTGATCCAAGTGGATGGGTAGCTTTATGTAGGAGGAGGTTGTTCTTTAAATAGCCTGGTTCTTGGATATATAGGGTTCAAAAACTTATGAGTAGCTTTTTAAATTAGGACTGGAAATTGATTAGAGGCTCTAGATGTAAACTAGGACATGCATAATCAAGGGCAGACATGCATTCTCCACGAATATGTACAGTTGACCTAAGCTATACAAACACACTCCTGGCCTTCCAAGGGCAAAGCTGCCTCTAAAACAGGACGGTCCAACTCCATTTCTTTGGGCCTGGGAGTACATTTGGAAATCTAAAACTGTCATTGGCACCACAAAATTCTCATTTCACAAGACAGTCTGGTGATACTCAGAGCCCTTCCCAATAAAAGCACCTGGACACCCCTCCAAAAATACAATACAGAGACCAAAAAGCAATCTCCATCTCCTACATCAACCAAAAAAGGGCCAAAAACTATATTAAGAACATTAGCAAATTGAGAGGGATAAGGGGCCTTGGTGGATGCCAATGAGGTGCTGTAGTGTCCATGGATACAATATTGGGAACCCAAAGCCTAAGGCATAATAGTCTCTCAATTTTTAAGAGCACACAGTAAATAGTCAGAAACAAGGACTTCTGTACATTTGGAATGACAGTGGATAGTTAAAAGATAGCCAGGAGGGGGAAACATGATTATAAATGGACTTCTGCAACAGCCTTTAAGGCAAGTGTTCTCAGTCTGAATTGTTTACTAATCTTCTAAAGCCATAACTGAACAGATGGAAGTCAAACTGTTTTTTGTTTAGACTTTCATCATATCTATATTGATGCTTTCCTTGGTACATATGAAATGTTGCTTTAATTCAAAATCTGGTGTTAATGTTGAAAATTTATCACACTTTTTTGTTGATTTCTTAGGTTGCTAATGCAATAAAAGCTTCATTGCCTCAGGGTGCCATAAAATCTAATAAAGAAGGTACAAAATGTATTCAGGTTGAAATTACACCTACTGCATCTAGAATATCAAGAAATGCAGTGACCAGCATGTCTATTCGGGGCCATAGATGGAAAAGGCATGGTAAGAAATCCAGTTAATGAAACTACAATTTATTAACTAAATTCTAGAAATCAAGGCTTCCAGAATGTCATTAAATTGGCTGAAGAATTAATTATGTTATTTAATTTCTTTTATACGAAGAGATACCATGACTTCCTCTATCAGTACTCTGATGCATAAATAACTCCATGCTTATTCAGTTTATCATTCATTATTCCAAAATGTTAATATGTGCACTGCAAAATTAGTTTGGGTGTGCACCTCAGCTGCCTCTATCCAGAATTTGATCGTAACTGGAATTTTCATCTCAAGTTGAAAGCTTATGTATATAATTTCCTTAAGCGGCAAAATAATAGATTGAATTCCCAAGAGTAAATTAAACTGTGTAAATTAAGATAACTAAAACTTCATTATTTTAAACAGTGAAGTTTATCAAATCAGTGATTTTTATTATAGTTATTTAGCTCTTAAGTGTCCATGTAGGTTTTGTGTTAAGAATATGTTGCAAAGCAGTAGCATCCCCGTGTACAAGGCCTTCTACTTTCATTTGTTTATGGGATAGTCACTATGAAATTATTTAATCACAACTTTTGATCGTTAGAATGGATCTTGAATGTACCCTTCTCCCCAGTTGGGTGATCTGAGGCTTATTTCATCCTGCAGAAAACAACACATTCTATTGAGAGAGAGAAATTAGGCATACTTTGTATAAAACAAGACAACATCTATAATCTACAACATATTGAGGCGCAGTATCAAGTTTTACTGGGATTTATCACTCACATAATGGATTTATATACATTATAGATCAAATAGTAGATTGATAAGCTTATCCTACCACTTCAACAACCTTTGGACTGGGAACCTTTTTCCAATTTTATCTACGGATATAAAGTCACTGGAGAACCTATTAATAGTCCCAGTAATGTTTTCTGACTATCTTGGAGATTGGTAGAGTATTTCACTTCAGTCCTATGGTTTAAAGCTCAATTTGTACAGGTTAGTGGTATCTGTTGTGATGAATCGGATCATACAGAGATGTTGCTGTCTTCTAAATGAACTGCAGCAGAATGTTTTTTTAAAAAAGCAAAACAAAAACCCTACTACTAAGAAGTACATTTGATTACTGATTTGGCTAGCTGCTGCTTCTGTTTTGTCTCCTCCTTGTTAAGAAACTGTTAAGAAAGATTTGGAGTGTTGCCCAAATTTCACTTATTTATTTGTTTAAGGCATTTCTATGCTCTTTAAACCTTAGCATTCCTAAATTCAGTAACTTGTAGAATAATGGTCCAAGGACACATAGCACTGCTTCCTTCTAACTAATACAATTTTGTATCTTTTTATGAAACTAAATATATTGATAGTCCAGAAAAGTTAAATACCTTGCACTTTTTAGAAACCAAACCATTCTTTAATATTGCCTTCCTGCAGGAGTCATACTTGATGATACAGGTGCTGAAGTTCACGAGTCAATGGTTAGGACAAGTGTTTGCTGCAGCAGATAACAGTAAGGAAAGAGGCTTGATAGTATTAGTAAAGCAACTGACTCCAATAAAGATGAACAGTTACTTTGTTAAGAAAAACAATTATTTGCCAGGTATGCAAGTGTTGCTGCAGACTCCTATGAGTTAGTAAATTGCGAGCTTTCAATTCAGGAAGGTGATGTCATGATATTGTGTAAAATGGGGGAAAAGTTTTTTGTCTCCTGGAAGATAACTTTTATAACTTAACTGTGTTTAAAAATAATCTAGAAGAAAAGATTGGGGGTTTCCAGGCATTGACCTTCTTACCACAAAGGAAAACAGTGTTTTGCTTCAAAGCTTTGATTCAGAGTAGAAAAGAGGCATTTCCCTGTTCCATTGCAGTCATCTCGTTAACTACCTCCTTTGCTACTTTGTGTCATTAACCAGTGTGCATGTAGGTGGCATCTACTTGGTCTCACTAAGCCTGCTACACCAACCTATTGCAACTGCCTAGAAGAACATAAACCCTACTGCTGCAACCTGACCACTTCACACAGGTGTGGGGCAAAATGATTTAGCAAAACATGTACTGTGGCCATTAAAACAGGAACTCCCAGATTATCAGAGGTCCAGATCAATGCCATAAACTCTCTATATGGAAAGCATGCCACTAAGTGGGAAAGATTTTCAGTATTAGTAGAGGCATGGAATTTAGTTCCATGTGTTTCTGTAGAAACACTTCAGATAGTTTTTAACTCAAAAGATGGTAAACTTAGTTGGTCATTCATCAGGTTGCATTTTAGAATCTGAAAGATTTGGTCTTGGATTCTTCTCTTTCTGTGTGTATATTTTACAACAATAGCATTATTATTCTCATTTCCTACTAAGTTAATTTGCATAAGAAAAGTACAGCTCTAATGAGTTCTTAATTTCTTGAGCACTGAGCTTGGGAAGCTATGCTCCATTACTTAATAAAGGTAAAGATACCCTTCACCATTAGGTCCAGTCGCAGACGACTTTGGGTTTGCACGCTCATCTCGCTCTATAGGCTGAGGGAGCCGGCGTTTGTCCGCAGACAGCTTCCAGGTCATGTGGCCAGCATGACTAAGCCACTTCTGGCAAACCAGAGCAGCACATGGAAACGCCATTTACCTTTCCGCCGGAGCGGTACCTATTTATTTACTTGCACTTGACGTGCTTTCCCATCGCGGGGATTCAAACTGCCGACCTTCTGATCGGCAAGCCCTAGGCTCTGTGGTTTAGACCACAGCGCCACCCGCGTCCATACTTAGTAGCTTGAGATAAATCAAATCGGATATTGGTGAGAGCAACATAGAACATGAATGCTTAGAAAAGGATGTCATTCTCGTAAACGATGGTATAATGACACAAAGTGTATATGTGGATGCCAAAAAGGTGGTTAATTTTTAGCCAAGCCAATTTTATTGCTGAATTGGCATGCTTTGGAGCTCTCAAGTTCTGTATAAGAATGAAGAACTGAGACTTGGAACAAAATATTGGGGGTATATTCCCCAGCCCTAAAAGAACAGCAAGCGGCTTGGAACAGGAGCCTAGTAGTCTTGTTCAGTCCTTGCAGGAGTGGGGCAAAGGAAAAGGACTCCTTTTTGTGGTTCTTTGCTTCTTTTTCCTCCTTCCCACACCTTTCACTGCTCTGTTGAGAAGGGGCTTCCAGCCTGCAACCTGAGCATTCTAGAGATATATGGCAAGGATTTCTGATGAGCAGCAAAATGTATTGTTTTTCCTAAAACATCCCTATGTAGTACCATGGAGGCAGGGTTTTTAAAAATCTTTTGAGTTCATGCTTCCCTAAAGTAATCCCACTTCATTGTGAGCTGTTAGGGGTTTGAACAGGATGGTGTCCTCTAGTTCCTTACCTTCCATGTTCTACACAATCTGCCAGACATCTGGTTCCTTTTATACCCCCCTTTCTCCCCATGTAAGCTCAATTGTCCTCAACATTTTGGGGAGTTCTGAATCTCCAGTGGTGTGCATTTGGGTTACTCTTGGAGTTTTACAATTTTTCATTTATTTTAATATAGGATTCTCCTAGTATATAGAAACCATACAATTATTTTTGATTGCCCTGTTTTGCTTTGAAACTGATAGGCACTTGATTCCCTGCATTTGCTATAAAATGGAATGATTATAATTTTTATTTTTAATCAATTGACCTCAAAACTACTGGGCTCCCAGCTCTTCCAATATTTTCAATCCTCTGTCTTCCTAAAAACACTTGCTGACTTGTAATAGTATTCTCTAAGCCAGAAATCATCTGTACAACTCTAACATAAAAATACAGTGTCTTTCTTTTATATTTATTGTTCTAACTGCTTGATTTTAGAAAAGGAAAAATATATTGTGAGACTGTAAATACATTATGGGTGATTTGGAGAGTAGACTCATTGAAATAATGGACTTCACTGGGTCTACTCTGAGTATGACTTAGTACCATAGGGTGATAGCCAGCTATCTGAATCTCTGAGGTTAAGATTCCAGTTAAGCAGAGTCAAAATGCTGTAGAAGGACAAAATGTAATTCTGTGTTTCTTTTCTTTAGTGTGCCAGTTCAGCTTTTTAAATGTGTTATTAAAGTAAAAAACCCCTATGAGTTACTGAATACTGCGACTAATGTTGCAAAGATTTGTTAAGCCTCTGTTTTTCTATATAGTTTTCAGGGTGCTTAACTTGTAAAAATGCAGTTGATGATGCAGCTCTTTCCAGTGCTGCCCATCTCCTTTCCACTGATTGAACTTTCAAAATCTGATTGGACAGTGTCTATGTATTTTTGTAGTCTGTTCATTTTCCATTTAGACTGAGCATTCCATTTTGTTACAAAGCTCATGACCTCCTTATGACCTTTAGATATTCAGGCCCTGTTTGTTCCAAATTTGGTTGGATCTATTGCCCTCATTTTTTTTCTTTTAATGAAGCTGATTCTATTAGTCACGATGGCCCCTAATAGTCATTCAACACTTTTTAAAAACTCTTTAGCTTTTGTCTGTCCAACAACCAGCAGAACCTCTTAGTTATTTTAAGTTGCTCAGCAACACAAAGGGCCAGTAAGTTTTGCATGCTAATATAGTAAAGTTCAACATTTCAGTTGCACTACAAGTGTATTATGGTGCTGGTATTTGTTACTGCTTTCCCCTTAGAAGTGATGTAAATGGCAACAGAAAACTTCCAAAATGTGTGATAAAAGTTGTGCAGATCAAGTGTTAAATGTGCATAAGGAAGCCTTCATAGATTAAGGCAATCATGACAGCAGTGCATCTAACTGTTTCTTCCTCAATTTAATACCATATTCTTCCTATAACAAATCAAGGTTGGCAGCGTGAAGATCCACAACACAAAGGACTTGTAATATTTGGCTGAAATATCACTTATTGGCAATTTCTAGCATTCATTTTTTACTGATGTTTTATAGTTTTCTTTGTAACATTATTTATCGTTTCATTAAGCTGCCATGAGTGTTTCATAATAAAGGTGTGATACAAATGTTAGAAATTATTTTACTAACATTGGGGAAGATTCACAGCCTTTTTATGATCTTTTATACAGTCTGAATGCTCATGTACCTACCCAAAGAAACAGGGCTCAAATAGGGATCAGTCCACAACGGGATGGGCCATATGTTGAAGCCCAGAGGGAGACAAAGGGGAGATGTCACATTTGCCTGGCTTCAGAAAGGTTCAAAATATTTTCTGTAAAAACATTTAGCATAGTGAATCTCCATATGTAGGATAAATGTCAATTTTATGTAATGTAAAATTAATACAGAAATAATGTTGATTACAATACAACTTTGTCAGTCAGATAATTTCCAATATATTACGGTGAAACCTACAAGGAAATTACTTTATTATGCTGTTTCTGGATTTATTATAGTTTACTTTTACATGATAACTTTAAAGTGAATGTATTTATTCACGTATTTACTACTGTAGCAGCAGCTGACAGGTAAGACACGGGCTATAATTGAAATGTCTAGAGTTTCATTTTTAAATGGTCTAGTGGCAGCAGAATCACTTTACTCTCAGAAATAATGTATGCCCTTCCTACTAATATTGCTAAATAATAGGACAGTAAGCAAAACATCTGACTTCATAACATTCAGCCTTCTAGTTTTGTCAGATTTGTCTTTTTCGTCTTTTTTTTTCTTTTGTCTCCATGTTTTTGTTTCAGCCATTTTTTTTGTTTTGTCTTATCCATTTTTTAATTCTAGAACAACCAGATAATGCTAATGACACTACTGAATCGGGCAACTTTGTCATACCCGAGATTAGTGTTACAAATGTGACTGGAGAGAGAACCGGGAATGGGGAAAAAAGCAGAGCACCAACAGAGAATGATGCTCAGCATATACAGGGTGTGCAGGAAGCACCTACAGATCCTAGAGTTGACAGCAAAGGCATGCCAGAGATCAGGAGGCAAAAATCTGTAAGAAAAATTATGGAGGATGGAATAAGCTCACCTGGCAGAGTGCAGTTTTAGCAGAGCACTTTGTAGCTACACTCAGAAGGTATCGATTGAAAGGGTCACTGCTGCATGTTTGGAAGATTACAGTATACTATAAATATATTTGCATGTTACCTTGAATAAAACACAATTGCATGCTTTGCACATAGAACGGATCTTTGTGCTGAATATATTGTTAGCATGCTGGTAGTTCTTAAGTTTTAGCTTGGGAAACCACACTGAGAGACTTCAAATTGGCGGGCAATTGAGTTATTTTTAGATCAGTACTAATCTTTTAGCTATTCAAAGTCACTTAAGGAAAAATTTCTTCGAAATGTACATAAACCATGTCAGTTCATCCTATTTTTTATTTTTATCATTTTAAATCTTTGCAGCCATGAGAGCTAATACTCCAGTGTGTAAGGTTTCTAGACTTCTCATTAAACAACTTTGTACTGCAGAATGTGACCTTTCAGTCCTTGAAATATAAGCACTGTTGGGTTTGCTAAAATTTGAGAACCTGCAGGTGATGCCGTATTGGCTTTTATGGTGCCCTGATTATCTAGCGCCATGATTAATTCGCTATGCAGATAGTATGTAGATGCCTTTGCACATATTTGGAATAAATACATTTCTACCTTTCTGTAATATATCTAACATCTTTCTAATCTTTTGCATGAATAATAAGTGCTTTTTAAAATTGCTACAAAATGAGATTATAAGCATGCTTCTAATAAATTTACTTTCTATTCTGATATAAATTCTACTGTACACTTTTTGTCAATTTGAGATAATTGGTAAGTTTTCTATCTTCTCCTTAATCTTTTGCTTTGTGCTAAGAAATGCCAAAATCTTAACAGTACTGGATGCAATCACTTGCAAAACATGGTTGAGTAAATTCATATGTTAATTGTCATCTTTTTCTACGCAGGTAATGAACTAGGCATTCCAGAAGAAGAACTGATAGAGGTGTCTGAAGTTGATGAGGGTTTTTACTCTAGGGCTCCTTCTACCACAAATCATTCTGCTTTCAGCAGCAACACCAGTAACAAGACTCAGCTAGGCAAGAGTCAGCGGAGGTCTGGAGGAAGCAAGGTTGGAGGAAAAGAAAAAGAAACTGTTGGTGAAGCCTACAAAGATCATCTGTCTCGTAAACAAAACCAGCGAGCAATGAGTGAGAATTTAGAGCTTCTGTCTTTAAAGAGACTGACCCTGACTAGCAGCCAATCTCTGCCTAAGCCAGGCAGTCATAGTTTGGCTAGAACTAGCACTACTCTTTTTAGCAAATCCTTTGAGCAGGTCAGTGGTGGCGTAGTCCCAAATAATCACCACAGTGGCACAGAAGCAAACAGATTTTCAGTCTGTAGTCTGCAAGAGGAGAATCTGATTTTTGGAGCCGACAGAATAGAACTTCCTATTTCAAGCAAACAGCCAAATCAGCAACGGCCACCTACCATCAGCATAACTTTGTCAGCAGACTAAGGAGCACCTGACTAATTTGTCAGTATAAAAGAGATTCAGTTGCTAGTACAATAGCCCTGATACCCTTAAAAAAAAAATCTTTTGAGATATCTTTAAAGATTTTCTTAGTTGAAAATAATGTCTAAATTGCAAGTTTTAAGGATTGCAGTGTTTAAAAAGAATAGGGTAGACAATTCTAAGTATTTTATAATAATGATGTCACAGTCTTTGAGATTCTTAATTTGAGGATTGACATTTGTAATGGTACTACAATAAGGTTTGTACTGAAAATCTAATACATGATGAACCTGTACCAGGGAAATTTTTAAAGTATGGGTTGTGCTGCTTGTGCAAGCTTCAGTTACATGTTTTTGGTGAACAATGGGTTGTAATCCAGAATATATGTGCCATTTTACTACAAGAGGATGATGCTTTTTTATATTCATCAAAGCAATTTTAGGAGTCCACTCAATGCAGTAGCTTGTAATGAAAAAAACATATTTGGAAATAAATCAGAATTCTGGATAGAGGTCATTGTGTTAAGTTTGAAACATTGAATTCTATCTTTTCTGGTTTCTGAAGTCACCTGCAATGAACATTTTTCAAAATATAGTGTGTATATCTGATCCGTAGAAGCAGAAATGAAGCTTTGTATCTTTTTAGGCACACTAGCCCTATTCTTGTATTTAAAACACATGCAAAGATCCAAGATTTGTGCTGAGCTGCCCCCTGGTGTGTTTGATTCAGCTGCTATTCACCTGTTGAATGCCACATGTGTATGCGGACTTAAATACATGGAGCTCAATTATTGTATTGTCCTATCTGTACACCTTGATTGTGGTGGTACACAGATCAGTATATTGTGCATGTACATCTCTACGTAAGCTTGAAATGCAGTGCACAAGCAAGCATGAAGCAGGAAGGTTTGACCCTAATTCTTCCCATTTCATGTGCATTTCAAACATCAACACAGGGCAGCTTTTTTCCAGGGCAGCTTTTTTACATGACAGGTGAATTCATAAAGCGACAAACTTATCTTCCCTATTCACAGCCTGTACATTGGTTTCCAGTTTCTACTGAGTTGTTAGGTTTGAACAAAATCATGCATCTTGAAGGTTTCAGAAGCTTTAATATTTCAATTAAACTAAAGTATGTAAGTAGATTAGCTGTTTATATCATCACTCATTTATTGCATTAAGCCCTTCTTATGAGTTGCATCTCATTAAAATGGTGAGCCTTATTTATATGGGTAGTGGGTTGTGTTGGAACAGATGAACCCATTAAATATTTTGGAAGGGCAAATTAATATTTGTTTTTGTTTACCTGAAAGTATAAAACGACAAACCTGATATTGGTACAATGATTTTTTTAAAATGATCTTGTTACAGACTTCAAGGCCATTTCCATGGGCTTCTGTGAAAGGTGTTTCTGTTCATGGGGGTATATTGTGAAGCCTCCCACTTCTGCACTCCCCCAAAAACTAGATTCAAATGGACTTTTTGGAGATTGTTGGTTGGATGTGAGAGTGGGGAGAAGGGAGGAATCAGTGGCACACCACAGTGTAAGCTGGAGTGCCTTGTGTTTGTTTATGGAATCTGGCCCCAAGGTGTAATCTCCAAGTGTAACAATAGCTGTATCTATGTGTCCTCCCATCCTCTCTAGTTAGTATTAAATTTCAGCTGAAGTACATTTCAACTCAGAACTGCATAATAGTATATAATTTGGTTCTCTTGTGCTTCATTAGCTTTATGCTTTAACTCATAAGCAGCTGAAAACCTTGTGAACATAAGGGCTGGATATAAAGTAAGAATATTAGTTAGATCAAACTTAAGTAAGTTCCATTGATTTCAATGGGTGTCGTCAGAAATTGTACCATCAATTCAAAGGGATTGTCTTCTCTTAATTTCTAGAAATCTAAATTCTCTAACCAAAATCAGCAGCTTTTATCTAACTGAACTAGACAGTTTCAAAAAAATCTTTTTCCCCCTCAACAGAATGAAATTTAAAAACTCGTGGGCCTATATTTTGTTTAATCACTGATTTACTTATTATAACAGTATTATACTTGACCTTTTACAAGCGCAGCATCTACAGTTTTCACCATATTTTACTGGCTTTTAATATTTTATCTAGTATAGGCAGAAGACAATAACTTTTATACAGGAATATATAGCCATTGTAAATTAAAGTGAGCTAAACTTCTTCCTATGACTATTTAAAATGCCATGATACAATATTATGTTTTTAAAAAATGTTTACAGTGATGTAGTTTTGGAACAGTAGTTGATACTTTTGTTTTAATGAAAATGTTTTGGTTTTTTTTGCACATTTAAGTAAACTTGTTCTAGAATTACACCATAAACTGCCAGAAAGGTTAAAATAATATATATCTACATACTTCAGTTAGCAATCAGGCTTGTTGCTCAAAGTAACTTTGAAATAGGATATATGACAGTTTTCATATTTCCTCCATGCATACATCCTGATACAAGAAGAGATTTTCTGTAGATGTGCAGTTATATTTATATATGATCCAAAGTACATCTGGAGTGGACAGCTACAGAACTTTCAGGCATACATAAGTATGGACAAAATCAAAGACAGACAGGCATTTTGATCAAAAACAATTACTCATAAATATTGTTAGCTTTCAAAGGCAACTTGCACTTTTATAAGCCATGAAAGGGTGATTTGTATAATCCTACCTATATGGAATACTGATTTGGAATATTTTAAATAATTCTCATAAAACTGACCCCCCCCCCCACTCTGGCCTTATGATACAAGTATTTAAATTGCACAATCTGTAAAGTATGATGGGGATATTCTCTTGAACTTTGTCCCAGCTTGCTCAAAATGCCTACTATGATCTTGGACCTGAAAAAAATTATCACATAACCATGAGGTTTATAATGCCTGGGACCTTTAGACTTGTATAACAGAATTTTATTTAGTGAGTAGCAGTTTCCATTCTGAAGTAACACTGTGTTGCTCACTTTCATGTTTCAAACCAGCTCTGGAATATAAAAACTACTTTTGCTTTGTTAGATAATTACATTTTATCAGTACTGAAACATTCTTGTGGTTGGGGCAACTGAAAACTAGGCTTCAAAAAGGTTTGCTAAATAATGTTTTAGGGAGGTTGCTTCTGTGACTGGATGAATGTTATCTACTATTTAAATTACAAAATAGAAACATTTCATTACACACACACAAACTGTACTTGGTTCATTTATTGACTCATTGCTGAGTTTGAATTCTGATCAAAGTCAGTTGAACTAACACTTGTCCCATAGTGAGACAATTATAACATAGTTGGGTTGCCTTTGTTAGACTTTGCTGTGGTGGCAAATAGTTGTTTTCTTTAAAAGAAATTAACATTAATGAAAAAATTGAAGACCACAACTTGGGAAGAACAAGTACTGAAATTTTTTAGCAATCTTATTGAGGAAGCCAGCCTTTGATCAGATACATAACATTTATGAATGTATCTTTCAGTGATGGGCACATAGTTTTCATGTTTTGGTTTTTAAATGGGCTAGATGACTTTCTCTGAATCTTTACTGCATCCTTTTGCATAGTTCCACTTTTAAAAACAATTGGCTCTATGTATATTTTTAATAACTTGCTTATTACAGGGAAGACTTAACACCAGTTGATACATTGTTCCTTAACAATATGAGAAAGATTAAATTAAGTGTGCCACTTTCTCTTTTGTACTGTAGTTTGTGAATATTTTCTGTTTTGGTAACAAAATGCTTGTTTTGTATAGTTTAATAAATAAATTGCCTATCTAGAATTCACATTCCTAAAATAAGGAGTCTGGTGTATTTGTTTTTTTAATAAACCAACAGGGGTCTTGGTTTCTAAGATTAGGTACACTGTGAATACTTACATGTGTATTGAAATTATGCTTCATGGTGGTGGTGTGGTTTTTGAAATTGTAGCCAAGAGAGATTCTGATATTCAGTATTTACCACTTTTTAAATGCAATTGAAGTATCACCACAAACACCATACCTTATTTAAACTATGCCTATTAATACTATTAAATATATATAACATCCTTTGTATTTCTGTTGTCAAAGCCTCACATATATAAAGCAAATACAACCTCCAGTATGTTACTACTGGATCAGAATTTTATAATAATTTGTGAACCCACTAGCAGTGGTGCAGGAGGAAATCAGTCTGAAAATAAGAGACACGAGACTAGAGTTTCTATTAAGACTACTTTATTTACAGAATACAGAATAGTAAGTTTGGTGTGGCACAGCGCAGGGATCTGATCATTGAGCCCATTTGCTGGTTGATGTGTTCTACTCAATGCAGTTGCCAGATCCACTAGGAATTGGGGGTTACAACTTTCAACAGAATTTTACCTCATCAGTTGTTACCACTGCTCTTGTATTAGAATTTTATCCTTTGTGGTCAACCCAATTGGGTGGTTCTAAAATGGCTTAACTGTGAGTAAACCTTTGAGCCTTGATCTTTCTGTTCCCTTTCCCCAAAGTTTTTATATTCCTGGTAAGAACTGTAATTTAGCATTTCCCTCCTGTGCAGCTGCATCCATTTTTCTAAAGTTCATGCAATTGCATAAAGTAAAACCAATGGGTAAAATAAATTCCAATCTTCGTGGTTTGAAGCACAAAAGAGACTAAGATGAATGTAGGATTTCTTCTCAAAAACACTTCCTAATGTGGTAAAAATTATTCCTTCTTACCCCAGTACTTTCTTTGCAGTATTACTAGGCTAAAAAGATTGTATGATTAGTGCACATGCTAATGGACAAATAAAATGTGATGATTACATGAACTTTTTGTTATGTAAACAGCTACTGCTGGGGCTGTGGAGAGTGTTTAATCCCCCCCCCCAGTCAGGATCCCAACTAAAATCACCTCCCAACTATCTGCAGATTCTTGAGTTGAGTTGCTCCTAGTAAAGTCAGAAGCTCTTGACCCTTTGGGTATTGGATGATTTAGGTCATAGATGTTCAGCCTGTGAAACAGATGGCACAGTTCACTGACAGGGACAAGATGAACTGTAGGCCTGACCATGACATAAGGCTGCACCCTTCTGCATTGTTCTGAGGCCTGTTCCTTGGCTCAGTAGGCCAAAGGCAAAACCACATCAAGGCACCAAAGGATGCATATTCTAGAAATGATGTCAAATGGATAGCTACTTGTCAAACGGATGACCAATGTTTTATGTAAACTAGATTAGGAAGAGTTGCTTATTAAAAGGTGGCCTGTAATGGTGGTATTAAATTTATATATTCCAACGGATCACAAAGTATGTAAGGCCCCTTAATTTTAAGTGTGAGAGTTGCCCTAAAGCAGGCACATCCAACTATAGAGACTGCGATCTACTCCCAGTATAAAACTGGCAGTGATCTACCCAGTCTTTTTTCTTTTTTAGAATGGAGGGTCCACAGTTGTTGAGCTTTGTGGGGGGAGGACTGACCAGAGTTGTTGAGCTTTTTTATGGGGGAAAGCCCAGTTGTTCTGACAAATTTTCTTTGTGTTCTTTGTGTTCTTTCATTTCAATAGACAGTTTTGGGTAAATAGGGAAAAACAACAACTCAGGAGTATTCCTAGTTTCTTAAGGACGTAATTGAAAATGCTAATCTATGTGAAGGTGGGTGACTATTGTGTCAGGATTGCAGTTTTTTTGCAACTGTAAATGTTCTATGTGGATAGTTGTGTGTATGCAGGAAGCGAATATTTGTGCAAATGTCCAGTCTGACAGGATTTGCTGATGTAGTCTGGGTTTCATTCAGTACAGAGGGTTGGATTCAGACTTGTTGCACTTAAGTTCCCAATGAAATCAAAGGGACAAGTTAACCATCACTCAGGTTCCACTAAAATCTATGGGACACAAGTTCAGTTACTTTTAAGTCCGAACCCAAATCAGAGCAACTAAACTAGTCTAGAAGCTATTGAAAAATGTATTGGCTGAACATGTCCCAGTTGGTCTCTCCAGGGAAATCATGTGGGAGAAAGAAACCAAGAGCATGCGTACAGTGAGCGGAAAGCCATCCAGCTTCATGTTCATGTACCCTTTCACCAAATGGGTTTCATAAATGGGAACAAAACTTGTGTAATGCCATCTCTTAAGAAAGGGCAGGTGCACATGGAAGCCCATTCACATGGATACCTATTTCTAGAATATTTACCTTGCATGAGAAGTTGCACTAGATGGATATGAGGGGCATGGGCCAGGCAAACTGCTATACTTACCTGAAAATAGTGTATGAGCCGTCTCTCCAGTGGATTTAAACACCAAATTGGAGTCCATTTTGCTGCATCTCACGTAACAGCACTGATTTCTTAAAGAATGAGATGGGTGATGAACAATCTAAATTCTCTTTCTTTATAGATGAGTAATGTGTCTGATGTTCTGTTTCATTTTGTAGAAAGCACTCCCCCCCCCCCAATTTTCCTCTTTCAGAAAGCATGACCCAAAACAACAGTGGAATGCTGAGTAATCAGATGTGATTAGAACTCATCCTATATTTATTCCAAAATGTGTTCCTGTAACATCACAAGGCACTACTATAACTGATAGAGTATTGGTACTCCACAGCTCAAATTCCCAGCCTGAACTATGCACTTCTTGAGCACATGCGTTTTGCTTTGTGGTAATCCTGCTTTTGCGTCAAAGCCAGGATTAGAATGAACAAACAGGTGAGGAAGAAAGCAAAGCAAAGGGAAATTAAAATTAGAACAAGATCTTCTAATGTGCAAAACATAAGCCATCTGGGGATTTTAACTTGGTTTTAGATTCTTAGCTATTGGGGAGCTGCCCAGGATACTAGTGATTGCTAAGGATTGTAGAACACTGTAAATCTCTACACCAAATTGCACTAGAGAGGATTATATAAAATTGCTCTAACAATTTAGATAAAGTTGTCATTAGTGTCTAATTAAACTAATTCTTAGATGTTGTGCAGAATGGACTCCTTTCCATTAGTGCATAAGTAGTTCAGTATTCATGAAACCTGAGTGTGTACAAACTAGACTACTTTACAAAGGGGAAATGAATATTCATTGCACTGCTCACTTCGGCCTCACTCTGCCTATAGCTGGCATGTAGCTATCAGAAAGCTGCCATAAGGGAATGTAGTCCTCAAGCTCATAAGGGTCCTCACCCCTGATGTAATCCTCCCACGTTCTAGTCAAATTTCACAACATTCCTACTGCTTATAGCCACTCCAAAACCCGAGATGGGAATTTTCCTGTTCCCCCAGTTCAAGCCTCTTCCAGAAGTTAAAATAGTGGTTGCTGCTATTGCTGCCCCTTCCATGTTGCTGTTTGTTCTTTTTGTGCTTAATTGCTTAATTTTTGTGCTTAATTAGAGCCTATATGATGCCAATTTATTCCTGTATGTATAGGCACAAATACATGCGCCAAAATGCACTGCCCAGTTTCACTGCTGACAATAGGGCCTATAGCAGGCCTGACTACCCTATGGCTTACCCAAATATTGTTGGCCTCCGGCTCCCATAAGCCCCAGGCAGCAAGGCCAATGGTCCCAGATGACTTCATCTGGAGGGACTTGATTAGTCACCCCAGCCTACAGAGTTCCTTACAGCTGCAGCAGAAAGTGTTGGGTTAGTATGACAAAAACAAGGAGCTACACAGAGCATGTGAGTTTTTTCTGCGCTGTTTATAAGCTTTCCATCCACCTGCATTCTCCTATCCCTTTTCCTGGATCCACATCATAATAGCAAGAGACTTCCTTAGTCCAAAGTGGAAAAATTGCTTTTTCCTCCAATACTTTCTGAGTGATGCATTCCAATGAGGGGTAGGACTTCCAAGACCCCCAGCACTTATGTCCACTTCTAAAGAAAGTGTCCATTAGATTAGCTTTTAAAATATGTCTTCAAAAAGAATACAGAAACCCATCATATATTTTGAAAAACTAAAATTAACATTTGAAATCATCATATTTGAAATCACTGGATTGAAAGATTCCAAACAGGTGCTTTCCCTGATTAAAATAGATTTTGTTGTAACCATCATACAAGGATAGCCTTGCCATTGTTTAAAACCATACTGAACGCTGCGGCACAATGTTTTGATGCCATATGGAAACATCAAAATGCACAGCAGCTGCCAGCTCTTAAGCTGAATAGATGGAAACTTTTCATGTTGGCTTGAGAAGTTTCCCAGTGGATTAATCTATGTAGCATCAAATTACCTCACAGTACCAACTCATTGTACTATAGGGGGTCACATGAGACAGAAAATACTTTCTTTTTGACTGCGTGAAACTCATTGCCAATATTGTCACAAAACTCAGTATGCCATTTATATATGCATGTTTCAGACACTATTCATTTTGTCCAAAACCATTTTTCTTTTGCAGCACATGATGGACTTGAGTCAAACAATGCTGTGTGCAATAAATCCCCCACCCCCATCTTGTATGCTTGGTCTATAATGTGTCTTAAGAACACTGGTTATGACTAATTTCTACGGCACATGAGCTGGTAAATAAATGAAACTTGTGTACTTTTTAACACTAATATCCCTTTTAACAAGCAAGGATATTTGCTGCACTATAATTACTGGAATCTGGTTATCATAATAATGATATATTAACAGCTAGAGAATCTTTAATTTCTTAAATTACAAAATATGTGGAACAGACAGCACTGGGCTGAAATCTAATCCATTTGTATAAACAGAAACCACTGCTTTTTTGTGTGGTGCGAAAACTTGTTACAATGGCTAATTATGGTTTGCAATTACTTTTTGAGCACTCTGTAATTTTGGTCTTAGATAAGGGTATAAAGGGAATTTTCTGCATATTCATATGCTGATGGTAGCTGCATTTCTTATAATATAACCTCAGCTATCTAGAACTTCCTTATCTAAATTTTCCCTGTGGGGAGGATACTCAAATGAGCCTCCCACATCCCCTTTCTTCCCCAACTGCTGCTCAACAGCCCTGCTGGCAGTCAGATCTTACTATCTAGTACAGTAGTTGCTGCCACCACCTCTTTTTTAAGAAAGTCACCTACAGCCCTAGAAACAAGAGAGAAACAATGACTTTTAGAAGACATCTGAAGGCAGCCCTGTTTAGAGAAGTTTTTAATGTTTGATGTTTTATTTTATTTTTTAATATCCTGTTGGAAGCCATCCAGAATGACTGGGGAGGCCCAGCCAGATGGACGGGGTATAAGTAATTATTATTATTAGTAGTAGTAATAGTTAAAGCCAAGAATCACGGACCAGCACACACCACGACCCCAACCAATCCTTTGCAATTTGCACAGAGCATAAAGCCAGCTCTCCAGCCCTGTTTCTTCCTGAGAATAAGTCAAATTTCTGGTTTTACCACTCTGGCCTTTGACTTCCAATAGTGTTGGAACCAAAGAGATCTACACGTGAGGGTTCCCAAAGCCTGAGGGGCAATCACACACTGACAACACTAGCTCAACTGTGGAACTTTTTGAAATAACAGGTGGGGGAAAGCAGGCAACAGGTCAAACAGAATACAAAATAAATTGAGCACTGTGACTCCACAACTAAACTACTCTTGGTAGGGCCAGCCCACCCATGAAATGGGTAGAAGCAGCTGTTTTTGGTGGAGGAACCCTGCTGGGTGGTACCCCTGATGCTGCACAACTCTGGTAAGCAAGACTTTGGTGGGGGAGCGGCAGGGGAGGCAGTACCTTCCCATTTCTCCTCAGGCAGCAAAACGAGATGGGCTGCCCCTGAATTCTGACCTGTCCACTTTTGTATACTATATCTAGTCTGAATAGGCCATGAGGATAATCAACTTCCTGGTAGTTTGGAAGACATGGCCTAGATCCCTTGTAATGAGATGGAACAAAGCTGCAAGGGAACCTTGGCTTTTAAATGCTCTCTCTGCTGACAATGGCAGGTGTGCCCTCTGGCTCTTTCTAACCAATCAGAGCCAGAGCCAGTCAGTGCATTAGCTTGGCTTAGAGAACTGGTGAGCCCAGGAAACCAGAGTCTGTGTCACTTCCCGCTACAAGGAGATAATACTTACGGCTGAAATCCTACACGTTACAGATTTAAAATGTTTTCTTGGAGGGGGAACCAAAGTTCTTTTACCCACTTTATCTAAAGCCCAGGTGTGCTCTCACTTACAGTGCAGAGGAGTGCTGTAGCTGGGGGAGTTTGCAATTTCCCCACTCCCTTTCTGTCTCACACTTCTGGTTTAAACCAGCCCACCAACTGCTATTTGCCCTTCAAGGCAAAATATACAGGTACACATACGTCTTCCTCCACAGAGCTAAAAGTGACAGGGATATTTCAACCATGAAAATGCTGTGTGCAGAAGGATTGGCTGTGTCCTGCTATGCATTCTGAAATAGTCTGAAGGCTTGAGAAAGTACAAATGTTATAGATATGTCTTATTTGACACTTGAAACTTCTGCAGAGGATGTCCGCTTGCACACTGCCAAGAGGAAATGCATCTTCCCCAAAAAGAGAGGGGACAAATTTGCATACATGGAAATTTAGAAATTACTATTGTTTAAATAGAAATACATAATACATCTCACCATGTTAGAGAAGACTGATTAGGTCTGCTATAACTCCCCTGTTCTCCTTTCATTTACAAATTATATATAGTGGCTCTCTCACAGTAGATCTTCAAGCAGATCTTGGACAGTATCTGTTGAGGATGCCCTAGCTCTGAATTTCCTTAACAGGGGATTGGACTAGAATAGCCTACTGTCCATACATAAAATGAATGAGGATTCAGAACAAAAGGTGCTCTTTAAAGTGCCGAGTTTGAGACTACAATGAATCCATAGGGAACATGGGCTGGGAAGTTATCATCTCAGTGTGGGTAGAGGGGTGGTGAGAAAGCAGTCCTGACATGCTTGCCTGTAATCAGGACTATCATTCCTAGTGTCAGACTTATAGTAGGAGTAATCTGTCTTTCTGCCAGACGGTGCGTTTCTAATTAGTCAAGAAGATTTTTGCATTTTGCTTCTGAATTACATTCTTGAACACATGCCTGCTTTTTAGATTTCCAATATAATAATGCCAGCTTTGTGTCTTTTTAAAAACATATTAGGCTTGCATCCTACCCCCAGGAATCGGGGTAGATGACTCACTTATACTTCAAATAAAACACTACAGAAGAGTGCTTCTCTATAAATTAGGGGTTCTCATTAGGAGTACAGTATCATTGTTGCTCATTATTTAATGATCTATATGGTGGTCTATGGAACTAGTTTGTTCAGTGCTGAATTATCTAGAGTAACCTTTTGTATGTTGTCCTGCTCAACCCTGTTAAATGAATCTTGTACTGTAAAGCAGCAACTGACTTCAGAGGAAAATTTGTTGTAGAAATAGAATGTATTCTGTCTTCAAACGCCTTTGATTTTTCCTACTACCGCATTAACTTCACATTTTCCCCACCAGCACCATTGCTAGTAGAACATACTCAGTGTTTTCGCTGCATTTTTGCCACTGAGTTTATGCTACTAAACAATGGGTAGCCAACTTGGCACCCTCCAGATGTTGGACTCCATTTCTCACCATCTCTGATCTTTGGAAATGCTGTGTGGGGCTGATGAAAGTTAAGAGTCCAACAGCATCTGGACGGCCCAACATTGGCTATCCTTATACAGTGGTACCTTGGGTTAAGTACTTAATTTGTTCCGGAGGTCCGTACTTAACCTGAAGTGCCACTTTAGCTAATGGTGCCTCCCGCTGCTGCCGCACCGCCAGAGCACGATTTCTGTTCTCATCCTGAAGCAAAGTTCTTAACCTGAAGCACTATTTCTGGGTTAGCGGAGTCTGTAACCTGAAGCGTATGTAACCTGAAGCAAATGTAACCTGTGGTACTACTGTAGTAAGAATGTAACAGATTCTCATACAAGCCTTCCAAGTGGACATTAGATTTAGATCTTGTTCACCAGGATTTTGACAGCAAGGCAGATTATGTATTATTATTCTTTAGAAGGCCTATATCCCCACCAAACTTTGTATTGTGACTATTTTCCAATACATTAGTGATACAAAGTGATTCTGGAAGCCAGCAGTATCAAGCAATCTCCTGTTGTCCAACTTGCCAACCTCTTCGATGATATTCATCAATATGGCATGCCAAATGCTCTTGTAACGCCGTGACGGCGTCACTCAACTGCTGGATGGTATGGGCCATGGTCTGGTTGTCCTGAGCCAAGGTCGCCAGCGCAGCCACCGGGTTGGCCATGGCTTCTGAATTACCAAAACGCACCCCCAGGAAGGGGAGTGCGGGTTGTGGCGGGAGCAAACTGTGCTAGGCCCGGGGGTTAACCCAAGCCACACGGTCCAGGTTCGGTACTGAATCCAAGGATTCCATGAGGAATCAGTCCAACAGGGCCAAGGCAGGAAACCGGTCAGGCACAAGGTCTCAGGCAGGTTCCAGCAAGAGCAATGTTGCTCCCACAACCTGGCCCGGGGTCCGGCAGCCTTTTATCTCTAACGGGGTAACAGCCGGTCCTGATCCCCCGGTGACTCATCTCCATCTTGCCCAAAGGCGAGCACTCAGGTCTCTCCTTCTCTCAGACCTGAGTCTCTGCAGCTCGGGAGATGTTGGTGGGTTACTAGACCCAGAGGCTGCCTCAGCCTCTCCTGACCCAACTGGTAATGGAGCAGCTGTATGTGATTGCACAGCAGAGGTCAATGAGGTAATCCCCACATCTGGAGCCAGGGCAGGCTCAGACTCCTGACTCGGCCCTGCTGGTGCTTGTTGCAGGGGAATCTGTGCAGACTGGGGCTCTTCAGAATCAGGCCCCAGACTCGGTTCAGATGCCGCCTGAGGCAGACTGAGACTCCTCCAGCTCTGAGTCTGAGCACGGGTCCCAGGCAACCACACCTTTCCTGATTTCAAAGGTGGACAGATGGGGATGTTTTGAAGTGGCTTTCCTAAATGTCAGATAAAGCAACAGGTTGCTCCAGATTGTTAGTTACACAGAGTTTAAATTAAAAACAATAGGACTTGTCATGACTAACCATCCCCAGTGATTGGAACTGAAGTATGGTCCAACACAATGTCTTTTCAAGGAAAAAATGTTAATAGCTTGTGCTGTTGGTGCTGTTCTATATAGGATGGTTGGGGTGTGTGTGCAACAAACATTGAAATGTTCCTGACATGCCCTTCCCTTAGCCCATAGGGCAAGTAGAGTAAATGTTATGAAGAACATTGTTCTGAAAGGTAACTCACCAAACTGTTTAGTTGGACTGCAGACAAGCTATTGCTTTAGAATTCTGTGATGCATTCAGCTGGTCCTCCAGCAGCAAGGCTTAAGTAAAGCTTCAGTTTGTTCACAATACTATTCCAGAATTGGCAGAGGCGCCCTTCATCCTCTGCCCTGGAAACTCTTAATGCTTATCCCAGAATTGAGGACACTTCTGTTTAGTGAATGGTAAAAGAAAAGCAGTTCGTTGCTGCACAAAGGCACTTTCTTCTTACATCGTTTTCCTTCACTTGTCCCTTTCCAAGATCCATCCCCAAAATGTCCTAAGTTACTGTTTTCTTTCTGGAGCCACTTAATATGTGTTCTTCTTTCAGTAATATATGAATTATACATTGTGAAGGAATCCTCCATTTCATAGAATCATAGAGTTGTAGAGTTGGAATTGTGTTGAACCAAAGATGAACTGTTCCGGAAGCTCTGCAACACCATCGTGGTAGTCAAGATAACCCCACAATTAATTGGCAGGTGTTGTAACAATGACCTCATATATGTTTATATTCACTTGCTTTAAGCTAATTGGACTGTTTTGATGTTATCCTTATCTGTGGGACTGGAGTGCTGGGCTCTGAGCCCAGAAAGGGGAACTATCTTTATTTGCCACCTATGCCCTCATGAAGTGATATGAAGTCCTGGGCAAAGTGACTTTTGTGTATAAAGAATGTATGAATGTTTGCTTAGCTGGGGACAAGCCATCTATTTGCTGCAGTGCCTGTCCCGTGCCTGTAAAGCCTGGGAGACCTGGTTGGCTGATTTGCTGTAAGTTTGCACCTTTCTTTTAATACAAAACTAGAATTTATCACTCCTTTTATATCCCTGCATCCACTCACACAGGTTCTCCTTTGGCCCTGTGGTTCAGAACAGGAAGGGACCCTGAGGGTCATCTAGTCTAACTCCCTGCAACACAGGAATCTCAACTAGATCAAATTCAACTTAAAGCTAAAGTACCACACGTAGGGAGGGCAAGATTGTCCTTCAACCGTTTGTACTTGTACAGCATATCTGGTCACTGTCCTCCCCACTATGGTATGATGTATTTTATTTCTATTACAATAGTCTTCTGGCATTTTAAAAGACTAGCACTTTTATTATGGCACAAGCTTTTATGGATGATGTTCTGTCTCTACTGCCAGATGCCAGAGACAGTATGCTTTGGTGAATCACAGGTGAGGGGTGCAGTGTTGAACCCAGGTCCTGCTTGCAGACTTCCCATAGGCATTTAGTTGGTCAGTGAGAAGAGGATGCTGGATTAGATGGGCCTTTTGGTCCACTGCAGCAGGGCTTTTCTTATGTTCTTATATCTTAGGAATGCTAAATGTTCAATTTGAACTATTGATTAACAAGGGCTATATAAAGTAACTGGAGGACTAGTTACATAGTGGAGGTCACCCTGATAAGGTGGGTGGAGGGAAGTACTTGATGTTCACTGTGCAGAAGCATATTCCATCCATGGGCATATTGACTACATATGTAGTTACTTACATATGTTGTTTGTCCCCGTCACAACTACCAACAATGAGCCACCAATGGTGAACCATGTAGATCATGTACAAGGTGGAGAAACAACATGGGTAAACTTTATGGCAGAGGTAGGGAGCCTGTGACCCTCCAGATGTTGTTAACATTACAACTCCCATTGGCCTAGCCCTGCCTTATGGGTAAAAGACAGAAAAAATTAACATGAGGTTGCTGTCTAATTCCAACCTTTGTCAACTTTCTGCTCAACGCTAATATGCCTGATGAAATTTGTACCTGATACCAAATGTTGTAGTGCCATTCATTTTTGAAATCATGGAATAAATATCACTTCATGGCCAGGATGTGGAGTTCCAAGCTTACAGTGGGCATTTTTCCAATCTCCTCTCACACTACAGGCACTTGCACCCCTGTGAAGCTGCTCCTGGAATATTACACAAATGGCTGCTATTGGAAATACTGGTTAATAGTCATTCTTCCCCCTCTGCTCACTGTCCTGTCCAAGAAAATAAGTGCTTTCAACTCACACAGAACTTTTTGGCTCCTGGACCAACACAAGCTAATACATGAAATTACTAGTAAAAAGCTACAATCAAGAGGTCACTGTAATAAATGGGAAGTTGCTTCACTGGCTTGAAGCCTGCTGAAAAAGCATTTATATATGTGGAAGCACAGAAGATACAACAGTCATTTTGCCAAATTTATGTATGCTTAAGACTTTGAGTAATATGATTGCAATTGTTTTGCTAATTTTGTTTGCTAAGTATGCACACTCAAAAGCTTTGATGTTTATTTTTTCATAGTCCATCCTTCACCCTATGGGCTCAGGGCAGATTATGTCTATAATAAAATTACAGAAAATGCTGTAAAATTCACAATGAAAAGACAATCAGAAATGGAAAACTATTATTTATGCCAGCTGGGGAAAAGCTGTATTTTTGTGTCTAAATTCTAAGGGAGGACAAGTTGGATTTTCCATACAGTAATGACTGCATAGTAAGGTGACTGATTTTACCCTGAGTGGGCAGAAAGTGCCAGATTTATGTATAGGCTAAGTAGGCTGAAGCCTTGGGCTTCTAAATCTAGGGGGCCTCCCCAGCCCGCCCACCCCCCCAGCGGACAGTCTCCCCTCTCCCCAAATTGCAAACCCAAGACTTCATGCAAGGGCAGGGCAACTCGGGCCCAGCAACTATGAGACTCAGGGCCAGCCAGTGGGGCCCAATTTTAAACTTGAGGGCCCAACTTGAAATTTTTTTTGTGGGGCCCTAGTTCACAGCCAAAGTCTGCAAAATCTTAGAGATATAAATCCGTGTGCTAGGTCATTTTCACAAGGTCAGCAAAGCCATTCAGAAATCAGGCCTGTTATTGAGTTCTTGTGCAAGTTTGTACAGTTCACTTCTGGATTTTTTTAAAGGAAAATTGGAGAAGATTTTGATGAGCTTGAGAAACAAAGCAAAAGCAACCTTGCCAAATGTTAACCACAAAACAAGGAGACAAAGAGTGAGGGAACGGCAAAGAAATGACAAAGTGCACCTGATGCCTTAGATGCACTTTAAGAGATAAGTTTAGGATAAAATCATTTATTCCTATATTAGATGCACTTGAAGCCAATATAAAAAGAAGTACTGTGTACAGTGATATTGCACAATTATTTTCTATTCTTGCTATCCTGATAGCATCCAAGCAAGAAATTCAGCAAGGTGTTGAACTGTTGATGGAAGCATAGCCAGAAGATATTCCTAATGTGGGAGCAATTTTGTGGCTATTTCTTAGCTTTATGGTCACTAACAGCTCGGGAAAGAGTAGTTTTTCAAGACTCAAAAGAATTAAAAATGAATTAAGGGCCATAATGTCTCAAGAGAGGCTGTCCGCATTCTGTACACTGAAAGTGACAAACTTAGACAAACAAATTTTGATGAAGTTTTCTGATGTCCTTTAGAGGAGAAACTGAATTGCAGAATTTTAAATACCCGTCATCATCCTTGGCTTCACTCAAGTGATCTTTTTCAAGAAATCAGCAGACTGTGGCAGAAGTTAAAGTCTTTTCTGTTAAACACTGCCATCTAGTGGTGAAAGATAAAACTACCCTTTTAAAACGGCAATAGTCTCCCATTTCCTCTGGTTAACATAGAGTTTAGTAAATGTTTATGCATTTTTGTCTTCTGAATTCATTTAAATATGTATGTATTTAATATAAATTTATTATTCAATATTTTATTTAAAAATCAGAACTTTTAAAAAATCACACTTCAAACATTTCTTTAAAATACCACCTTCCCCTAGCTCCTCTTGCTATATTGTGCTGTCTTAAATCTTATTCCTGAAACTCTCTCCCAGCAAACTCTTTTGGTCTTAAAAATGCTTCAAATTATGTAAATTCCAACTGCTGACACACCTTTGAAAAACTACTTCTAGTTTATCCTACATTCCACAATCCTTTTCCACATTTCCATAAATGTCTAACCCTCTTTAGGCTGCAATCCTATACCCTCTTACCTGGTAGGAAGTCCCATTAAACGATTAGACTGCGTAGAATTGCACTGTTGGTAACCGAACTCTGAAGAACTTCTCTTTGATATCCTGCTGACTATTTCCTCCGTCTTTCTAAAACTCCAGAATAAAATATTTTTGTAAGTTTACTCAAATTATTAGCAACTTAACTTAACAAAACAAAATTTCCTGCTTGATCATTTTTCATGTTGCAACTGTACTCCTTTTGCTATGAAATACTGACCATCCTCTAGTCTCACACTCCAAATTTATGCTCTGCTTTTATTACCTTTTTTATGTTAACTATTGCCCCCTTTCCTTAGCTCAGAAAGGGCAGAGATTTGCTGGTAGTACAGAAGACGGTCCAGAGGTAGCTCAAGCAAACTCCATTGAAGACAGGGAGAGGGAAATTATTTCCAGAAACAGAATAAAGTAATAAAGTAGAATAAAGTAGCTAGCCAAACTGCTAAGGAAGGTGTGTCTTTTCAAATCATGTTTGAAATGATTTGCAGGCTTAATATCTTAGAAGTCTTTGTGTCTTTGGGCACAGGGAACATAAAATTGTATTATCTTGAGAAGTTTCTGCAAAGATGCACATTGGCACATAGAACCAGCCAGGTCACTATGGAATAAAGTTAGCCCAAAGGAGTTGTGACAGAAATTTATTTATTTTATTAAATTTGTATCTCACCCTTCCTTCCAAAGGAACCCAGGAATATAAAAGCAATAGCAAAACTTAGTATTAGGAGATATTTGTTTCCTTTTAGCTTAAATATATTCTGTAGGTTTTGCTTTTTGAAAGAAAGAGGAAGTGACACATGATAAACCTTTCACAGCAGGGGAAGCCGGTATGGTTCCTGGTTGTTAAGAGCTATAGTCCAACAACATCAGCAGGTCACCACATTAGGTACCTCATTAGTTACCTCTGCTTTGCACTTTATGAAACTATGATATTGCCCCTAGGTTACTAATAGTTAACCTAGATGTACTTACCTAGGTTTTCTAGAAAGACAAGTGTCTATAAATCTAGTAAACAGAATTAAAATAACTGTAAAGGTACATTTAAACATACTTTATCTGTCTATCTGGCCTCAGAAAATCCTTTGAGCCATCAGATCTGTGTTTAACACTTTATAGAAGTATCCACAATCAGTTCAGGGTTTTCATCTTTGGCCAGATATTCTATTCACAATGACATAAGCTGAAAATGAAATACATCATACTAGGCAAGAACATTGCAATATACCTTAGATGGAAGTAAAGACATGGCAATGTTGTAAGTCTGCATCTTTTATTACAGAATCTACAAAAAGAAAAAGGAAATCTAGGATTAACATTTGAAAAGGTATTTTGTTGGTCCACCTTCATGCAAGATAATCTTCACATACAATCCTCATTCTTTGAAACTCCAGTGATTAAATTCATCTTTTTTTTAGAGTTGAATTCGTATTTATGTCTTAGCTTCAATTACCATTTTAATAAATTATTATCGGCTTCCTGAAAATCCTTGCTATTTTTAAATTTTCTTAGACCTTATTTTATACAGCCTCTGTAGCACAACTTGTACAGCACTGACTCGAATAAAAGTTGTAAGCAGTCAAAAATTTGGGCCAACATCAAATGTTACACTAAGAACTAAGCAACTGCCACCAACATGAGCTGCTACTACTGTATGTAGTTAGTAACTTGCAATGCTATTTTTCTGGAAATAGAGTTGCCAGAACTCACCATGAACACTTCCCTTGTTCTCTTAAATGGTAATGGCACCCTCCTGAGACGTGCCAGAACCCACCCAAAAGGTGCCAGAACTGAGTTCCTCCTAAAAAAGAGCCCTGGTAATTTGACATTTCTACATATACCTTGTCAAGGAAGCAGCGAAGTTAAGACATCACATTCCCCCCTTTCTTTTCCTCCTTTCCTCCCACTCCAATTTAGTAACTCAGCAATTTATACTGCAAACTCCTTGTGCTAGAATTTGAAGAAGTATAAGAAGCTGTGCACACCAAGACTACAGTGCTGTAAATAATAGCTTTCTCTCTCAGCTAAATGTTATCCTCCTATCACGGCAATTTTTAAGCATTTTGCAATTTGCTGCTTCTTAGAGGATCACACATTTTTCTAATGCTTCAACTGTCACATTGGAGACTGTTTGAGAAGTTTCCAAATTACCCCAGCTTTGGAATTCAACCATGCAGAAGGTATGACAAAAAACCAGCTAGCTAGTGGATGGGCTCTGCTTGGTTTGTTGATGCTCTTTATGCTGCAAATATTTGTTAGTCTGGACACAACTGTTCTGGGTTTATTCAGCCTCCCAAACCTAAAATGTCCAATTGACAAAATAGGGTAGATTGTGGGTCAACAAGTCACTCTCCCAAGCTGGGTTCTAAATAGTGAGGCACACAAGCCTCTAGCTTCATACCAAGTGGGCTGCAATAGTATTTTGACATGGAACCCATGGGTCACCCCCCCCACCAGCCAGTTAAGCTAATCAAGGTGCCAGGCTTTTGAAAGGAGGTGCAAGGCTCTGGCAGGGTCTTAGAGCTCTCCCACCTCCTTCACAAAGCAGGAAAAGTGCTCAATATGCCTTATGAAGCAGGAGGGACTCTAGGACCCTGGCAAGAGCCCTTATGCCTCCTGCCCATAGCCTAGCCTAGCACCTCATTTACCCAGCTTTGGGAAGGCAGTGCAAGGACTGCCTCCAACATTCTCTATCAGTGTATGTAGAGGAGCAGAATTTTAAATAGTAATAAAATTTCTGAAACTCGCAGGTTAGCTCATTTATATATTTCATAACTGAGATTCAACTGCACTTCATTTTGGTTTACATTCATGCCAATGCAAAACTGATAAAATGTAACTGTTCTAATCGAGATGTGTATCAGGAAATGCTGATGTGGCACCTGTGGGCACACATGCTTTCCCTGGTGCCTCCCTTGCTGAAAACCCAAATTCTACTGGAGTTATCAGAACTGGTTTTAGTGCTTGGTTGCAGTGTTTGTGTGATGCCCAAAAGAGTTTCTCCAGCTTGTTAAGTATGGCGCCTAAAGATAGGCAACAGCTCATACAATTTCAGTGAAGGGTAGGCTAAGAAGAAACCCAAGACAGGCAATCTCCCTAGTGCATCTGAAACACTTCAGAAAAGTCTCTACAAACTGGGTGAACCGATGATAAAACGGCAAATCAGGTTCAATGCAAGTAAGAGCAAAATGACACATACTGGCCAAATCTATACACTAATGGCATCTGAATTCACTGCAGATAAATTCATGGAGGATGGACAAATTCATGTAGATAAATTCATGGCGACTAGCCATAGTGGTTTTATACTACCTCCATGGTTAGAGGCAATAGATCTCTGAATACAAGTTGATAAACACGCCAAGTGGGGAGACTGCTGAAGCACTCAGATTCTGCTTGTAGGGATACCCTTTGGCATCTGGGAACAAGATGCTGGAGTAGATAGATGCCTTATGGTTGAATGAATTGGGTATGTTTAGCTTGAAAAGAAGAGACCAAGAGGAGATAGGACAGCCATCTTCAAATATCTTAAACACTGTTGCATGGAACGAGCTTGTTTTCTCCTTCTCCAGAGCCTAGGACCCAAACCAATGGGTTCAAGTTAACAAGAAGAGATTCTGACTAAACATCTAGGAAGAACTTTCTGACAGGAACAGTGGAACAGACTCCCATGAGAGGTGATGGACTCTCCTTTCTTGGAGGTTTTCAAGCAGAGTTTGGATGTCTATCTCATATATGATCTAGTTGTGATTCCTGAATTGAGGGGTTAGAGTAGATGACCCTCAGGATCCCTTCCAACTCTACAATACTGATTTCATGATCCACCCAACAAAGGAAGCATGCTTTTTTCTTATTCAATCATTTTCAAAACTCATAGGGCAGATCTACAAGGGTTGGTTTACTTGAACATCAGCTGGGGCTGGGGTGGGGGGAGAGATGACAAAAGCAGGACATGACAAAGGTTTAAAAAACTGTGCATAGTGTAGAGAAAGTGGCTATTATTTTTTCAAGGGTTTTTTTTTAAAAAAAATAATTTCTTGGTTGAAGGTTCAAGATATGTAAATGAAAATATTTCTCCATCCAAACGTAATTGGCTACTACACCATTTGGTGAAGGCCAATAGCCAGGAAATGCTTTAAGCAGCAGCAGAAAAATACATGACAGAAAATCCACTTTCGAAGGCAGCACCTGTCAAAGTGCTAAATCCAGACAAACAGGATTAGGCTAAGGTTACCAGATTTTTTTCAATGAATCCAGGGACACTTTTCAACTTCCTACTAAATAGATGGATTTTGTCAGGAGACTGATTTGTAAATCCGGGGACTGTCCCCGGGAAACGGCGACATCTGGTAACCTTAGGTTAGGCCAGTGGTAGAACACAGAATTTACATGCAAAAGGAAACGCTGTTGACTTCCATGCGGGCTTTGGAAGCAAAGCTGAACTTCCACTCTTGGCGTTTGCCAGGAAGCCTGCGGAACTCACATCCCCTGCCTTCTCCCTCTTAACCTCAAGTGTAGGTGGCCTACCACGAGGGTCGGTCCACGTGCTAACAACTTTATCACGAAAAAACGTAACGAGCTGGCCCTTAAAAAACACTTCTGTGATGTTAGGGGGGGGGGGACTCCGTTTTAGATCATGTGTGAAGAACAAGCGTGTAGCGAGGTGCGTGTGTGTAATGCTCAGAAACGGGGTGGAGGGGGGATATTTGCCACGACTTACTCCGGCGAAGATAGGCAGGCACTACTATTAGCCGGGAAGAGCGACGAAATGGACCCACTGCGGCGGAAAAAACCCGACTCCTGCATGTAGGGATTTCCATCCAATATTGGCGCGTCCTCATCCGCCAGTCATGAAGCTGAGCCGATTTCAACACATTCTTTTTCGCTTCGCCCTACGCGGCAAGCTCGGCTCTAGGTCTCCTCAGCAGCGGCTGCCGTTCCCGCCTTTCCCAGCCAGCCTGAGGCGGCGCCGCTGCCCGACAACATATCCTCGCCGAGTAGGCCTCCCCTCCGCGCGCATGCGCCGTAGCGCAGGAAGCAAAAGGCAGGCCTTTCTTTACCACCCTCGCCTCTCGCCCTTCGCTGCCTCCGACACGACGACGCGGCCGCCGCCATGCCGAAGCTGAGCAAAGAGTCCAAGCAGCGCCTGCAGCACTTGTTCAAGGGCGGGCAGTTTGCCATCCGGTGGGGCTTCATCCCGGTAGTACTCTATCTAGGTCAGTCCTGAGCTGGGGAAGAGCAAGTAGGTTGCCGCGGGCGGCTTGGTCACGGGAGACTCGGTATACTCTGGCTTGAGGGAGGCGGCGGGGGCGGGGCGGGGCAGCTTCTCGAACCGTTAACGGTCCGTTAACGGTCTTCCTGTCAACGGCTGTTTAGAGCGCGCGCGGCGCGGCTTCTTGGAACGCGGCGGCGACAGTGACGCAACCGGCGAGTCACGTGGCCGATTCCCCTCAGGTCCTCGTGATTAGCGGGGAGAGTTCCCTGTGGGGCAGAAGCAGCTCATTGCCCTTGTCCGCTTCCGTTCCCTGAACCCAGATTCTCCGCTTTACAGCTCACTTTAGCGCTGGTAGTTTCGGATTTAACCTAGAGAAAAGGCAAGCAGGCTGCATCGTGAAAGCCCTTCTGTTTTTCCTTTCCTTTCCTAGTACTCGTTAGAAGGCGAGCTTGTGTGAATATGGTGATAGAAGGATCTCCTGTGACCTTGAGTGTTTCCCAAACTCGGGTCTCTAGCTGTTTTCGGACTAGAATTCCCTTCACCCCTGACCTCACTGGTCTTGCCCGCTAGGGATGATGGGAGTTGTAGTCCCCAAAACAGCTGGCGACCCGAGTTTGGGAAACACCGCTTCAGACTGTCTGTGGGCGACACAACTGTTGGATGCTCTTGTGCGCTGAAAGCTATAACACCTTGCAAGAAGAAATAATTATATCCAGCAGTAAGCTGGGCTACATTTGTCTCTCTGGTGTGCTAGCTTTCTGCTTGAGTGAGCTGAATGGAGGAATAATCACTGGCAATCTCCCCACCCCAGTTTGCAAGTTGCTTATAAATAATAGTTTAAGCTTTCAGAATTCTGTATTTCACGATTATGTATTTAGGCATGACACAATGGTAAACATGGTTAAAATTGCTCACAGGTGTGTTCTTTCATTTGTGGTATCAGGAGTTTGCTTAGAAGTCAGATTTCTGAAAACTAGAGGCCAATTTTTAGAATGTTCTTAGAATTTCCCAGGCCAAGCTCATTTAGTTCAGCAATGATTCTGTCCTATGAAGTGTCATTGACTTCTTTTTCATTTGCTGGGAAATAAATTATTCCATTATCCATGGGCCTGTTGTGCAGGACATTTCTTACTGAATTCCATTAACAATGCAGTAAAGTCCTATTTATTCGTAAGATGAGAGACTGTCTTTCTCTGTTTGGTGGATTTGGTGGGCAACGTACATCATGCCACAAAATAAGGACTGTTTTAGATGTCAGAGATACTTTAGAAAGAGTATTCTTTCTTCCCAGGCAGATTATCGGTGCAATTCTAACTTGGAAGTAAATACTAATACATTTAATGGGGCTTACACTCAGGTAAGTATGGGGTTAGGCTTGCAGCCCAAGTCACCTGCTGGTGCAGAGGAGTGGGGTTTTCAATGTGTGTTGCTGAGCACGCAATAGAATGGACCCCTTTCTTTGCACTTCTACTTTATGGCATGTTGGGGTGGGGAGTGCAGGAGACTGTATCAAAGTGCAATGCTATCTATTACATTACTGTGGCTAGTCATGTGTGCATTAATTCTAGAAATATTTATTATATGTAAAAGCAATAATATATTCATGATATAAACTGACAGATACATTGTTTTTAACTAGGATTTAAGAGAGGTGCAGATCCTGGAATGCCTGAGCCAACCGTTCTGAGGTATGTTTTCACTAGTTAATACCTCAGCAGAAATAATGCCTGCTAAAGGAGAAAATAGAACATGTGCTTTGTGATTAACTTGGAGGGGAGAGTTTGAAACTTATGCTACAATCCTACACTCACTTACCTAAGAGTAAGTCCCATTCCATTTATACACCTCTTACACGTGCACTTACAGAAATATCACACAAATTATATTTTAACTGTTGCTATATTCTCATGGAAGGTGTAGGTCAGGATTTGGTGCTACCATTTTTTAATTTAAGGGACACACCATAAGAAGGAAATGTTCTATCTTTTGGTTGCTGATTTAAGTATATCATCAAGAGATATGACCTGATTGTGTCAAGTCCTCTTTCTCTTGGAATGAGCTTGCTTCAGTAACATTACAAACCAAGAACTGGTAACCATCGAATGATTTAAACACCGACAGCTTACCCTGCTTGAAACTGAATTTTTAAAAAGGCAGTGTATGTTGTTTGTTGTTTGATCAATGTACAAGGCATAGGCCTTCTGTTTCATCTTGTTGTTGCCTGATGGCACTAATAAGGCCTCGTGGAAAATATGAGTGGTTACATGTTAAGACTTGGAATGAGGTAGAGAGTAGGAGCCTAATAAAACTAGACTAATAAAGCCTAATAAAAAGCCTAATAAAGCCTAGTAAAACTAATCCACTCTGAAGCCTAACAGTTTGTTTTCCAAACAGACTGTTAGGCTTCAGAGTGGATTAGTGGGAGAAACTTTTTTTTTTTGCTGTTGCTGAGGCATGAATAAATATAAAGTTTATGAATGACTACTAATGTTACTCCTACTGAGAGTAAGTCAATTTAAATCAGTGGACTTAAGTCAATTGATTTCAGTTGGTCTGTTTTGAGTATGATTTAGTTGTATATGACCAGTCAGAATCTACCTTCCAGGTATTGGTGGACTCCCACCATTCCTGGGGCTGATATGAGTTAAAGTCCAACAACATCTGAAAGGTGACAGGTTCTCTACCTGTGTGATCTCAGAGGTGGTTTAAAATTTGCTGGTTTTTTGTTTTGTTTTTTAAATTCAAAACGAACCAGATTGGCAGAAGGACTTTCCTTTCTTATAAAATTCTGGAAGTAATAGAAAAAACCATTGAAGCTTTTCATTAATTTCTCCTTGCATTTATGGCGCTTCTGCATGGTGACACTTTATTGTATGGATGCTACTGAGAATTGGCATTAATGTAACATTTTATCATTTAATATTCTACACTCTGCTCTCTGACTGCTGTTTAGACTCCTGTAATTAAACTGTCATGTAAAATCCCATTGTCTGTTTAAAAAATCTGCAGGTGATCAATTTATTCAATTTTATGTCTTGTCATCTGCCTGTGTTTTTGCATTTATGAGATTTAAAAGATAAAATGCATCCTCTTCTTAATACAAGACTTTCTTGTATTATCCAGTATGTTTAGGATATACAATTAAATGAGACTTGTTCTGTTAAGTGAAGTGCATGATGCCCAAATTGGCTTTGTTGGATTGTATGCAGCATACATACAGACACCCCCAATACACATGTACTCGCCAAGCATCCAGCACACTAACCACACTTGCACTTACATAATGTGCACATGCGAACACCCCTCCCCACACTCACTGCATATACAGCATATCCCCCCCACTCATACAGCACATACATTCACCAGGCACAGGTACACACAACTGGTGTGTTTCCAGCATTCCCCACTCAAGTGCCTTAGAGCTTCTTCCGACACTTTGGGATCACCGTTTTTGGTGACTGGGACCAAAGTGCTATTAATTTCTGCACTAAAACATGGGGTTTCCATTACTGTGGCCTGAACCAACATGTGGTATTAAATCATTCATTCATTTAGATGTGTCACACATATTTGAAATGGTCAACACATTTAAGAAGTATTTGTAGTAGTAATGAAATGGGTTGGGAAGGGAAGGGAAGAATGTGCTCCCCTTTAACTATTTTATATTTTTGTCAGTCCTTGGAATCTTGAAGACCAATGGATGGGCAGAGAGAAAAAATGGATGTGATTATAGTGTTTACTATTTTGGGGGATAGTTTAGTAGCATAATTGGGGTGGACACTGACAGTGAACTCTTATGTTTACTCAAAAACTGGGACTTAATGGGACTTACTCCTAGGTAAAATGGCAGCCTAAATACACAATATCATAAATTTGCTCGGGATTAAAATGAGTGTAAATGAGATGAAGCATTGAGAAGATGCCACCAATTTCTTGTTTGTGGCTTGAACCATATTATTTGGTACCTAAATAATCTTGCTGACTTTTAAAAGCAGAAACTGTCTTTCTAGCTATTATTTGGCCTTTCCAACCAGTCAACTGAGCTGACTATCATAACTTCAGTCGCTTATTATGTTACGTGTTTTATCTTTGATTTCACCCTGGTATGAGTGATAATAGATAGAATAATATCTAGAATTTTATTTCTAGAGTCCCTGATGGATTGCCAGGTTCTCTTGAAAATAATGGTTGGGATTGTGAGCATTTTTGGAGAGCAGTGTCATATGGATAAGTCTTAATATTACTTGTCTGTGTCAATATAGGTTACTTTCAAGATCAGTCATAATATTACAATTTCTTTAAGCCACCTCAGAATTGCACTGAAAGAATATGACAGTATACTAAGAAAGAAAGAAAGAAAGAAAGAAAGAAAGAAAGAAAGAAAGAAAGAAAGAAGAAAGAGAGCAAGTGAAACTAGAAGGCAGATAAAATACCCCCAAATGTATTCTACAGTCACATGAGTGTTAATTCCATCTTATATGGTTGGGTGCATTTAGCACTTTAAATATGATGGTGTTCCTAATGGCCACCTCAGTATCTGTTATGTATTGATGATTGAATTCAAACCTGAATCCAAAGCCTAAACCCCACCTCTGTCACTGTTGGGTAGCCTAGGCTGACTATCCCTCAGCTGCAGGTGATTATCAGAGTGGAACTGAATAAAGTATCCCTAATGATTCTACATTTGCTCTGTTCTGTTAATTAATATGACTTACTTGCATCTGTACTGGCTGACCTTCC
This sequence comes from Podarcis melisellensis, assembly GCF_964234715.1. Lineage (NCBI taxonomy): Eukaryota > Metazoa > Chordata > Lepidosauria > Squamata > Lacertidae > Podarcis > Podarcis melisellensis. The sequence continues at coordinate 26,351,625 of NC_138544.1, forward strand.
ACGGTTGAATACATTATTGAATGTGTAAAGCTGCAGCTCTGTACTCAATTACATAATAATTACAACATTGAAATCAACAGGACTTGCTTCTCATTAGACATGTATAGAACTGTGCTGTAAGTGACAAAGTTGTACTTTTTAGGATTTCTTGAAAGAGCTGTTCTGCTGGTAACAGCATTATAAGAGTTGTGATCAACTTATTTTTTTTCCCCTTTTTTCTTCCTCCACCTCTCTTAGTCTACTATGGGGATGAAGGAGTTAACCACAGCATTATGGAAGCCGACTGCTGAGCAGGAAAAAAAGATGGAGATGCATGCATTCCAAAGGCTAGGAAAAACCACTGGCAAGCAGACTTCCCTGACAACATGGAATATGCTTACAACATAATGGAATTTCCATCTGTCTAATTTATTTGTGTTACACTTTCATTTTTTCCCTTTAGAATAAATATTTTGTCTGAAATTCTTTAATGAGGAAATCTAATTTTTGCAGGTCATGACACATGTTAAGACTCATTTCCCTTTACATCCAACTGCTGGATTTCATAGAATTGTTGGAAGGGACCCTAAGGGCCATCTAGTTCAGCCCCCCTGCAGTGCAAGAATCACAGCCAAAAAATTCCAGACAGATGGCCATCCAACTTCTGTTTTAAAAAATCCCACGAGGGAGAGTATTATCTTCCGAGGTACTTTGTTCCACTGTCTTAACATCTCCTGCAGTCAGAAAGTTCTTCCTAATGTTTAGTCAGAATCTCATTTCTTGTAATTTGAATGCATTGGTTTGAGTCCTATCCTCCGGAGCAGCAGAAACAATGCTCCATCTTATGTGTGACAGCCCTCCAGTTTTACTGTGTTCAGGCTAAACATAGCCTTATTATTTCAGCCTCATCTTTGTAGTCTTCAGACACTGGGTTGTTCGTTCATGGGTTGGACAAAGTAATCTCTTTGGTGACACTGCAGAGGAAAAATGCTGCATATGCATAATCAATAAGCATTATCTTCAACAATGCCCTCCTTTCCACATACCTACAATAATAGTACAGACAGTTGAACCTTGACAAACTTTGGGCATGTCTGGGAGCCAGAGACTGCAGCTATGAAGCTACAGAAACCGAGAAGGTACTGTTATTTTTTTTACAAACAGATATATCTGTTTGTTAGTTGTGGCTTGGAGAAAACACCATACTTCAAAAAGAGTCTTGGCTACTTGTGAGGAAGCCATTCCTAAGTGGTAAGGAATGTACCAACCAATAAGCCACTGTTTAGTTTTCCATTAGAATGTGTTTGACGTAGTATAGGGGGCACTGCTATGTGCTCGTCCTTTGCACGCACAGAGAAAGAAGATCAATAATTGCTTTACCAGTGTCCAACATTTCAAAAGCTCACTGGGTCAGCCCGTCAGTTTACATCAGTGGCTAAGCAAAAGCTTGGAACGTCAGGAAGATTTGATCAGACCCCTGTTAGTCTTGGCAGTGGCAGAAAAAGAAGTATACAGTGTTGACGTGAGTGAAGCCCAGTGCCCTAATGGGGGATGCAGAGCACTGCTCTCCAGTCAGTGTACTGACAATTTGTTGAACAGAGATGGGGCTCAAAAAAACACCCTGCCTTCCCCCAAAGAATAAAGGGGGTAACTAGCTGAGGAACCAGTTGTCAGAATCTGCTAAGATTTTGATAAGGTCTGAATATGTACATGCCTATACCTATCCACCACTTTGGTGATGACCTCTGGCTGCTGACTTGCCAACAAGCAAGATTCCCTTAGGTCTACTGTTCCCAGTATAGTGTCTTCAGACACACTCCTTAGCACTCAGCAAGGCCCTCTGCTCCTGGTTTCAGTTTGGGATGGGGTGGGTGGGAGTGTCTTTTTGAGGTTGGTTGTTTCCTGTTTTTTTGTTCTCTGTTTTATTTTTGGAGGGATGTAGGTGATTTGCCAGTTGTTTGTGAGAGGATCTAAGCATAAACTGTTTGGGATATTTCTTTAGGCCCCACATGACAGCTTCCTAAATTTCCAAAAGTGACCCTCGGCCTAAAAAGGTTGGGGACCTTACTATGTCCGGACTCATACTTGATATCCAATAAAGATTGATATGTCAGTACATTTAACTCCATGATACATGTTCTTTCGGTTCCCAGAAAAGTCCAGGATGCAGAAGTTAAGAGTTGGTGTACGTAGCCAGATGGCAGTTCTGAGCGAGTCAGACTATTTCCTTCTTGCTATGCCTGAAGAGTGCCCAGTAAAGTAGAAGGATGGTGAGAGGAAGCTGCGTCAACTTTGTAGTTCAGTTAAGAGAATGAATTATGAAATATCTGGTCCAAGCTTCACTTCAGCTGTGGATTTGCTGAGTGGCTTTGGACAAGTAGCTGTTTCTTGGCTTCAGCTGCCCACCTATAGGCTGGGTATTGTAGTACAGCATTGCCTATCAGGGCTTTTCCGAGGATTACTATGATAATGCATTTGGATTTAAGTATTTAGAAAAAGTACTACATCAAGAGATCTAATGAGGAAGCAGGACAAAGATGAAAGACTTATTTGGTTCAGTAGTACTTACTCCCAAAAGTGTACAGAAAACTGCAGTCTTAAGTATTATTAATTCGCTCTAACTGCAAATGTCTACTAGGCAGGCTTGTTACTTATATAATAGAAATATCAATTATCAAAGTGCATACAGGCATACAGTGCATACAGGCACATTCCAACATGCAGCAGCCTCCCAAACAAAACCCACTGCTGTCTTTAAGAATATCATCTTCCCCCTTTGGGAAAAGAAAATCAGTCGTCCATCATGCCTTTATTGTGGCTATCAGAAAAGGAAACATCAGCCAGGCTCCCTTCCATTGTTCCTACATTCAGCTTCGGAGAGCCTGTTACCACCCTCCATCTGCCATTGTGCAGACTACCAGAGGGATGTAGGGAAGCAGCCACCCCTGAATTGAAGCAATTTGTACAACGGAGCGTAATGAGCTCTGTCTAACCAGTACCTGAATGGGAGTGCTGTTTCAAATCTCAGTAGCAGCAGCATGAAGGGGTGGATAGGTGTCCTGAAAAGTGAAACATGCAAAGGAAAAGCAACATAAGGTAATTTAAACAAATTGCTACTTTTTGTTACTTTTTTTTTGTTGATATAGTTTCCCACCGTTGTTATTTAATGACAGGTAAGCTGCCTACTTGTGGGACGCGGATGGCGTTGTCGGTTAAACCACAGACCCTAGGACTTGCCGATCAGAAGGTCGGTGGTTCAAATCCCTGCGACGGGGTGAGCTCCCATTGCTAGGTCCCTGCTCCTGCTAACCTAGCAGTTCAAAAGCACGTCAAAGTGCAAGTAGATAAATAGGTACTGCTCAGGCGGGACGGTAAACAGCGTTTCCGTGCGCTGCTCTGGTTCTCCAGAAGCGGCTTAGTCATGCTGGCCACATGACCCGGAAGCTGCACGCCGGCTCCCTCGGCCAATAGAGCGAGATGAGCGCCGCAACCCCAGAGCTGGCCACAACTGGACCTAATGGTCAGGGGTCCCTTTACCCTTTACCTAAGCTGCCTTAGGATGTGAAAATGCCAAAAAGTGGAATATAAATCAAAGGCACAAAATTGAGTGTGAGCAATGTGATATATGTAGTTTGACACACACACAAAAATTCAAATTTAATCTTCCCCAAATAAAAGCAAACATAAAAATATGAAGAGCCCTTGCAGTCTGAAATGCATCTGGTCTCTAGCATTAATTTTAACCATTACTGTAGTTCTCTCTCTCTCTCTCTCTCTCTCTCTCTCTCTCTCTCTCTCTCTCTCTCTCTATATATATATATATACTGTATATATATATAGAGAGAGAGAGAACTAATATATATATGGAGCCCATCCCCTTGAAAAACAGCCCACTGAAGATTTTGTATGTTCACTGGCCCCAGAATGTAAAATGTCTGTTGTGAAAAATGGAGTAGAATATATTGAAAGAACAGAAGCACTCTGTACTGCAACCTTTTGTTACAGCTCCCATTGGTAACATTACATCTCATGTTTAACATTTTCTAGCTCACTTTTGGAATGAACATATGTTGAAAACATTTTGATCTACTAAAAGTAAAGCACATTTGCAGTAAACCTGATATAAACATGGTATTAACCCATAATACAGATGCAGTGCAATGAAGTAGTTTTTTAATAATTTATTTGGTTTATTCTCCATAAGGCCCCAGGGTGGGTTACAACAGTACAGTATAAAATATTAAATATTAAAATCAGTTAAAGCAGCAATAAAACAGATTGTCTTTTACTGTAAACCCATACAAATTTTTGTTTTCTAAAAAATATATTAAATATACTTTTCCAAAAAAATATCATGGTATAATTTAGCTGTATATTCTCGATCCATAATTTTCAAGTAAAATATTCAGTGAATACTGAAATGGTGTGGTGCTGACTCCCTGTTAAAATTGGCTGTGAGTCTTGGGAGTAAAAATGCATACACAAATTTAATAAATATATTAAATATCATAAATAACTGCAAATAGCATATTCCCAATTAAAGAAACAACATAGTGAGTTCTCAAAAAGGAGAACAACATGAGCCTCTGCTTCAACTGCAGATGTTTTGAGAACTGATGTGCCCAATTTTTTAAAGGCATTAGAACTCCTGGCCTCTCATAAGACACGAAGAGCCCTTGTAGTTTTCTGCATAAATAAAGTAAAATCTTGAAGTATGAAGTGTTTGATAAGTGTAACAGTCCAGCCTCTGTGTTCTCGAAGCTTTGCGGCAATAATTTTCTGAGCGGCTGGATCCGGCAAGGTCACAGTTTCAGGATTGTTCATCTGTTAAGGGGAGGAAATAATAAAAGTTGTTGGTTATGATGCTGTTTTTTTATCAGATAAATGGATTTTACTCATCTTCAGGCAAGATGCTAGTTGGACGTATTTACAGATTGCAGAACCCTTTGTAACATGCAATGCTATATGTTTAGGTTATCTAAGAGTTCTCTAAGAAGAGGGATTGATTGTGAATCCACTCTGGGAACTGTAGTTGTCCAAGGAGAATAGGGGTCTCCTAACAACTTTTAGCACCTTTAACAAGCTACAGTTCCCAGGTTTCTTGGGGGTAAGCCATGACTGTGGAGGTTTTCTATAATCAAGCGGTAGATGAATTTTATTAAATAAATAAATTATAATGCTTTTAAGCGCATAATGCAGATCACTCAAAGGAACAGTTATGCATACACTCTTCCCATCCAGAACCCAAAATATTGTTGAATACAATTTCTCTCTCCGTATTCTCTATCTTAAACCAAACTGTTCACACAGCTAACTTTTGTAAGGGACAAGTTCTGCATTATAACCCCTAACCCTTTTTCCTATATAGGAATTAATTGGGTAATGGTAATAACTCACTGTTTCAAAAGTTAAGGACCTACTTAAATTGTATTTTAAAATACATCCATAGAACTTTACACATAGACAGGTCCTAATTCTACCTGGAGGGGGAAATTGAAAAGTCTTTTTCCCCCCTTTGTCTATCAACCTAATACATAGTCCCCCCTCCTTATTAATAAGGCTTATTGTTACAGCTGTCATAAGCATAACTAACAATGGTTTTTTAGGTTATATATTTGTTTGTTTTTCCATTGTAAACCACCCTGTGATCCTCGAATGAAGGGTGGTAAAGAAATTTAATAAATTAAATAAAAAGAAGTAAAACACCAAATGGGAAAAAATGTTTTCATTTAGTGCCTATAGTGTTATGTGTCCTTAACCAGAGTGCATTGTGTGTTGTCTTCCAGAACTTCATAATCTTCTCACTCCATCTCTTTATCTCCCAGAACATTTATGTAGGATTAAATGTAATAGAACTTACCATTGATCTCAAGGTATTTGCCAGGTGCTGTGTGCTTGGCCGAAATGTTTCTGCAGTCTCAACAGAAGCCTCTTCTAAATATTCAAAGAATGTCCCGAAAGCATAAAGACCACTTGAAAGTCTTCCCAGACATGTTTCCTAAAACAGGAGAATAAATAAAAAGTTGTTAACGGAAATTTATGAGTCAGAAATATTACACTCATTACATTCCTTAACAAATATTTTATGGTACAATAAAACTGTATGACTGGGGTAAGCAGTCAAAATACTCTGAGATGAACAAAATATTACGAACAGCTTTGGAAATAATATGGTTGACTATATACACCAAACACTAATCATTCCTACTTAATTCTTGCTTTCATGCTACACAAATGCACAGCTTTTATCAATCCAGACTATAAGTGCTGTTGCTTATGTATCAGCAAGCTTAGGGAAACTTCAGCATTTGCAAACATATTAAAAATGCTTAGTTCTAAAAAGGGAAACTCCAAAAAGAGCACAATGAGGTCTGAGCATGTTCAGTAACCATAGAATGAATGCTCCTTGACTGTTGGGAATGGGATGGAGTGGTAGGAATTCTGAACAGCAGAATTCAAGCAGCATTTTGTTGTTGGTCCCACTGGTTATGTATTAATAAACTTGCCTTTTCAAATCCAGTGTCATAGCATTTATCTTCTTGAGTGATCTTTGGAAGATTGAGATTATTCGTGGCCAGTTCCATCTTGCCTTGACAGGCGGCCTCCTTCTTACATAGCTAGTAAAACACAACAAGGTTTAATCAGACTTTTCCCCCATGACCACCATCCATATACCCCATGGAAGATGCAAACCTCTCTCAATCACTGACATTCATTATGTGGTCTAAAATTGCTTTTCCTGTGGTCTTCTGACCCCTGGAGCTATCCCTAATCTGAAGATGCAGCAGTATTCACAATGCTAGGTCAATTTCAAATTGGAATTGTAATGTAAACTGAGAAAAAGGGATTCTGAATGTCAATTTGCAACTGTAACTCCACTTTTTAAACATTTCCTATAAAAACTTAGGTGTGCCCCTGCATTTTGAACTTCCCTGCAAAATATTGGTTTCTTCACTATGTTTAGCCCAGGGTACCAAATTTCCCAACCCCGGAAAGCAGAACAAAAAACAAGACTTCCAATCTCAAATCATTCATTTTTCTATAAATCTTAACTTTTTTGGTGAATATTAGTATGATGTAATAAGTGAATAAGGAAAGAGGACAGGAATGTATTGAGCACTATATTTTTATGTATAGAAAAGCACATACTGCTACTAAAGCAAATGTGTATTCCTAAATAAGGGTGACCAATAGAAGACAATACATCATGCTGAATGATTCTCCTAGAAATACCCAGCGCTTCGCCATCACTCAAACTCTGGCCATCAGCCCATACCTAACCATGTCGCCTCAGAAGTAACTCCCAGGTAAGTGGCACACAAAAGTGCTAGCTTGGCCCCACGACTGTGGGTGCCCGGGGCCGTGGGTGCCATGCAGCGTGCATGGCCTTGGCACCAAAATTTGTGGGTGCCTAGCCCCTTCATGGGGAATTTTGTGGGTGCTCGGGCACCCAGGGAGCTGGCAGCACCTATGGCAGCACATAAGGCTACAACTTAAGTTTGCATATATACAAGGAATGTAGGGTTTAGAGGGTTACTGTATGGAGGCTCTGAAAGTATTGGCGTGCATGTGTACTTTTTAAAAAAATTGCACAGATTTATGACACAGTAAAATGTCTCAGTGTGGCGTTCAGAAAACAAAAAATATAAAGAATGCACAAAATAATAACAGTTGAAATAACAGTAGAATGCCAGAAGACATTTTTAAAAATTCGTTCAGAAAAGGCTTGAGTAAATGAAAGGGTCATAATCACACTGAAAGAGTAGGTTGTTCGAGGAAAAGTATAATAGGCTGATGAGATAGCAGTACTAACTGCACCATCTGGACCAGACTCAAGGGCAGCCCCATATAGGGTGCATTGCAATAGTCAGCTCCTGAGATTTTCTCTCCCCAGGAATAGCCATAACTGGCCAATCAGCTGAAACTGGTAGAAGGCACTCTTAGCCACAAGTGACAAAAGTAGCTCTACAAATTCGTTCCTTCAAGGAAGCACAACCCTGGTCCAGAGCAGGTAATGAACGACCAACTTCCTGACATAGGAACCGCCTACCCACATGGTTTACCTGTGGCTTTATCATCCTTTGAATTGTGACATACTTTATGTACACAAGCTGTGTTTTAAATAAATATAGTTTTATTAAATGCTTCCTATGTGTATACTGCCCTTTCCTGGTTTTGCTCTGAAGGTTTCTGCTCTACATTTCAGTATCCTCACAGTGTTGGATGAGGGTACAAATCCCCACTCAGCTCTGAAGCCCAGCAGGAGATCTCTAGTCACTTCTAGGCCTAACTTACTTCACAGAGTTATTATGGGGCATAGGAACCAGCTCCTAAAGGCCGAGGTTCCTTTGCCGCTGCCCTACCAAATATTTGAGGTGGTCGCATCCCATAGTTGATGGACATTGCCATTCAAATGGTTTGAGAACCCTGTAGCCTTAAGCCCCTTGGAGGAAAGGTGGGATATAAATATAATTTTTAAATCCTTTAGAAATTCTTGGGGGCACTTCAAACAAAATTCTTATTGGGCACTTACATTGTTGGGAGTTACCAAATAATAATAATAAAAAGCACTGCTCAGTCCTGTATCCTGCCTTTCCTGGGTTCCTGTACAGGGCTGGCCAACTTCCAAGAGACTGTGATCTACTCACAGAGATAAAAACTGGCAGTGATCTACCCCCTTTTGGGGGGGGCCAGATAAAAGTTGTTGACCTTCTTTAGGGAGGAGAAAAGCCCCGTTTTTAGGGGTGCAGGGCAAAGGTGTTGAGCTATTTTTAGGGGAGCCAAAGTTTTTTAACTTCTGTGGGGGGAGCCACTGATCTACCGGTGATCTGCCACAGACATCCAGTGATCTACTGGTAGATCATGATCTACCTGTTGGACGTGCCTGCATGCTTTTTGGCCTGCTAGAATCCACTTCACTGCTGCTGTTCGTTTGCAATAAATGCTTTTCTTATCTCAACCGTCCTTCTGCAAAGAGATCTGTCTCTAGCTGCTGGTGTCCTGGGAGCGCAAACGCCCCAAGGCGTTGTTGGGAGGCTCTGCCCGCCCTTGAACCATTGGAAAGATGCACTCCTTTCTCCAGGCTTAGGAGCAGAAGGAGCTCCCGCACTAAGCTTGAAAAGTTGCAACACCGCAGCTAAGAGAAGGAAAGGAGATGCCCGAGTCCCCGCCCCAAGAAAGGACGCGCGCTCGTTTCTCCTGGCGCTCTGCGCGCTCGCTCTCACCTCTCGAGTCAACCCGGCCGCTCTTCCCTGCAGCCAGCGCGCCAGGTCCACGCATTTCTGCAGCTGGAGGCGCTCGGGTGGCACCGTCCTGGCCGAGGAGTCGTCGCTGAATTCGGACTCCCCGGAGGAATCCCCGACAGGCATAGCCTCTGCCCTCAGGAGCAGCAGGAGAGCGACGGCAGCCCCAAAAACACCTGATGGGAGAAAAAGGAGGAAGTTAGGCAAGCTGAACCAAGGAGGTTCCCGCCGGCTGCAGCTGCGCGCCAGGCTGCCCGGCCAAGTTGGAGACGCTCCCTTGCAGAACGGGAGGAGCCCGCCAAGGCGGCTGCCAACTCACATGCCAGCGGAGCCTGCATGGCCTTCTCTTCTTAGGCTTGACCCTCTTTGCTGCCTCGAGAAGCTTTGTAGCTTTGGGGGCTGTGGAGCCGAGTGAGTTGTAGGGCATTTCTGAACCTATTTATTGGATGGGTCTGACTGCACTTGGGGAAATCCAACGTTGATTAAGAACTACCGCGTTTTTTTTTTGCGGTGGTTTCTTTTTTAAAAAAAGTTGTATAATGAACCATGGGGGCATCTGCTGGGAAATACTGGAGTAAGGCGTGAGGTCACAGGGAAATGAAGATGCCTTTTAGCCTACTTCGATTAATGTTCTTGAGGACCGCTTACAGACTTTAAAGGGAGGCATGTGCAAGGGAGACGGATGGCCCCTCTTTCATTTCCTCTGTGTGTGTATTGGAGCAAAAATAAATAAATTCTCATGAAGGCGTGAGAGTAGTCATTTGAGATAATAAACAAAAAGCAATTCAGCTCTTTCTTTGGAAAAGCTCTCTTATGGAACAATGCTGGCTATGGGGAAATCCTAGTCCAAACTGCATCCAAACTGTTCCATAGCAGCAGGCAGTGATCCACCCCAAGCAGCTCCTATGACTGTGCGCACATGTCATGTATGATAAGGATGCGTGGGAAAGCACATGGCACAATGCAAAACGTAGGTGGGAGCCTTTGTTGCAAGCACAGAAAGGGCTGCCCTGCAGTATGGAGAACAGAGTAATGGTACGCAGCACATGTGCAGCCCATTGGGGACTCGCCTCAGGTGCAATGATAGCTCCATCAGTATTTGATCAATGCCTTGGCCACCTATGAGGCCCAGGGCATCTTATGTGAGTGCCATGATGCTTGACAGTGCGCTTCAAGACCTTGGAGGCTTCCAGCCTCCTGCACCTGCTAGAGAGCCTGCTCACAGGCCACCAGTGGCTCCTGGGGAGATTTCTTTGGATGGATGGGATAGAGCTGTCAAGGGCCTGCGGGTCATTCTGCTCTCCTCCACTGATAATTCAAATTACTAATCAATATGCAGAGATAGCCGTCCCTTCTCCTTCTGACACACCTCTCCACCCAACACTTCTCAGCCTCCAGGCCCTTGTCCAGGGTCCAAACAAACTCATAGATCCACCCTGAAAAAAATCTTAGTAAATAGAGTTCCTGGAATATGTCAACAGCACTCTGGTCTCTCGCTGTACATAAGCCTTGCTTTTATGATCAGTCGCCAAGGTTGAGGGAGCCTCTGCAGGCTGCTCTTCTCTGTTATTTTGGGATCATATTACCTGTCCTCACTTCAGCCTCTGATTTCTTCACATGCTTAAAGTGTGAATCAGGTTGAAGGGAGTAGAAAGATCATATGTTGCCCTTCTGTGAATCAAGGTGCTGTACATAGTCAGCAAGGATAAATGACTGAAATGCACTCAGTTTTCTTTCTGTAGATAGAGGTCTCTGGATCTCAGTGGCTTAAGACATCTCTCTGTTAAGACATTTTAAGGACATCTTCACCGCAAAATGCTAAAAAAGTGGTTAAAACAAAAAGCAATGGACATCAAACAGAAAGATAAAAAAACCAAAGGATTTTCTCTAATATGCTTATTATCTAAAGCATTTTTACAGCAAGTGCCATGTCAGCTCGCTTGCAGATGATTAAAGTCTTGGTAAAATACTTAATGGTAACTTTATATATCACTAACTTTATATATTGTTAAATACAGATAGAGAAAAGTGATTTCTTGCACCACCTTATTGCAGAAAGAAGCACTCTGGTTTAATGCCCATGACCTGTTCCATGTACACATACAGAAAGTCATTGGGATCACACGTTTACGTTAGGCTAGTAGATAGTTACCACCAACCATCATGACTCCCTCTATCCAGGTTATTTCTGTATAATGCAACAGGAATTTTGTGGCTGTTGCATGGCAAGATCTTTGGTTCCTCTGCTTTGTTGCCACACAATACAAACTAGTTGGGAAATTTTAATGGAATAATCTGTTCTTCTCCCTTCTACTCCCTTTTTTTGCTTTCAGCTGAAACTATTTTTAAAAATGACAACTACAGGCCTCCTAGATAGTATATAACTAGACATTTGCTCAAAGTACTGTACCACACAAATTGCCTGTGACGTACTGGGGAACTCTCTGGGTGCATTGCAAAACCCTTAGTCAGTGCAGCTTTTCAGATTTTTATGCTTACTTCCTGGAGAAAAAATGATATGTCATGTTGCCATTTGGCTTTGTAGGACATAATTTTTTTACGTGGAAAGTATTCAAATCAAGCCTTCTGTTCTTATGAAAAAGCGGAACAGTAAACAAATAAAGCCAACAGAGTTATAAAACGTCTTCTGCATTACTTATTGGAATTGCCACAAAATCAGTGCCAAGGATTAAAAATTGATAGTGGCCCTTTAAAAAAAATATATCTTTATATGATAAATTGCCTTGAACAATCTTATCAAATCCTACACAGGAAAATGGGATAGCAATGCTAGTGGCACTGTAATCTCTTTTTACAAATGTTGGGTACACACATGACGTAGACCATACAGTTGCCATGAGACAGCACAGCCAGGAGCAACAAATGTGAAGAGGCGCTATTTGTGTGATCAAATGCAATCACAGCAGTAGATATACACTTGCTCCAATTACTGCTATGAAGGCAGTTCTTATTTAAAAGGATGACATTTCATATGACTTTTTGCTTTTGTTTCTAATTAATTGTTTTCATGGTGGTTATATTACTGATAGTTGCTTTGATTTGCCAGTTGCAAAATCAGTCAAATCATTTAAAGAGTGCTTTCGGCACGCAGTTGTAGCACTGGAACAGACCTCAAAAGCAATCTAGTCCAACCCTGTGTGTAGAGAATCCCAATGGGTAGAGCTGAGAGAGATTAACACACACACACACCAGTTTCATCCAACCAGACCTCTGTAATACAAACCAGGTCAGCTTCCTCAGCCAGGATTCTGGCCTGTCACTGGCCTGCTGTTGACAATCATAGAATTATAGAGTTGGAAGGGACCTTGAGGATCTTCTAGCCGAGGAGTAGTCAACCTTTTTATACCAACCACCCACTAATGCATCTTCCTTGATGGTAAAATTTCCTTACCGCCCACCAGTGCTTGATGGAAGGAGGATTCAGCTTGTGCTGTAGAACCCCCCTACTGCCCACCTAGAATCGTAAAGCGCCCACTAGTGGGCTGTAGGGGCCAGGTTGACAACCCCTGATCTAGCCCAACCCAATCCAAAGCTATTTAAAACAGGGGGATGGTATGGGGCCAACCAGCACCCTGTTGTGGATCAGTTCTATGATTGTCAACAGCAGGCCACTGAATGGTAAAACCACAGCTATCCAGGACTTAATCCTGGTTCTTTGATGATAATAGAACTGTCTCTCCCCTCCATAGCTCCCTCTGCATCTACAACTCTGATGGCTCCTCCCTGCTGGGTCTCATCACCTCCTCAATACCTATGAAAAAACATCTCTCCTTCCTGCACCTGTACCAATAAAAATAAAATGCAGATTTGAGTTTACGTGAGGGCAGGGGGACAGACCCTCACCCACCCACCCCTGCAGAGCATTATAAATGTAGCCTTCCAACTTAACTTAAGGTTGTCTCCCACCCACCACAGCACTCCCCATGGGACCCCATTGCACACAAATCATGTGCTGGGGGGGGGCGTCAGTATTGAGGAAAACATTGAACCAGGGTTCTAATGTTGAATTCTAATGGTGTGCCCTCTGCAGCTCAAAAGGCACTGCTGCTATTTAAAGGAAGGATTCGATCATACACTGGCAAATTCAGCTGTCTGTCACAATTATAGTTGATTAGAGGGTCTTGTGCAAAAAGTCTGCTCCCCAAAAATATTGGGTTTATTGCAATAAGGAAAGTGAAGGGGAGATGCGGCTGAAACCACGGGGTGACATTTGGTTGGCGCACTGTCATCTAATCTCCACTCAAACAAATCAAGATGAATGCTCAATAAACACAGTGCCTGGAAGTGACCTTACTGTCTTCTTACATTTTCTAGTCTTCGGTAGAAAATTAATTAAAAGTGTTCAGTTTCTTGGTTGTTGCTTCAAGTGCCCAGCCTAAAAATAGCCTAAGAATTGCCTTGACGCTTGTTTTGGGGAAGTTCAGATTTTTCTCTCTCTCCTGATAATAGTTCCGAAAATGATTTCCCCCAAAGGAAGGAGGGGTCATTGGCCCATTCAAAAAAATAATAATGAAAGAGATACAAAACTGTGAATGGTGAAATAAAACAGCCTGAGTTTCTCTGGACTCAGTTTTTTTTATCAATGATCCAGATTAAGAGGAGGAAGGAGTCCTTCTCAGACTTAATGCTGGTCCACACTTCTGCTTGTCCTGGAAAGCACAAGTCCAAGTGGTTTTGCCTTTGTCCCACCACTTTCCCCTGGAAAACAAATGGGAATCTGCAGAGAAACCAGGAGCCACTTCCCCTTTAGTCCCACAGAGCTCTGTGAACCTGCACAGCAAGCAGTTAGCATTCTCTCTCTCTCTCTCTCTCTCTCTCTCTCTCTCTCTCTCTCTCTCCTCCCTCCCTCCCTCCCTCCCTCCCCCCTTTCCAATTACAAGGGCCATAGGAAATGGATGGTGCCTATGCTGTCTTCAGAGGCAGCCCTAGGTATAACACATTGCAGTAATCTAACCTAGAGGTTTCTATAGCACAGACAACAGGAGTTAGGCTATCCCTGTCCAGGCAGGGGCACAGCTGGAGCACCAGCCAAAGCTGATGGAAGGCAATCTGTGTCACCTGAGCCTCGAGCCACAGCAATGGACCCCAAGCCATATACCCTCTCCTTCAGAGGAAGTATAAGCCCACCAAGATCAAGCAACCTCCCATCCATCCATGGGTGGTCTAGGGAACCACCCATTAGCAGTGCCTTGGTCTTTTCTGGATTGAGCTACAGTTTGTTGGCTCTCATCCAGTCTATTACTGAGGCAAGACAATAGTCCAGCACATCACTGCCTCACCTGAAGATGTAAAGGAGAAGCAGAGCTGAGTGTCATCAGCATATTGCTGACAATATACTCCAAAACTCCAGATGACCCCACTCAGCCGTTTCATATAGATGTTAAACAGCATGGGGAGTAAAATTGAACCCTGAGGAAACCCCACATTGAAGGCTGCATGGGGAGCGCTCCACACACATCACCCTATGGAAATGACCATCCAAGTAGGACTGGAATCACTGCAAAGAGGTGCCACCCACCCTTAACTAGGACAGCCGCTCCAGAAGGATACCATAGTTGATGGCATCAAAAGCTGCTGAGATGTCTAGGAGAATTAACAAGAACACATTCTCCCTGTCTCTCTTCCAACAGAAGTCCTCTGTTGGACGATCAAAACAATTTTCTGTGCAAAAACCAGGCCTAAACCCTGACTGAAATGGATCTAGAAAATTAGTTTCCTCCAAGAGCACGAGGATCTAGAATGCAAGTGGTTGTCCTGACTGGTCCAAGCCCCTTGTCCACATCCTTGAGCCTTACTAACTTTCAACCTTATGCCCACTGTGTGTGGTGGGGCTATTGTTTTTGTATGTTATTATGGCATGTATTTTTGTGTTTTACTATTTTAAACTGCCCTGTGATCCTCGGATGAAAGGCGGTATAGAAATTTAAGAAATAAGAAATAACAACCGAAACTCATCAAATATGACAGGACTATAATCTACTATGGTGATTAATCAAATCCTGTTTATACTGATGCGGAAGTAAGTCCCCTGAACACTGAACACAATGAGGCCTGCTTCCAATTAACTGTGTAAAGGGTTGAATAATATTTTGTTAGGGCAAGTGAGGCAGCCACTGAAGGCACGTGTTTTACAGTTAGCTTTCCTGGAGATTTGTATATTTTATTTAAGAGATCTGAATACAGCCGATGTGCTATGGGTGCAGGCTTCTTGTTTATGCTTCAGAGCTATTAAAGAGACAGAAACCACCCCCAAGAATAAAAATCCATTATAAATATGTGATCTTCTCTCATCTTTGAGGAGCTGTCCTGGGCCACCAAATTGCCTAATGGACTTTTGACTTTTCTCTGCTACAGAATAGCCTGCTGAAACTCAGAATCTCACACCGACTAAACACCCACCCACGTCTGGCGCAATGTTAAACTTCCTCACAATGCTTAAAGTTATGATTTTTTTAAAACAAAAAACCCACAAAAAAACAAAACTCCTTTTGCAAATCCACTACCAAATTTATTACGTAAGTCAGAGTTTCAGGTCCTGGCCTCTTTCAAAACAGAGAGTGAAGGTGAAAATACACATCAGGGTTTTAGAGAAGTAGGGATACTCTGAACGCCCTTCTACTGTGAAATGTTTAAACAGACCAGTTTCTTTCGAGACTTGAATTCTGTGACAACCTAGCAGTTCGAAAGCATGCCAGTGCAAACAGATAAATAGGTACAGCTGCAGAGGGAAGGTAAACAGCATTTCTGAGCACTCTGGTTTCCATCAGTGTTCCGTTGTGCTAGAAGCGGTTTAGTCATGCTGGCCACATGACCCGGAAAACTGTGTGTGGACAAACACTGGCTCCCTCGGCCTGAAAGCGAGATGAGCGCTGGACCCCATAGTCGCCTTTGTCTGAACTTAACCGTCCAGGGGTCCTTTACCTTAACCTTTATATGTCCCATGTGAAGCATGAGAGGAGGAGTAAAAGCTCATCCAGACTCATCCAGGAAGCCTGGCATCCTTTTTATGGTGTGATGATTTGTGATGATAATGGTATCAAGGCAATTATATGTAATCCCATTTTCAATATACTTGAAAACATACAAAACCTTTGGGGTGGGCATACGACTAGTCCTGTAGCTACTTGATGAAATCCTGTAACTTTTCATAACACACAACTTTCACAGCCTTTTTGTCCCGCTTTTGTTGCTTTGGACCACATCGATGAGGCCAAGAGGGCGGTCTTGTCGTCCAGAACCTCCTTTCACACACACCGTCCAGGCTCGTGCCATGGAGAGCTCACTTCAGTGCTGCTAACACAGCAGTTTGACTTCATCCCTGGAGATACACTCCATTGTCTCTGGAGACAGACAGATGCCAACCAGGGCAAGATGGCAATCAAGGGGTAACTTTAGGGAAGCATAGCAGAACAATTTACAAATCAGAATGAAGTGTAGACAGTCCAGTATAAATCCACCACAAATACTCTGTTATTGTGTCTATGACATGTTGCAGAATATACCTGTAAGAAAAAGCCAGCCTGATTTCGGCTTATACAGAAACACCTTAAGACTGATGGCTATCGACAGCCTTTGATTAGCTGCTGGTAATGTCTGTCATTTTGAATGCTAGGCTCACCCCATTCCAAGGCTCACATAGCCAGCTCTCTTTTCATATTGCCTCTGTCTTCAGTCTAGATTTTAGCTGCTGCCCTTTGCTTATGAATAAATACTGACTACACAAACACACACACATGCTGTATGAGCGAAAGAGTGCTTTGTGGTATTGTGGTTAGAATGTGGACGTGAAATGAGATGTTCATCATTTGGTTGCAACATTCACTGCTTATCTTTGGCAAGTTGCTACCTCTTAGAGTTGTGAAGCTGAAGAGCAGTGAAAGGGTTGCAGATAATAATGCATATAGGGTAGCTGGTAGGCAAGATACAAAATAAATTGCATAAGCTCATATGCATCTGATTGCTAGCTTTTCATATTGCTAGGGCTGAATTCTATACCTATTTACTTGGGAGTTCAACAGACATGGATATTGTTCTGCTTTCTGAAGTTCCACTGAAGTTACTCTAGTTGGAGCCCTGCATGTTGAATGTGTTGCTTCACAGGTCTTAGTAGCTAATCCCACTTTCAAAGATCACATCTTGTAGGAGACAGAGAGCATCCCTTTAATTCACCCAAGACTGTGGAGATCAAATCTGAGTCGGTTCTGATAACACGTTTGCTTGGTTTATTTAATTTCAGTATCATTTATTTACAGCTGTTGTCAGCTGGGGCTGATGGGAATTGTAGACAAAAACATCTGGAGGGCACCATGTTACTGAAGGGTGTACTGTAATATAAATGAAAACAAATCAATATGCAGCAAAGAAAAATCCCACAATCAATAAAAAAACCAACATCTAAATGGAAGACATATAGGATTATACAGCTTTTTTTTCCTTTTCTTTTTTACATTGTCCGGTTTCTGGAGCATCTGAAAACTAAGGTGCAGTGCAACCCTGTACTGTAAATGTCTACTCAGAAGTAATCCAGATTAAAGTCAATTGGATTTACTCCCAGGTAAGTGAATATAGGATTGCAGTCCAAAAGGTTTAAAATCAGCAACATAAAAACAACTTGGAGAATGTTTGCTGAAATGAAGCAATCTTTGTTGTCGATTGGAAAGTGAACAGCAAAGGTTGAGGGATCCCTGCTGCCGCAATTTCTAGTGTGTGTTAACATCACAATGACCATACATTACTCAGAAGTAAGCCCCGCTAAATTCCATGGCTTCTAGATGTGATTGGAGTCTGAATAACTGAATTGCTTAGTTTTAGAAGTTCCGATTGGCTTAGGGTGGACTGATTGACAAGGAGGACTTATCAGTGTTGTGCTCCCCCCTATACAGTTTTGCGGGTTTCTCCCTCTCTCCCAAGCTTCTTACAGAGTAAAAAGGAAGGGAAATGAGCAAACCAATCCACTCCCCTACCAAAGCCATTTCTGAGGGATTGAGGTGCTGGAGACAGAGGCTAGACCTGCAGATGGTGATTGTTTTGATTGGCTAAGCAGAGGAGATGGGCAGAAGCGTTTAGGAAGCCTCTTGGTTGGTGGAAATGTATTAATAATGACTGTAGACAACAGGAGAAAGACTGGACTATGACTCTGGAGGTTTGGGGGGGGCTCAGAATCTTGGGAGGGCTATGCCCCAGTTTTCCTAACAGAGGGGCTTCCACTGTACACCACACAACTTGACAGGTTATGTACTCTTATTAATAAGGTAACAGATGAATCACTATGTCCTGAACTGAACACTTGCTGCATTGCAATACTTAATAAGATAGGGATTTATTTATAGGAGAGGCATACAAAGGGCAATGAACTAAATCCTGTATACAATCATTTCCACAGATCACTTCTCTATGAAGGGGTGGTATGTGAACTTTTTCAATGTGCTCATTAGACCTAGCTTGAAAGCCAAACATGGACACTTGGCCAGCAGAAATTGAATATGTATTCATTCTCTTCTATTGTCCCAGTTTTAGTTGTCCATACCAACACTTCTTTGGAAGTCTTCAATCAGACAGTTCATTCTGAACCAATACTGACTCATTGCTTTTATTAATGCTTGACTCAATAGAAGGCAAATATGTCTATGCTGCCAGCAGAGTTGGATTACCCAGGGAATAAAGCAAATGAACCCATTTTAAAGCATTTCTAATAAAGTGGTGCTGCCCTCGCCCCAGATCTCAACCCCATGGCACATTTGGGTGACTGCTATGCCTACTGGCCTTTTTATAACAGGCTCCACCAATTGCCCATCTTGGGGGGGGGAGGGGAGAGAACTTTAAGATCTATTTTAAGTTTCTAAACAACATACTGTACAGTATATGCCAGAGGTGTGTGTTCTACAGCTGGTGCTATTCCTGAGGAGACCATTCGGCAGGTCAGAGACCACTGAGCTTCCTTTGAAACTGGAACTATTAGCAGGGCCTCCCCAGAAGAGTTTAAGTCATGGGTAGATTGCTCCAGGGGAAACCAGGTCCCAATGAATGCCATTGCACAATGTGGGATTTTTCAAAAAGAAAAAAGGATGCAGTCATGGGAATATATACACTCCAACCCCAAATAAATAAACAAACAATTTAAGATTATTCTGAAATGATGTTTTCAGACTGAAGACAAAATCAGGACAATGTGTGTTGCAGGCAGGGGTACGTGGAACCACAGGAAAAGAAAGTGTGTCCCAAGTATCTCATTCCTAAAGTTGCTCTTGCACATACATTAATGGCATGGCTATGCTTGTTTCATGTATCTTCTATATGTACCCACCAGAATATTAGTTGGAGTAATTGCAACCAGAGTCTTGAGTTAGCAAGGAGACAGTCAGTTTCCTTGTTTAGCATTCCACTGTATCCAGAACCACCATCCCCTTTTTTCTTTATAATTCTGTGTAGGGGATAACTGGCCTTCCTATTATTATTATTTATTATTTATTGGATTTAGATACCACCCTATTCCTGGAGGTTTCAGGGCGGTTCACAGTTTCTGTTCCTTGGAACTGATTTCCCATCTCTGCATGCGCTTTTTAACAAGGCTTGCCAAGTACATAAACTTTCAGTTGTTGTTTTCTTAATAAAGGAAACTTCTGACAACTTGAATGCTGACTAATACATTGGTGAATGTTGTCAAATGCTTTCTCTTAGGAGGTCTTAATCTGAAGACTATGTAAAAAAACAAAACCCTTTATTTCACCCTTGTGTGTTCTTCCCTTCTATGGTTGCATGTAGCACTAAGCCATGGTTTTACAAATCACAGGTTAACGATTAAACAAATCATGGCTTCTTGTTTCTCCAATTCATGATTTGTTTTGCAGAACAAGGTGAACATCAGGCGTGGAGTGGTCAAACCAATAATGGTTAAGGAACGGTGATGGGCTCACACATGGGAAAGGAGTGGAGCAAGGGGGAAACTGCTCGGACCTATGCATTATAGGCTCTGGACAAGCGGAAGTGTGGTTGAACCCCTAGTGGTCTCTTTGCTTCAGCAATCTAAGTGGGTTGAGTTGCTTCCTGTTACTTTTATTAGACAACCAAGAGTCAGAAACCCACGAACTACTGCAGATCACCAAATGATCTAAACAGCAGACACTCATCTTCCATCTTTCTGCAGCTACGGTGCAGGTTTCTGCTGCGGATTCTCAATATGAGGCTGCTTTTCGTATCTTGTCTGAGTAGCGTACAACACCAAGGGGTGTTGAAGAGAAGACGATCTGGAGTAAAGGAATAACTGTGGCTGTAAGCCAGAGACAGAACTACTTCTGGGAAAGGTATGTTAAGAATAGATGCATCCTGAGATAGCGGCTATGGGAGTACAATCCTAAATG
Source organism: Podarcis melisellensis (assembly GCF_964234715.1). Classification (NCBI taxonomy): domain Eukaryota; kingdom Metazoa; phylum Chordata; class Lepidosauria; order Squamata; family Lacertidae; genus Podarcis; species Podarcis melisellensis. Next base: position 26,372,224 of record NC_138544.1, read on the forward strand.
ATTCGAGATGACTGATTCTGAAATAAAAGGGAAGAATCTAAGAATGCATCCTAAGCATGCCATTGTTTGGCTTTCTCAGGAAGTACATATATTTAGGTGAGCCATGGTGGAGGTTGCTTAGCAACCTGCTGTGTCAGGCAATGCTACTTGCAAAACAGAGTTTGACAGCCTTATGCTTCATGCGCTTTTCAATCCACAATATTTCACACAACACTGACTGCACTTTCATATGTTCCGATCTTCAGAGGTGACATACAACATCAAACTGTATTAATGGAATGGTGCTGTTAGCTCTGTCACATGTGACATTGTCCCCCAGTTCCACGGGACTGGGAAGAATGAATTCGAGAACGGATGGCATCACGGTCTGCCTGTTCTCATTATAATTTGTCACAGGCTGTTATCCATGAAGTGAGGATTTATTCCACGTGTCAGAGAAAGAGAAGTTGTGGGAGAAACGGGTGTGTTTGTACAGGCCAAGAGAGCTACAGATTCAATTACAACCTTCCCTGGCTGATTTTCACTGTAGGCCCGATTTAAACATGACAAGGTTGGGCAAGAAGAAATTACCCATGCTGCCTTTCATGTATCAGAGTCTCATATAAACTAGGCCCTCAGCTGGTATGTGTACATTTTAGCACAGCTGGGACACATGGCCCAGACAGGTGCTGTAATAGTGCGCTGTCACTACACACATAGCAGTCATTTTTAAAATGCTGGACATGTACAATGCTGCATAGGTAAACTCCCCTTGTCCTCCTGCATCACATTTAAATTATATCATGACCATTATTTGTTATGTCATGTTAAAATAAAAAAAGGCAGGAGAAAGGAGTTGTAACTGGCACTAAAAACAACAACAGCCAATTAGTTTGTCCAAGTCATATTTATCAGTCTTCATCCTTTAGCTGTACTCTGCAACAAAAAATATTTGGGGTCTGAAATATACTCGGAGTCGAGAGTGGATTTCATGCTCTTTATTCAGCTCATAGTGGTGAGGAGGAATCGAGTTTCCCCAGAATGTCTGCCTTATATACATTATTTACACCACGGGCCCCACATGATCAGCTAATTCCAGGATTCTCCTGTAGGCCAATCAGGTTGCGGATTCCCTTCCACCTGGAGCTGGATTGGGTGGCTCCTGTGGAACAATCAGACTGCTGCATTCTGAATCCTATTGTTCTAGGACCAATCAGACTGCTGCCTTTTGGATCCTATTCAACTCAGTACATAACAGGGTCCATGGTGCAAATATATTACAGTATCTTGAAGAAACCCTGTAGAGCAGGCCTGGCTACTCTGTGGACCTCCAGATGTTGTTGGACACCAACTCCCATCATGTTGGCTGGGGTTAATGGGAGTTTGAGTCCTTCAACATCCGGAAGGTCACAGAGTACAGTACTAGCTGCCTTTGCTATATAAGACATGAACTCTCAGGGTGCACATGTTAAGGAACTTCAGAGGTTTCTGGTTTGCTAATTAGCAACTCCACAGGGCTGCTTTCCAGCTTGGGGAATTGGTGCATTTGGGCAAGTCACAGGGTTTGCCTATCATTCGAGAGAGTACAGTATGACAACAACCTCAGGCAGCTGATGTTGGGTGTTATGAAAGGGAAGCAAATTGTTTTCTAATTTATTCCTCTTGTCAGGGACGGGAAGAGGCACTTGTGGGATTTTCTGCTTCAGGTGTCAAAGTTACATCACCGGCCTTGGGCACTATGGTTATGCACCTTGACTGAGTAGCAAAATTTATTGGGCTGGTCCTGATTGAGAGAAAATTTAAAATCTTTCCCCAGGAGGAAAGAATTAAACACACTGTATTAGAACACTATAAAGCAGTCCTATGAGATTTTCATTTGCAAAATGAAGCCAGGGAGGATCCTGATCATCCATCTTCAGAGTCAGGACTGGTTTAGCTTTCATAGGTGGAATTTTAGATATGACACTGAGCTACAGCTGAAAATAAACTCAGGCTTAAGAGAGAGAGAGAGGGAGGGAGTGTTAATAATAACAAAAGGAGGAGGGATTTGGTATGTATGAAGCAAAAGGAAGAACAAGGAAACGGTAGGTCCATAGAGAAATGTTAGCAAGTGGCAGAAAGTGGAATTGCTCAGTTGCTACTTTGTATTAGTTTATCACACAGGGGAAACTGTGTTCAAGAACAAATCAAATTATGGAGAAGGAGTTGTAGCCCAAGATAAATAAAAAGATAGAATGGGATTATCTAGCCACTCTAAATGAAACCAAGTCTTCAGGGCTAAATGAATTGCATCCTGATATTCTAAAAGTACTATTAGATGTAATCTCATGTTGTTAATTTTCTTGGAAAACAGGTAAAGGAACACAAAACCAGAGGTGGCCAAATGTTGACCCCATCTTTAAAAAAAATAATAGAGGGGGGAATCTAGTCAACCATCCATTGGGCAGCTTGACGTGAAAACTTAGAAAGATTCCAGTTTTTATAGAGTTGTTAAGGAACAGTTCCATAGTGTTAAAATGTGAGTATTTCTGACGTTTGGTGATTGGTTTCAACACAGCATGATAACATGCCAACAGGGGGAAAGGGTTGTAGGAGGTAGTCATCATGCTAGCTGAAGATTACAATCAGTCATTATTTGGGGTTTGCTTATAAAGTCCACAACCTGCTTGCACAGGTTTCACAAACCACAGGTTGGGGAACTCTGCCCTAGGTTGGTAAGTAAGGTAGGTGGGAACTGGTCAAGGACTGACTGAGCTTGGTGAGGAGGTGCTCCACCTGCCCTCCACTGGTCATTAGGCCTATTTAGCATCCTTTCACACATTGATCTGATTAGGATTGCTCCTGCGTGGAACATGGAGAAGCCTTTACAAAACAATGGACCTGCATGTTATAGTCAGAGAGGAGGCTCTCACCAATCCATCTTGTGTTCTTGGAATTCAGAGACAGTGCCTTTTTGGATATAATGGCAGTGACAATATTGGGAATCCTCAAAAAAAGGAGAGGTGGTTCCGACATTTACATTAGAAAACAAAACAAAAAACGAATCTAAGGAGGATTAAAATTCACATTATTGCCTGTTAGTACAGGCAGATGAGTTTTCCTGTGAAAGTATTAAGCAGCTTTTTCATGACTGCCATAATGATATGCTGCATAAAATCAATTTCATGCAGCAACCACATTCATTGGGGGGGGGCAGTGTGTGTGTAGGGTGGGGGAGCCAAGAGTTGTTGTTTCTTCTGAGAAGTGTTCAAGAAATGCTGTACCAGGTGGGAAGATAATGAATATGCCCGAGGCTTATTCTTTTGCAGGTGTTTCTGAACAATTCCACCTCATTTCCTTCTCAACTCCCTGTCCTTTGTCTTTTGCCCTTCAGGCAGAGAACCTTTGAGCAAAGAAAAGGTCATGCATAAAGCATCTTTCTGTTAAACTTAGCTAAAGCCAGTCTTGCAAAAAAGAGATTTTAACTACACAGTTGGGTCATTTTTTCTCCCTTTCCAATAAGCCACCTTTTCTTAACTGGGCAAATCAATGCAGAATTTGAAATAAGAACCCCTTCCTCACTTTAGGACTTCTGGACAGATCTCTTCCAGTATCACAACAGGCAATGTATCCAGACTACATTTTAAAAAAAAAAGCAATTGCACTTAGTCTTACAAAGCGATCCAATAAGAGTACGGTATTTTGTTTTGTGACTCATTCCCCAAAAGCTACTTTGTACCCTCATGGTTTGGTCCTAACAAGAGCCCATGGCAGCTTGCAATTAAATTTACATTTACAATAAAATGTGAGAGCACGGAACAGAAATATTAAAATATTAAACACAGGAGTCTGTGATGAAACCATAAATATCACAGCTAGGTGGGAGGATTCAGCAAAGAGCCAAACCCTAGCTAAACAAAAGCATCTTCGAATTATGTTTCAGAACTTTACATATTCAAAAAATCAGTTGAGAACTAAACATCTCTGGGGTCCGTTCCACAATTGAGGTGGCCAGAAATGAAAAGGTTCACTCTTGTTTCCACTTAAATTCCATCTCTGAACATGGAACAAGGCCTCAGTTGTTGAACATAAGGGTAAAGGCAGGTTTATATGGGACTGGAAGAATGGGTCCTTAGATATCCTGGTTCTAAACTATTTAGAGCTTAGTGTAATAAAAAGCACGTGTGTTTCTGTCTTTGCATTTCTCTTGTTGATGGCTCCAAAGCTCTAAAGTCTTGTCTGCCTCAGTGTCTGATATGCTATGGTGCCATTCTCTTCTTCTTCTGCAATTCCTGTTCTGGACTCTGAATCCAAGACTCTTCAGTTGCTTTAAAAAATTGCAAAATAAATAGATTCTGTAATTAGGAATAAATAAATAACTAAATCTAACTTTCCAGATTTATGTAAAATTCTAACCCTAGTCTGCCAAATGCTCTTGGGTAATTGGCATTCTTCCTGGAGTTAGTTACACTTTAGAGAAATCATTAGGTGACCAAGGCTGCAATCCAAACTTCCCTTGTGCTGGGATGAGGTAGAGGGTGTTGGATTGGGCAAAGTTGTCCCTCTGTTTCCTTCTGCTGGCTTGGCTGAACTTCTTTCGGCACAGATCTCCCCCTTATGCCCACCAAATGGGGTATTCCCAGGGCAGGCACTGAGCTGGCCTGGAATCTGCTGGATACTGAGTCACTCTCACAGCCTTCACTGGCTAACACTGGACATGATCCTGGCCTGATTGCTGCACCAGCCTGGAACTGGCACAGGGATAAGGTCCCAACTGCCTGTCTTCCTGCTGCCGCAGCTGTGTATGATAATGACTCTGCAGCATTTACCTGGGAGTAAGTCCCACTGAATTCAGTGCGACTTAATTCTCTGTAGTCGTGGCTGGGATTGCATTGTAAGTCTGGCTCCAACCCAATATTAATAGAAAGGGCTGGTTTCTCAACTAGGTTTTCTTTGTTTTTAGTGTTCTCAGTGTAGAGAAAGATATCTGAACTAACAACGAATGCTCAATGATGGATGCTCTGACCTCTGATTTATATGCCCAGCAGTATGAAATGTATCTTGGCAGCTGACAAACACCTTTCACCATCCTCATGCCATTTTTGGCTCCGGTGATCTTTAATTATGAAAAGCAGGGTGATGATAATAGACATTAGCATCTATGCGACAGTCCATATCATCAGAGCAAAGCAGAAATGTCTCATGCGCTGATGTGTTGGTAGATAATTAATATCACAACTTTCATTTCACTGGGTATCTCTTCCAATATTTGAGACAACTGTTAGAAGCAAAAATGTGGCACAAATGGCAAAGCTTTATTGTGATCTGTAAGTGATAACATCTAATTAAATCTGTCTGATCCTATTACGCAGCCAGTTGCACTATCTTATTAACTGTCACATACCTGGATTTTATTTGAGGCCTGTTTCCAATGCCCATTACTAATTTCTGTCTCTTCAACCTTTGCCTTGCGTGAAACTGCAGTAAACAATATGCATGGGAATCCAGTGCTTAAAAACCCATTCCTTTGTGTCTAGTTACAGTTTTAATTTATTCTCTTGACTCTTGCCTGAAAGATGCTTTTTAAAAGGTAAACATTTTGTTGCAGGCTCAGGACAAAGAGATGGCTTTGCAAGGGATTAAGTATGTAAAAATCATCTCTGTAAGGTGTACATTTTGAACACAGAGAACTACCTCCACACAGTTCACAACTGTGGCAGAATTCAGAGGTTTCTCTAAGTATTTATTAAGACAGTCTCGGGAACACCCATGTATAACTTATTTTACAAGTGAAATGACCTGTAGCATTGTTTAAATGCCGGTCTTCCTTAGCCACACGGTCCTTTCACTGCTCAAAAATGATCGGGCAGAGTAATCCAAACTACAGGAATCTGTGGTTGTTGGTAGTCTGTCAGTGGAAATACTATTCCATCCAAAACTTGCTCAGTGGTAGCTGAGAGGGGCTATAGCCTGGGGAAAGCCCATGTGCTCAGTGGTACCAAGCACATGGCCACACATTCTAAGCAGCTCAGGGTCAAATTAACTGTGTACCTCTGTATGAAATGTCCTGGCCACTGAGGGTCCTCTTCTAATGTCACTGCTATGCCACCTTCTGAGTTGTGGTTGGTAGAGACGCATGAGACAGTGTTTTCTAACTTCCAAACTGTGGAACTTCCTGCCCTGGGAGATCCATCTAATTTCCTTGCCTCTGAGTTTCTGCTGGCAATTGCAAATGTTTTCATTTAGGTAGATTTCTAGCCTGTGTAACTGTCTTTATTTTGCTTTCTGGGTTCTCTGAATTTATAGTTTTTGCCCACCTTATATATTTATTCATATTTTGTTGTTATTACAGTCATTACATAAGTTATCTGTCTTGAGTGCTCTATGAGTGGAAAGGGCAGAATATATATTTTTAATAAATCAATAATGTTAATATTATACTATTTTATTTTTTTATATAAAACAAGGGGCTGCCTATTTCCCCCCCAAATACTATGAAGTGTGATAAACTCCTAAACTCTGCTTGCCTCATTTGTTGCCTTCTGCTTTCAACTTCCAGGAACGAAAGAAGAATATAAAAAAACCAGTAGTCATAGTAGGCAGGATATAATTCTGAAAACAGGATATTTATTTTGAAATTGTGCCATGGAAACTGTATTGCATATGCCCATGGAAAAAAATATGAATGAAACATGGCAACTGGGGTTTTGAAATTCTGAAATATCCTGAACATGAATAGAGTTAAGAATGGTTTCAATACTTTAATTCCCTCACTCCCTTCAGATTTCTGAATACGAGAAGCAGTGGAATCAAAGCAACACAGACGTCACTGGAGGACAAGGAGACAGGATGTCAAATGACCGAAGGCTTTTGATGTAACCGAAATGTAATCTATTTCCCCCCCCTCAAGACATAGTTTAAATTTCAGTCATCCTAACTGTAAACCCTCGAGGTGACTTAAGTTTTTGTTCCTCTTTTTCCACTTTCTCTTCAAAATCTTAACTCTTTGCATTGTTTTTTCCCCTGTGTGAAATTAATGGCACCAGAATTCAAAGCCAGAAGGAAAGTAGGTAGATTTGTGTGAGGCAGTTGTTTGCATTCCTCTGTCTCAGGAGGCAATGGAGGAGTGCACCCTTGCAGGTGACGTCAAGCAGGGTTGGAGGAAGCGGGGTGAGGTGGGGGCGGACCACCCCAGGTGTCTTCGCTGAGGGGGGTGCCATTTGGTGCACCGCCTGCCCTAGACTCCCAAGCCTACCCCAAGCTGTCGGGGGAAGGGGGGCATTCCCCCCTTCCCCCTTTGTTTTTGCAGCTCGGGGAAGGCTGAAACATCTGTTTGTGCTAGCAGGAGGCTCTATAGCCAGATGTCTTGGGAGGAAAGATTTATTTAGGAGCAAGGAGAAGATCCAGCTGTAAACAGGGACCAAGCAGATGACCAGAAAGAGCTGGAGCTAGCAGTGGGACTACAAATCTCTCTGTTTTCTCTGGACCCTAACTGGGTTAACAGCTCCCTACTGAGTTCACCCTGGCACAGTTCCTGAAACTTCCTGGCTTAGCTCCAGCACTAGGTGCTGGCCACAAACACTTGCAATTGCCAGCAGAAACTCAGAGGCAAGGAAATTAGATGGATCTCCCAGGACAGGGAACTTATTATTAAGCTCTTAAGCGCTCTCTCTCTCTCTCTCTCTCTCTCTCTCTCTCTCTCTCTCTCTCTCTCCCTCTCTCCCTCTCTCTGTATTTAAGCTGACCATGGAATATATTGATCCAGAATGGCTGCCATGCTCATCTGGTTGCATTCTGGTCAAGTTTCTGCCACCATTTTGCATTATGAAAGCATGGCAACTTCGTAGAGAAAATTGCCTTTATATAATGATAGGTGGTTGTAGACTGGAAATAGGAATGGATTGCACTTTTCTCTGCATGCCTGATATTGTGTTCTGCTCCTAAGTATTGCTGCAACAGTGGCACAAGACTTCAATATTCTGTTGCTGATTCCATGTGATTCACGTCCCAGTACAGTATCTGTAGTTTGTGAAGCAGGGGCTGTCATTCATCATATGTGAGCCATTTATTTGGCAGAACAAGCTCTACATTTTAAAGGTTCAGCATGTTCTCTTGTATTTAGCTTGACTCATCATTTTCCCATTCAAAATCAGTTTCTGCTCCCATGAGAAATAACAAAAATACGTATTTTAGTAATGTCACTGTATTCTGTCTAATGTAACAGCAGTGATTTCAGATTTTGAATCAGTTATTTGGATCAGCTGGAAGTAAAAAAACAAAAACAACCTCTCTGAAATTAAGCATTCTTCATATTTTGCGTGTCCTCTTATTTTTTTCAGAGCTGTTGGTGACTAGTTCAATTTGAAGTCTCCTATTTTGAAAAATCAGTATGAAAACAGAGGAGAAAGAGTGGGTGTACCGGCAGGCTGAACAGAACAAGCATGCCTAAAAGTAATACTGAAACTACGGAGGAGCGCAGAAAGAAACACATCAGCAAGACAACTAGGATAAAGATGATGTTCTACAGGAATTTCAGTGTTCAGAACCAGTATACCTTTAAGTACTGGTAACCAAAAAATAGGATTGCCTTGCTGTCCTTATGCCCTCCTTGTGGTTCTAAGAAAAACAACAACAATGCACTTAAACAATGCTGCAGCCCAAATCCCTGCTCTGCTATGGGGCAGGGGTGAGTGGGTTGGATGAGTAGGGGAGTGCCTCTGCCCAGACCAAAACAGTTCTGCTGGCCTTTGCCTGCAGTGGCAGCAGCTGGTAGAGCTCCCCACCTGGCTTCCCAATGTTGTGTGTTGCTGGCAGTTACAGAGAGGGGAAAAGGCAAGGCAACAGTGGCAGGAGTGTGGGGTTGGCCCACACGGCACACCCACCTCCCCACTGCCTTGACCCTCATTCTCTTGGTAGCCAGCATTGGGAAACCAGGTGGGCAATGCTACCACACCTGATCTACCCACCCTGCTAGCCTGTGGAGTCACTTCATCCATGCCAGGAGTGCTTGCAGGAGCCGGGCCCTGTGACAGGTAGGGCCTCGCAGGACTGGGGCCTTCCTGAGTTTGGCCTGGAAGGGCAAGGCACGGCCACACAGGTGAGACTTGACAGAAGACTCGTAGCACCTGGTGGCAAGGGCTGGGAGGGGTATATATGACCAGCATTTCCCTCTAGCTCTTTGCCACAGCAACATGCTACCCACCTAGCTGTGCTTCAGCTTCCTGACTCCTGGTCTTCTGACTCTTGGCTTCCTGACTCCTGGTTTCCTGATTCGTGGACTCTTGGCTTTCGGATCCCTGGACTGCTGATTCCTGCTTCCCGTCCTCTACCCCGGTCCCGACGTACCAAGCCAGGACTCCGACTGCCTGTAACCCGGACTGTGACAATCCAGCACGGAGCTCCCCATTCCACCCACCCAAAGTGCAACCGGGTAGCAGTATTTCTGGTGGGATTTTAAGGCGCAAAGACTTAAAACAGGGAGGAGCTGAGCTGGCCTGGCACCCACCTTCCACCTTGAGCAGCGTGAATGGCAGGGCCGTGGGTGCGGCAGTAGCTATGCTGCTCCATCATTCCTCATTGCTGCCCAACCAGGGTTAGCCCTGCTGTGTGTGTGTCAACTCAAATCAGTTGACTCCCAAGGTTACTCAAACTGCCTGTCAACATTTTCACAATTAGCTTGCTTATTTTACTTTGAGTATTGTATATATCTATACTAGCTTTCCTCTACAATGCTTTAAAAACTTTTATATCCCTTGAAAGTGCCTCTTATCACCATGCAAGTGATACCAACTCTTGTGAGGATAACCTAGGAGACCGAAGGCCCATATTAACCTGTAGCTTTCATTAAAAACACAAATGTATGCCAATAATGCATTTAATGCTATTGACCTAGTAATACAGTATGTTGTACTGTTGTAAGGTTGTTGTTTTTTACCCTTTTCCTGACCATGCTAAAAATATACCAGAGTTCTCTTTCCAAAGAATTTGCTTTAAAGAAAATAATTGTTCTGAGGAATAGTGTTTATCAGCAGATAAACCATTCTCTAAATTCTTGAAGTTAAGCCAAAATAGTCCCACATGTCAACTTGCTCTAGAAGGATTCAATAACCGATGTGGAAATTGTTAATATTTCATATTCCTTTAAAACTTGGATGATACTTAAAACAGCTGAATTTCATTTAAGATGAGAAAATTATGGTATATCCCTCCCCAATCTGTATTGTTACTACCATATAAAGTCAGCTGAGAACCATATTTTACCCTTCCTTGTACAATTTGTCACTCATTAAAGCAGCATTCGTAATCCTACATAGCTGAAAGTAAGAACCATTAAATTCAGTGGAACTTCTGAGTGCACATTGCTAGGTTTGCACCTTAATACAAAAATATTTATATTGGAAGGGAAAATCTTATCAGGCAAATTCAACTGACCAAAAGCTAAAGCAGTAACTCTTTACTGATATCTTCATACTTTATAGCTGGCTTAACAATTACGTTGAAAAAATGTAATCACAAATCTGTGCTGGAATCTAGTTTGGAAGACTCTCAGATCATAACAGTTTGTCTTGGCATTCACAATGTCAAATCTACAGTGAGAGAATCTTCCCCAATTAAGGGTGCAATTCTAGAGTTACACTGAGCCTTGGGGCCATAGGATCTGGGATTTTGTGTTTTTCCCATTTTCCTCTTGGACTGAACACACATTTGATATGCTGGCAATTCCACTGGTTTATCAGCATCAGGTTCTGCATAATGTTCAGAATAGGGTTAGACTCCCCACCCAGAACTGGGAGACCTAGGTATAGGGAGGTTTGTCGTTTGTTTGATTTTGTTTCTGAAGAGGCACATCCGATGCATTTTGACCTTCTACTGTTCACTGTAAAGACCCTGAAGGGGCAATTAATTTTCAACTCTCTCTCTCTCTCTATATATATATATGTATGTATGTAATGCATGCTGTTTTCCACAGTGCATGTGTACCTAATTGTAGTAACTAGGCATAAATCTAGAAGCCTTTTAGCTACAAATGCATGTAGGATACCTCCCCCATACACCTGCCGTGTCACAGAGATAGAGAGAGGATTTAAAGCCATAATGTACTTCTACAGCCAAACCACGAAACAACTCTTGCTAAAGATTTATGAAGATTGTTGTATTTGTACAACAAATGAGAACTACAAAGATAGAGAGACATGAAAACTTTGTTGGAACACGTGAACTTTAGACATCAAGGATTCAGATGAGAAGAGAGGAGCCATTCAGACACTAAGGGATAACTTGTGTATTTAAGTTGTGATATGTTGGCAGACACATTTTCTCAGGAGAATTCAGACCAAAGGAATGCCTTAGGTATACTGTGAATACAAATGAACGAATACAGATGAGCAGTTTACAAATGGGAAATTGTCATGGTCAGCATATACTTTTATAAGAATATAATAAGAACTCTGCTAGGTTAGGTTAAACGCCTCTCTAGTTCAGCATTCTGCCCTCTTAGCGGCCAGGCAGTTGTCTGTTATTCATAGGCATGCTATAAAAACATAAGAAGAGCCAGCTGGGTTAGGCCAAAAGCCCATTTAGTCAAGCATCCTGTTCTCACAGTGGCCAACCAGATGCCTGTGGTAAACCTGCAAGCAGGATCTGAGCACAAGAGCCCTCTCCCCTCCTATTGTTTCCGGCAACTGGTTTTCAGTAGCATTCCTGCCTCCAACTGTGGAGACAGAGCATAGACATCATGGCTAGTAGGCATCAATCGTCCTCCCCTCCTTGAATTTGTCTCATCCTCTTTCAAAGGCATCCAAGTTGGTGGCCATCACTACTATGTATAGTAGTTTAACTATGTGCTGTGTGAAGAAGTATTGAAGAAGGGTTTGCGTGTGTTTTGATTGGAGGAATGACAAGGAAGGAGGATTCTCTGATGGCGAGTTCTACACCCATAGAAACAGAAAGTGGTTAAATGAACATAAAGCTGTTGGGAGCAATTACACTGCTGTCAGATCCACCCTGAGACAATTTTCTCATTGTCAAAAATTCAAGCACAGTTTAAATGTAATTTTCAGATGGGAGACTATAGTTTAAATATAGGTTAGATGTGATTATCTAGTTGGTACACCGACTGAACTCTTCTCAGATTGAGGCAATACTTGGCAATGAATATTGCAGGAAAATCTTTCACTGTTGTTAAAGCAACAAGATACGGTTTCACCAAACCGATGTGCAGCATTCCATCAGCATTTTTGCCTACAATGTTTTAGATGATGGGTTTTATCTGAAGAGGATTTTCTATTAGGGTTGTCAGAATCAATGAATGATTCTAATAGGGGAGGTTGTCTAGTTGGGGAAAGTTTCAGAGGATAGTTTCAGAAAAGGTTGTGGAAACAGAACATTATTGTAAAGAATTAACATGTGATAACAGTTAATCAGAGAAGTATATATTGTAATATGACATTGTGATGCTTGGGGTTGAAAAGCCATAGCATACTCTGAGCATTGTGTACAAAATCTCAAAAATCATTTGAAATCTCATAATCCTGGAGAATTTTCATATGAGATTATAACATTAGATTCAACATTCAGATACCAAAGAGGAAGTCTTAGGCACTTCTGATATGTATGTGACTGTGCATGTGTGCAGCATGCCAAACCCGGAAGTAATCCAAAAACATTACAAAAAGAGGTGGAACAGGGCGGGGGCAGAATGGATTCTTTGTAGGCCTTTTTAATGGTGTTTCAAATATACATGATTTCACTTAAACATGTGGTGCCTTGGGACGTAACCCCCACTTAAATTGGGAGCTGGGAGTTGAACTGTAATAAGATCAGTACACCCATTACTAGTTGCACTAAGAACAAGTAGGACCTGCAAAAAATTAGCCTCTCCTCATAGCAGAAGCTTTCCTGCTTGGCGTTGCAGCCAAATACATGCTCCTTCAATAACTATAAACTGTTACTGGCCGCAGCAGAGGATTCCATTCCACACACTTCCTGCTTTTCATTTTGCCTTTCCAACTGATAACCAATTGGCCGCAGTAAAGATTGAGTGATTGATTGATACCCAGCATTCCATGCCAACTCAGCATGCAAAGTCTTCATTGTGTTGTTTTGGGGGGGTTGCCCCCTTAGTATTTAATTTTTTTAATAATGTGTACTTCTGCAGTATAAACTTCAAGTATGCTGATACCTCCTCCTTGATTCCTTGCTGTTCAGAGGGATATGATTGCATGGCATGCAGTAAACCCCACACTTCAAGTTTTGGTGAGTCCTAGGGAGCACAAACTGGTGGGCTCCCTCTTCCACTGATGGTCTTGGCAGACAGCAGTATTCTATTCACATGCTTCTTTAGATCCAACTCATATCCTATGTTAAGGTATTGTTATGGGTACCATACAACCCTGTGTTATGAGCTTCAGACTCCCCTGGGTTATGAGTTTCTGGGTCCCAGACACTGAACCCCTGATGAGGAAACCGCCTGGAGTGATGGGCCATTAGGAGAACAAAGGGAAGGTGATGAGCCAGTAGCAAAGCCAAAGAGAGAGGGCTCTGTTCCAAATGACAAATCAACTCAGAGGTAGTTAGAAGACAAAGGCAGCGTTTGAAGGAGAGTTTTTAAGGTTGGCCATGATATGACCTAGAGGGAGAAAGGTTTCAGGCTGTTAAAGGCAGAAAGCTTGAGAGACAGAGCACGATGGTTGATTCCTGTTTGATTCCAAGACTTCAGCCATGAGAAAAACAATACCCTTTTGGTGTGTTAATGCTGTGAAACCCATCCATTGTAGGCTAAGGTTGTATATATGTGTAAATAAACCATATATCATAAAGACATTGCAGTCTCCACTGTGCCTCGTTCCCAAAAGGAAACATGAACCCTGGAACTCCTGGAATCTTGTACTGCTCAGAGATTAGAATGGCATGCAACAATACTTAATATGGTGCCAGATATAACCCATTGTCACAGGCATTATCGGCTTACGTAAAAGGATTTTCCTTTTTTTAATAGTAAGGGTGGTTATTACTTGTTCTGCAGAATTTCACTCAGTGGCAATGCAATGAAGGGTGTAGGGGACTTTCACATGATTGTACTTCCTAGAGCATTCATGTGTGGCAGAGCTGTACTTGCAGTTTAAGAGGTATTTGGCAAAAGTCAGATGATGCATTTTTCTGAGCGGCAGCAGCAATGGATAGAATTAATTAGTTGCCTCAAGAATACTTTTGAATCTAGAATATATCACAGCAGTTGACTGATTCTTCTCTTGATGTGCCCTAGACATGCCCCAACATAAAATCTAGTTTGCTCCTCCTGAGTAAAAAAAATCCCCTATATGAATAGTGAGAAAACCAATTAACTTGAAAACGGAAAAGTCAGATGTCATGCAAGAGAGTCTGCAATGAGTCAGCATCATTTGTCGTCGAATGACTTGGGTTGCAGCATATATGCAAACGAAGGACTTCTTAGGTTTCTTAAAGATCTTAGTAAACAGTTATGTTTTTTCACATAGCGCCTTGGTTTTACTTTCTAAGTGTATTATGCAAAGGCACTCCCCACCACAAAATACCCAGAAACATCTTGTGACGATATTGTAGTAAGGCTTGAGGGCTTTCCTCCCGCTTGGTTGCATAATTTGACATAGTTTCTATTAAATATACTGTTGCTCCAACATTGCCTACGTGTGTTAGCTGCTGGTTGTGAACTACTTCTTCTTTTTAATGTCTGAATTCAGAGTACATCTGACATGGATCCCCATCCTATTGCACCACAATACAAAGCTGTAATATTTCCTGCAGTGGTCAGCTCCTGGTACTATGTAGAAGGAACTGCAAATCATGCTCTGTGTGGTGACCACTGTTGTTCATGTACTGGTAACCTCGAGGCTGGGTTACTGCAAGGCTGCCCTTGAGTTTGATCTGGAAGGTGCAGTTGGTACAAAATCCAGTGGCTCAGCTGCTCACTCCGGCAGAATATCACCAATTAGCTGCTGCGCTAAGTTCAAGGGGCTGGTTTTGGTGTACTGTATGATTACATCTAACATACATTTAACTTGTACGATTTCAACTACATGCAGTTGACGTCCAGCTGCTTGAAATCCCACAAGTTAAATGCTGGAACGAGAAGAGAGTCTTGCTTTCCAAGCAAGGCTCTCCTCTTGGAAGGTCTGGGATGCTCCCATGAGATCTAATGGGAACTTGGGAGGCCCCATGGCAGGCATCCCCAAAATTGGCCCTCCAGATGTTTTGGGACTACAATTCCCATCATCCCTGACCACTGGTCCTGTTAGCTAGGGATGATGGGAGCTGTAGTCCCCAAAACAGCTGGAGGGCCGAGTTTGGGGATGCCTGCCCCATGGTATCTTAATTTGGGGGCTGGTGTCAGAAGCCTCAGGATGCTCACATGGGGAGTTGGTTCCAAGGCTTTGAGAATACATATTTTTGCATATACACGAAACCCTTGGAACCGAACTCCTGCATAAGACATTATCATACTGTATAGAGCTTGGGACCAGGATAACTCAGAGGTAATCTCACCCCTTATATAACCAATCAGTCACTGTGCTCTGCCGGGTGAGGTCCTCCTGCAGATACCATCTTCTCAGAAGTTCTGTTCCTTACACTGTAGGAAATGGGCCTTTAGTGTTATTGGGCCTTTGGAATGCCCTTCCCTTGAATATTAGACACCATCTCTGCTGTCTTTTTGGCACACATTGAAGACTTTCATCTTTCAACAAGCCTTTGAAACCAGATGTCAAAGAAAACAACAACTACCAGACTTTTAGAAGACATCTGAAGGCAGCCCTGTTTAGGGAAGCTTTTAATGTTTGATGTATTACAGTATTAATATTTTTTTGGAAGCCGCCCAGAGTGGCTGGGGGGGGCCCAGCCAGATGAGAGGGGTATAAATAATAAATTATTATTATTATTATTATTATTATTATTATTATTATTATTATTATCTGATATCTTTAATTTGCAGTGAATTTTTTTTAAAAAATATGCTTTTTATTGTTTTATTACTTGTTTGTTGGCCTGGGCTCCTTTGGGAGAAAAGGGTGGGATATACTGTGGTACCTTGGTTTACAACCATAATCCATTCTGGAGGTCTGGTTGTAAACCAAAGCAGGTTGTAACTCAAGGCGCACTTTCGCCAATGGGGCCTCCCCCCAAAAAAGGCTTGTACAGTGGGTGTTTGGGTTGCGAACATGATCCGTGCGGGATGCACGTTGCAACCCGCAGCGTTCACAACCCATGTCTGTGCATGCACGGGTTGCGATTCAGCATTTCTGCACATGCACAAAGCACGATTTAGCGCTTCTGTGCATGCGCGACTGCCAAAACGCGGAAGTAACCCATTCCGGTACTTCCAGGTTTCAGCGATCCGTAACCCGAAAAAATGCAACCTGAAGTGGCTGTAACCCGAGGTATGAGTGTAATCCAAAAAAAGGGACACGCACTTCCGGGTTTGACGTGGTTGTAATCCAAATTGGTTATAATCCAAAACGGTTGCAAACCAAGATACCACTGTAAAATGAATGAATCAATATTGTGCTACAAAGTAGTAAATGTTGGCTATTGTTGATTGGGGTAATATATTGGATATGATGGGAAATGAGACCGGGAAAACATGGTATATATATATCAAGGTGATTCATGGAAGAGGCTAATGAACACTGAATTACACCCGTCACAAACCAAATGCAGGAAAGGCAGGATCAAATGGCAACTAGAGCCTTTTGTAAATTGTTAATGAACTGTATTGAAATGAAACACATAGAATATATGTAGAGAGGATGTTGTTTTAAGCTTTGCAGTTCTATTCCTAGTTCCATCAGCTAAAATCACAGAGGCTAGAAATTTGCCTCCCCCACACTACTTCAAAAGCTGCCTCCTCAGTGCACCTCTACATTGCTGAGTGTAGTGAAGGTCATACGGAGGAGTGGAAACCAGAAATGTCGCCGTGCTTTTGTGCTTTTTGCTATCAAAAGTGCTGAATGTAGGAAGTATTCCTTTCTTTTATACTTTTGCTTTCATTCACAAATTAAATGTGATAGATTAATCACATAGATTGAACAGCTACCACAGTCATCTCATTACCGTACTTGCTAATTTTATTATAAAAAAAAGCATTTGTCATATCATCTTGTTTTGTCTTTCTGGATCAGATGGCAAAAGAATTGTCATAGTTTAAAATGCAAGAGGAGTGGAATTGGAGTGTTGCTGTCTCCCACCTACTTAAACCTCTTGATTTACATAAGGTGCTATTTTCAGCATTATGGGAATCATCAGCAAAATGATTACAGTTTTTGCTGACGACAGAGAGAAATTGAGTATAAATGCCCTGACTATTTTTATCCCTGAAAATCACGTATTATTATTATTCCTAACAATAATATAGTGTATCGCACCACTTTCTGCAAAGCATTCATGTGGGTTAAAATGTGCTATTTTTCCAGGTTTAGAAGGAGACTCGATCCTCTCTGGAATGGGCTCATCTCCAAAGGACAAATAATAGAGAGGAGGGAGGGAAAAGCTCTCTCTCAAATGCATATCTTAGCTCAGTGGTTCCCAAACCATTATTTTATTTTATTTTTTATTTTGCTTTACAGGCCACTTGAAAAATGCTGAGGGTCTTTGTGGACCACATAATGACTTTTCTGCCTTTTGTGGTAATATACTTTGCTAGAAGATGTATGATTTGTAATTATATTTTTATTGCTTCTTTTATTTTGTAAACATTGTGATTTATTGTATTACAACCCGAAATCCACAGACTTCAAATTGTAATATATAAAATATAAGAAAAAAGAAAAGCAACAAAAAATACAGCCAGAAGTCAATACAATTTTTTAATGCAATGGATGTGCTGCCTCCCATGCTGTACAGTATAGTTCACATATGGACAATCCACAGGTTGAGGCTTCCAGTGCAGCTCCAGTCACTCTCACTGCTAAATTCCCCAGTTCCAAAATGCATTCTGTCAACCCACCCAACCACTGTTTTGGCAATCAGGCAGGGGTGGCATCGGTCAGGGGTGCCGGTACATTAGTTGGGATTCAAGGGGCTACATGTGCAAAGGATCTTTGTTGGCCTATCCTTCTCATTGCAGACCCTTGTAACCCCACCCCCAATGTTTTTGAAGCTTGGAAGACCCTTTGGAAAGGAAATTCAAAGGGCTGTGGTTGAAAAGACCCCCTCCCCTAAATGGAGACGATTTCCAGTCATACCCAAGAGTCTTGTGAATTTAATCATGGTTGGTGGCTTTGGTTCACCTCACCCCTAAATGCATTGGCCACTGTGACTACCTCACAGAGTTTCCTGTAGGGGCAGATGTTGATGTTACATATAAATAATCTGTGCATGCCCTGTTTGCATTTTGCTTGTAAAGGCACACATTCTCCCCTGCACTGCATAGTGTAGACCCTTCTACAGGGATAGGGAGCTTCTCTAGGATCTGTATAAAAATAAGCAGTGCTTCCCCCCCAAAAAAATTTTTTTAAGGGCACTCTCATTTTGACTCAAGAAAAACCACCATTTTATAGTTCAAATCGGGAAGAATAAATACAGTAAACAGACAAAAGTACTTACATTCACAAAATATTTAGGGGTATGTGTACCCCTGCATCCTCCCCCCCTGGAAAAAGCACTGAAAATAAGAATAAGATGCATTTAAGTAGCTTATCTTTAAAAGGCATTGCCATTTCCCTGATCCTTATGCAGAGGGCTTTCCTCTCAGCCCCACATCTCTGGGCCTTTTTGAAGTTTATTACTGCCTCTATATTGCACCTGAGAAAACGGGGTGGAAATGCAGGAAGAGACCCTTGGCAGTTCTTATGAGAGGTATGTCCAAAGGTATCATATTTGCAATTTGGGAGTTAAAGGTAAAGGGGCCCCTGACCCTTAGGTCCAGCCACAGATGACTCTGGGGTTGCAGTCCTCATCTCGCTTTACTGGCCGAGGGAGCTGGCGTACAGCTTCTGGGTCATGTGGCCAGCATGACTAAGCCACTTCTGGTGAACCAGAGCAGCACACAGAAATATGCTGCTTACCTTCCCGCTGGAACGGTACCTATTTATCTACTTGCACTTTGATGGGCTTTCGAACTTCTAGGTTGGCAGGAGCAGGGAGTTAGTGGCTTGCAAAAAAAATGAAGTCTGATTCTGAACAATCAGGAACTGCAAATGGGCAGTTGGGTGAATCATCCTTCCCCTGCCTTTTCCCCCTGAAAGAAAGAAAAGACCTTAAAGGCAAACCTATTAATTCTGAAACAAATAGCATTTGTGCTTCTAAGCCCCAGGGCTATTACTGAATGTACCAATTCCAAGCAAAGAGAAAATGTTGCAGCACAAAAGAAGCTCCTAGCAGTAGTCAATTTGTTAAGAGTATTACTTAGAAACAATAATTGCTCACATCTATGCAACAAACTACTCCTCCCACAGGCTCAATCACTCTTTACAAAACATCATCCATAATTTTCACGCCTGCTTCACAGTGCACAGTATGAATCTCTGTTGCTAAGTCTCTCTTCATTTGTTCTTTGTTCAGAACCTCCGTAGATTATTCAAAGTAACAAGAGTCCACGATGAAATGTGTATTACACAAGAGCTACATTGCTCCTAGTGAACTACAGCCACCTTCTGGGAGAACGCATAGCAGCAATTTATTTTAAGAACCTGGTTCAACTTTCAGAGAAGTCATTGCTGTGCTGGGCTTTCGAGGGTCCTATGGTCACCCCTAAAATGCCAAGGAAAAAAACAGGCCCCATGAATGGTCACCTTCAGGTGTTAAAGGAGCCTTGAATGCTTACGAGTTGGTGAAGCACAAGGATACTGAGGTAGCTTCATGAAACAAATGTAGTCAAACTGTGACATTTGTGGTTTTGTTGCCAAATTGCCACCATCCATGCCCAAGAGAGGAGGTAGCCACAGTCTCAGGGAAACCCCATAGTTTGCAGAAGTACAAAAAATCCTTAGGAAGAAATCCCTAAAGGGGAAAATCCCCTCAAATAGTCTAATGAGGGCCAAACCTGATCAATGTTCATGGAATCCTGACTGGCTGCTAGGGAAAGGAGCAGAACTGGGGAACTGGGAAACTGGTGCTGGTGAGAGGAGGGAATGGAATGGTGTTGCCTGCAAAAAGGCAAGGCTGGCTGGCTGGCATATTATAGAGAAGCATGCTATACGGTACTTCGACATTTTGTTGCAGGATCCACTTGTAGATTGCCAGGAGAAATAAGCCAGTTTTTGCCAGGCCATCTTTGTTGGTTGTGCTCACTGTGGTGGTGCCTTCCAGATGTTTTGGACTGGGTGGGGCTGATAAAAAATTATAGTCTAAAAATATCTGGTGGACACCTGGTTGGCAAAGGCAGAATGACACAGACAAGTGAAGAAGATAATTTCGCAGCACATTATGAGTTAGCTCAGTGTTTCCCAACCTTGGGCCTCCAGCTGTTTTTGAACTACAATTCCCATCATCCCTGACCACTGGTCTTGCTAGCTAGGGATGATGGGAGTTGTAGGCCAAAAACATCTGGAGGCCCAAGGTTGGGAAACACTGAGTTAGCTCACTCTCCATCTACCATCCCCATCCATCCCCATTGCTGGATCCCTGTGGTTACTTGAAGAAAAAGCACCTTCCACATACAAATTAGAACTGAATCATAAAATGGAAATTTAAAATAAGGCTGCTATAAGTATTGAAAGTTAATTCCATCAAAATCAATAGGATAATGAGGATGGTTATTCTGTCAAGATTTCTGTTTCTGTTTATTGTAGTACGTGCATCAGTTGATAGAACTAAAAAGTTGATAGAAGACCCTGGGCAGCTTTATCTGGCACTATAAATGGCCCAGATTTTATGTCAACACTGTGCAAGCCCCCAAACAGAAGGTAGGTTTAGTGATCCCTGATTTAAGCATACATTAGTAGGCAGCAAAGTTAAGGTGACTGAGGACCTGGTTATCTCATAATGATGAAGATTTATACTACCTGGAACAATCGTTTACTGAAACCCTATTAGAAACTTTGATGTGGGCAGCAAGAAATGAGAGAGGAGAAGCCATGAAACGAAACATGATATTGTCACAATTACTGAAGTGTGGGATGAGTATAAGAATAAATTAAGTCCAGATATTACCTCTCTAGCTTCTATAATAAGACATAATAGAATGCTTAGAAGAAGCTGGGTGTCAGATTTCATTAACTGGGAAAAGAAAGGGGTTTCAATATCTGGAGATTGAATAGACAAGACAAGAAAACTTTCAGAATGCAGGATGGTTGCCACTATGACATAAATATTTCTATTTTTGTTGTTGCTGGAAATACTGGGCCCATCGTATGCTTAAGACATGAATCAATTTGGGAGTGAAATGCAAGTAAACAAAACAATGGG
The DNA here is from genome assembly GCF_964234715.1 of Podarcis melisellensis. NCBI lineage: Eukaryota > Metazoa > Chordata > Lepidosauria > Squamata > Lacertidae > Podarcis > Podarcis melisellensis. The sequence goes on from NC_138544.1 coordinate 26,393,557, forward strand.
GGTCTTGTTTAAAAACAAAAACAGAAAAAACCCCAGTAAGATTTTGGTGGATTTGAGGAGGGGAAAAACAGTTAGTAGAATAAGATGGAAAAGGGAACCGGGTTGGTCAGTCTCAGAACAACAACAGAGCAGCTGAAGTCAGGGTGAAAGATTGTCATTAACTTTATCCATTCCTGCAGCACAATAGAAATTATTATTGTGGTAGTATTGCAGTGGTGCAAGATTAATTAAATTCACTCAGTGACTGACTTCAAATGTTGGAAATGTGCAGCATGGAATGCACATGTATTATATGTGTAGTGAAAATGTACAATTGTAACTAGTTACTGGATATAGATAGCATGATCTATTTCAGACATGATTGGGGTCACATTAAGTCTCACCCCAATGCTGATCCTGGTCAGTGTGATGAGGTGGCCATGAATTAGAAACCATTGGTCTGAGTATTGTTGGTAGCAGCTACGAGAGTGCGGGGAAGAAAATGGAAATGTCCCAAGCGCCTTCTGACTAGGAATGGTTAACAAAGTATTTGGAATTGGCTGAGATGGATAAATCAATAGACTAGATTCAAAGGAGAGAAGGAAGATGCAGAATGGTAACTTTGTTGAAAGGTGGTATTGCTTTGTTCATTTTTGGAATGCAATGTATGGCAGTGTAAGGCTTGAAAGAAATGTTTCTGTAATAAAAACAGTAATAATATTCTGTATTGACTTGTATCAGAACAAATCTGTTTGGGATGGGAGCGTTACTGTGAAATATACATTTTCTTCCCTATCAGAAATGACAGTAAGAAAATAAGGCACTTGATTAAGCAGGTCCAGTATTGGAATATTTACTTTGATGCTACTTGGGCCTAACACATTCCTGTTCATTTGCCCCTAGGCAAATAATTGCAGTGGGGTGCTGAGTAGGTCAGGGCAGCAAGTTGGTTGGGGCTTTTGAAGCATCGTGCCCCATTGTGTGACAGACCTGGTGTATCCCAGTGTGTTCTTGAGAGAAAAAAGGGACAAGCGATTCTCTGGAAGGAAGATAGTATGCGATAGACCAGCACCAATGAAAGCTGCCATCACCTGTATCAACGTGACATGTGGTTGTGAATTATATATTAAAAATACAGACTAAAATGGAAAATGTCTATTGCTTGGTTGGGACTAAATAGGTCTTTCCCCTCACAGACAAAGCAGAAGAAAGACAGCTGACACAGTAAGGAAATCTGTAGCTGATGCACTGTGGTAAGTCCCTAGAATGAGGTTTTTGGCTGTCCCTCACTGGTCTTTTAATGAGTGCATCATAATTATGCAGATGTTTGACTAGGGGATTGCCCTGAGGAAAGCTCTAATATAAGTAATTCTCAGTCAGATTAACTGCGGCTTATATTGGCTCAGCTTTTCAGTGGTCAATGGATTTGTTTGGTTTTAGGTTTGTAGTCCAAAGGCAATGGTAGACTATGCCAGAGAAACTGTATCCCCACAACACTTCTCTGACAATGTGAGTATGAGACCCTGTTCATGGATCTCTCTCTCTGTAGATAGATGATAGATAGATAGATAGATAGATAGATAGATAGATAGATAGATAGATAGACAGGGGCCACAACAGCAAAGTGGGAAGGTTAAACCCTTTCCTTCTGCACTGTTTCCTGGTTTAATTCACTCCTCCCCAAAGTCTCCTATTACTTCAATGGAATTAAACATGGGGGTACCATAATGATACTCAAAGCGAGTGGAGCAGGGATGGGGGATCCTGTTTTTCTCCAGATGTTGCTGAACTACAGCTCTCATCATCCCTTGCCTTTGGCTATGCTGACTGAGGCTGATGGAAGCTGAAGTCCAACAACATTTGGGGGTCGCTGGTTGGAGCAGAGCTTTTCCAGTGAAGAGGGAAGATGGAGGTGGACATACTGAGGCTAAGCCACTTGAGAAGATATTTTATCACCAAAAGTCACCATTAATGAATCCCTACCATCCACCTGGATTTTGCTTTTTCTGGATTGTGCCCTCCACTCCAGTTGTACTTCTGGAAAAGTGACCTTTGGTTATTCTCCTTTCCTACACAGCTCTCATGTCAGCTGTAGCTGGAGTTGTGGTTAACCAGTGCAAGACCACAAGCCTTATTTGCATAGCTAGTCTTCTGGGTAGTTTAAAACAAAACAAAACAAAACAGAAGTGATTTTGCCTGCAGGTCAACCTGCGTAGGTTGTGGGAAATGCCCACTGGAGCTGCTGCTAGCAGTTTTTAGCAGATTTCATGGTTCTTCTCCACCTAGCTAAATGCTAGTGTCAAGGTTAGTACTAAATTTGTAAATAGTTATATACTCTTGCAAGCAATTCCTTGGTTAAGATGACATCCTGAAGTCATTTCACATACAGTGGTACCTCGGTTTTCGAATGTCTCCATTGACGAACGTTTCAGTTTTCGAACACCGTAAACCCAGAAGTAAATGCTTCTGTTTTTGAAGAATTTTCGGAAGTCAAACATGTCACATGGCTTCCGTATTGAGTTTTCTGTATTGAGTTTTTGGTTTTTGAACGTTTTGGAACTCAAACAATCTTTGGGAACAGATTACATTCAAAAACTGAGATACCACTGTATATATTTTCCTTGCTGAAAACTGCATTTTGGCTTCCTGCCAGTTTGACACAAAACCAGTTGCAGTTGAATGTGACAGGTTTTCTTTTTAAAATCCCACCGTCCCCACCCCCAGGCCCTCAAGGCAGCATACCTGGCTCTCCCCAAACTTTATTCCCACACAAACTATGAGAAAGATTAGTCAGACACATAGTGACTAGCTCAAAAGCAATCAGTAAGTTTCATGGTTGAACCTGGGTTGTCCTGCTATGAAATCCGACAAAAGGTAGCCACTTCATCACATTGGCTCTCAGCCTGTGATTAGATTGTGGACTTCAGTCCTATTTAGACCTTCTTCCACATATTCCCCAAACACATACAAAGGAGAACAGGGGCCACAACTCTTGGGCCTGCTGCCAACATCCACATGGGAACATAGGAAGTTTCCTTATGCATGTTCATACCATCTTGCTCACCTAATGCAGCACCCACATAACTCCCAGGGCAGAGTGTCTGCAGAGAGCACACACTACCTCTCTGGGACCTAGGAACTTAAGAAGCTGCCCTACACCATGTTAGGCTGTTAGTGGATCTAACTCAGTATTGCCTTTGCTGACTGGCAGCCCAACCTGGAATGCCAGGGATTGAACCTGGAACTTTCCGCATGGAAAGCAATTTGCTCTACCACTGAGCTATGGACCTTCCTATAATGGTTGGTAGAATGTCTATAAAGTGGAAGCTATGTTCATAGAGCTGTACCTGTGTTTGCTCCTTGTAACAAGCATGGCATTCTGAAGACAGTGGGGATGCGGTGGTGGGTGCACAATGCACAGGCTAAGGCCCCCCAGTGCAATCCACCAGCCCACCCCTACACCTGTTGAGTAGGGCTGGGCAATATATTGATATATCATCCAAAACTGGTTTCAAGTCCATAACATGATATAGGCTTCATAATTTTTTACCTGGCAATATATTGAGATTCATGGTGTGTGTGTGTGCAAAAATCACAATGTGGAGAAAATCCCGTCAAGCCAGCCAATGCCTTTATATAGCTCTACCCTTATTTCAGAGATTGTAATATATCAGTACAGCATGATGTTTAGCTGGTAATTTATTGCAAGGTTGAAAACCAGAAATCACCCAGCCCTACTGTTGAGCATGCATGCAGAAGCTAAAGAGCTGTAATGTGCACAAGGAGGAGGCTGAGGCCAAAATTTGACACTACCCCATCCCAGCTCTCATGCTGCCTTCACAAAGCTAGCTAAATGAAGCACTGGGCTTTGGGATGGAGGCGTGAGGCTTTGGTAGGCCCTCCTACCTCCTTTCCCAAGCTGGGCAAGTGCTAACTAGGCTTCGGGAAGCAAGAGGGAGGACTCTAGGACCCTGTCAGAGACTCACACCTCCTTCTCAGAGCCCAGTTCCTCGCTTACCTGGCTTTGGGAAGGCGAGGAGATGGCTGAGGCGAAGAGGGGGGTCAAAGGTTGCTGAGGGCTACTAAAAAAGGCCTTACTGTTAAGTAAGGGTGCATACAAGATAAACCACTTTGAGAATATATGTTGGGAGGGAGAATCTCACCATTGGTTTTGGCAGGCAGTTCAGAACCTGGCCTGTTTCCTCCCCTGCATATGAGAACAGATAATGAAGAAATATATTGGTAAGAAGGTAACTTCCAGATGTTGGGCAACTTACACTTTCCTTTTGATGCAAATGGCTATTCAGTGAAGCAGTGCAATTTACAGAGTTTCCTTTTGATCTTAAAAAATAAAAATCCGAAACTTGCAAGAAACGAAAACTGATTGCTCCCAAAGGAAAGGCTTTCTTCTTCTTGCTTTTTATATGATGTGGACATTTTAAAAGAAACTATGAAAGGCTGGTTAACCCATTTATCAACCTAATTTATCCTATATAAATTATTCTGTAAGCTATTTACTTTAAGAACCTTTCCGTCCTGACCCTTCCTCTGTAATCAGTGCTCAGGTGTCTTAACAGCAATCTGCAAAATAGATTTAAGCCCCCCCTCATTAAATAATGAACTAAGGTATATTGGTTATTCCAAAGAGAGTGTGCAGAAATGGAAAATATTGATGGGGTTCCCCCCAAAGAGTATAGGGTCTAAAATTGTAGGTGTGTTCAGCTTGTTCTAAAGGTGGAGTCAAAAATAATGTTATGTAGGGTCAGCTAGAATGGGTGGGGATGCGGGTGACGCTGTGGTCCAAACCACTGAGCCTCTTGGGTTGCTAATCAGAAGGTTGGCGGTTTGAATCCCCGTGACGGAGTGAGCTCCCATTGCTCTGTCCCAGCTCGTGCCAACCTGGCAGTTTGAAAGCATGCCAGTGCAAGTAGATAAATAGGTACCACTGCAGTGGGAAGGTAAAAAGTATTTCTGTGCGCTCTGATTTCCATCATAGTGTTTCGTTGCGCCAGAAGCTGTTTAGTCATGCTGGCGACATGACCCAGAAAGCTGTTTGTGGACAAACGCTGGCTCCTTTGGCCTGAAAGCGAGATGAGTGCTGCAACCCCATAGTTGTCTTTGACTGGACTTAACCATCCAGGGGTCCTTTACCTTTTTTATCTTTAGAATGGGCATATATGAAATGTGTCAGAGGAGGAGGCTTGCTACCAAATACTTCACCCCTAATCGCAGTCACCACCTTAGTCCCACTTATAACGGGAAAGGGAATACTAGGTTGCCCTGCGATTCTTCATTATTTACTAGAAATTGCATTGACTGTAGAAATTAATACTGCAATTGCTTGAGAACTGTGTAATATGACGCACTGTTCAGAAAACACTGGCATTATGTTCACTGAACAAATAAGCTATGGGTCTATAAAGCTTTAGGTCACAGTAATTTCATTCTGTATTCCACCACAGACTAAAGGATTGCATTTCTAGGTTAACTCTTATTCACATTCATTTCTCCATAAAACTGTTAAGGTGGTAGAATGCTGGAAGATATCATTGTGCTATTCTCTCCAGATCACTGAGCTAGTTCAGAGGAAATATATTTTCTGATTAAAGTTAATTATATTAAATAATATTCATTCTCTCTCTCTCTCTCTCTCTCTCTCTCTCTCTCTCTCTCTCTCTGTGTGTGTGTGTGTGTGTGTGTGTGTGAAGCCCACAGATAAAAGAATAATGCTATGCACAGAGAGCTATAAAGGAAAATGAGGACCTAAAGAGATGGAAAAGAAAGTATTTCTTGTGGGTGCTGTATGTATTCATTATGGCTTGGGAACCTCTGGCCCTCTGAATATTGCTGGACTACAGCCAGTTCTCAACATCCTCCGCCACTGACCATACTGCCTTTTGCTGATGGGACCAGAGGGTTACTAGTTCTCCACATCTGGTGCTAATATTTGCATTAGAACTCTGGCCATCCAATGCTACTAGAGAATGAAGTTCAAATCAAAGGGCATTTGCTTACTCAAAATAAAATAGTGTTTAGCTAACATTAATATAACTGACACAGGTGGCGCTGTGGGTTAAACCACAGAGCCTAGGACTTGCCGATCAGAAGGTCGGCGGTTCAAATCCCTGCGACAGGGCGAGCTCCCGTTGCTCAGTCCCTGCTCCTGCCAACCTAGCAGTTCAACAGGACGTCAAAGTGCAAGTAGATAAATAGGTAAACAGTGTTTCCGTGCGCTGCTCTGGTTTGCCAGAAGCGGCTTAGTCATGCTGGCCACATGACCCGGAAGCTGTACGCAGCTCCCTCGGCCAATAAAGCGAGATGAGCGCCGCAACCCCAGAGTCGGCCAAGACTGGACCTAATGGTCAGGGGTCCCTTTACCTTAATATAACTGAGGATCAACTTCAAATAACTGTTAACACACATACTACAGATTCAGAATAGGATTTTGTTCTAGTTTTGCACACTAGATGGTGCCAGTGTACTCACTGGTACTTATCTGGCTGGCAAAGAAGCTTTTAAAAAAAGAAAGCTGTAGAAGCCAGTTACTGTGAGGCTGCTGGTAAAAAAAGAAGAAGCAAGCTTAACATTTGCTGTCCATGTGCCATATTCTTTATGACATTAAGATGCATGGGACATAGAGTCGTTCCAGCATTATTTGGGACATAAATGGCAGTTACTCTTATTAAATGCTATGTTCTGAAAGGCTTAAAAAAACCACTATTCTTTAAAAGCCAATTCACACAACCAAGCCTGCATAGCAAGAATGCGGGTTGTATAAGCCTATCTGGCCTTGAGTTGCGGTTTCTTGTTTGAAATATTGAAGTCAAGTTATAGAATGGCTAAAAGAGCATGATAATATACACAAACCACTTTATTTATTTACAGAAGATGCAGGAACATGGAACTTGTGTGTTCAATTAGTCTGGTGATCTTTGCTGGGCAACTTTAAGGTTCCTATTTCCCCTTTTTAAAGTTTCTTATATTTAAACCAGACTTCAGTTAAGACAGCCATGAAAAATCGAGGGCATCTTCAAATAAAGGACTGTACTCTGACAGCCATGCAAGATAGAGGACTATGCTCTATAAAGTAGAACATAAGGGTTTACGGTGCCACTGACAGTGGTATCACAGGTGCCATTTGCAATCAGATATTAAGCAACTAGCTAAAAAGGTGGTAAATTTGGGATGGATAGTGAACCTGCCCTAAATGTTTATTATGCCTTTTTTGCAGTCTGAAAGCCAGGCTTTGATCCTGCTCCATTCTCAGGAAAGCATTGCGCTGAAAGCTGTGGTTGACTTGTTTGTTAACCACCGAATCCAGGCCTTTTCTTTAAAAAAGAACACACACAACCCCCCCCCCTTTTTTTTTACTTTAGTAATTACTTTTGTGTGCCTCACTGCCTGGGTCAGGAAACATCTTACAAATTAGGCCTAAGGTAAGCAACGCAGGCCAATGACATACACGGTTCAAGCATCAACAAGACTTCCTGACGCCCCCCCCCCTCTTTCTCTATTGTCTTATTATTGTTCCCACCCTTAATGCGGAGATTCCAAAGTTGCTGGAATAAATCAAGGTATAAGGTTCCAGCAATCTCAGAAATGTCTCTTCCCTGTGAGAGCTGGGATTCTCAACCAGTTCAATCATGCTTGTTTGCTTCAGGTCATGGATTCTGCACTTCTCTTTAAAACGAATATCTGCAGGGATTTATACAAAGCTGTTCTAGGAATTCCCCTGACTGTCAAGGTTTTCAATGTTCATACTGATCTGAAGCCACTACCCATGCGATAAACCTCTTGAATATTATTTTTGCTCACTGGTAATAATATGCTTTGATTCTCTCCTCTATATTATATGTAACCTCTTGAAGTGTGATTCTCCTTCAAGGGATTGCTCCCCCCAATAAGAAGTGGAAGTATTAAGTCTAACTTGAGTCCAATTCAGTGGGCTATTCTGCATTGTTCAACCCCCATTTCAATAGTTTTTCAAGATGCGGAGAGCTGCAGCGTTGGCACATGTCAGAGCACTTACAAGAATATCCGCCATACCACTGAGATTGACTCATGCAGGCTCTGCCATATGAAAGCAAGCTGTAAGCTTTAATCCACTAATCAGTGTAATTAATCAGCTATGGCTATGATCCAAAGGTGTGTTAAGATGAGGCAGTGCAGAGCCACACATGGAGCCAAAGCTGTTTTGTCGAGCTGTTGTAGCACTTCCCCAAGGCAACGAACAAGCTACCATTCAGTTTGTTGAAATATCCTGTCTCTTCAGCAGGGGAAGCTCTTTATAACAGAAACAGAAACAGTAAGGTAAAGGTAAAGGGACCCCTGACCATTAGGTCCAGTCGGGACCGACTCTGGAGTTGTGGCGCTCATCTCACTTTATTGGCTGAGGGAGCTGGTGTACAGCTTCCGGGTCATGTGGCCAGCATGACTAAGCCGCTTTTGGTGAACCAGAGCAGCACACGGAAACACCATTTGCCTTCCCGCCAGAGCGGTACCTATTTATCTACTTGCACTTTGATGTGCTTTCAAACTGCTAGGTTGGCAGGAGCAGGGACCGAGCAACGGGAGCTCACCCCGTCAGAGGGATTCGAACCACCGACCTTCTGATCAGCAAGTCCTAGGCTCTGTGGTTTAATCCACAGCGCCACCCACATCCCTACAGAAACAGTAAGCAAGCACAATTCTAGCTGCACACATGTCCCCTCTATGGATCACCACCTGAAGCTTTACTCACTCAAGCAGGAGGAGGTGGAAACCTCAAATTGATTATTTCCTCACAAGACAGCAGGCACTCCTTGAAATGTTTGTTGTTGCTTGGCTTCTGGGAACGAACATGGCTGCTTTACTTGCTTATAACACTTCAGAAACTGAGGCTGGCAACAGGGCCTTCTTGGTGTTGGCACCAATTCTGTGGAATGCTTTCCACAGAGAGCAAGGCTGATGTAAGAGGCCAACTGAGGCAGGCAACCTCTGTTCCTGCATGCAGCTGATGTGCGCTACCCCCCCCCGTTGCTGCTGCTGTATCAACAGTGGCTGCATGGCATTACCAAACATGTACAGGACCATGCACCAAACAATGACTCGTTCTGACAATGGACCCTAGGAGATTTTGGGTCTAAAGCAGTGTTTCCCAAACAGGGGCCATATGGTTCCCTGGGCCCCCCACAGGATATTCCAAGGAGGCACAGGTGAAAATTGCATAAATGGGGGGCCATGGCTCAAGACTAGGGGGCCACAGAGGGAAGTGAGAAGTGAAGAAAAAGGTTGAGAAACGCTGGTCTAAAGAAAGGAAGGCACTGGGGGCAAAGTGGATTTGAAGAGTGTCTGTGCTAATATTGGTTTGCTGTAGCAGGGACAAATTTCACAGTAGTACACTGCTGAACTATAGTAAACGATTAAACCACAGAACAAAACGTGGGTGGCCTGGTGTTGCTGGACAGCCCTGCAGGAGCACTGACACACTGCAAGCAAAGCTTCTAGAGGGTTAAATGGCTGTGGATGTGTGGCTAGGGTGCACAGATCCACCACTGATCCTGAGCCACAAAAGGCTCAGTGCGGCTAATGAGTGGGCCAGCCTTGACAACGAGATGCACCAGGCTCCAGTATTGTGGTCCTTAAGGCATGAATAGAGAAGCTGGCTTTTTCAGAGCTAGGCTCATCCTGCTATAGTTACAATGAATTCTGCTGGCTAATAATAATAATAATAATAATAATAATAATAAACAATTTTATCATATATACCATGCCCATCTGGCTGAGTTGCCCTGGCCACTTCCGCCTGTTTAGGGAAGTTTTTAATGTTTTATTGCATTTTTAATATTTTGTTGGAAGCTACCCAGAGCGGCTGGGGAAACCCAGTCACATAGGCCAGGTATAAATAATAAATTGTTGTTGTTGTTGTCATGCAGCTGATATTGCTTATTTCCTGTTGGGTAGGTAGGTACTTTTATTATTTTATGTTTTGTTTTTTCTCTGTTATATCACTGCTTTTGTATTGCTTACAGTATATATGAATGTCACTTGATTTACAGTGCAACCCTATACAAGTCTACTCAGAAGTAATTATTTTCATCTGAGCATATTCCTTTATAAGTGTATATTGACTATTAACCTTAATGCTGTATTTGTAAGGTTCTTTGATAAGAGAAAACAGGAGATAAATTATTAGAATAATAAAATAAAATAAGGAAGAAAGAGAGAGAAAGAAAAAGAGAGGGAGAGAGAGAGAGGGAGGGGGGGAGAGAGAGAGAGAGAGAGAGAGAGAGAGAGAGAGAGAAAGAAAGAAAGAAAGAAAGAAAGAAAGAAAGAAAGAATTGCTGATAACTTCCAAGCTGCAACACTTTGCTGATGGGGCAATGAGTAATTGTCTGGAGTCAACTGATATCAACAAGCTCAGTCTGAATTAAATCAAGGATGATTGATGTTTTATTCACAAGCACTGAGAGACCACCAAATATTCTGAGATACTGAGGTAGGCAATGCTATTTAATGAAAACTATGCCCCCAATAAATATTGATGACTCCTTTCAAAAAAGAATTCCATACATGCTTGCTTCAGGATGAAAGCCATTGTTTCAGTTATTTTCCTTCTTTTTTAATATCTCGAGCTGGTAACTATATAGAAATCATTTTGAACTTCTGGGAATCAAAGAGCGCATGAGAAATGTGGGCATAGAAGGTAACAACATGAGAATCTTCCACCTTTCAGAGCTGTGAAACCATATATGAAATCTGTCCATCCTGGAAGGTTTTCAGAGACAGGGAAGGGCCTTCAGTAACAGGGGCCCTGATCCAGAAACCATAGTGGCTAACAGTGCAGTCGCAAAACAGGCCCATTCTGAAGCACTGTGGAGTTCAGTGGAGCTTACTCCCATCTGAGTGTGGGACTCCAGAATAAGGCTGCAGACCTACAATATTTATGTGGGTGTAATTCCTGTTGAAATTAGGGTAATTTACAGCTCTGACCTGTGCATGTTAACACAGAAGTAACCCCATTTTAAACCAACAGGGAGTTGTTTTATTTTTTCAAGGTTTATAAACCACTCACATAAAATATCAAAGCAGTGTGCAAAAAACCGAAATAAGCACCAAAAATAGCAGTAAAAAAGAAGCAGCAGCAATTAAAAATATCAGTCAGAAGAAGCTTGTTAAGTTGTGGGTGAACATATCAGGCGACACAGCGATTCTTCAAACAGCTCTTGTTTATTCACACGCCAGAACAGAACTGAACTGAAGGTCTCAGCCAGCCTGCTTATATAGAGCTCCAGTACAACGTAACTGTAACAACTTTCTGTAACTATCCAATCACTGAACGTCACTTTCGATCCCTTATTTGCATATGTGGACCTGAGTAAAAACTATCTACAGTATCGCCCTGCTGGCCCAGGGTGAGAACTTCAGTACATAACAAAGCTTGGGTAACTAAATAAAGAGTAGTAGATGAATTTGGACAAATGATGGATGGATGGATGGATGGATGGATGGATGGATGGATGGATGGAAAGAAGCCACTTGGGAAACTGATAAGGAAACAGCACCAGTTTCTCACCAGCATTTGCCACTCCCAGTTGCCGCTTCCCCCAACAGCCAGGGAAAGGCGATCCTGTTTGTGTGGGGTCCTGATCTGGATCATGTTCCTGATCAGAGTCCCAAGCAGAAGCTGTTTTAGGGCAGCACAACCGCTGTGGCCACACTGGGTGCCATGCTGCAGGGGGCGCCACAACAAAGCTGTAGAACAGAGCACATGGCACAAGATGCTGCTGAAATTTGAGAGCCCAAAGTCCGCCACTGTCCCAAGTGGCTGCTTTTCCTTCAAAATAAAAGTGGCAAACGTAAATATGCTTTTAAAAAATGTATGCGTAAGGAGACATAGTTCAGACCTAACTTTAGCTGTACCAGGCTGTTTTTTAAATAGAGCATTAATAAAACATGGACTAGAATGGTACAGGTGAGAGATTTCAGTAAAAACTTATTTAATATTTTTGCTTGTGAGAAAGCTATCATTGTCTGTTTATATAAGTAGTACATAAACATGAGAAGTGGTGTATCTCTGCTCAGCTTGGAGGGTTCCACTTAGGCTGTCAGATCACATAAAGTCAGTCAGCAGAAACCCTGGGAAGCTTGCCAGAAAGGCAAAGCTGTGCTAGGAATATATAACACAATTTCTAAATAATTCTCACTAGGCTGACCTGGCGACCTGAAATCAGCAGAATCATGATCATCAGACCTATTGTGCATACTTTTTTTTGCAAGGGGTGCTTAAATATGTTTCTTGTGTTCGTAAAGGCTAGAATTCACATTCTGTTCATAAATTGCTCTCTTCTTTCGATTCTGCATTAACAATATTCACTGATAATATATTCCAGATTAAGGCAGCAACCGTGAACACTAGGAAGTAAGTCCCACTGAACACAGTAAAATGTACTTCTGTTCTGAGTGAGCATGCACAGGTTTGAGATAACATGATCATGACTTGTCCAAGGTATCTCAGTGAACCAGTGCTTCAGATGAGTGGTATTTTGTCTACTGGATAATAATACCACTGGAGCTTGTTCTGCTATTTATGATTGCTTGGAAATTAGTCCAATGGCATAGGATTGTGCTGTGTGACTGATGCTACTAGTTGTGTGTGTGTGTGTGTGTGTGTGTGTGTGTAGATAGATAGATGATATAGATAGATAGATAGATAGATATAGATAGATAGATAGATAGATAGATAGATAGATAGATAGATAGATATAGATAGATAGATAGATAGATAGATATAGATAGATAGATAGATAGATAGGAGAGAGAGAGAGATGATAGATGGATAGATAGATGATAGATAGATAGATAGATAGATAGATGATAGATAGATATAGATGATAGATAGATATAGATAGATGATAGATGATAGATAGATGATAGATAGATGATAGATAGACAGACAGATAGATATGTACTACATCCCAGCAACAATGGTCAAAATTCACCAGCTAAGCTACTTCATTGGTTCTGTGAGCACACTAATACCGTACATAATGCAGCAAAAGGCTATATTTTTGCATGTGAAATACACATGCTCCAACCTTATAGCAGAGATGGTAAACCTGTGTCCCTCCAGATTTTGTAGGACTACAGTTCCCATCATCCTTGATCACTGTCTGTGCTGGCTAGGGCTGATATGAGTTGGAGTTCAACAACATCTAGAAGACACAGGTTCTCATTCCCTTCTCTGTAGTATAAGGCCTACACCCTCATATGGCTTTTGTTGCTCAGCAATGTCTCTTTCCTCTAAATAACAGCAGACAAAAAAAAGTGAGTAGGATACTCTTGCCTGTAGCTCCACTCCCACCCCTTAGTCACATCTCATAAGTACCTGGTGTGTGATGCTGCTTGTGGGCTTAGAGTAGGTGTGAAGAATCTCTGGCCCTCCAATTGCTGCTGAACTACAACTCCCATCAACCTTGGCATGCATAGCCGACGCCCAGAGGTGATGGAAGTTGTAGTTCAGCTACATCTGGAGGGCCAGAAGTTCCCCACACCTGCGTTAGAGCCTTGTGGGAGCCACTCCATGACTGCAGGCTAAGTAGATGGGAGAGCTACCCATAGCTTCATCCTTGGCCGTATTTGCTTTATACCACCTGGCCAGGTCTCATAATTCCTAAGTCACAATTGTTTGTTAAGTGAAAATTAGACTGAAATCCCAGCCTGTTCATTGCATCCTTAATTGTGCTTTCTCTGTCCTAGGTATTTGAGTTAGATTGTTTAAAACTAATAATTAGCCTGCATTGGCTAGCTAGACATTGTTTTTGTCCAAAGATGCATGTGCCTTTTTTTAGCTGCCTGGAAATCTAGCAATCTTTTAAAAGAGGCAATAACAGTAAGCAGCAGCTCCTCCTGTGACATCTAAAGCATGTGATTTTGCTAAGTGTAACTATCACTGACTTCTTCAATAGCTGGGATTGTCCATTAGCGCCAATGGCACTAACCCTAAATTACCCAATCAATATGCAGATTACACCAAGGACCTGGCAACTGGCAATCTGTGAGCTAAGACAATTTTGTCTGATCTTGGGACTGGTGGTAAAAGTTCAGCTTTTAAAAAGGCTTCTTGACTTTGCACATTATAGATTAAAAAAAACACACAGGAAGCACAACTGCTCCATAAAAACTTGGCGTAGATTTACACAACTTGTAACTGGAGAATCTGAATACAGTATTACATAACTCACTAGCCTTAACTTGTGGCTTGCAGTGTGCTTAACAACTCAATTGTTTTAGCATTCCCGCAGGCAAGCAAAAAAGTGTGGACGTTTACCAAGTCCCTGATGGGCCACCATACATGGCTGATAGGTCACAAGTTATGCAAGCCTGAGTTAGATATTCTCTTAATAGCCTGATCCCTCTAATTGCTAACCTCACGGGGTTGTTGTCTCTGTGGCACAAAGTCACATCCTAACCCCAGTTGCCTGGGAGTAAGCCACGTGGAATTAAATAGGACTTACTTTTGAGTAAGACAGGGTTTGGGTTGCACTATTAGGCGCACAGACCAAACAAGCACATGAAGTCAATATACAGGTTGGATTGAAATTTATAGTATGATCACCAAAGCCTATTTACAACTAGGTAGCTCTGCAAATCTAGGAGATGAACAAGTAGCTAAACTTTAAAAGAGTGTGTGAGTTCTCTGGGCCAATGTGAATGTAACTGATCCAAGTCAGTATGGCTTTTGTCGGGCAGCAATTTTTCTGATCCCAGAGGCCAGAAGATGTTGGTCTTTTATCTTTCCCCATACCCTTTTGGTAAAATGTTTAATTATCTGCCATCCTATATATAATTTTTAACATAATACTAAACATACTTCTGGTGCATAATTGTGCAAATATGAGGATAAAAGACTTAGGAAAATGCTTTCTGGCATTTGAGTGTCCTGTAGCATAATTAAAACAAGGTTCTTGTGCAAGCTGTGGTGTCTGCCGTTAGCAATTTGGGTTTAGCAAAATTATTAATCCAGAATCAGGCAAGGAGACAAAACCATCATCTTTCTTCAAAAATGGCAGTTCCATAGAACAGAGATGTGTGCAAAAGGAGGAAGCGTAATATTTTGAAATGTGCCACTACAAGGTCACATGTTTGTCCATCCACCTGCATATTTGACCTATTTGGCTCCCTTTGTTTAAATTCAGTCAGAGCAAAAAGTAAAGAGCTCTTAATATTTCGGTCTACTGCAGGTGTTGAGAAGCAAGAACAAGGACAGAAGCACATGTTGGCAGAAAGTTCTTTATCCTCCCTTCCCTTTCCCTTTTGAGGCTCTAGCCAAAGCTCTCTGATCCTTATCAGCAGCTTGCAGAGCCTTTCGGATGAAGTCATCCAGGAAGTTTAATCAACCCGGTATCATTGTCACTACATCCTAGACATTTGTGTAGTAGAACTCTGCCTGCCACAGTGATCTAACTTATGACACCAGCCAGAACATCTGTTTAAAAACTTACTACATCCAGGCACATGTCCCTTTGACTGAGTTGCTTATTCCCTCTCACAATAATGTTGCAAAGCATCAGCCATGTAGAAGAGAATATAAGCAATGAACATTTAACAGAACATTGTATGTATTCTAGCCTTTGGTTTAACATATTCCATGCACACTTTAGGGAAGGCACTATATTACTCACATACTTTGCATTAAGAAGGTTTTACGTTCAATTCCGGGCACCACCAATTAAAAGGATCAGGTGATGAAAAAGACTTCTGAGACCCTGCAAAGTTTCTGCCAGTCAAGAGTAAGCACTGGGCTGGAGGGACAAGAAGTCTGACCTGCAATATAAGGCAGCTTCCTATGTTCCACATTCTGTAAAGGTGCCCTTTACATGTTTGCATAATTATAATAGGTAAAAAAAAAGAGGTAAAGGTAAAGGACCCCTGGACGGTTAAGTCCAGACAAAGGCAACAATGGGGTGCAGCACTTATCTCACTTTTCAGGCCAAGGAAGCCAGAATTTGTCAACAAACAGCTTTCCAGATCATGTGGCCAGCACGACTAAACCGCTTCTGGTTCAACGGGACACTGTGATGAGTGCCAGAGCACACGGAAATTCCGTTTACCTTCCCGCCACAGTGGTACCTATTTATCTACTTGCCCTGCTGTGCTTTCGAAATGTTAGCTTTGCAGGAGCTGGGACAGCGGATTTGAACCGCTGATCTTCCAATCAGCAAGCCCGAGAAGCTCAGGCACCTTTGCACAATTATAATATTTGGCTGTTAGCCTTATTAAGTTATTTCTCCCCCACCTGTGGGTCAGTGTGATCACTACCAATGCCCCTTTCTGATAAATAAACCGAAGCCCTTCAGATTCTTCTCTTGGACATTATATCTGGAAGCATCATCAGGAACAACTCAAACTGTGGATCAGCACAGAAGGGAAGCCAGCGATTGAAATATTCATACCGCTGGTTTGCTTATTAAATTATGCCTTAGCATGAACATACAAGCATGAGGGTTCTCAGAGATGAGACTGCGGCCACTGTACTCCTCCCCTGTCTTTCTACTGCTGCACTGCAGAGAGTGAAGCCATGGTTTGGTTTTGTGTGGTGTGTCTTCCATAGCCAGGGTAGTGGTTTGTCTCCTCCAGACAAACCGTGGAGTATACCCCATAGAGCAAACCTTGGTTACCTCTTGTGAAGCAAGACAAACCATGAGTTTGGATTTGGATGAGATGATAAGCTGAGCCACAGCAGCACAGCAGCATGAAGACTAGGGGAGGAGATCTCTTCTTCAGAAGCTCACGTTTATGCTAAGCCATAGTTTGGCCTAGTGCTAAGTACAAACGAGCTCATAGTTTAATACTACTCTTAAGTTTGAAATATAATTTGCATGGTACTCTTTTCTCAGCGGTGAAGTTATGTGACAGCTAAGAAATTTCAACTTCATCTATAGTGAGTGACATTTTATGGCCGCAATGAATTCCATATTTTATTTCACAGCAGTGAAAGAGACTTCCATGCTGGGTATAGATAACTAGAAGTGCCTCTGATCTCATAAAATAATAAGTAAAATGTCAAGGAACTTAACAATCAACACATCATTTTCCTCCTTACTTTTCTGCTACTGCATAACGTTAAGCAATGCATCATTAAACCAAATAAATGTAAATGTCTGAGAGGAAAATCTTAGTAAGGTTTGACAGTCCCATGATAGTTGATCATGTGGGGCTTAAATATGTAATCCTCCCTATTTAAGGAGAATTGCCTCTGTAGGACATCAAATGAAAGCAAGTAAATGAAAATAATAAAATATATATAATATGACATTAGGCTGACCCAGATTCAGTCAGGTTTTCAGTAGACTTTAGTTAGCCAGGTGCTTTAAATTGTAGATGTTTAGAATTGTGTTCTGTTCTGTTTCAATATTTGGGGGCTTTTGTTTTGCCTTGGAGTATTTTTGTTATGCATATTGCTGATTTTAAATTGTTGTGTGAATTCATTTTCTTAAAACTGTTGTATACCATTTTGTGGAAATAAAGCGTTACTTAACATCCCATTGTTTTCAGTGGGTTTCCTCTAAGCACGACTAAGTCTGGATCCACTCCCAAAACAATACTTGTTTTTATGACTGTAACTACGTTTTACTTATCTTAGTAACTCTACATTGTATTGTTAAATCTTGCCTTGGGACCTTATGGTGAAAGGCAAGTAAGAAATCTAATGGTGATGCTGATAATCACCATCATTTTAACTTTTGAATTGTCACACACCACCCTGAGTGGCGTGAGATTCCAGGAGCATACCCAGGGCTTGCTTTCCTTTATGGTACATGGTTTATTTACGCATAGTATATGCAACCTGAGCCTACAATGGAAAAGCTCACAGCATTAACACCCCAAAAGGGTCTTGCTTTTCCAATAGCCACTGCTTTGGATTCAAACAGAAATCAGTCATGGTTCTGACCCTCTGGCTTCCCAGCCTGCTGCTTTGATTCCACCTCACATGACTACACTCTCCACTCTTGCCTTTGTGTTCCTAACTACCAGGTAGTTTGAGGGAGCTGGGCCCTACCCATTTGTCCTCTGGCACAGAACCACTTCCTTTGATCCCTTAATAGCCCATTACCTAGGCCAGGGGTCGGCAAACTACGGTCCCCAGGCCGGATCAGGCCTGCCAGGGTTCTAAATCTGGCTCACCCGGCCATTTAAGAACCTGCCACAAAGCCAAGACTCTCCGTGACGGTGATGGGAGGAAGAGGCCGAGTAGCGACGGCTCTGCCAATGAAACACCACACCTGGTTTACCTCAGCGCGGGGACGTCTCTACCAATAAAATGCTGCGCCTGGTTTACCTCAGCGTGTGGACATCTCTCCCAAGCAAACGCCGCGCTGTGCTGAGGTAAACCAGGTGCGGTGTTTTATTGGCAGAGCTGCTGTTGCTTGGCCTCTTCTTCCTGCCACCACCACCTTGGTGCTCCTGTGGCTGCTGCCGCTCTGCGTCCCTGGAGGAGGACAGCTGGCCCAGGCTAGGGCTCAGCAGGGCTGCCGCTGCTGTGCTCCCATTGGTGGCCAACGTGATGATGGAGGATGATGAGGCCGGTGGCAAAGTGGCCCAGGCGGCGGCCTTCACCTCCAGGGAGAAGGAGGACAAAGGGGCAAAAACGCCCGCAAGGGGCGGCAGCTTCAGGGAAGGAACCAGCTTGTCCTTGTCTCCGTCTCCATGCTCCATGCTCCTTGAAGAGGTGCACTGGGCAGTGTGCCAGTGTGCAGCTCTTGGCCAGCTCCTGAAGGCTCCCAGCTCCCAAGGCACCCAGCTCCCACGAGCACGCCAGCCCACTCTCCAAAACTTCCTGTCTGGCCCCCGACAGTGTCTGAGGGACAGTGAACTGGCCCCCTGTTTAAAAAGTTTGAGGGCCCCTGGCCTAGGCTATCACCTCACCAGGGAGCTAGTCTAGCTTTTCCAGGAATTTGAATCCTGGAATCCAGGAATTTGAATCCTTGCTTACTAGTTTGATTTTCTGTCTCTGTCTGTTTCTTCTTCTTCATTCTCTAGCTGTATCCCCTCTCAGGTAACCCCTCCTGCCTCAGAATTTCCAGTCAGAATGGACTTTCCGGCTCAGATTCTGTCTTTGCACCTGCCTCTTGGTTTTTAAATTGACTATCCTGCCATTGTGCTCCACTACTTCATCCAGCCTCAGTCCCAGTTGTACTGGATCTTGCACTTCATCAGTCTTTCAAATGTTCAGCTGCCTACGGGCCAGTGCTGACAGCTGATATATGTGCAGGCTTTTCCTATAGTTACTATCTGCCAAAGTGGTTGTGTCAGGAGGGTCTAAATCAACGGCTGAAGCAAACAGCTAAGTGGCTGGAGTGTAGCAAAGGTCAATATGACCAAACAAAAACGGCAAAACTTAGGCATTTTGATATACAAGAGTAAATATATTCTGAACGCTTAATTGGTATCAACTAATTAGTGCTTTTAGTGCATAAAGTTAGGGAACTGGCACACTAGAACAACAAAGTACACTGTTTATGCAACATATTTAATGGGGATTCCATTGATTATTGTTATTTTCTCGTATAAGTCACCTTCGGAAGTTTTGCATGTTGATGGGGCTCACCAGTAGCTTTTTGTTGTATCTATAGGAAAACACAGCTTAATTTCCTTTTTTTGAAATTAAGCCTGAAATAGGATTTAAAGCCTGATCAATTTCCATAGAACTGAAGAAAAACATTAGCTTGCTGGGGGAGATGCAGGAGAGTTCTTGTTTATACCTTACTGGACCAGGAGGTGCATTTTTGCTACTGAACACCTATCAGGTCTTACAACAAGAGCTGTGCTGTGCAACATATATCTGGATTCAGCAAACTAGCCTTTGTTATGTGTGGGAGCAGAAGGGGGGGGGGGCACTCCACATCATCTTTTCAGTTGTCACGGAAGCCAGAAAGGCCTATTGTTCCTTGCATTACAGTTTTGGTTTTTACACTGAAAGTAATCACCCAGGAGTGCCCGGGGCTCTGTTGGGCTGAATGCGCACTGTCTGCCCACAGTGGAAACACAAGTACCTTGCTGATTACTGATGTTTTAACAATTGCTGGCTCTAGTGAGAACGATACAGCTGTCTGATGACGGGAAATGTCGGAAGCCTATGGCGGGTTGTCTCCCAATAAGTGTGATTGACCTTGAGGGCTATTTGCATCCTGTTCTAGATGGCTGCCTTAACTGGGTCATAGTCGAACATCCCACGTAGAACAGGAAAGGCAACTTGACAGCCCTCTTTTGTGAATTGTTCCCAGCAACATTTTAATCTGCTCAAAAACTACAGGCAATACAGTTGCTGCTTTTATCAGCTACATTGTTCTGCTAATACCTAGTGAGAACAAGATAGGACTGGATCATTCTGTCGGAAGGCTTAAATTTTGCAGTGCCTTACTTGAAACAGCTTGTTTAATAATGGAGCTTAGATTTGCAAGCTTTTTGACTTCAAACTTCTTTAGAATGCAGATTTTGTTTTATCTCTTCTTTTTCACTACTGAATGAAAGAAGATTTGAAATCACAGAATGTAGACATGAGGATTTTTTTGTTTTGTTAACATTACAAGAGGCAGGGGGAACATAATCATATTATAGGCTTGTCCTACCTCATTTCCTGTGTGCAGCTGATGTAACAGTGCATGTTCACAACTTGGGAAGGGTGACTCTCGCATGTGACTCTTGATAATCCCAGACAATTTTTAATGTGGGGCCCAACATTTAATGTAACACTGCATTCAGTATGTCTGAAAAGTGGGGAAATGTACCGTATTTTTCGCTCTATAAGACGCACCAGACCACAAGACGCACCTATATCTGTCTTCAGACAAATCTGTCAAGGGGTGTTGGCATTTACATGTGGATGTCACGGTTCACCATTTTGGACATTATTTATAAAATATGTATTGTTTTGTGGGTGTGTTTTATATCTATATGTATAGATATAAGAGAAGGGGGGGTACAACTTTAAAAATAAATGTGCAGTACAACATGTGGATAAAAGGCTGGATAAAAGTACTACCTACATTAGAAATGAAGTAGTGAGGTTTAGGACCTAAGTCTGGGGGTAAGGCCAGGCATGGCCAAACTTGGCCCTCCAGATGTTTTGGGACTACAATTCCCATCACCCCTGACCACTGGTCCTGTTATCTAGGGATGATGGGAGTTGTAGTCCTTATAGAGGGCCAAGTTTGGCCATGCCTGGGGTAAGGCAATAAGGCTTTGGCCATGCTGCTTAAACTTTTCTCAAGCACTTGATCACAAGTTAAATCATGTTCCCCCCCCCCGCCTAGTTAACATGCTTTAGAATTGCCCTTCAGTCAAAGAGACAAATTCATACCAGCAAATCAACTGGGGGGGGGCTCATCTATACAGTTGCAAAGAAAACGTTTTAAGTGTTTTTTTAAGTGCAATATACAATGTGACACTAGATGTCGATGATGAGCCTTATGGAAAATTCAACGTATTTTTAAAAACGCTTTAATTTTTTTTAATCAGAATGGTTTTTATATGTGTCTAGAGTCCACCTGGGATAGCCACCGCTGGCTGTGGTAGTGTATGTTAAATGACACCGTTGTTGTTTTTTGTTTGTTTTTCCCAAAGATCCGTGTGCACAACGGGTTTCTTCCTACCCTAAACAGAAGTCAACACAAGACCTTTTCAGTGGATTTGCATATGTTGAGATCAGGGCCGGATTTAGGTTTGATGAGGCCCTGAGCTACTGAAGGTAATGGGGCCCCTTATGTGTGATATTTTAGGGAGCAGGCTAGCAGGCGGGGTCCATTACTTACATCATAGGAGCCTATACAACACAAAACCCTGTTGCTGTATGTAGGTTTTATTTTATTTGTTTTTTATCTTATATTTTGGAAATCTACATCCAGTTGTTGTTTTTCTTTAATTTTTTTGGGGGGGCCCCAAGAGAGTGGGGCCCTAAGCTATAGCTTGTTTAGCTTATACGTAAATCCGGCACTGGTTGAGATAACTCATCCAGAAATATTTCCAGATATGTTGTGGTATGATCTGGAGTAGAATGGAATCATAGGATAGGTTGGGCACAGGAAGATCTCTTGAAGAGGTCAACTCATTTAGAATAAAACTCTTTAAATCTATACTGAGCTTCCCCGTGAATTGGACTACTTGCACAGACTGAAACAGTCCAGAGATGTGCACAGTTAACTAACTCTGTGCACTCAGTGGAACTTTAAACTTATTTTTCTTTCAAAAGGAGGTTCCTGCTCCCTCCTGTTCCCCTCCTTGTGTTGACTGGCAAGCCAGACATTATGAACCTTGGGAGCATGTTAAAGGCTGTTTACAGGTTAGCAAGGAGGGTCTACCTTTAAAATAAGTCAAAAGGCATGTGTCAGGGAACTGCCATCTAAAGCGCCGGGGGCGCAAAGGCTCACTGAGGTTGAGAGAGGAGTAGCAGCGGAAGAGGGAACCAGTAGAGGGCGAGCAAGAACTCCAAGGGAAAGTGAGTCGGAGGGATGGCTCAGAGACGCTTCCAGCGAAAACAGTGGGGAGGTCTCAGGACCTCCTATAGGGACACCCACACCTCGCCGGAAACTGTCACGCCGAGAGGCCAGACGACGTGTTTCCGTTAAAGAGCTTTTATGTTGGAAAAGATTCCGAAAGCAGCCACTTTCGGATTCTACTAGTGATTGACGCAGCCATGCTGGAGGGGCTCCGTCACAGGCAGAGGTTTGAAAACCTGATCAAACTCTGAGGGACTTGCATTTTACGCACAAGCAGCTCATCGTCCCATCACAGCAATCCGAAAGTCACCGAAAGCCAGCTTGTGCAGGGAGAAGCATCATGAGCAACCCAGCCGGAACCGGAGGAGCAGGAGCAGCTGAAGGGGGTCCAAGCCTGGAAGAAAGGTACAGGGCGTTGGAGATCCAGTTGGCGCTGCAAACGGCGAGGCTTGAGGAGAGGAGGGCTCAGGATGCAGAAAAGGGAAAGGAGAAAACCACCCCGCTCGCCAGAAAGGTACCAGGATTGGTGCAGAAATTCGGGGGGGATCCCAGGAACTATCATGCCTTTAGAACAGAGATGCAATACGCTCTAAACTTGCAGTTTGATGACTTCCCCGACGAGGAATCGCGAGTGGCTTTTGTGATTGGCCATCTCGAATCCGGGGCGAAAGATTGGGTTAGACCCCTGATGGCAGCGAATAATGAGATCCTAAAGGACACGAGGAAGTTTTTTCGTGCCATGGACCTGATGTTTTCCAGCGATATTGAGCAGGGGGTGGTGCGAAGGCAGTTAATGGCTTGCCAGCAAGGAAGCAGATCTGTCCGTGAGTACTGGACTGAATTTACTATGCTGATTCATAAATTGGGGTGGGACCTATCGGCGGAGCCCATCCAAATGCTTTTCGAAGAGGGGCTTTCTTCAACCGTCAAAGATGAGCTTTCCCGGGGGCCCAGGGCGGAGTCTATGGATCAGTTAACCAAATCTGCGCTGTCCATAGGAGCGCGCCAGGAGGCGAGGGCTTTGGAAAAGCGGGAAGGGAAAGGAGACCGTTGGAGGGAGTTCCGCATTCCAGACATTCCAGAGCCACCTTTCCCGCCGGCAGAGCCGATGGAAGTTGGAACAGCGCGGGCGCGCGCAGTTTCAAATCCCAGTGAAGGGCGGAAGAAGGAGGGAAAGAGCGCCAAGAGATGTTATCTCTGCCAACAGCCAGGGCACTTTGCCAGAGTCTGCCCACAAAGAAAGGAATGGCAAGGGATGGCAGGAGCTGTTGGGGGAAAGGAAGAGGAAGGCAAGGAGCAAGTAAAAGCCAACGCCTGGCTGCCACCGTCGGGGCACAGCAGCCAGGCCAAAGAGCAGTGAAAGTGCCCACGCCGGAACCTCCCAGACCCGCTTTAGTGATAGAGGTGTTACTAGAACTGCCAAACGGACACCCACTAAAGATCAAGGCGCTTTTGGATTCAGGCAGCTCCTGTAATTTCATGAGTAAGGAGTTTGCAGCTGAGCATCAGATACAGACCATCCCTTTAAGTAACCCCTTGCAGGTGACTACGATTGACGGCAGAGAGCTGTTGGGGGGAGAAGTTAGCCAACAGACTGTCCCGATGATAATGAGGGTGGCAAGGCACACCGAACAGATAGCGTTTAATGTGGCCATCCTGGGAGGAGCGCCCATCATTTTGGGGATGAGCTGGCTGGCGCTACACGATCCGCTAGTGGGCTGGCATCAGAGGGTGGTCTCCTTTGGGTCAGCGCATTGCCTAGAACACTGCAAGGAGGGGAAGGTTTCGGGAGGAGACAGAGTCACCCTAGCCGGGATGGAAGTAATGGACAAAGGGAAGGTGCCCCCGCAATACGCAGATCTGAGCAACGTATTCAGCGAAAGGGAAGCAGACAAACTGCCACCGCATAGACCCTTTGACTGTCAAATCAACCTACTCCCTGGGGCCCAACTCCCAGTAGGCAAGCTGTACGCCATGTCAGACAGGGAGATGCAGGAGCTGAGGGAGTTCATTGACAAAAACCTGAAGCGAGGTTTCATCAGAGAGTCCCGAGCGGTGGGGGGCAGCCCAGTGTTTTTTGTGGACAAAAAGAACACAGACAAACCGAGACTGGTGTGTGACTTTAGGGCCCTCAATGCAGTGTCGGAGCCCCTGGCTTTCCCTATGCCCCGAATTGATGACATTTTGACCAGAGTAAGGAAGGGAAAGATTTTTACAAAGCTGGACCTGCGGGGGGCGTACAATCTGATACGCATAAGGAAGGGAGATGAATGGAAGACCACCATGTTTACCCCTTTGGGAGCCTTTGAATACCTCGTTATGCCCTTCGGTCTACAAGGGGGCTCCGCGTGTTTTCAAGCTTTTATAAACCACGTTCTGGGACCTTTGCTCTACAAGAATTGTGTGGCCTTTTTAGACGACGTGTTGGTGTATTCGGAAGATGAGGAACAGCATGTGAGGGACGTTCGAGAAGTGTTGGGCAGGCTGCAAGCCAACCAGCTGTGGGTGAAACTGGAGAAGTGCCAGTTTCATACCAAGGAGGTGGAATTCCTGGGGTACCGCTTGTCAGACAAGGGATTGGCCATGGATCCAGGCAAGGTCCAAGCGGTACTGGAATGGAAGACACCGAAGACCAAGAAGGACGTGCAAAGATTCTTGGGGTTTGGGAACTTTTATCGGAAGTTCATCAAGAACTTTGCCCACTTGACGGCGCCCATCACCGACTGCCTCAGCAGCAAGAAGAAATTTGTTTGGACGGTAGAGGCGGATCGAGCCTTTGAAGAACTGAAAAGGGCTTTCGCCTCGGAAGAACAACTTCTGCATGTGGATTTACGAAAACCCATGAGAGTGGAAACCGATGCATCCGACCGGGCGGTAGGGGCGGTCCTTCTTCAACCGGGGAGGAGTGCGTCGGAGTGGAGACCGTGTGCCTTCTTCTCGCGGAAGCTGAATAAATCCGAGAGGAATTACACGGTGTACGACAGGGAACTACTTGCCATTCACGAAGCATTCCGGAGGTGGAGACATTTATTAATTGGGGCACAACACAAGGTGCAAGTGTGCACCGACCACAAGAATTTAGAGTATTGGAGAACAGCTCGAGTGCTCAACCAACGACAAGTGAGATGGGCACAGGAATTCTCCAAATTCAACTTTGAAATTTGTTATGTGCCAGGCCCAGAAAACGTCAGGGCGGACGCGCTCTCACGCAAACCAGAGTATTGGGAAGGGGAGGGGGTGATCGAAGAGAGACATGTCATCCCTGAGGACCGCTGGGTGTGTGGGGCGGCGCTGGTGGGGCAACGAGAACTGGTAGAGGAAACGGAAAATGATGAATATGCCCAGGATAAGCTCAGAGGTCTCAGGGGGGAGGGCGAGAGTCCCGGAGGTTTTGAGGAAAGAAATGGGGCATTGTATTACAAAGGGGCACTGTATATACCCGAAGGTGAATTGAGGGGGAGAGTACTCAAGCAGTTGCATGATAGCCCCACGGCGGGACATTTTGGACAACACAAGACCATGTGGTTGGTTACCAGGGAATTTTGGTGGCCTAAGGTGAGGGAAGATGTAAGGGAGTATGTAAGAGGGTGTGACCAATGTCAGCGAGCCAAAGGGGAAAGAAGGGCGCCGGCAGGGTTATTAGAACCATTACCCACACCAGAACGGCCTTGGGAAGCGATATCAATAGATTTTATGACGGATCTGCCAAAGTCCAAGGGGAAAACAGCCATCATGGTAGTAGTAGACCTGTTAACTAAGATGTGCCACTTTGTAGCATGCTCACATGCAGTCACAGCAGAAGAAACAGCGAAGTTGTTTGTAGAACACATCTTTAGGTTGCACGGGGCTCCCTTGAGGGTGATCTCAGATCGCGGCAAACAATTTACTTCCAGGTTCTGGAGGAAGCTCATGAGCTTGCTGCACGTGGAAGTCAATTTTTCAACTGCCCGGCACCCTGAAACCAACGGGCAGGCGGAAAGAGCAAATGGCATTCTTCAACAATATCTGAGGTGTTATGTCAATGACAGAGAGAACGATTGGGTCGAAAAGTTGGCGTTGGCAGAATTTGCCTACAATAATGCGGAGAATGTGTCCACAGGGATGAGTCCCTTTTTGGCTAATTACGGGTGTCACCCCAGGGCATTTCCAGGGGAAGGAGGGGAGAGATGGAGCGTCCCAGCGGCTGAACATTTTGTAGAAGAGATGGAAGCGATCCATCATCAGCTCCAGCTCAACTTAGAAAGGGCTAAGGCACAATATAAGAAGCAGGCAGACAAGAACAGAAGGGAAGGTGAAACCATAAGGGTGGGGGATCAAGTGTGGTTGTCAACCCAAGGGTTGCCGTTCAAAGGGGGTTGTAAGAAATTGAGGCCCAGAAGATTGGGACCCTTTGAGGTCATTCAGCAGGTCAACCCGGTAGCTTTCAAACTCCGATTACCCAACCACATGAAATTGCACCCAGTGTTCCACAGGTCGTTACTGTCACCATACAGGGGGGGACGTGAAGGGGAGTACGTCAGGGGACCAGCCTTGGAAGAGAGGGAACGCCGCAACCATGTAGCGGAAATCCTCGATTCCAGGTGGAAGGGAAATCAGGTGGAGTATTTGGTGGCGTGGGAAGGGGAACCGGAGTCAGAAAACACCTGGGTAAGTGCAGAGGAAGTCAATGACGAGGTTTTAACAGAAACGTTCCACCAAAGGTTCCCGAGGAAACCTCAGCCGATAGCAAGGTTTAGGAGGGAGTATTTCGGCACCACCGATGAGGAAGAGGAAATGGAAGGGTTCGCGGAGTCGGAGTTGGAAGAGGGAGTGGACTCCGATGACGAAGATTACCGAGAGAGTAGGAACAGCAACAAGTGGAGGGAAGTGTTCGCGACGTCGGAAGATGAGGGAGGTTCTTTCAGGGGTTTTACCTCCTCACCGCCAGTAGGGGAGGAGACGGGAGGGGGTGAAGGGGGCCCTGGAGGGGAGGTGGATGTCAGGGAACTGCCATCTAAAGCACCGGGGGCGCAAAGGCTCACTGAGGTTGAGAGAGGAGTAGCAGCGGAAGAGGGAACCAGTAGAGGGCGAGCAAGAACTCCAAGGGAAAGTGAGTCGGAGGGATGGCTCAGAGACACTTCCAGCGAAAACAGTGGGGAGGTCTCAGGACCTCCTATAGGGACACCCACACCTCGCCGGAAACTGTCACGCCGAGAGGCCAGACGACGTGTTTCCGTTAAAGAGCTTTTATGTTGGAAAAGATTCCGAAAGCAGCCACTTTCGGATTCTACTAGTGATTGACGCAGCCATGCTGGAGGGGCTCCGTCACAGGCAGAGGTTTGAAAACCTGATCAAACTCTGAGGGACTTGCATTTTACGCACAAGCAGCTCATCGTCCCATCACAGCATGTGAAATAATGGAAAAGACTGTGGTATTTAAAAAACAAAAACCTCCATTAATTATGGAACTGTACAATTCTATAGGTGAAAAACATAGCAGTGGGATCTTTCATATATGTTTCTTGTGAGTTAGCAAATGAACGACCTATTTATTGAAAGTGTTATATTCTATTACACATTTAAAAGAGCATTCCATACTTGCTTTTATGACAGTGAAGACAGCATTTCAACCAAGCAACACAGTGGGACAAATATTAAGCTATGCTGTCTGATTCATTATAGGAACACCTGCAGCAACTCTGCCTCACTGACTTCACACATTGTCAACAATTCTCACCATAAAAACCTATTTTGGGGAGTTTATATGGCTGCATCTATAATTTGCTTTAGGCTTCGATGACACTTGTGAAATGTGTGGGAAGAAACTACAGTGCTGGTTTGTTTTTTTCCTAACTAATGTTCTGACTATTTTGACTTTGTGAAAACCAAACAGAAAAATGAAGTGAACTTATTTTGGGGTTGGGAGTTAGACTTATGACTGCAATATGAAATTTAGCAAAATAAGAGTTTATAGTCTGGTTCAATTGCATTTGCATTAATTCCTAAAAGTCATATTTGAATAATGCTATTGTTAATTATCATTGTTTGTTTAATTGTGCTTTTTACCATGTAGGTCTCAAAGCAGCATAGAACAATAAAATATATAATATAAAAAATTTAAAACATAAATTAAACCTCCAAAATTTAAAACCTCAAGGATTTAAAATAGAAAAAGCATGTATCTCAAAGGTTAAAAAAAATCTAGTTATTGGAAGCTTCATTATTTACTATTAAAAAGGACTTTTGCATATACTTTATAGCCAACTGAAAGAAATCTTACAACATTTGCTTGTGGTTATGCAATGTATGTATATAATGCAAAATTCCTGAGGAATGCGTATGTACTATGCACAAGGTAATGTGTATTGCGCTTTCTTCAAACTCATGATAGCATGATAAACACACATTGCGGAGGAGCGAGGAGCTCTTTATGGTTTTAGCTCCTGTAGTGCCTGAAGCCTTCACATTTCTACTAGTAGATAGTCACAGTTGACCTAATTCAGCCTTGACAATTGCTGATATAGGCAGTTGGAGGAGCTGTCCGAGGTAGGGGTGGGCGGCACCACTTTGTGGTGGTTCCGGTCTTACTTGGATGAACATTTCCACAGGGTAATGCTTGGGGAGGGACGCGGGTGGCGCTCTGGGTTAAGCCACAGAGCCTAGGACTTGCCGATCAGAAGGTCGTCGGTTTGAATCCCCGTGACGGGGTGAGCTCCCGTTTCTCGGTCCCTGTTCCTGCCAACCTAGCAGTTCGAAAAAAGCACATCAAAGTGCAAGTAGATAAATAGGTACCACTTTGGCGGGAAGGTAAAAGACTTTTCCGTGCACTGTTCTGGTTCGCCAGAAGCAGATTAGTCATGCTGGCCATATGACCTGGAAGCTGTACACCGGCCAATAAAGCGAGATGAGCGCCGCAACCCCAGAGTCGGCCACGACTGGACCTAATGGTCAGGGGTCCCTTTACCTTTACTTTTAATGCTTGCGGAGGGCTTTTTGGGCCTTCAACATGGGGTTCCTCAGGGCTGGATTTTATTATGTATTTTGTGTTCTCATTTTGTATTTATATGTTGTGAACCGCGCTGGATCTTTGGATGAAGGGTGGTAGACAAATAATAACAATAACAACAATAATTAATAAGGGAGCCTGTCACCTCTGCTTCTTGACTGGAGATGGCATTAGCAATGTATCTGAGTGCATGAGGGAGAACAGTAGCAAATCAGTCCTGAGACTACAGATGGAATGACGCAGAGGTTTTTTTGGCCTGCTAGAAAACTAATGGGGGAACAGGATTTGTTGGACTGTTAATGCTGTGAAACCTCCATCTTCTGCTTAGCCTTGTTAATATCAGCAGAGAGACCACACCTAACCCCCCCCCTCCAGAGTAGCTCCTTATATTATGATGAGTATGATGGGAGCATTTTAACTACCTGCAAAAACAAAGGGTGGGGGGAAACAAAGCTACAAAGAGGAAGCCAAATAAAATTCAAGGAGAATGCAGGAGAGCACCGAACATATTAGGATACGAGGAGATAAAACAAATATTTGGATGGAGCTTCTGCAGCTTTTGTATTATTAAACACATCTACCATTTAGAAAGCCTTCTCTTTCACATGCTTGAGCTTTCTGAAATTCCCAAGGAATCCAGCTGAGTCTACTTCAATGCCTTTCCTGAAGGCAGACTGTCAAATTGCTATTCTTCTTATAGAACAGGTGGTGTTAAAGTGTGGCTGAGGGAGGCAAATGTACACCTTGAAGAGCTTTATTTTGTTTCTCGCTCAAGGGACCATTTCAAGGTCGGTATCAAAACTGCGAATATTTTTTGTTTCTAAGCTGCATTGCCAATATGACTATTTTTGTCTATGTATAAGGAAACAATCCTGACTCAATAGAAACAATGATAAAAATATAACATTTTAAAGTATCTATGCCAGCAACAAAAGCACTTGGAGTTCATTTCCTATAGCTGTTTTTTCAATGATCACTTGAGTTGTTAAAAGCCAAGGTATCTGAGCTTTCTTTCACCTGAAACAGAGAAGTCTCTAGATATCATTGTTTAATTTAAGGCATTTCTATTCTGCCCTTCAATTCAAGGTTGGGAAGAAAAGCTTTAAAAAACTTACGAGTTTCTCCTCAAGGTTCAAAAAAAAGGAAGAGGTTTCCATAGCTCTCTTTTTGTAGCTTTCAGATCTCGTGGTTTTAAGCCTGTTTCATATTTTTGACTGCTAGACTGGGATCCAAGTGAGAATAACCGCAATGAGGGACTGAACTGTACACCTCTCCCACCCCCTAAGTTTCAGAAGGATGCATAAAGATCTACACTCAACTGCTCAAATATTCTCTATGATGTTTTCTGTCCATCCTGAAATAATAGATGGCCATGAGATGGACAATTCTCTACCCCATCACACTTCTTCTTCCATAGAAGCATAGCTGATCATACCAAGCCAGACTCTTGCTCCATCTAGCTTAACATTGACTATATTCACTGGCAGTTAAGGGAAGAGTCCCTCTCAGCACTACCTAAAGATGTTTGGGAACTTCTGCATGTGAGGAGGTGCTCCACATACAGAAGGTTAGCCAAAATGACTTTAAAAGTTTTCAAATTTGACCCGTACTTTATTATTCTTTTTATTGAAACCAGTGGGATCGGAAACCGATTAAACTGGACTGCATTACTCCCAAATATTTTAAGTCATTAAGTCATCACTGTGCTGCCACATTTAGAAGACTGCATGCTTTTGCTCAAGATTGTATGATATGGAGTAGTAACTACTCTTGATTGGTAGTCGCAATCACAAATATAGTTCAAAGTGCCCACCCTTTATCCATAAGAACGTGGGGGCGAGGGGAGGATTTATTTTTATTACTCCCTGCCCATGGTGGATGTGAGCAAAGCAGAAATGAAAATTGTTTAGATGGAGGTCACTGATGTTTGCTAAGTAACCATGAATATTATTTGTTAAGGTTTGGATTATAAATCCTCTGGGCAAGAGACATGGGATGTTTGTATTCTGTATGAGATCAAATATGTTGGGGGACACTCAATAATAGTGCCCACAAATACAGTTTTGCAGATGAAACACAGCTCTCTTTGATTTCCTAACAGGCAGGCAGAAAATTAAAAAGGAATTGTATTGACTTTTGCAATTATTATTTTTAAAAGTCCAACAGCTGGCACACCCTAGAGAAACAACCTGTTTTGGTACACAAGAAACAAATGGAATCACCATGTACTACAAACAATTGCATGTATTGCAAACAATTGCTTAGTGCTGTCCTATGTTATCAAATGTGTTGAAAGATGGACCAGGTGCTTCTTGGCCTCCTACTGTTTTGCCCAGGAGAAATGTATTGTTCTGTCCCCATAAGAGTGAGGCCATGCCTGGGGCAACCTGCATTCCTTGCAGCTAACCAATGCTCTAAAACTGAATCTTCTATAGTGTTAATACATTGCAGCTGTGTATCCATCCTCATCCCTGACTTTCTTTTGAAATTATGCAGATGTTGTACTTTTTACCTCCTTCATCGCAAAATGGTGGCACTTAATCAATGCATTTGGATTATGCTCTGCAATATATGGTGTGCCTAATCTAATTTTAATTAATTTAAAGAAATATTAGGAGCAGGAGTGCACATAAACATTGTCAGAGATTTTCTGCAGCATTCCCCTCTGCTTGAGTGACAAGCTATTATTTAAAGTTGTGAATCTGCAGAAGGTGAACAGTGACTTATATCACTGCCAGTGCCGGACAGGGGTCTCAAATTTCAGCAGCATCCCGTGTTACGCCAAAATTTGGAGCTCCCCTGACTCTCGTCTTCCATTCTATGTTGCAACTGAAGCCCTTGAGTTTCTGTGGCCAGTGCATTCGAACCAGTTACGCTCCCCCAAATCTGCCTCTGATACTGCAGCAAAAGCATCAAATGCACATCTGGCTGTGCAGGTGGTTTGCCCCTGTCCACACACAACTGAAATGCATGTGTCAAATATATCACATATATCAAATAAGGTTCCAAACCCACAGAAGAACAAATAAGAAACTCACAGAAAAGCCATGAATCTAATTTTGCAATTGAAAACTGTTTTGCTGTGGAACTGACGGGTGCTTCAAAAGTGTCTGTGATATGGCATGGTAGAAGAACAGCTGTTGAAAGCAAAATGAAACTCTAGATTTCTACTGGGCTAATTCATGTTCCTTGTGTAAGCTTAAGCAGCTCTTTGGATCCTGGCTGCAACTGGCTGCGCTGCACTGCTGGCAGGCGCCATGGCAAACTGCCTGTTAGGCCAAGCCAAATGAAAATGTGTGCTGGCCTGTGTTTCTTATGGAGTCTCTTATGTTAATCAGCCCTGCAATTTAAAAGCTGGCCATTCCCCTGCAGATTCCCCCTGCCTTATATCCCGGGGATAGATTGATGCCGGATGTTGACTAGGCATCATCTTTGGGACCCAACACTAGCATTTTTGGGGTGGGGCTGCTGGTGACTTTTCAATGGTAAAATAATACAAGGAAATAATGGGTTAAAGATTCTTCTTAGGCCATAGCAGTATTTCTGATCTAAACCAGCGACACCCACCAGTTGATTTTTGTGGAAGGAAAATGGTATGAAAGAAAAAGCATGTGCTTTTTAAAGTATAAGTGTTCAAAATAACATGCGGTTGGGCCCTCAATTTCATGACCCATGAGGAAATATATATGCATGTAGAGGACCAAACAGCACCATTGAAAAACCAGTCTTAACATTGTATTCACACAGCCTATGCATTTTACATTTCAACTTGGATCATGCACCTATTGAATCCCTGATTTATTTCTAGGAGTTTTGTGTGTGTAGTACACGTTTTCACATCCTTAGAAAACAAATGGTTAGCTTGTCTCAACACAGAACATTTCTTCAGTTTAACCTTGATCTGCAAGGGGGGCAAGGCAGTATATTAGCAACGGCATTTTTATGACACAGAAGCAGAGATGCCCAATAAAAGTGTTAACAGCTTTAATTTCCCCAAGGAGACATAACAACCCCAACCCTTTCCTCTAATTTGTTAAAATGACAATATTATTGGTGACGTGAGCCAATATTTGTAGCTGAAGTACAGCAGATCCTGCGATCAAAGCAGTTTTCTTGTTTAGGCCAATGTTCTTTTCAGATATATTAAAACAACAGCGACAATGCAGGACTGTGGCGAGAGATCTAGTCACATATTTCAAAATTTGAAAAAAAAACACACACACAAAAAAACCCAGATTGGATTTTACTCTTAGTTCACTTTACTCTTCGTTTAAAACCAAATGTACAAACAAACAAAAAAACGCACGGAAGATTAATAAACGCAAAGGCAGAACTTAACAGAAGCATTCTCCACTTACAGTACTCCTGGAAAGAAGGAGGTACAGTTGCTCTGTGTTGGTGGAACGGCCACTATATCCAGTGGGTGGTTTGCCTGGGAGGGGAAAGACACACAACCAGAAAATACAAAATAAAAATAAAAATCAGAAGCATAATGGGAATCTTCCCAGAATGCTTGGAAACTATACCAGTGTCCACCAATCAGGAACTGTGCTAGCAATTATACCCACATCACCCATAAATGCCAGAAGCCAATGAACTCATTATAATGGGGACATGCCCTCAATCCGTCCCCTGTATAACAACATACATGATGCCACAGCTCCTCCCCTCAGCCCCAGTGGCACAACTAGCAATAACCCTGTGCCTACTAGTCTCCAGGTATTCTTCCAGGCAAATGTTCAAATCCCATTATGTTCTTCACAACCACTGTTTTGGAGCACAACCCTCCAGAATACAAAACACACATGACCCAGAATACAAAACACACACACACACCGGACATAGTAATGTAGGAAGTTGCCTTATACTGAGTGAGGGCATTGGTCCATCAAGTGCAGTATTGTTTACACTGGCAACAGCTTGCCAGGATTTCAGATGGGAGTCTGTCCTGTGGGGTGGGTTTTAATAGCTAGGAGAGGCATATATGAATTGCAATCTATCCCTCTAGGTGCCCACATGTGTGGGTTGAACGGAGTTTATAGACTCATCCTTGGCAGCAAAATTAAAATATAGGAATTAGGATGTAAAGCCTTCTTCTTCCCCTCTAGGTCCATAGGGACAAGATCAGATTTTCAAAAAGGTACTAGCCCTATCAGGGCAATGAATTCAGTGATTGACAGGAAGTTTTGGAGGAAAAAAGAAGAGTGCCAATTTGGAGAAAAGATTAGAACTCATCCCTCCATTTTCCTTTTCACCTATTGAACTTGATAGACTGGTATAATGAAATACAATCTGAATTTTAAAGGTCTGCCTCTTACATGTACCTCTATACTGGAGTTGTCTCTCAAGCAGTGGGTCGGGAACCAGCTGTAGACCTTGGGCTATTTTCAGGCTAACTTTGTTGCCAGGTGCCTCTCACTTAGAATCACAGAACTGTCGAGTCGGAAGGGACCGCAAGGGTCATCTAGTCCAACCCCCTTCAATGCAGGAATATTTTGCCCAATGTGGGGCTCAAACCCACAACCCTGGGATTAAGAGTTTGTCTGCCCTGCCCCTTTGGCCTTTTGGTTGGGTCAGTGCCAGCACCAGCCACACCTTGCATGCTGAGTAAAGTTAGCCAGGAGACAGAGAAAAGGTCAAAGGTCTCCCTCCATTATTTCATCCTAAAATTGCAAGTGCCAACAGTTTGTTGTAGCATATGTGTATATGCAATACATATGTACATAACAGAACGTTGTTAGAAAATGGGAACTGTACCATATTGTTAAACCATTTCTACGGTTGTTGTTATAGACTGAATTTGTACCTAGTTACCAACTTACAAGTCAGCTATTGGGCTGGCACAATAACACGTGCCTCAACTGGGACCTAGTTCACCCATGAGTGTACTAAATTTTGTTAATCTCAGAACATTAAGGGAGAGCCGTTTTGCCTTACAATAAACATTTATTGTTCAACAAATTTGTTGACAACATAAAAAATGTGAAAATGGGCTTGCCGGATTGATGGGAGGTGTGGATATTTAAGACATGGCATTCGCTGCTCAGGTGCCTTGTTTACCAAGCATCAGCTAGAGAGAGCCAAGCGCAAAGGCCTGAACCCCCAAACCCAGGTGTGCAATAATCACAGGTGACACGTTACACTTCTCTCTCTCTCTCTCTCTCTCTCTGACTCTGAAAGGAAAGGATGAGCGGCACATTCTGGATTCCATTAGTAAAACTTGCTCATTATTACTTTTTAATGGAAATAATCCAGCAAAGTGAACATTGTTATTATTTATTTCAGAACACACTTCAGGTAAGACATCTAATTTGAGGTCTCTTGTGTGATTTCCTTAGCTTTGGAGAGGAAGCGAAACGGGGGTGGGTGAGTGGAAGGAAGGGAAGCAGTGGCCCCTAAGGTGCCTGAAGGAGCGTTTGGGCAGGAACAGAAAAAGAAGGAGAGGTTTCAGGCAACAAGGTAAAACAGCACGTCGTGACTATTGTGTCCGCCCCTTTTCAGGTTACCTGGACTTTTGTTTGTCCCCGTCATAGCCAGGAGGAAAGAGAGAGAAGGGGAGGGAGGGAAAAGTGGCGGGCTAAAGCGCGCCAGGCTCCTGCCGCATTTTCCTGCACCTGTGCCACCAAGACTTCCCGCCCGGGCCTACCTCGGCCGGGGGCAGCGCAATTTGAGGAGCAGGCAGGCAGGCGTGTTCCCTCCCTGCCCCCTTCCCAAGCCCAGAAGGGAGGCGGGGGACGCCGCTGCTGCTCTGACAGCTACGAACGCCTTCGCCTGCAAGGCGCGCTTTGCATAACAAGCGAAAGGTGTGTGTGTGCGTGCGCGCGCGCGCGCCAGCGGGCTTGAGTGAGGCTGCTGAGAGGCAGGAAGAGGGACGCGGCCGGAGCGAGCAAGCGAGGGAGGGAAGGAGAGAGGAGGGGGTGGGTTTCTCCTCGGGAATGTAGCATGCATGGCTGGGGGCTCCGTCAAGATGCAGCCCCTGTGTGACAGGGCCGACTCTCTGCTCAGCGGCAAGAGCTCCGCCGGCGCCAGAGACCAGGAGCAGCAAGTGCAGCTGCGGCAAAAGCTGAGGGAACTGCCGGCGCTGCTCCGGAGCGGACTCACGCTGCGGAGGAAGAGCTCAGCCGCCGGGGGCCGGGTAAGAGTGTGTGCTCGCGTGTGTGCGTGTGTATGTGACCGGCCGTATGCCTCCCAAGGTAGGGGATCTGCCCTGCATTTGGGAGTTAAGCCCCCACCCCCACCGGCCTCCACAGGGCAAAGCCTCGGGGAGTTTTCTCCGTGCGCAGGCTTTGCACTTTGCAGGGGGAAATGCAACGGCAACGCGGCGCGCGAGACACTTACACACATAAAAGAATGGGATTGGGCAACAGTGAAGCTGCAGCCCTATATATATTGGCACCCTTGCGCAAATCTCCCTAAAGTCTGTGGAATATGCACAGTATTTGTGGCGATTCTGGGGCCTTGAATTCCCAAACATGCTGAAGTTAAAGAGAGTTAACGTCCTGTAGTTGTGGTCGCGGGTTGGAAGGAGGCCTTGCTCTATATGGTATTCTGGCTGTGGACAGAAAAGGAAGAGTAGAGGAAGCCACTGGCTTATCTGAGGAATTATTTACTCGAGAGAAATTAGGCTTGTAGACCCATCTTTGACATGCTTACTCAAAAGTAAGCCCTGGTGTGTTCATTGGGGTTGTCTCCCAGGTAGGTAATCATTGGTAAGATTGGTTTTTGCTTGGAGACCGTTTGGTTTGTTGAGTCTGTTCCCTACGCTCATGCCACAATAAACCAGTTAAGCAGTAAAATGTTGTGCCATTTCTGAATGTGTCTCAACTCCTTTTGCTGGTTTGCAGTTTAATGTGCTGTGGTGCTCAGTAGAACTTATTCCCAGGCAAGGATAATAGGTTCTTCTGGTCATCATCACCTGGGACAAGGTAGCATGTGAATAGGTTGATCATGGATACAATCTGTGACGACAGAGGACGAGATGGTTGGACAGTGTTCTCTTCTCAAAGCTACCAACATGAGTCTGACCAAACTGTGGGAGGCAGTGGAAAACAGGAGTGCCTGGCGTGCTCTGGTCCATGGGGCCACGGAGAGTCGGACACGACTAAACAACAACAAGATACAATCAGCAGCAATTGTCCTGGTCCTTGGTCAAGGAAATGTCTACTGGCAGTTTATAAGGGTTGTCCCTGTCAGAGCGGATAGTTATGTTGCCTTGTGTCTACTGGCCCTACTTGTTTGCTCCATCCATCTTTGATATATGTACAGTATAGATTCTGTATTCCATTGATGAATCATCAGTTAATGGTTAGGGCTGCAATCTGATCAAATAATTTTTAGCCATATCTACTGTTTACATTTGCATACAGTAATTTTGCATATACAATTCTGAAGCAAGAAGCATACGTTGTTTTTGGATGATGTATACATGTGCTGTAGCAAGCATAATCTTAAAAGAGGCATTCTTTCTGTGAGTTTGTGAGAATGGGTAATCCCTCTTAAGATGGTGTTTGCTATTTGCAGTTTTTAGAAGTACTTGTATTAAAAATGTACTTGCTGGGGGGAAACATACCTATTGCAATTATGCATCTCTGTAAAGAAGTCCTAGGTTGTCTTTATGATCTCATTCAATTTGTAGCCATAGAATCATGGAATTGTAGAGTTGGAAGGGACCATGAGGGTCATCTAGTCCATCCCCCTGCATTTCGCCCAAAGTGGGGCTCAAACCCATAACGTGCGGCTCAAACCAAGATCGTCTAATGCTCTACTGACTGAGCTATCAAGGCTCATAAAACAAAGCTTTTTTCACATGTAACTTTAATACTAGAGGTAGTTATGATTAATTATAGCTGAATTATGTGATTATAATACCCATATGTTACATCTGATGCCACATTCATTGCTCTGAAAGTCTTTTTAGGGATTGTTCATAGCTATAACTGTTCACTTGGATCTGACATTTGGGAGCATGTGAATAGTGCAGGTTGGAGGCAAGATTCCTCATGGGGATAGGTTACCCATGGCATTTAAATGCTGTTGTATGCAAGTTGTTCATATGTCAGAATAATTATCTTTAATATTATATGCGTGCCCAAAGCTCTGTTCAAACAGTAATTACATATGAAGATTATACTTGTATGGCATCTAGAAGCTTTGAAACGAGGTTGCTCATAAATAGCATCCTAGTTAAGGCAGACCTTCATTAGTCTATGAGTTATCAAAGCGTAATTGTTGTTGTCATCTCCCATTTTGCAAGTAAGGGCATCCGGATATTTAGTACAGGTACATGACAATTGCAAGGCATCCGAGTGACAGAACCGGAAACGTAGCTAAAACTCCTTGCCTCCCAGTCATACATTTCAGAAACTAGCTATTAGTCATAAGTTATGTGTACACAAACAAGAACAGATGAAAAATAAATTGCAAAGTTGGCAGCCTGATATATGTGGATGATGTGGCTTATTTTGTGTTTCCAACATCAGGCAGACGTTGTTTACTCATTAGGCAATTAAAACATTCTGAAAACTTGATCAGATATAGGTAAGAACATAAGAAATGCCTGCTGGATCAGGCCAATGGCCCATTTAGTCCAGCATCCTGTTCTCACAGTGGCCAACCAGATAGATGCCTGTGGGAATCTCTGAAAAATGACCTGAGCACAAGAGTCCTCTTGTGGTTTCCAGCAACTCTCTCCTCTTGTGGTTTCCAGCAACTGGTATTCACAATCTGTACTCATTATGACCAGTAGCCATTGATGACCTCATCAATATGTATGCATGTGCTCTGATCACAGTGGAAATGGAAATGTAGATCTTTACAATGGGAACATGTGACGCTTTGACTTGAAAAAAGCATAAAGACTGCGTAGTTCCCTGACTTCCAGATTGTTGCCTCTGCTTGCCTATCCTTAATGCTGGCAGCACAGCAGCAGAAGAAAGTTTCAGGCTTGATTAACAAGTTGGGAGACCAAACAGTGTATGCTAGCTTTATTGAACTGGGTAATTTTTGAAAAAGACAGGAAGATTCCACATGGTAGTTTTAATTGTGAAACTTTTTGCAATGGAAATGCTAGGAAGGAAGGTTATCTGCGGTTTCTCAAGGCCACTGGTATGACGACGACTCGAACAGCAAAATCAAAGAACTGTAGAGAAGTCCAAGGTGGAAATTATTGTGTTGCGATTGGATATAATGCCCTCTATTAGCAGCTAATTGTGGGGGATGCTGTACACAGGTGGCAAAGCATTTAGAAAGCACTGTTTGTGTGAAAGGTATGATGGATGAGATGTTGGGAGACTCAGCCCTCAGCCAGCCTGGCATGTTGTGACATGGCTGTGGACCCACCCACATGTGAGCTTGACCATATAATGCAATTGATTTATGTGGGAGTATAATAAGGTGAGGGTTAATGAGCAGCAAGGGCTCATGCATACATGCAAGCAGTCCTGCTGCTGTAATTGGATGCTGCTAGCACTCTGTGCATGCTAATGTGTGGTTATTGTTATTGCTGTACCCACAGTATTAATTGTGAAGCTACGTGATAGCAAATATGTGTTGAAGACCAAGAGAACCAGGGAGTCAATGTGGCATAGTGGTTAGAGAGCTGGACTAGGGCCTGGGAGACTGGGGTTCTAGTCTCTCCTCAGCCATGAAGCTAACCTGGTAACCTTGGGCTGGTATCTTTCAGCTGACCTACCTCACAGGGGTGTTGGGAGTATAAAATGGGAGGGGGAGCCATGAGCTCCCTAGAGGAAATGTAGGATAGAAATGCAATAAACCAGCCAACTAACCAACCAACCAACCAACCATTTCCTATATTCCTATGTTGTAGGAAGGCAAGGGACCACAATCTGGGCTGTAGATAGTGCAGAAAAAACTTATGTGTCGATCAAGTGTTGTAATGCTGGTATTTTCTGTTGAAGCTTATTTTGTATATGTGAGGCCCTATATCTACTGCTACACCTGTATACCATATTTTGTATAGAAATATTAAATAAAGGGGATACATACATCCTGTTGCTTGGTCTTGTGAGAGGCATTTTGCTTTGTTTTTATAATATAGTCGAATAATGGGTTTTATATCTAAGATATTCATTGTATGGTTTGCATTAGTGCATGGAAAACCTTAGGTCAGTAGATTAAGCCAGTCCCAATGATTCCATGAATATTTGAAATGGGTGACTTAGTTTGTACAGAAGTAGCATTTACTTTGAAACTGTAATTTATATTGGTGGCCTTTATTTTTTTTATTTTTGTACAGCCTGAGCGTTTATTGCCATGGAGATTCCATTTGGATAATTTGTAGCAGGTGTCATTATGCGACTAAAAATAGACCCCATATGTATAATACTGAGCTTTTCTTATTGTAATCCTCTGTTTATGTATTCCCTAAGTGAAATAAATCAAGATTAGAATCTCTTGGCTTTTTCTTTACCCTTTTAACTGGTCCTTGCAGCAACCGTTGAAGTACGTGAACAAAGGATAAAATACTTCTATTTCATTTCAGATATAATCAGCAGCTAAGGTTCTTTCAGTTGTTAAATGTTGCTAGTATTTCTTCCTTTTATGTTGATCTAAAATAGAACCAACACTCCCCACACTTTTTCTCTCCCACACACTAATTATCTCTCTTTTGCATTGTTTGGATTAATGTAAATTTCAGGGGTGGGGAACCTTTTCAGCCTTCTGGACCAGATCCTTGGCTCCCTCACTCCTTGTAGGTCACTTTGACATGTGGCATAGCTGCCTACCTGTCAATCAACTGGAATCGCCATGGTGTCAGTTGAAGCAATTTTCCTTTGCTGTGTAGCTTGAGATCGTTTTCCTGCAAAAGAATATTCTGGCCAATCCCATCTGAGCTTGATGTCACCGATGATCAGCTGATCTGCACTGTCTTCAAGCCTCTCTTTTGGTGGGCATTGACTACATCCCAGAGTTCGCTTTTATCAGTTTAGTCAATTCCAGTAGGGCTTGAAGATCGATAGCCCCGATCAGTTTGGGCAGGGATTGTTGGGTAGCCTCCTACATGTGAGGTCTCGAAGGTGGCAAAGCGAGAACGGGCCTTTTCTGTAGTGGCTCCCTGTTTGTTGAATGCTCTCCCCAGGGAAACTCGCCTGGTGCCTTCATTATATATTTTTAGGCACCAGATGAAAACATACCCCTTCCACCAGGCCTTTGGCTGATTAATATTCTACAGCCTTTTAATTGTGTCTGTGGGAAGGGGGGTTATTGTTTTGCTGTTTCATTTTACTTATTCTCACCCCTGGGGTCTTATGATGAAGAGTGGTATCTAAATCTAATAATTGAATAAAATAAAATAGTCTTACTTCCAGGTTAAGACTGCAATCCTATAAGTATACATAATTAACATGTAAGTAAGTCCCATCAAGGGCAGTTGGACTTACTTTTGAGTAGACATGGATAGGATTCTCACATTCAGGCTCTATTTCTGTCTTGCATTCTACTACTACCTGTCATCCACCCACATCTGAAATTTTATTTTGAAAGGTTCTAAGATAGGTTACAAAATGAAAACAAAAACAAAAGAAAGCCCAGTGTAAATAGCATTGGAACAATTAAAATCCACAAAAATAGACAATATAATTATAATTTGATAATGTATTTCCATTTTGTAAATAGCATTGGAACAACTAAAATCCACAAAAATAGACAATATAATTATAATATGATAATGTATTTCCATTTTTTAACTGCTACTTTTGGAGTTCCACTGTTGAAGGAAGTAAACTTATGAATACCAGTTTGGGGAAGTGTTCTTATGCCCAGGCCCTTCTTGTGGGGTTCCTATAGGCATCTTGTTGGCCACTTTGAGAAGAGGATGCTGGTCTTCATAGGTTATTGGCCAGATCCAGCAGGCTTTTCTTGTGGTCTAACTAGTCACATTTTCCATTTTCCATTAAATTTAAATTATTTATGTATCAATTTTTTTAAAGTTTCTGCTGTTCTTTCATGTTTTAATTTTTGTATATTCATGTTTCACCTTTGCATTCTGCTGATTCTTTTCTCATTCTCATATTTTTCTTTTGTTACTATGCTTTAAAAATATTTTATTTCTCATTATAGAATTTATTGTATCTTTAGCAAACAAAAAACAAAAAAACCACGCACA
Source organism: Podarcis melisellensis (assembly GCF_964234715.1). NCBI lineage: Eukaryota > Metazoa > Chordata > Lepidosauria > Squamata > Lacertidae > Podarcis > Podarcis melisellensis. Next base: position 26,436,119 of record NC_138544.1, read on the forward strand.
TGAGAAATGACTGCCTGCTGGGTCTACTCCTTAGTAACTCTTTAAGGAATTGCAGCCTTAGAACAAATTCTGTACAGCCTTGCTAAATCTAAAAATAATACTAAATTCTTTAGTAGTATTTAATTTTGTGAGGGAAGAGATGCTGGGACCGAAGTTTATCAACACCCTAATCCCTGGTGTACTACATCCCCTCTTATTTACTCAGAAGTAAAGAAAATGCAGTCTGAACATGTTCTGAGTGGATAATTTAATCTGTTCATATACCACATTTAAACCTTTACATTGGAAACAGACACCAGACTGGGCTCCAGTGATCCCATTTAAGTCCAGCAACAAGCCCATAAAATAAGTTTCAGTGACTGTAGATCAATGTTCCTCTTAAAAAAAAGAAGAGGTGGAGGAGCAGCAGGATAGGACATGATTTTCTCTCTTTTAGCCAGGATGCCAAGTTTAGTGTCTCCACATGCAGTGCCTAGCTTCAACTTGTTCTGTGTTCACCCCTTAGTACATGGGTCAGCAAACTTTTTCAGCAGGGGGTCAGTCCACTGTCCCTCAGACCTTGTGGGGGAGCCGGACTATATTTTAGGGTGGGGGAAATGAATGAATTCCTATGCCCCACAAATAACCCAGAGATGCATTTTAAATAAAAGCACACATTTTACTCGTGTAAAAACACCAGGCAGGCCCCACAAATAACCTACAGCTGCAGTTTAAATAAAAGAACACATTCTACTCATGTAAAAACACGCTGATTCCCAGACCATCCACGGCTGGATTGAGAAGGCGATTGGGCCACATCCGGCCCCCGGGCCTTAGTTTGCCTACCCATGCCTTAGTAGCTTCAAGCAAATTTCTACCTGTCTTTAGTGCTTTCCATTTGGACTGACATGGACTCAGTTGAAGCATAACCGTACTGTACTCATTCATGGGTTTCAAAACCACAAACTTTTTCCTCTTAATTTTTAATTCTAAGGAGCAGTAGACGGATAAAGTTTGGGAGAGCATGATTATATGTAGAAACTTATTCAACAACCCCAGTTGTTGGTTTGTGTTAACATCTGAAAGCCCTTGACTACCCTAAATAGTAATTGTCCAAACAGCAGCCAAATAGTGAAGCCACTATAAGTCTTGAATACCACTTATTCTCTTTAATCAAGGAAAGAGAGGAAGACCTGCAATTTATTCAAGGCTGTGCATCTTGACATTTGAAGATGTGAAGCAGAGCTCAATTCCTTTTTAAGTTGAAGAACAAGATTTTGAATTATTGCTGAGTTTGGTGCATATTTACAGAAAAATTAACTTTATAATTTTGAGTCAGCTGCTACAAAATACACGGAGCTTCTTGAAATCTAAACAGGTGTTCATCTTGAGCCAGTTTTTGTTGACTTCTTCCATGATACCAAAGCTAACTTATCGCATTAGGTAAACATCCTGAAATAGCCAAGGTGTTTAATGTGCATATTTTTTGAAGAACAGCTGACATAGCTGCTGTTAGTTTGTTTTTCATTAATGCTGAAACAAAACAAGCCACACTAAATCTGAAATAGTTGAATTGGCCCAGTTTTAAAAAGTAAAACCCAGGTCTGTTGGTGTGCTTGGTACTTCAGGTGCATCAATCAGGGAATAATTTTACTGGTTCTGTGTCTAGTTTCTTCTGTCTGGTCCTCTTCTTCTTGTCTGTATCACTTGGATCTATTATGGTGGAATGTCTCTGCCTCTGTATATAGTTAGGTCTGGTTAACATGTGTTGCAACGTTTTCTCTTGAAGCTGGGTGGATGCTGGAGCTGATGGCCTCTTTAAGCCTTTGAACTCTTCATCTAAGTGTGATATGAACTCCCCACCTCCCAACACATCTGCACACAGCAGAGTCTCTGAAATTGCTTATGAGCTGAGATCTAGAGCAGGGGTAGGCAAGGTGGCGCTGTGGTCTAAACCACAGGCCCTAGGGCTTGCCAATCAGAAGGTTGGTGGTTCAAATCCCTGCAACAGGGTGAGCTCCCGTTGCTTGGTCCCAGCTCCTGCCAACCTAGCAGTTCGAAAGCACTTCAAAGTACAAGTAGATAAATAGGTACCGCTCCAGCGGGACAGTAAATGGCATTTTAGTGCGCTCCTCTGGTTTCACCAGAAGCAGCTTAGCCATGCTGGCCACATGACCCGGAAGCTGTCTGCAGACAAACGCTGGTTCCCTCGGCCAGTAAAGCAAGATGAGCGCTGCAACCCCAGAGTCATCTGCGACTGGACTTAACTGTCAGGGGTCCCTTCACCTTTACCTAGGCAAAGTTTATCTTTCCTGGGCTGGATCGGTCCTGTGGAGATCCCTCTGGGTTGGATCTTGCGTGAGCATGCACACCCGCGTTTTTCAGCATCTGTGCGTGTGTGCCTGTGAATTCCGACATCTGCGCAGACGCGATTTCCAGTGCTGCGGAAGTGAGTCCCCACGCTGCACTGGTTTAGTGCAGCGCATGAGCGGGTGGCTCAGTTCGGGGGTAGCTCATGGGCCAGTCAAACGACCTCCACTGGCCACTTCCCGTGGGCCTTAGGTTGCTGACCCCTGATCTAGAGAGACCACACAAAGGCATCGAACTATTCAACCCCAATCAAACTGATGTTAGTTGTAGGTAAGACTGCCATTCTGTGCATGCATACTTGGAAGCGAACCCAACGGATTGCGATTCATAGAGAGCCAGTGTGGTATAGACCAGTGTTTCCCAACCTTTTTTGGGCAAAGGCACACTTGTTTGATGAAAAAAATCTCGAGGCACACCACCATTACAGCCCCGTGACGTCAGCACGCAGCGTCACGCCGGGAGGGACGCACGAAAGTGTAACTTTCAATTTTTTTCCCTCCCCCTTGCCGGGGAACCTCCAAGCTTTAGGGGTGGGGGGGGGAGGAGGCAGCAAAGCGAGGGACTGAGGGACTCCTCCAACGACAAGGGTTGGGGAAGAAGAGAAAGTTATAGTTGTTTTTTAAAAAGTGATAATTTCATTGTTCTGTTTTTTTGTAAACCGCTTTGAAGGGTTCCTTCTCGGCACGCCCCCCCCCACCCGACAATCAAGCAGCGTATCAATTCCATGAAGCACCAAATGCAGGCGCGTCTCAACTCACGTCTCGGAAGTGGGCGAGGCCGCGCTCGCCCAGGGCGCTGAGACACTCGTAGGCCGAGCCCGCCTGGAGGAAGAGCTGTGCCAGGCACATCGCCTCGCTGCGGAAGAGGGAGCCCATGGCGGAGGGCACCCAGGCCGGGCCTGAGGAGGCGCAGCGGCGGGAGCGGCAGAGGCGGCGTCACCGCTCTCCTCGGCGCCGCCTCCGCTCCGCCGTTGCCGCTGCTGCCGTCCCGCTGCGGAGGCGGCTCCGGGGACTGGCGGGTCCCCCGCTGCCCGGTGCCGTGGAGAGGAGGCAGGCGAGGGAGACGGAGACCCGAGTGGCCCCAAGTCCCGCGGCTTCCGGCTTCTCCTCGCAAGTCCAGGCGCCGCCGAGAGAGAAGGGGCGGGGAAAGCCTAGAGCGGCCAACCGCACGCTCACCTCGGAAGTTCCGGTCAATAAGACAGCGCCATTGGCCCGGGCGCTCTGCCCCTCGGCACCTCTATGGCTGGCCCGAATACCGAGCGAGAAGCGGTTTCGTCTCTGTGGTAGGGAGGAGCAAAGAAGGGCCCTGCCAGGTGGGCCGAACGAAAGCGAGCCCAGAGTTCCTGTGCTTCCCTGGTGGGGCCGGCCATTGCCTTTCCCTTGGGCAGGGCGAGGGAATTCCCAGGCTGCAGCCTCTCGCGCTGGTGCCTCAAAGGCCTTTGCCTTTCCCGTGTCACATGTGGAAAAGGGGGCTGGATCCAGTGACGCAACTCGGAAAACTGTTAGGGAAGCCAGAGCAGGAAAGTGAGTGGGAGGCGGCATCGCCGCTTTAACCCACGTTTCCTTTTTGAAAGAGAAACCAGTGTTTCCCAACCTTTTTTGGACTCGCTCGCGGCACACCAGGCAACAGCTCACGGCACATTAGTGTGCCGCGGAACACCGGTTGGGAAACACTGGTATAGACAGCCAGTGAAGTGCAATGGTTAAAGTATTGGAGTAGGACCTGGGAGACCACAGTTCAAATCCTCACTCAGCCATGAAGCTCACAGGGTTACCTTGGACCAGTTGTGGTTTCTCAGCCCAGCCTACCTGCCTAACCTACTTCACAGAGTTGTTATGAGGATAAATAACTTTCAGCTCCTTGGAGAAAAGGTGGGACCTAAACATAAACAATGGATAAAGTAGCATATGAGTAAACCTGAATAGGACTGGACTGAAAGCAATGGGATTTAAGCTATTCATCATGTGGTTTTACTGAGTTTAATAGGAGTTTGTCGCAACTAACTTTTGTGGATGAGGGCTCTTGTGCTTTATGATAGCTTAAATTCAGAAGGGGCATATAGTGCATTACCCTGAGACACATTATTAATGAGTTGCTTAAAGATAAATACAGTGTTTTAACTACTAAAGACTGCACAATCCTATGCACCCAGTGCATGTAGAGATAGTGACTTCTTAGTAAATATGCTTAAGGTAGTGCATTTTCCATTACAGTCCAGTGTGTAACCCTCTGCTTTTAGGCTTAAGTGTTAATTCACTGGAAGACAAATTTCAGTCTGCCATCTGAAAACCAGAGCAGCTGTCTGAAACGCAGTTTAGGAAACACAACATACAGATTGTTTTTCAAGTTTAAAATAAAACCTGTTTACTGAATGTTTTCTAGTATACTGCCAAAACTTATTCTTTGATCTGTTCTTCTCCCTTCTAAAGTACAAAAGCTACAGAATAGTATATTATTCAGACACTTCTAAGGTGAACCTGACATGGGAATAAAAGTAGCGAATATTTTACTTGGCTTCCTCATTATTCCTTTCTTGATGGTACTGAACGGAATTACCCATTCGCGACCAGATCAAATCTTTATGGTGAGCTGTACCATATGACTCCCATCTCTCTGCCTGGTTCATCTACCCTTGCCTTGCAGCGGGACTCTTTGGTCTCCCAGTCTATCTGACTTCAGCCTCTGTCCTAAGCCTTTTAGTGCTTGTTTCCAGCATTGTGGCATCCCTCTACCCTACCTCTCTTTCAATTCTATCTCCATGTGCTCCTTACTTTCTCCTGCTCCTTTTGGAACTACCTCTAGACCAGGCCTACCTGCATGCTGTCTTAATTGTGTGGATTTTTTTAGCCCTTTAATCCTAGGTAGAGGTATGTGACCTGACTTTCATAGGCACTACAGTGTGTAGGGAATCACAACCAAAACAGTTGATAGAGTGCCAGTGGGAGTTTCCTCGCTATCACTGACAGCATTCTTTTTATCATAGAATCATAGATTTGTAGCATTGGAAGGGACCCCAAGGGTCATCTATCTAGTCCAACCCCCTTCAATGCAGGAATCTCAGCTAGATGACAGGTGGCCATGCAACCTTTGCTTAGAAACCCCCAAAACCTGCCTTATGGGACTTTTCCAGGAATGGTCTTTAGTTCAGAGAAAGCAACATAGGCAGTTATAGTATCACAATAAAGCAGAGCGGGAGGAAAGTTTCATTCTGAGCAATGTGGAGCTACTGTATTTTTCGCTCTATAAGACGCATCAGACCACAAGACGCACCTAGTTTTTGGAGGAGGAAAACAAGAAAAAAAATATTCTGAATCTCAGAAGCCAGAACAGCAAGAGGGATCACTGTGCAGTGAAAGCAGCAATCCCTCTTTCTGTTCTGGCTTCTGTGATAGCTGCGCAGCCTGCATTCGCTTCATAAGATGCACACACATTTCCCCTTACTTTTTAGGAGGGAAAAAGTGAGTCTTATAGAGCAAAAATACGGTAATAGATCCAGTGTTGACACTGAATTTTGATGGCATCTGTTCAAGGAGACTTGGTGTTGGTTTTGAGAGATGCAAGTGGCCTTTGTAACTTTTAAAATAAGATTTTACTATTCTTCGATCTGTATTCAGATTGCTTATTTGGGGTCCCTGGAGGAGACTCAACAAAAGACTTCGGATGACTTAGTCCAAATCTCAGAGAATAGTGCATATTCTTGTATATTTCCACATATAAGTGGCACTGGCTGCCAATTAGCTTCCATGATAAGTTCCAGAAGCTGGTTTTGGTGTATAAAGCCCTATTCCCTTTGGACCAAGATACCTGAAAAATAGTCTCACCTTTTGCGTATCATTAACCTGATCACTATGTTCTGCAGGTGAGGGGCTTCCATCTCATCAGTAGGTCTATGCCTCACAATACAGATTCTTGGGACTCAGGAGACAAATGAGGGCTGAAGTACTCAGATGCATGTTGGAGCTAGAGTACATTTTTAGACAAGGTTGCAGTATGCAAGGAATCTAATAGTGATTTCAGAGCATATTTTGTTTCAGAGAGGTTTATTATTTTTATTATAGAGCCAGAATAAATTTCTGCCCTTATGCTACTCTCAAACTTTCCCACTCTCTATTGTATAGATAGAATTACTGCAACCCCCTCTTGTGTCTGGTCAGAACTGAATTCCATTGACCTCAGTGGGGCTTACCTCTGGGTTAGTGGGCATTGGATTACATCCTAAATTGGTTAATGCTGGCATTTAAAATTTAATTTAAAGTCAGAGTATTTTTTGCAGAATTTCAGAAGCATTTACTGGCATAGCTTTAACATTAAATTGAAAAAATGAGAAAATATTGCTGGACCTTTTATCTCCATTTTGATTCTTCCTATTAAACGCTTGGGCGTACTTTATGGGGAATGTTGCAATGCATCTCTTTCTCTCTCACACTACATCTTACAATGGGCTTATGAACACAATTCCCTGTGCATTTTGCTGCCACTAATTTCCCTTTCTGTCAAAAGAATTGAATGACCTCACCTATGGCAGGATGTTGGAAACATGATGTTAAAAGTAGAGGTATTTCTGTCTGAATGTTTGGAGGTCCATTATTGCAAAAATGACGTTGGAAATTCCTCTTGGTCTTTCTGTTGCAGGCATTTCCTTCCAGAGTTTCCCTCTCTTTGAGGAAACATCTTCACTGTAATCTTAGAGGAAGTAAGAGGATGTAAAGTACTGATTTCCATTTTTGGTGATACTTTACAGTTAATTAAAAAACACACCCAAGGAACTTGCTAGTAGCTTTTGTAATAGCAATGATGTCTGCCTAGTTTTGCATGAATGGCTTTTCACCATTATATCACCATTATGAGGTTAACAAGAGCCATATAGCTCCTGAGTAGAAGTGGGTTAAAAACAATGCAAAAAAATTTGGCTTGGAGTTGACCAATGAGGGACTTGGGCCTTCTGTAACATATCACATGGAGCACCATAAGCATAAAGGAGAAAAGGGGATACAGTGGTGCCTCGGGTTAAGAACTAAATTCGTTCTGGAGGTCCATTCTTAACCTGAAACTGTTCTTAGCCTGAGGTACCACTTTAGCTATTGGGGGCTCCCACTGCTGCCATGCCGCCGCCACACGATTTCTGTTCCCATCCTGAAGCAATGTTCTTAACCCGAGGTACTATTTCTAGGTTAGCAGAGTCTGTAACCTGAAGCCTCTGTAACCTGAAGCCTCTGTAACCTGAAGCCTCTGTAATCTGAGGTACCACTGTATGTTCTACTATGAAGCTGCAGCTCTAGCTTCAGAGTTGAAAATATATGAGACACCTCAAGACCACTTGCTGTTTACCATAATCACAGTGACGTGTAACTCTTTTTAGGTGGCTTAATTACTTTGGCAACATAAAAAGTTTACAAAATCTGTATTTCCCCAGCATGGATGTGTATGTATATCCATGTCTTTATTTTTACCTATATAATTAGGTGTATGTGTTTTTTAGTGCACTCTTGATTTGTTTTTTTTTCTTCTTAGTGTTTTAAAAAGCATGTATGTTTTGAAAACTGATGTTGATATATAGATTTGCAGCATCTTGATTTTAACAGATAGGAAGCCAGTAACACCAACTGCTTAAAAGTGGGCTAGGTGGAGAGCAGTAGGCGACGAGGCTCTCAAATCAGATGTGCTTTTCATGCATGGAGTACTCGAAAGGTATGTTCCATGGCATGTTGGGACTTGGTTTTTTTTTTTTTCCTGCCGTTCTGGCAGAGCTGAAAATACTCTTACCCACAGGGAATATAAAGAATGATACGCTGTAATCCAAGAAAGTGGATCAAAGTGCAAATGCTTGCCAGTTGGATTTATAAATCCAATATCTTGCACAAGTGCTTTCACTCAGTTTCAATTTGCTCAATTTATGTGGGCTGCTGCTGGATGAGATAACACAATGCTGAGGAAGAAGAAACAAAAGGGACGGGAAGTTCTTGTAGGGAACGCCATGATTCTACCCAAAGTGCAGCCCTTTCTAAGGATGCTTGGCTGGCAGAAGTAGGGAGTTAAGGCTGTAAAACAAGGTAGGGCAAAATGCAACAAAAAGAAAGAAACACAGCCTTGCTTCATACATTGATACAGCGGGATAGCTTCCACTTGAAAATTTGTGTGCCGTTCCACATGGGAAACTTCGTGAAATGGCTCTGTGTGTGATTTTGATAATTTAAGCCAGTGGTTTTCAACCAGTGCGCTATGGCACTCTGGGGTGCCTTGAATGATAGTCAGGGGTGCCGTGGACAACACTGGCCTCTGTTCACCTTTCTTTTCCTCCCTCCTCTGATGCCCTTTGAGTCTCTGCCTCTCAAAGGCTTGTGTGACTTTTTGTTGCAGCAGCTCTGGCTACAAGCTCCCCAGGCGTATGGTTCCTCTGGGGCTGGCCAGGGGGTGCTGGTTGCCAGGAGCTGAGGTGGCCTTGACGTAAGCAATTGGGTGAGGGAGTCCAGCCAGCCAGTCCACTAGCCCCACCTTTTGGGAATGGACAGACAAGTGGGAGGCCGGGCAGGCAGGGTGTTCTGGCCTTTCTTGCACTTGCTGTGTGCCCAGCACTGAAGGGGAGCCTTTCCGCCATGCTGTGCTGGCAGCAAGATGGTGGTCTCACATTCACCTTCAGCCAGTCCCCGTTGGGCCTCTAAGGCTGGGGGCATCTTCTTCCGAGGCCCCTGTGGGGTGGTGTGAGGAGGTGCCCCAGGTACTCGAGCGGCTATCTATGCCGCTGCTGCCTGGATACACCAGTGATTGAATCTGCATGCAAGGCAGATGTTCTGTGACCCTTCCCTGTGGGAGCTGTAGCCTCTGGCCTAATGGGCCCAAACAAGTTCAGTCTTTGGGAGCAGTGGGGTGTGTATTGTTTAGGTTTAACTCTTCTCTCTGTTTATCAGCCAGGGTGTGCTGAAAAAAGGAAATTTGTGCCTCTTCTGTTGATCAAATACACAGTAAAGTTTGGAAACAAACAGAGACATTAGCACGTAGACTGATGGAGGAATGGGGTGCTGAAGATATGCATGCTAGCAAGAGTAAATGGGCTGTAAAGCATTCTGGCACTTTTTATTATATGCATATTTAATCACAGGGAGAGCGAAGGAGGTCTAGCATTGTTCTGTGATGCTCTTTTCTGTTGTTGTGCTGTTTGAATTTCATAGAAGGCAGAGTCCTGAGACTTTGGTAGCAACCTTTGAAACAATAATATATTGTTTTACTTTGCATACATCTAGGCAGAGGGAGTTGTAATATTTCACAAATGTGGGACCCAGCCAGTCAATTATTTCAATATGCAGCTCACACACTTACCATTACCTGCAAGTTTCCCCCTGTAGAGAGAGGTACAAATTTAATTGTAATTATAGCTTATGCTGTATGACCCACTTACTCTTCTGTTGTTGTTGTTTAGTCGTTTAGTCGTGTCCGACTCTTCATGACCCCATGGACCAGAGCACGCCAGGCACTCCTGTCTTCTACTGCCTCCCACATTTTGGTCAAACTCATGCTGGTAGCTTCGTAAACACTGTCCAACCATCTCGTCCTCTGTCGTCCCCTTCTCCTTGTGCCCTCCATCTTTCCCAGCATCAGGGTCTTTTCCAAGGAGTCTTCTCTTCTCATGAGGTAGCCAAAGTACTGGAGCCTCAGCTTCAGGATCTGTCCTTCCAGTGAGCACTCAGGGCTGATTTCCTTAAGAATGGATCGGTTGATCTTCTTGCAGTCCATGGGACTCTCAAGAGTCTCCTCCAGCACCATAATTCGAAAACATCAATTCTCCGGCGATCTGCCTTCTTTATGGTCCAGCTCTCACTTCTATACATCACTACTGGGAAAACCATAGCTTTAACTATACGGACCTTTGTTGGCAATGTACAGTAAGACTGATCTGAACAATTCATCTGCTGTTCTAGATCTGGCCCTTTTTATTAATATAGTTATATTAAAATGTAACAGTAATATTGCAGAGAGTTGAACCTCTTGGTCTCTTCTGTAAAACAAAACTGGTTTTGTTGGGTTCCTGCTCCTACCAGCCACAGTCATCATGGCCAGTGGTCAAACATAATGGGATCTGTAGTCCAGCCATACCTTCTATATCCTTTCGCTGCCCCCAGAATGTTCAAACAGTGTAATACACAGTTAACAGTTGAAGAAACAAATAGAAAGTGTGGAATTTAAAAGAGAAGCCTCGGAATATATAGGGAATCAATTTCCTGAGCCAAGTGATGGGTTGGTATGTTCTAATGGGAATGGGAAAACCCCGATATTGTATGTGTGTGTTTTAAAGTATTTTATTGTTATGTGTAGTTTAAATATTTGTAATCCTTGGAGAGCTTTCAGTCTGAAATTTGTGTATTATTAAATGTTGTAATAAAGAAGGAGATCGCGTTCTGTGAGCTGAGCTGAGGGCTGACAGGAGAACTATCTGGGTGGAGGGGAACAGGGTAGGTTGTTGTGTTAAAAACAGGAAAAGAAATTAAGTACTTCATAGACAAAGTACCAGCACCAATATTTTGAACGTTCCTATGAATTGCTCTAATGCTTTCAAAACGTACACCCTGATGCACCAGCAGCCTAACAGATTCTTTGTCATGCTTTGAATGTTTGTTAGATAATGATGGTGATTGTATTATATTTTTTCTTGCAGATTATAACCAGGAGAATTTCAAATCCCTATCTGGAAAATCCTCCAGGCAAGGTAATTTTTTAAAAACCTCATTTAGCAACTCTTTCATGCCTTCATTCTTTTGAGATACGTATTTCATTAATGCTGCCTTGAAGCTAGGTACATTTGTTCATCTTCGAGTTTGTAACAGCTAATGTGGGTTACAGCTTTCTAATGTAAATAGATTTTAATATCGCTGATAAGGAATCCCTTATCCAAATACGAAAAGCTTGGTGAAATCATGCTTGTACTTGTCAGATGCGTTCTGTAACTTTTATGTAGTGCTAATGCTATAACCTTGTATGCTTGCATAATTTATTGTTTGTCCAATTTGTCTTTTCTTTTAGATTTATGGAGAGGGTGCCTCATGCGCTGGGAGAGCTCTCAGAAATGTTTTCATTCTACAAGCTTCTGATCTGATGAAAGACAGAATGTCTCTGATGGGACTTTGCAGGTAGCCATGTTTGCCTTAGTTTAACAAAACAGTTTTCTCCTTACTATTTCTCACTCCCTTGCATTTGCAGCACTGGACTGGCTACCATACGTTACCTGCACTGGCATACAGTGGTGCCCCGCAAGACGAATGCCTCGCAAGACGAAAAACCCGCAAGACGAAAGGGTTTTTCGGTTTTTGCGTCACTTCGCTAGACGATTTTCCCTATGGGCTTGCATCGCAAGACGAAAGCCCATAGGGAAATCTCCGGGGACCTCTTTTAAATGCTGGCGGTGGGGAGCAAAGCCTTTCCCCCCCCCTCCGGCCTTCAGAAGAGGTCCAGGAAGGCCGGCGGGGGCGAAAGGCTTTGCTCCCCACCGCCAGCATTTTAAAAGCGGTCCGGGATAGCAGGGAAGCGCTTCCCGCTATCCCGGACGGCTTTTGAAGGCAGGCGGGGGGGGGGAGCAAAGACTTTCGGCCCCCGCCGGCCTTCCTGGACCTCTTCTGAAGGCCGGCGGGGGGGGGGAAAGTCTTTGCTCCCCCCTGCCTGCCTTCCCGGGAGAGCGGAAAAACGCGCTGCTATTCTCCGCTCTCCCCGAGGCTTTTGAAGGCAGGCGGGGGGAAGCAAAGACTTTTGCCCCCCGCCAGCCTTCAGAAGAGGGACTGGCGGGGGGCGAAAGTCTTTGCTCCCCCCTGCCTGCCTTCCCGGGAGAGGCAGGGGGGACAAAGACTTTTGCCCCCCGCCCGCCTTCGGAAGAGTCTTTGCTCCCCCCCGCCTGCCTTCAAAAGCCGTCCGGGGGCTTTTAAATCGCCCCGGACAGTCCCAGGGCGATTTAAAAGCCCCCGGGAAGGCAGGCAGGGGGGACAAAGACTTTTGCCCCCCGCCCGCCTTCGGAAGAGGTCCAGGACTTTGTCCCCCCTGCCTGCCTTGCCGGGAGAGCGGGAAGGCAGCGCTGCGTTTTCCGCTCTCCCGGGAAGGCAGGCAGGGGGGAGCAAAGACTTTTGCCCCCCGCCAGCCTTCAGAAGAGGTCGGGGGACAGACTGTCCCCAGACCTGGTCTGAAGGCGGTTTCCATAGGAACGCATTAATTGATTTTTAATGCATTCCTATGGGAAACCGTGCTTCGCAAGACGAAAAACTCGCAAGACGAAAAGACTTGCGGAACGAATTAATTTCGTCTTGCGAGGCACCACTGTATATCTTTCTGGGGCAAGGAGAAGCAAACTGTCCCTCCTTATCCTAGAATGTTTTTCGTATACCAGGATCCTATTACTAATGACAATGCACTTGGATGTGATCAAAGCTGACGGTTTTGATTATTAATTTTATTCCCATTTTGTGTTGTGTTGCTTTTGTGTGCTATTCTTGAAAATATTTTGTTAGTAACCTGTGCTCTGGTTTAACAAACTTTGTTGGATCTAATATAATGTATGTATGTGTTGCCAAATAATAAGTGCATCATGTTTGAGTTTCTCTTCTCTGGTAACTGGGGAGGGAATCTACAAAGAATGGAGATTATTTTCATGACCCTGTCATAAGACTCTGCCCTCAGGGAGGCAGTGTAGCGGTGCTTCTGACTTGAGCGATGTTTCTTACCTTTTGATTGAAATGCAATCAATAAAAAAAAATCTTTTATTTATAGCATCTGGTATATGTTCTTTGTAGAGAAACTTCCAGACTACTACTTGAGAACAAATTGATTAGCTAACCAAACATATAGCAAAACTGGTTTTCTTGTTTTTATAACAAATAATTGAAAGGATCTTTAAAAAATGCAATTCTTTTTGTAAATTGCCATCTTTAAAAAATGCATGCAGATTTATTATTCTGCCATACTGAAAAATGGTGACGCTGTCTGCCAATTCTTTCCTGAAAGGATGAAGTTTGCTCACATTTTAAATGTAGGAGTTGGTTTGTTGACTGTGCAAAGATCTCATACATATGCCTGATGTTGAAATGTGTTGCCTCTCTGTTGCCAACATAATATCCCATGTTAATGGTATAGCCAGACTTTAAGGTTGGGAGAAGATGAAATAAGTGACTTCTAGGGAAGTTACATTACATGTGTAGATTAGCTTGTAGGGAAGCTAATATAAGTTTAGCCTGAGGGGGATGTCTAGTTGCAACTAGTTGCATCTTGAGATAATAAGGAAGAATCTTCTGGAGGAGGAGAAATTGTTTGCAGGACAAAATGCAAGTTGTTGAACGATGTGGTTCAATTTTGTACTTCAGGATTGGAGAACTTGTAGCCCTCCAGATGCTGTTGGGCTCCAATTCCCATCAGCCCCAAACATGATGCTCAGTTGTCAGGAATGATGGAAGTTGTAGTGTAAAATTATCTGAAAGGCATGAGGTCCCCCATTCCTTGACAGATTGGGCACTTGCAGACAGTTGCTGCTTTTTGGTGACATACAGTCATACCTTGAATCCCGAGTTGAATGTTTTGGCTCCTGAACGCCACAAACCCGGAAGTGAGTGTTCTGGTTTGTGAGTGTTCTTTGGAACCCGAAAGTCTGCAGCTTCCGCGACTTCCAATTGGCTGCAGGAACCTATACATTTGTTTACAGCAAACATAAGAGTAAAAACAAGTGGACAACATGAAATTTTCCCAAAATATACGTTCAATAACACACGAACAAATAAAGCAATTGGGGAATTATCATCAAAGTAATCAACTAGCCAAGCATAAAGAAAAGCGAGGAAATCAAATCGCTCAATCTTACAAATATCACTACATAAATCCATAATTCTTTTTGCTTGTTTAGGAGAAGTTGCATTGGATCTGAACTCGTAGACTGGCTTTTAAAGCGCTGTCCTTTCATAAAGAGCAGATCTACAGCAGCTGGTATCTGGCAGCTCCTACTGAATATGAGAATTGTGTTATCAGGTCAGTTTTATGAAAGCAAGTCTAACCTGTTTTACGAAGGTATTCAATTTCCCTTCCTGTCCTCATCTTTCCCTGGGCATTAGATTTATTATGTTTACAAAGGGGGAGAGAAAAAGACAGATATCTGTTGTTCTGTTGGGCTCCCTCTGTGCTGCTTTGGTATATATTTCACATGCGATCTTTCATATCCTGAATAATTATGATGAGATATTTACTAGATATTTTTGCCCAGGGACATACTTGTCAACTTTCAGAATGTACATTCTTTTCTCTCCCCTACTCCCTCCCTCCTTTTACCTTGATACTTTCCTTATCCTGTTGCTAAATACTGTGCAGCTGAGTAAACAATACAGTAGTTCACCATATGATTATGGTGGAGCCTTTTTAGTATATTGAAAGGAACCTTTGACTGAAGAATTGCAAATTCTGTCCCTGTTTCCCCTGTATTACGTTTTAGATAGCAAGCTCTGCATAACAAGGAGTTTACATCTTGTACATACTCCATAAAGTGTGTGCACACTGATGACCCTATATTTTAAAAATTAATGAATTCTTGAAGGATGGCTTTGAATAAGGAGTACTCTTTACCTTTGCAGCTTTTCTTCTGTCGCTGTATCCAGGCTCACAATCATTTATCCACATTCAGGCCACTGCCAAGTCTTCTGCCTCCTTAACAAGAGATGGCTCCCCTTCTCCATTTATTGCTGAACCACCTAGTCACCTCTCATCTAGACTCTTGTGGTTCTTTACATGTTGGGGCTCCATTAAGCCATGTCTCATGTCTTTGGGAATTTCAAAATTCCCTGTGTAATGTAATTTTTCTCTTCCATGGCTGGGATTGTGTCTGCTCCATTCTGTTCAAGCTTCATGTCGCTTCTGCATCAGTTTTTATTTACCCTTCTCTTACTTTGAAGGGATTCTGTGTCATTGCCACTGACTATAACTTGATTTGTACATGGCCATTGCAGCATGGTAGCTGCTTAAAAAAGCAATTCGTGGAGGTTATTCCAACTTCAAGCTGTCTGTGTAAAGCACCTCCTCACACACTTCCAGCCATGCTAAAGCAATCCCTGTTTTGGGTAATTGCTTTTGTTAGCATGCTTGATACTGCAGGAGAAGCTGCTTCACATGACTTCATGTTGGGTTTTTTATGTTGCTTAAAGTGTTGAAATGGTATCTGTATATAGCCCAGTGTATAGCCCAGTTCACAGTGTGTTCTCCACATGATCTGTATTCAAAAAGTATCTTATATGGTTGGTCTGTACATGTGAACTAGCCCTTCATTGTCAACTGAAGCTAAATTACTGGATTATTTTCCAATGCTTGCTTAGCAGTTACTTCAAGTTTTTGTTTTTGTGGCAAGCTGATAGAAAACACTTTCTAAGAGTAATAGAATTATCCCCCCTCTTTTTACACAGTGGATAAACAGATTTATTTTCAAGACAAGTACGTTTTCTACCAGTTCTCAGCTGATGAGTGTACATATCTTTTCTGTGAATATGAAAGAGATGATGGATGGAAAAATGGTGTGAAACTCTTATTGCAGCTAGTGCCTGTTATTCCTCCAAGGATTAATACCTGTAATCTGTAAGTATATTCTCCGTGCAATTCTTACTGAAAGTTCTGCAGATGACTGGGTTATATCTGTTAAATAATCTGACAGTCTTCCCTTCTACTTTATGCATATTATCACAGAGGCTGTTGCCTGTGAAAACTTCTACCATAATCTTCCTACTTACATTGTATAAACTGTGTGGCTGCTTGGTTTGTGTTACCTAAATCACCCTATAGCTGGTCCTGTATTATTTATAGGAAGAACTCTTATGGGAAAGAAGTCTTGCAGCAGGCTAGCCATATTTTATTGAATGATTTTAAGTAAGTTTGAGTTACTATAGTAACTTGTATCTCAGTGGTTCCCAAACTGTGGTACATGGAGCTCAGTGGTTCACAAGCTTCATTCAGGTGGTCCACGAAGAAGAAGTCCACATTAAATATTCATATCTGTTTTTAATTGTATTTTTATTGCTTTTTATTTCTCATATTGTATATTTATTGTATTACAATTTGAATTCTATCTATTAAGAAATTAAAGAAGCAATAAAAATACAATTAAAGATAATATAGCATTGCAATTGCTACAGCAGGCAGCAAAATCATTTAGTGGTCCACCAAGATCTTCAGCAATTTTCAAGCAATCCGGGGGGGGGGGGGTGAGTTTGGGAACCAGTGTCATAGAGGGTCTAAGGTCAGGTAGAAAGGAAGTGGACAGGCAAGGGTGCTGTCTCTGCATAAGGGAGGCATAGGGCTGATGGGTCTCCTTGCTGTAAGTGTTCCTGTGCACTTATGAGATAAGGGACACGGGTGGCCACAGAGCCTAGGACTTGCTGCTCAGAAGGTCGGCGGTTTGAATCCCCGCGACGGGGTGAGCTCCCGTTGCTCAGTCCCTGCTCCTGCTAACCTAGCAGCAGTTCGAAAGCACGTCAAAGTGCAAGTAGATAAATAGATACTGCTCCGGCGGGAAGGTAAACGGCATTTCCATACGCTGCTCTGGTTTGCCAGAAGTGGCTTAGTCATGCCGGCCACATGACCCAGAAGCTGTACACCAGCTCCCTCGGCCAATAAAGCGAGATGAGCGCCGCAACCCCAGAGTCGGACTGGACCTAATGGTCGGGGGTCCCTTTACCTTTACCTTACACTTATGAGATACATAAGCCAGAGGCCTCCTCCAGTGTAGACCTGGAAGTCAAGAGGCATCAAAGAAAGGATGTGAATTTCATGAACTGATTTGAATCAACTAGCCAAATTCGCAACAGAAAGAGAGGGTGCCAAGGGCAAGCTGGGGTTAGGCTGGGTCGCAGTTACTCTAGTTAGGTTTTCTCTGTAGTTCATGAGAAGCTGCCATGATGAAGACAAGTCCTGCTTCAGCTCAGACCTCCTGCTGCCCCTCATTTGATTACAGATAACTGGGTGGTGTCTTGCCACCCTTTGATTGACCTTAAAATGTAAGAGTTTAATTCCTTTGGGTGCCATTCCTGAAGCAGGGCTGCAGTTCAGCCTCTGTATATGTCACTGTGAATTATTGTACTAGATTATTGTACCCTTTGGCATTTCTGTGGCATTTCTTCTTAACTTGGGCAAGTTTGAATAAATAAAAGCATTTAGAGGAAGACAAATTGATGGGACACTTCAGTTATAGCATGACATGTCTTATTTTAGTCCACACACCTCACTTCCCTGTTTGTTTTTAAGCACATCCTTTAACTTAAGGTCTAATTCAGCTTTTCCAAGGTGGTGTTCCCAATATGTTAAAGGCTCCTATCAACCTCAACCAACATTCCTAATGGCCAGGGATGATGGATGTTGTAGTTCACATTATCTGGAGGGCACCAGGCAAATCAGAGCAGTCCTTTACAAACCTTTCCTTTTTTTATTTTAAAAAAATATTTTTGTTTTAACAGGAGCAATAGAAAAATAGAAGACACAACTGAGACCAATGCTGAAATTCTTGCCCGTCTCACTTCTGCGGTGAGTCTTTCGACAAGCTTTTTTTTACTGTATAGAAAAGTGATATGTTTGTGACCGACTGTGGTCTCAAGGAACTGTAATGCTCACATCATGGTTCTAATCTCTTGTGCATAATTTTAATGGCAATAGATTAAAACTGTAATATAATTGTATTTTGGCCTTCAACTGAAAGATTCTCAGGGTGGCTGAAAATTAAAACAGTTACTTTTTTTTTAAAAAAACACCATCGGTATTAAAATACAGGTCAGTAGAGCATTAAAACAAAGGCAGTTTTAAAATATAACACCTTATAGGTGTTAGGTGTGGGAAGGAGGGGAATGTAGACATACTGGGATTTGGGGCCATTTTTTGTTGATTCTTCCACACAAGAGGAACTAAGAAATTGACCACAAGGCTCCCAGTTGAGGGCCTCCTAGCTGATTCTGACAGTGGGTGTAGCACTGCCATTGTAGGCAACTCCCATTTCTCATCCATGTATGACCACGCATGCGCGTGCCTGGTTCAGCACCAGAAGAGGATGGAACGGGGACAAGCAGGCTTATGCACGCTCTGCCAATGCGCGCGATGACTCAGAATATAACCCCCACGTATATAGGGGGTTGCCTATATTTAATGCAAGGCAAAATAGTTGAACTATCTGAGTAAATAGTTTCATTGGAATTGTTGGGAGTCTAAACCCCATGCAAAAATTCCACAAAGTGAACAAAGGCCTGCCTTTATCAGTGTTGAAATGCGTGCAGAAGGATTGTTTGCCAATTCAGAGTGTAACAATAATCGACACATAAAATACTAATGTGAATTTTAGCCACATGAACTGAAGCCAAGGCTAGTGAAGAACTAATTATGCCTGAGTGTGTAATTCTGCTTTTCCTGTCACTTGGCAGGGTGCTTTTTAGAACCAGTGAGGTATGTTTTCTTGTATCTCCCCCTGCTCAATTCCCACAAGGGTTCAGTATCTGTAACTGAGCTTTTAGAAGGTATATTTTCTCAGAATTAATAGCACAAGCTTCTTTTTCTCGAGTCCGGCTAGAACCTGTTGGTAAAAGGAAACACATACTTGTTTGAAACAATGGAAGGGCGAGGGACTTCTTGAGCGATAATAGCTGTGTGGAATGGTGCCAAGTTGGTCAAGTTGCAGGAAACAACAGCAAAGCATTTGCTTTTGTGTCAGAAACATAATATATTAATTATTATAAATTACATTTACTGCTTTGTCTTTCCACCTGATGAGAAATCCCTCCTAATGTGGCATAGTATGTAATAAAGTGTAATACAGTGGTACCTCTGGTTACGTACTTAATTCGTTCCGGAGGTCCGTTCTTAACCTGAAACTGTTCTTAACCTGAAGCACCACTTTAGCTTATGGGGCCTCCTGCTGCTGCCGCGCCGCCGGAACCCGATTTCTGTTCTCATCCTGAAGCAAAGTTCTTAACCTGAAGCACTATTTCTGGGTTAGCGGAGTCTGTAACCTGAAGCGTATGTAACCTGAAGCATATGTAACCTGAGGTACCACTGTTGGTGTGAAACATAAAAGAATGAATATTAGATATGTGGGCTGCATTTGAAAATGGTACAAAAACTTGAGGGTCAAGGAGGTGGGAATATAAATTAGGGATTCTACTGGTTTACCACTTGCCTTGTTGCCCAGCAGTTTCCCTGCCTGAGTTGATGCAATTTTTCAATTGATTTGCCTAAAATCCAGGACAAAGCACTGTCTTTCAGAAATCCCCCCCCCCCTCAGACGTCAATTCCACCTTTGAAATTCCCTTTGAAATGTATCTGTGTGGGGGCTTGTTGTCTATTTGTATGGTTGCAAGTTGTTTTGGGTTTCCCTGGGCAAGATAAAGCGACTGACAGATTTAATAAATAAAATAGAAGCATGGAAAAATAGAAAAACCCAAGAACAGGAAGGAACACAAACATTTAACTCTATTGTATGTTATTTGGCTTTCTTAGAAGATTTGGTACACACATGCACGACCCTTGAGAGGCGAAGCAGCAAAAGATTTGAGCGAGTGTCTTAACATCAGGATGCAAATATTAACCCATCATCCTTACTAGCCTAAGATATCCATACACACACACACACACACACACACACACCCCTCTAATATTATTTAGGAGCCTCAGAATGAACTAATTTTTAAAGCTGGCAAAATATGTGGAAAGCATAATGAGAAAGAATTAGTCTTGCACTCTGTTAGAACAAAAACTAAATTTCCCCCAAAGTTCGCAGGATATTGAATATACAAGGGCATTCTCCACTTCAGGTTTTAAATCTGCAGAAAGCCTTAATTTGTGCTTTTTTAATGTAAATCTTTCCTGGCCTGAAAATGATTTTTTTTTTTACTGTTCCTTTTCAAAGAGAGATCCGTGGGTTCCATAAAGTAATAATTAAATTTGGGTGATTACAACCTTTATGAAAGCTGCTTCGGTTTTACTGGTCGACACAGTGTCAATCTCTTGACATTTAATGTTCAGTAAGTTTTGGGCTGCATATGCAGGAAAGGTCCTGAACATACTAATTGCATAAATTGATTGAATGATTCCTTGTGAATCTGACAGTAGTCTCAGATGGTATCTCTACGATGACTGAACTACAGTATTCATCTTTTCCATGGTCATGTCATCTCTAATCTTGTAACCATGATATCTGACCTTTTCCCTCATGATGATCCATCTGGGTTTCAACTGTGTAGACTTTAAATTATTAAAAGGATTATTAAGGGGATATCAAAAATGATTAATATGAATATGAACTCTTGCTGATATATGGAAGTGCTGGGTGCTTGGAGCAATCTCAAGCTAATGCCAATGTGCAAATTCCATTTCCAATATTGAAAGTTAAAGGAATTATTGGGGATGCCTCAGAATTCTTTTTATGAGGCCTTGTGCTGTTCTCGTTTTACTTGTTAATTTTTCCACATATGCCAAATATCGGACTTTTTGGCAGTTTTGGGGAACTTTGGTCCTCCAGATGGTGCTGAACTAAAACTCCCATCATCCTTATTCTTTGGCCACACATGCTGGGCATGATGGGAGTTGTTGTTCAGCAACATCTGGAGGATCAAGAGGTCCTCACCTTTGCTTTATGGTACCAGTATTAATAATTAACATTTATTTATATGGCACCATTAATGTATGTGACTCTGTGCACAATTAAAAGAATAAATTCTTCACCAAAGGGTATACAATCTGAAACAACAAATATGAACAGTACAATAAAAATCAGTAGTCTAAGATGCACAATACACAGCCTGTTATACCCAGTGAATAAAACTAGGTAGCTGGACCAAAACAACTCAGGGGAAAACAATGTTTTAAATAGAGATTTGAGCATATGAAGTGAGGAGGCAGCCCACAAATGTTCTGGAAGATGATTCCAAGCATATGGAGTAGCAAGAGAAAAAGGATGGAGACACAATAAACGCTTGGATAAATAAGAAGCACAGAATTAGAAGAACAAAGAGAGTGACTAGATGTACATTGGGACACTAAGGCTGAGAGATAGGAAAGAGGCTAACCATGAAGAGCTTTAAAAGTAAAGACAAGAGGTTCATAAAATATTTGAGTTAACTGGCAGCCAATGAAGTGGCTGTAGAAGAAGAGAAACCTAATCTGATTGTTGCACCAAGAAAATAATCTTCCCTGCAGCAGTCAATGGTTGTTCCCTTGAGGTCTTTCCAAAGTTCAGCTATTGTTAACCTCACAGTCATTAAAAGGTGGCCAATAGAAATCTTGCTAGTGGTATCCCTGTTGTTATTCAAAAAGAGATTAAGGAGTGTCAGTTGCAGTGATGTTTTGAACTTCATCAAAAAGAGCAACCCAAAAGGATTGAGTCTGTGGATAGGACCACCAGATATGGCATTATGTACCCTTATCCCACCCCCATAATAAGGGATAAGCTGACAGTCATGTTCCAAAGGCAGTGATGCATACTTGGTAAATTAAAAAAAACAAAAACTTTTTTTGGTGAAATTAAGTATGTGCACAAAACCTTTCTCACTTGATAGGCAATTATTTCTACGTGCTTATGTGGCTCCCGAAATTAGTATTTCTTTTTTGAAATATGGGATCCAATCTCATGCTTTCCCAGTATTTCCTACATTGGCCATAATGGTCACAGCAATAGCTTTTTGCCAGGAAAGAAGACTGCTTGGATATTAATCTTTGCATTATAACAAAGCACTATGCATGTGAATAGATTCATTGGCTGTATGCTGCTGCTGATAATAATAATTTCAGGACATTCAGTGATGTTTGCGGTGTTGTAGAAGCAATCTTTTACCTTTATTGTAGAAAAGGAACATCTCATGACATAAATATTGGGTGGTAACCAATGAAGTGCTTCCTCTAGCACAAGGATTTTTGATTGTGCAACAGAACTTCTTCTCCATCTCTCCATGTGTGCCCTGTGTGCCTTCCCTCCCCCCTCCCAAATCTACCTCAGTGGTTTGGGAGAACCGGCAGAACAGATTTAGGGAGCCTGTAGGAAGAGGATAAGTTTTGTTGTTTAGCCAGAAGTGCTAACAGAAGCACTTCGTTGGAAACCACCCATTGTGTTCTATAAACACCCAGTGCTGATCCATTAAGCTGCATGGGAGAGGAGATAATGGCACTGATGAAACAAACAATTGCAAATTGTTTTCCTCTTGTGCTTTGCTTATGCCAGTTGTGTTAATGTGGTTGCTAATTGCTGAACTGAATCAAATATATTTTTTTATGAGCATACTGCCACTTAGGAAATAGCACTATCCTATCTGAGTTCATTCAGAAGCATGAACAATTTTCAGCGGCTCTTTCTTTTGGACAACTGTGCTGAGGATTGTAGCCTAACTCTAAGAGATCCAGATTGCTAGAGTAGATGGTTTGTTCTGTGTATGTAACAACTTCCTGCTTATGGGCACGACTGTAACACTTTGTCCTTTTGGTGTGTTAGGTGCAGAGAGAATTGGCGGCTGTTCTTGCTATTAAGGCAAGAAAATCAGGTGAGTGTACCCAGATTTGGATTTTGCATTTTCAGACCATATTAAAAGAAAGAAATATAGTATAAAGCTTATTTAATGTGACGAGAACTGCTTGACATTTTCTTCTGTTTTCCTTCTTTCCTACTCTTCAGTGAACTTGATGAGCTATTTTAATAATTGATCTACTAGTCTAAGCTGTTTATAACAGCTTCTCCTACAAGTCAAGTGTTCTTTTTGCTTATCTTTTTATATTTTGTAAATTAATGCTTATATATCCATTGCCTTCAGTTGAAACGTATACATTCAGATTTTGAAGATTTTTTTTTTGTCACCACCCGTGCATAAGAGTTATGTTTTGCAATAGTACCGTATGACTTTTTTCATTTTTTAAAAAATCTTTCTTGCTAAATATAATACATGAGTTAAATCACAAGGCTTGCCAAGGTTGCATGAACCTGTTCTTTTTAAGGCTGAGCCCGCCATAGTTCGGTTTAGGCATGAACAAGATGTGTGGACTTTGAGAAATATACAAAAGGGATATACCTTAATTTCCTGCCCCCCCCCCTCACTCCTTTAACTTCCGTTAATATTACTTGTATGTATTGCTTGCTGATACTCAACAAAGGCAAATGGGATACATGGAAAAGCATAACTGCCTGATTTGTGGCTATTCTCAGTTTGTTCCATGTTTCAGGCATTTGTCAACATCAGTCATTTAATGTTGTGTCAGGTACAAAAGGAGAGTTTCCAAAATGTGGGTGTTGTGGACAGTTAGTGAACAGCACCAATAAACTGCTTGGGTTTTGGGTTGGTAGAGGAACTATGTAGGGCAACAGAACTAGCATAGTGTCATTGGCAGCCCCGATATCTGTGGAACGGTGCATGAGATTCTTAGGGGTCTTGGCACTCAACCAGGGTCCGTGTTCCTTTGGGGACAATGAGGCATGGTGGAGTCTACAGTGGCTTTGAAATATGACTTATTTACACACATTTACAACGGAAGCTTTAAGTAAAGAGAGATTTCACAGCATTCTCACCTCAGGAGGGGCCCTGTCCTTCACCATAGCCCAGCATTGGATTCCCAGGCACATCTGTGCCTCTCTCACAGCCTGCCAATATGGCTCTGGCCTTCACATCAACTCATCCAGTTCTCCTCCTTTTCCCACAACCCCTAAATTTCAAAAGGATACATTTTTTCCTATATATGGCATCACGCCCCCATCACCTGCAGAACCTCCTGCCTGGTTGATGGTTTCCATTGATAGCTTAATCATTTGCTCCCAACACCTTTTGTCATTCTTAACGACTTCTATCCCAGGTGAGGCCCTGGCCTGGAAAAAAGACTTAGCCTATATTTCCCACGGCCCTCGCATCTTTCCGTCAGTACTCCAGATTGACATTCACTAACTCTAGCAGTTATGAGTGCCCTTGCACCCCCAAACTCTGTTACCCCAGATCTGGAACAGTATTATTGCTAGCGGAATTAGATCTTAATTAGTGTAGTACAGTATTTTAGGTATTAGTCACACTGCAGTGCTGCTTTGAGTAGTTGAAGTGGCAAGTACAGTAACTTGGAAGTTTGAGTGTGCATACACGCTTTTTAAACTATTGAACTGAACATTTCATATTACAACATCTTTTCTTTTGAAGTAATGCATGTAAGGTGATTTCTGGACCAATTGCGACTGTAAAAGTTGATTTAAAAGTTAATAATTTTTTAAATAATAAATCAGACAGGCATAATTATATTACAGTTTTATCAATACACACTCTGATAATAGGAGCTGGTATAACAGGGTGCTTTGATTACTTTTTTCAGTGTTGCAAAATTTGAGAGCTCTGTTGATGGATGTGATGTTCATGTATGGAAAAGCATTAGCTTTTGAGTAAAGATTTGCAGCCAGATTATCTGGCAACAGTACTGCTGTTATTTTAAAGCTTTAAGCAAATTTTGCTGGTGTGGGATGTACACACTTGCAAGTAAGTGCCTACTGTGAACTGACTATGAAGGAAAATGTAATTAGAAATCCCAAAAGATCCATTCCACAATGCAGATGGCTGTGTATGAGAATCAAATGTGTCCTTGTTATAGTGGAGAATTCATGGTTTGCTTCTTCAAAAAGTAAATAAGGTGGAAAGAACTGGATTATAGAAAAGCATAACCAGTAATAGTGTTTTCTGGGGTTGAACCAGGACGATTGTGCCAAATAATTTAGGAACTTAAATGAGATTTGGACATGAGTCAAAAAATCCAAAGCAAAAACCCTACAGCAGCATATGAAAAGAAACCGTCATAATGATAATTTAAGGACTTTTTATTGCAAAAGCTATTTCATCCGATTTAAAAAGACTTTTGTGTAGGATTGTTAAGCAGAAGAATGAAGTGTCTCTGAAGCCAAGTCATGCGCTGGTAAGAAAAATAGTGTCAAGTTGTTGTCACAACAGGAACAGACTTGAGGAGAAGTATAGGTTATCCAAAATGCAATTAATTCTTCTAAGACAGCAGAGAAGATAAGATCGATCTTCTAAACAGGACAGTAATGGGAAAACTCCTTTTAGGATAGGATGCAAAAGAAACAGTATTGGGATTATAAAGATACCATGACAAAGTTCCAAAGAACTTCACAAGTAGTTTTATGTGCCCAGGAGACCTTTGGAATAATCGTGCTTGCTTGATGCCCATGTTACAAAGCCTGGGGAGTTTTCAGCAGCGGTTTGTGGTACATTGAAGGAAAGCAAGTTTCTTTAAAAAAGAAAATCCACGGGATTCTTTGTTGCTCCTGCTGTAACCCTTTCTTTGAATGAGGGGGATTGTTCTGTGAGTCAAACGTAGAAAACTAAAAGAGTTAATTTTAAAGTTCTTGATTAGGCTCTTATAAAGACAACAGAAGTACATTGTTTTGCAGGTTGAAAAAGTGCATACCTTTCATACACTATTAAGCTGACACT
The DNA here is from genome assembly GCF_964234715.1 of Podarcis melisellensis. Classification (NCBI taxonomy): domain Eukaryota; kingdom Metazoa; phylum Chordata; class Lepidosauria; order Squamata; family Lacertidae; genus Podarcis; species Podarcis melisellensis. The sequence goes on from NC_138544.1 coordinate 26,461,894, forward strand.
ACAGTATTAGATGAATACACATCTATTAAGGGGGGGGGGCAAAGGAGCTAGAAACAGTGATGGCAAATATTTCCTAGACTTGGTGGCTATCCAGAAGTTTGTTCTTTCCAGGACCCCTGTCTAGCAAGGGAGCAGGGTTGTGTTCTGACCTTGTTCTTAATCATGTGAGCAGATAAATAAATATACGAGTCTCACATGCCATACTATTTGTCTAGTGTGTTGCACAGTACACCTGGTGCACTGCCTAAACCTGAAGTACTTCTCTCCCTTCTCTAAAAATATGCAGTCATAAATTGGTAAAGGACCCCTGGACAGTTAAGTGCAGTCAAAAACGACTATGGGATGCGGTGCCCATCTTGCTTCAGGTCAAGGGAGCAGGTGTTTGTCCACATATGCTGTGGCCAGCATAACTAAATCTCTTCTGGTGCAACGGAACACCATGACAGAAACGCTGTTTACCTTCCTGCCGCAGCAGTACCTATTTATCTACTTGCACAAGCATGATTTCAAACTGCTAGGTTGACAGGAGCTGGGACAGAGCAACGGGAGCTCACCCTGTTGTGGGGATTCAAACCCCCAACGTTCTGATCGGCAGGTCCAAGAGGCTCAGTGGTTTAGACCACAGTGCCACCCGCCAACATTAAAAAACTCAGTATAGAGAAGCCTAGGTGCAATGTTGTAACAATGTCTACATATTTAGCTTCCCTTGTAATGGTATCTTAGGATATTTCTGACAGAAAGATCTGTAATGTCATTTTTGCTGAAGATGCCAAAATGATATTGGAATACAGTATATGAAGAATTCCAAATCCCAAATTTGGTAGAATAAATTTAAATTCAACCACAGAGGGGCTGCTTACCTAACTTTATTCCTGTTTGTTCAGATTTCAAACTATGCCCACAAAATATGTGACTGGTAAATTCTTTAATATACTAACATAACAGGTGACGGTCATTGTATTTGTGGAGCAGGCCAGGTTGAATACATTGTCCACTACATTCGTTATTGCCCTTTATACAATTCACCTAGGAATAGATCCCCCTATTCATTCCAATATTCTTTAGAAGGTCAATCAGATGATTTCAAAATTAGATGGTAGCTTTACATGTGCTAGCAGCAAGAAAGTTACAAAGCCAGAAAAATATTTACTGCCAAGGAGATTTTTAAAATCTAAATTATTTTGGGAACTTTATAATTTTAAGTGTTCATAGTTTGCAGCTCTGAAAATGGATATGCTTTAACTTGTCTTGTTTTTTTGTGTGATTTTATATAGTAATGGCCACTGGGTACAAACAATTAAGCAAATGACGGGCAAATATCATTGATGATGGTTTCACATGTCATGTTATCATGCAACATTTTATCACTGACAATCACTTATATTTACATGTGGAACAATTAGGTTAACTGATGACATGGAGAAAAAACCCTATTTCAGGAAATGGATTTAAAATAATAATTGGCACTCATTGTAGATTATAAGTCAGTGTACATAGCATTTTAATACTTGTTATTTAATGCAAGCATGCCTAGTTTTTGGTGCTTAAATTTGTGGCTTATCTCTCTTGCGGTCAATTTAGCTAGAGTAGAGAAAATGAACACTAATTAACTCTGTGTGTAATGCAATGTCAAACAGGCCACATTCTAAATTTTTAATTTTAATTGCAGATGGCTTTTTTAATGATAAGACTTTCTTCCTTGCTTAACATCCTGCTATAAGCTATCATCTGCTGCTTATTTCTAAACACTACCAAATACTCCTTTATATTTGCAGAGATGAGCTGGTAGAATCCTGTTTCCTATTTGGTATCTTAGAAACAGATCCTTCGGGACTGATTCTCTATCTGGAAACTAAACTAGCATAATGAGTAGCCTTCTCTGCAAATTCAATATTAGCTTTACACCTCAGGTTAAAAAAAAGTTAATGACCATTTGCACACCAGAGATAGGAATTTTCCTTGCATTTCATAAGGCTTCCAGTTTAAAAAAATACAGCATTACACTGGAGTAATGTATAGTTAGATTGATTTAAATTACACGCTATAATCATGAGGACACCCAAGAACACTTCAGCAAGAGGGGGGAAGTCTAGCATCAATGACACTTAAATTTGATACAGGCAGTTCTTGCCACAATGATCCCAATGGATAGGAGAGATACAGAAATGACAACCAGGATGTAAAAAATTGATATGCTTGCTTGGTGGGAGGAGGAGAAAGAGCTGCATATGTAGCAAGAGCTTTTGTTTTGTGTGCATATTTGCATTTGCTGCAGCGGATTCCACTATCAGAAACAATTTGCCTTTCAAACTAAAAACCTCTTATCTCTCGTGGCAGGAACTGTTGCTGCAAAAGCAACATAAAAGTCCATTTTATATGGGTGTTTCCTATATAGGTAAAAGTAAAGGGACCCCTGACCATTAGGTCCAGTCGCGGACGACGCTGGGGTTGCGGTGCTCATCTCGCTTTATTGGCCGAGGGAGCCGGCGTACAGCTTCTGGGTCATGTGGCCAGCATGACTAAGCCACTTCTGGCGAACCAGAGCAGCACACGGAAATGCCGTTTACCTTCCCGCCGGAGCAGTACCTATTTATCTACTTGCACTTTGACATCCTTCTGAACTGCTAGGTTGGCAGGAGCAGGGACCGAGCAATGGGAGACACCCGCTGTGGGTTAAACCACTAATATTGCTATATATGTATTACTAATTTGGATTCAGACCAGTATACCTTATTGAATCAATGGTGTATATATATTTATACATTGGTATTTAGGGTTTAGTCGTGTACTCCGTCGTGAAATCTGTTCAGCAATGTTTTTAAGTCTCAGCCTTCGTCCTTAACCATTCTTGTTATCTATGCATTTTGGCACATGCAAAACCAATGATGTCTCCCATCTGTTTTTAGCCATTTTTTCATTTTGGGAAAGATTTGTATTCAGCTGGTTTGAATAGTTCTCTTTGTGACACTTTATGCGACACCTTAGTTCTCTGCCAACTAGCTGATAGAGAGCATTTTGTATGCTTTCGTTTTAAAATATATGCATAGGCGGGACAAAGGAAGAACCACACAACTTAATGACAACCCAAAACATGCGCAGTATTGTATTCTTGCATTCTAAGCCATTTCAAATCTTTTCCTGAGTTTTTTTAGTTCCTTTGCTTTATGTGGTTTTACAGTCCTCCATATAGGATTGACAATACATTGCAAGTATTATACATTGTTTGGTGCTATATGAACATAAGAAGAACCTGCTGAATCAGGTCAGCGGCCTGTCTAGTCTAGCATTCTTTTGTCACAGTGGCTAACCAGTGGAAAGCTTTATTATTATTTAAGTTGTCATGGTGTGGAACCTTCATCTGCTTAACTTGCCTCGATGCTTGTCAGTTGCAGCTCATTGACAGGCTCCCCTTGCTAGCTTGGTCTAGATTTACATCTACATAAATGACTGGCTGTGTAGTTCTAGTGCAGGCATAGGCAAACCCGGCCCTCCAGATGTTTTGAGAGTACAATTCCTATCATTCCTGACCACTTGTCCTGGTAGCTAGGGATGATGGGAGTTGTAGTCCCAAAACATCTGAAGGGCCGAGTTTGCCTATGCCTGTTCTAGTGCATTGTTGTTTAGTCATTTAGTCGTGTCTGACTCTTCATGACCCCATGGACCAGAGCACGGCAGGCACTCCTGTCTTCCACTGCCTCCCGCAGTTTGGTCAAACTCATGCTGGTAGCTTCGAGAACACTGTCCAACCATCTTGTCCTCTGTCGTCCTCTTCTCCTTGTGCCCTCCATCTTTCCCAACATCAGGGTCTTTTCCAGGGAGTCTTCTCTTCTCATGAGGTGGCCAAAGTATTGGAGCCTCAGCTTCAGGATCTGTCCTTCCAGTGAGCACTCAGGGCTGATTTCCTTAAGAATGGATAGTGCATAGGTATTAATTTTTGTGTGTATGGTCCCTGGAATTTGGTCTGTAGAAAGAGTTGCCCTTAAGTCCTGTGGCAAGGAAGGAACCTCCCATGGCCCATTAACACACTCCGAATTATTATGGTCAGTTAGTTTTAAATCCTTTGAGATCCCTTCCTGCAGATTGAAGAACATTACTAATATCTGAGTGGGTCAATGGTACATGGGTGGGGTCGTCACATCGCCAACAAGGGTACTAGCCTGTGTGTCTGCTGAATCATTCAGCACAAAATGGTCAATGGTAAGTGTTAAATGTTAACACCCTATAAAGTTAAAGGGAGGAAATTCACACCTTCCTAGACTTTATTGTTTCTAGTCTGTTTGGCTGCAAAAAATTCTTCACCATAATTCATTTGTTTGTGTAGAGAAATTTATCTCGCCAACCAGAAGTAGTACAATTTTTAAAAAAACCTACACAGTGCAATGGACAAGCCAAATGCCAAGAGTTTTATGACTTTTATTGTAATTAGGAATAAACACTTCAGATTAAAAACAATGTTGTTTTTTCAATCAAGGCAGTTCTGGACTATGTGTGACACAAAATGAGCATATGCAATAAGCTAACAAGAAAGGTGAGGTATACATGTATTTTATAAAATATATCAGCAGCCCATACATATTCAGAAGCTCTGAATAATGCCTTAGTGGATAGCTTTAAAATATAAATATGTTGTTAGGACCTTATAACTTCAGATGATCCTTACGCTACTATTTTTTTTTTAAGGAATTTCAGTGCATTTGCCTGATGTCTCTTGTAATGTCTGCTGTTTGTATTTAAATACTATTTTGGATGGAAGTGGACACCCAAGATCTCAGGAAGCAATACACAGTGGATCACATATTAACTACATTTAAATTTAAGCTTATGTTCCTTTGGAAACAACCCCCTTTTCTGTATCACAACCAGGCATCGTGTTATATGTACTACGTACATATTTAGGCATATCTTGCTATCTCTGGTGATGATTTGTTTTTCTCCCGCATCCCCAGTTCATTGGCTAGATATCCCCAGTATCTCTATTCCAGCTATTAAACCCAAGCTCCTTTTGTTAAAATTCCAAATTCTAGAAACAGAAGATTTCAAAAAGTTGATACATATTAAAGACGCATAATTGGAATTGATTTCGCTTTAGGGGTTGTGTAACTTTACCCACAGGTCTGATTATAGACCCTTGCCCTTATGTTCATCTCTCAAGGTCCCCTGCAAACCATCTCTTGTGTGGGGGCTCCGTTTGCCAGATTGTAATTTTAGAACAGAATTATCTCCAGTTGAGTGGTAACCTACTGGAAAGCAGGGAGTTATAATAGAAGTGCTGAACCAGTCTTAATTTAGGCTGCAACAAATGACATATGATTATTACCCATCTTAAGTGAATCTTCCATTAAGGTCAAAGTAGGTTATTTCTCTCTCTAAAAGAGCTCTGAAGAAATTAAATAAGCCTTACTTAGCAGGAACAATAATCCCCTTTGTGTATAACTATACCGAGTCTCTTTCCTGGAGCAAACCTTTACATTATTATTGGTTTTACAGAATATCTTGAAGCGAAAATCCTTCCTGTAGCCCACAAGGGAGCAAGGAAATTAAATCAAGGCATAGCCTCCTGATCTTTAAGTGACCATTAAAAAATCAACAACCTGAACTCCTTCGGCTCATTTGCAGATGGACGCATTTGAAATTGCACTTCAGCAAGCTGATGCTCATTTAACATCCTCTCATTCTTTTATTCATGGTGACCTTTTCCATGGCTAGAACAGGATTTATAGGATAGGTAGAAATGGGGAGTGGCTGTAATAAAACCTGATTGCAGTCTTTGCACTCTAGTCACACTGTGCGTGCCACACCAAACAGATGTGTGGCTCTAATAAACACTGCTTTTGTATTTAAAACAATAAAAGTAACTTCCTTTGCTCTTGGCTGGAGGACGAATGGAGGAGCACAGTTTATGTTGGCAGAGCAGGAAATTTTATTGCATGGCCTGGCTACAACTCAGAGATTGTAAGTCATGTCAGATTTTGAAGGAACTCTCAAAGACTCAACATATTCTAGCATTTTTCTCATCCCACCTTTTTGCATTACGGTGGTGATAAAGTAGGGAATGTTCACTTTTAAAGAAAAAAAGAATAAAGTGAGTACCAGAAAGTGTAAAATTATTGCCCAATTTTGATACTTTATGAGAGAAATTCAGCATCGTATTTGCACAGTACATTTTGCACCACTTAATTTTCACAGCCATATGTTTGTTTTAGTATTCATGAGTTCTTGGGGTTATTCATGAATTCTTAACTGTAGCAAAAATGCAGCATATCATTTTCCTTCTCAGGTGATTCATAAATTTGAGCATAACATGCTGCAGTTTAAAAAGTTGATATTGTTTTGATACCAAGACAGACAATGCGACCTGCTCCTTTACTCATCTTTAGCTCCGATGTATCGCCACTCTTGCTTCCTGTTCTGCCTGGAACTTCCTCTTAGAAGCCATGTCTTTCATTAAGTTTTGGCTTTTCATGAAGTTTTGGCTTGACACTAAATGATGTTCCCTTTCTCTATCAGGCTGGCCTTTGCCTTTGCATTTTCACAATGGTAAGGGGGGCAAATTGTAAGCTCCTCGGAGCAGGGATCTGTATCTTTGTTTCTGCTACTCTGTTAAGTGCCATATACATTAGTGGCATTATGGCAAAATAATTATTCCAACTCTGTTGCCTGGAGTTTCTTACAGCTTGAAAATTTGAGTTATAGACAGCTCGTTTGTCTTGAGATTTGCTTGATGCACAAAAGAGGCAGAAGAAGCATTTTCAGTTCCTTTACTTCCCCACAGGATAAAAATGCTACAAGAGAATTATTTTTAAAAGCATATTTATATATGGTTAATAGAAATTTTAAAGCACATTGTGGTTCAACATGTGCTTGTATATGACATCTATGCCAACTTTTATAGACCTTGTCTAGAACAAAGTATATGTGATGTGGGAGATGCCCTGATGCCTTAAAAGCTTTAAAATGACCACCATATGGAGGCCTGAACTGGCTTGGAGAACAAGAGCTTAACTCTTTTTCCCCTTGAGCTATATTTTTACCAATTGAAACTGACTCATCTGAGTTGCCGCTTTTTTATTTTCTATACATTTTCCAGTCTAAGGGCATTCCAGGGTTGGGGGTTGAATAGCGAAGGCCCTTCTGACTGTCGTTATTATATAGCCTAAGTCCATCAGAGGTGTGATAAGTGTATACACACACACACACACACACACACACACCACCAGCTGCAAGGCCTGGGGTGGATCATTGTCCTGGCTTCCTTCAGGGAGTGGATCTCCACCCCTTAACCTGCTGGGACCTTCCTGGGATCAGACAATTATGCCTCCTTTTGGACAGAGATGACTCCATACCTTGGTAACTTCCACATAGGATGATTACAATGGGCTTTATGTGGGGCTGCCCTTGAAGATGACTTGCAAATGTCAAGCTGGTCCAAAATGCAGCGGCCACATTACTGGCTGTGGCTTCCATTAGAACTTTTATATCCACTGGTTGCCACTGCATTTCTGGGCCAATTCAAGGTCCTCGTGCTAGTGTTTAAAGCCCTAAATGTCTACAGCCCCAAATATCTGAAAGACCGCCTCCTTACTCACAGCCACTCTAAGGTGCCAAGATCAGCAGAGGGGGCCCTCTTGGTAGTTCCTCCTCCCTAACAGGTGAGTGATGACGACTTGAGAGAGCCCTGTGGCAGCCCCTAAGTTGTGGCATTCCCTCCCCAAAGAGCTGTAGTCTCCACAGAGGTGCACCTTCACTGTGCATTTTTCATCAAATGCTGAAGACACATCTCTTTAACATGGCCTTGAGACACACATTTTAGGACTCACTCTAGTTGTGATTGTAATTCTTTTTAATGTTGTGTTTTGTATTGCTGTACCTTCTGCTCAGGGACCTTCTGGTGAAGGGTGAGGAATGAAGTCAATAAGCCTGTATTATAAATGTCTTTCGTTTCCTCTCATTTTAGCAATGAGTCAAAGTGGTGAAAACAGCACTGAAGAAGAAGCAGCTCAAGACGATCTGAAGGATGTCTATGATGCACAGGTAGAAAAATATTTCTAATAAGAATTCAGGAGCCTGGACTTCTGTTGAAGTAATATCACTTGCTAGGGTAACACTTGAACCCTGTCCTGAAGAGAAAAATGACTCCTATGCAGTTCAGCGTGATATTGAAAGTGTGTTGATCTTGCAGTTTCCTGCAATTAAAGTTCTATTATCTTGGCAATCTATGTGACTGGATAGCCCCTTTTTGATATTTCTTACATATGTGTTATGCCATTAGACTTCATCATCCTGATTTTTTAAAAAATAGTCTCTTGTAGACATGGCTGCGTTTGGACACAACACTGCCAGAGATTTGCAAATTGGCAGGTGCCTAAGAATGCTGGCGCACACAGTTTGAGCTACTTAACTCCTTCCTTATGGAGCTGATTGTCCCTACTGAAAATCCTAAAATCAGATTTGTCATTTACAGAATTTCATGTGTGGAATCTGTTTCAGTCACTTTTATAAGGTCACACTAGACATGACACCGGGTATCTGTAATTAATGTTCTTTAAAACTTTAAAAGTAGTTGCAGTGCCTATCCTAAATCAGGTTTGTGGCACTGATGAAGGGGCATTCAACCTTCCACCGTGCCATTTATGCCAATGCAAAGCTTCCCACAACCTGCTATTTCCCCCACAGATGGTGACATACATAAGTATTTCCTGTACTGGTTCTAGTTGCTCCAATACACTAGAAAACTCTGCAGGTATTGATAGAGGTGGATGGCTTATTTCATTCAGAAGTAAACAGAATCCATCATAATTAAATAATTTATCCCAGTGCAGCTGAAATGATCCTTCATTTAGCTGCTTCTCATGTCTATAAATTTCCTCATCAGTCTGGTTCTGCATGGTATAATAATTAGTTTATCTGAATGCTCATTTCAAGGTTTTGTTGCTCAATATTTAAAAACAAAAGAATTCATTAAGTGTTCATCTGCTCTAATAAGCAGCATGCTAATAAGATTATATGGGTGGATTATAGAAAACAACAGTAATTTAATTTCAGTGAATTCAGTCATTCAATTTGTGTGGAAGCTACTTGACAAAATTTGTGAAATTTTCAAAGGGTATATTAGTTACTGTCTTATTTTGACTTCGTGGAAATTGTTTGGAGTATTGAAACGGGACAAAAAAGGGTATTGGCAGGACTATATCCTATGGGGGGAATTCATTGTTGCGCGGGTGGACTTTGACTTGTGCAGTGGGACTTTGCCTTCCTCTCCTCCCCTGGCAGCTCTCATGTGCCCCTCAAATCTGCTCCAGAGGGTTCCCCAACCCCCAAGCATATTTTGAGGGTGCAGGGGGGCTGCACAAGAACAGGAATCCCATTACATAAGCAGAGACTGAGAGCAGATATGATAGCCATCTTCAAATATCTTAAGGGCTGCCACATGGTAGAGGGAGCGTACTTGTTTTCTCCTGCTCTGGGGGGTAGGGCTTGAGACAATGGCTTCAAGTTACAAGAAAGGAGATTCTGACTAAACATTTGGAAAACTTTCTGATCGTAAGAGCTGTTGGGCAGTGGAACAGACTCCCATGTGTGGTGGTGAACTCTCCTTCCTTGGAGGTCTTTAAGCAGAGGTTGGATGGCCATCTGCCATGGATGCTTTAGCTGAGATTCCTGCATTGCAAGGAGTTGGACTAGATACTGGTGTTATCTAAACACCCAAAAGAGTTTTTGGGCAGAGAGCTAACTGAACCAGTTAAAGTCTTCAAATCTGGGAGCTGTGTATAATCTATACCTTTAAAACACATTAAGCACGTATTTCCCCTCAAATAATTCTGCACGCTGAACCTTGTTAAGGGCTGCAGAGAACTGTAACTCTGTGATGTAACTACAACACCCAGAATGCTTTCAGGGAAAGAATGTGCTTCAGATGTGTTTTAAAGGCGTTTAGTGTGTACACAGTTTAGGTCATAAGTTTTGAATCATCTGGAATATGTCTCTACTGTGCAGAGCATCAAAACTGTAGTGCATTTTTGTCTGTGGGAAAAGGCCATAATTGTATACTTGCAAGCTTGAAGTTTTTAAGACTAAACCCTGAGCTTAATTATTTTACTGGAGTCAAATTTGGATTGATGTCTATTGGCAACCATTGCCCAAATCCTTAGACCAGTCTTATCTGTACCTGAATGTGACTCAAATTACTCTTTGCAATCAGAAGCTTGTTTTGTTATTTTCATACAGTCATGGCTAAGGACATTCAACTGCTGGTTTTAGTTGTATTTAGACCTCTCTGGCTTGCTTCCCTTAGTTGTCCTTAATTCACATGAGAGCAGTTGGATGACAGCCATTCACTTAAGGTTATGTTTTTGTGACATTTCACCACAAAACGTACTAACTGTAGGTCTCAGCAAAGCAAGAGATCTCTTGAGACACTCTCTGTTTGATACTTTTTTTTACAGATATCTGCACAAAGAACTAACTACTCCAATATTAGTTTCTGATCTAGGATGCTTAGCTGATGTTTATGCAACTTTTCTCCTTGCAGATTGAGACAATCAGAGTCTGCACAATTTATAGTGATTTTAATTTGTGTATATATATATATTTAAATTCAATTTTATCTGTTCAGTTGTGTTTTTATTTGTACCTTGTACATAAATTGTAATAGCTGGCGGTTGATTATGTACCTATTATCATTCAGTGAGAATCCGGTCAGCAGCATCGTCTTGCTCAAGTATGGAACAGAATCTTGCCAGTCTCCTGCTTCCCTAGATTTCTGATCAGGTGGCAAAGTGTCAAAACACTTGGCAGGACAATGACTGGCACACCAACTGATTATATTCACACTACCTAAATTATCAGTATCAGGGATGAAGTACGGTATTTTTCCGTGTATAAGACTAGGTTCCCCCCCTAAAAAACAATGTCAAAAATTAGGGGGCGTCTTATACATCCCTCCATTTTCTTAAATCTGTGTCCCCAGAAATAGGGGGCGTCTTATAGATGGGAAAATATAGTACTTATAGCTTTCCAGATATTGCTGGACTTCAGCTCCCATCATCCCTGACCATTGGCCATATTGGCTGGCGTTGATGGATGTTTTAGTCCTGCAACATCTGGAAGGAACAGGTTTCCTACACCAGCTTTATATGGTTTAATTGAGGGCACACAAAACTTTACAGGTTTAGTGGAAGGAAAGAGAACGGCTTTTACAGTTTTATTTGCAGCCAGCAGGAGTTTCTGTGGTCCTTATGTAAAGCTAGATTATCTCTGAGGGTAAATCTTGCTTGGAACTTCTTTGAGTTGAACGTGGTGAAAGCGATTTGCCCTCTATTTCTCTGGAGATCCAATATTTCACCTTCTTGCCACTTCTAGCTTATTCATTTATCAATGTTATGGCTTTCCTCTAGGGACGTCTTTTCCAGGACTTGCTTTGCAACCAAAAGGGCTGTGTCAACACTCTGGTCAATGACTGTTGCCAAAGCCAAAAAAATAGCTTGTGATTTTTCTTTTGTGTAAAAATACAGAAACTTCTTGTGCTGTTTTGGAGTGTTTCTGTACACATTGTGTGCTTTAGGAGCCTGATCCATTCAACCCACGTAGGAACCACATATGATCACCCACACATTGATGGGAATAACATACATTAAAGCTTAGAGTGGGAATATTTTTCCATCCCATTAATTTGATGATCATCTTGCTACACATACCTCACATGTATGCGTAAGGCAAAATGCATGGGAATAGAATGCTATAATGCCAGACTCCATGCGTTGGTATGGAATGTGAGAAAAGGCTTTATGTGCATGCAGTTGCAGAGAACTTCCAATTACATGGATAATCAGGTTTTCCCAATCATAGGTATAGATCCTGTGCTTATATTGTCGTGTGTGCATAGGGTCTAGTCTTACCTTTGAGCCAGTACACAGAGGATAGGGCCAACAAGGATGATTTCACTTCCCCATCATTGTAAATATGAAAAGAGGGTGTATAACCTGTGATTTACTGAGGTTTGCTGGCACTCTCTTTTCTTGACTGGTTTTTGGCTTGTTGAACCCGGATCATACAGATAAATATTATCAGGATAATATGCTGATAGTTGAGGGCTTGTCTCTAACTTGTTGGGGTGAACATGAGAATTAGTTTGCATATTCCAGACTTCTGTTTCCATTTGCAGTAATATGGGTAGGCATAGAATAGATGTGCATACACCACTAAATACAATATATATATATCAAAATGCTATGTTGGTTCCCATGGTAGTATTATGATCACGAAGCAAAGCACTCACTTTTATACCTTTTTCCAGTTCTGTGTGTCTGAAGCACACAAGAATTTATTTATTTTCTCTGCTATCATTTGCTCTCGACTTATTTCAGTGGCTGTATTTTAGCCATAAAGAGAAGGGTGGAGTGTGAGAAATAGAAGATTGTGCTGTTATTTTTAGGGATGACTCTCCTGCTCTCCATCCTTTTCCAGGGCTGTTCTTGGCTAACTTTCCCATGGATTTCTAACCTCTTGCTTCGGTTCTCTTATGTAACAGGAAATAGGTTGACGGGAACAAACGCACTGTTAGCATATCAGCTGCACACATAATAGCAGCTGATTTAGTTCATGCTGTCTTCATTTTGCTAAGCAGACACTATATAGCACAAAAAGAAGGAAAAAGAACTTTGGGAGCCTTTTCACCCAAGGGAGAACATTATAATTCTGCTCTGCTCAAAACTGAAGAGTTGAGGGGAAGCTTGATGTGGAATATGTTCTTCTTTTAAAGTTAGAAGTCTGGAGTGTCATGTCCTGGGATTGTGGATTTAAGTATCTCTTTGCTTTCCCTCCAACTCTCAAGGCAGGAGTTATGTGCAAGCTTCATGAACGAGAGGATATTGGACGCCTTGAACTCGTCCAGAAACTGGCAAGAGAAAACCTTCTACAGACAGATAAAAAAGAACAAGAGAAAACAGATCAGGTAGGACATTTTTTCAGTTTTTGGTTTTCCAGAAGAGTAAGCTCACTGTTTACAGTTCTGCAAAGTGAGTCATGACTAGTTCCCAATGGAATCAATGGAACTTAATTTGAGTGCAAGTCTATGCATGTCAAGTCAGAAATAAGTTCCCTTTAGGAAAAGTTTGCACTCTCCTGAGGAGCTATATGTGGAAACCAACAGTTCTGATGAAATTTTGTTGTTCAAATAACATTCTTTCAGTAGAATCTGAGATATTAAGAAACGCATTAAATGCATTCAAATTGATCTGTTTTTACTTTATAAATATTTTAAATGATTATATTGCTTTTTTACGTAGAAATTTAACACGGTGACTAAACATAAACCAAGACTGTAAGCGATAGAATAGAATAGATAGAATCCGGCCAAAAATAAATAAATCAAGCAGTCAAATTAAATTAGCCTTTGAATCAGCTGCCAAGAGTCATACAGCCCTTCCACAATACTGTGTGGGGAGAATGGGCTTGATCTCCCTGGGAGGAGGTAAGTCTAGGGCTTCAGGGGCAACTGTGGAAAAGGCCTTGTGCCTAGTAAATTTTATTTCCTATAGCACAGGTATATGTAGGATGGCCTGGTTGCGGTATCACAGTTGGCTTTGTACAGGGAGAGGCAATCTGGAAGGTATGTTGATGGCCAGCCATGAAGGGCCTTTCAAATATGCACCAACACCTTGAATTGGGCGCAGAAGCTGACAAGGCGGCCTGTGCAATTGCGGCAAAACCAGGTTGATGCAAATATTGCCTCCCAAGATTTATTATGGGAACAAGCCATGGTATTCTGAACCAGCTGCAGCTTCTGCATTGTCCTGAAGGGCAGTTTTGTACTTACTTTCTTCTTCTTTTTAAAAATGAACATGGTTTAGAGGCTACTTGGGGAAATTTTTTGTTTGGTTGGTTATTCATCTATTTTTAAGCAAGTATATATTTCGATCCATGCCAGTCTCAAGGCAGTCTGCAACTTTAAAAGACAACCTAATGTGCTCTTGTTTTAATTTTTGCCTGTTACATTAAATACAAATTAAAATACAGAATTCACTAATTAGAGCAGTCCTCAAAGCCATCCCTCCCTTTCCCCGAGACCTAAGTGGAGAAATGAGTAGAAACAAATTCTATCCTAAAGTAGTTATACAGATGGTAGACATTAAATAAAAGCCCCACATGCTTTATTGGATAACTTGTTTTGTTCTCGCTATGATATTTTGTTTGTAGAGTAGAAAATATTTTTCCTAGCTGCATGCTAGTTTAGAACCGCCCAGAAACAAAAACAAAAAGGTTGTAGCACTGTGTGTGTGTGTGTGTGTGTGAAGATCACCAATATTTTCATTAAACACAAACTGATCTTGCAGAATCCTTGTGGCAAGCTAGCAAAATAACATGCCAAAATGGGGTGGGCTTTTTGTTTTTGTTTTCCCCAAACAAACAAAGGAAATCAAACCTTATTTGAGAGCACCACTGAAATTTGTTCAACAGTACTGTAAATTGCACTTGAAAATTATCAGAGAAGACAGAAAATTTCAGATAAATTCTGATGGTTGGGGTTGCATGGTTTTAGCACACTTTCAGGGTGTGTGAGGGGCATTTGAGTGTCTTCTTTCCTTCATCTAAATTAGGGTGATCCAATGCACAGCCTGAGGGCCAAAGCTTTTTTGGTGGCCCTTGGTAACATTTGATGTCCACCCCCGGGCTTTGGGAAGGAAGGCATGAGGGCTCTAAAAGGGTTCTTAGAATCCTCCCTTCTCATTCCCAAAGTCTAGTTAATGCTTTCCCAGCTTTGAGAAGGATGTGGGAGGGCTCTGGATCCCTGCCAGAGCCCTTGCACCTGCTTTCCAAAACCAGGCACCTTGCCTAGCTGCCTTTAGGAAGGGAGCATGAGGGCTAGCCAGGGGGCGTCAAGTTTAGGCCTCCCCACCCCCTTGCGATAATGCAGAGTGTGGCTCACAGGTTCCATGTCTTGCTGCCTACTTGGTATAAAACGTTGGGCTACCCTGCACATTCTGAAAACCCCACAATGTCCTCAGCTGGACCTTCCTGTAAGCATGGTGTCTGTCTATTGTAAACCACCCTGTGATGTGGTGAAGGTTCAGAAAACAAGGGCAAGGCCATTGTTTCTCGTTATTAGGAGATTGGCTCTTGCAACATCCCCCCTTTCCTATAGTCTTGTCTTTCCTATGGCAATAATAGATTACATCTTGATAACGACAGCTATATTCCAGTCATTAAGACCTTTGATCTCTGTTGCTTTGTACACAACCTACAGACTTACAAAAAAACTTGATGCACTGATGTCTCCATATAATGATTTTATCGTTCCTGTTCATGTGGTGAATATGTTATCTAAATGCACCCCCAGGTGGTAATGGTTAGCATGCTGGAAAGAACTACTGCAGGCTATAGCTTGTTATGGCATGGTAAATATTAGCTACTAATGCATAAGGGGAACCTTAAAACAACATATTAAGCAGGCAAGACCAGTGGAAACACATCAAAAAGTTTTGGAAGCAGGAAAAAAAATATATAAGCATATGGATGGATGCAATCCAGCAATTTGCATGATTAAGACTGACTAGAATTTGATCTTCCTTGGCACACAATAAAAGAATGTTTGGCAAAATGCAGGGTATTGACTGCAGCCCTTTTTTATTAATTAAAACGGAGTTTTACAGCACCTTAAAGACTAAATGGTGCTATTCAATGCTAGTCCTACTCAGAGGAGACCCAGCAAAGTTAATGGGCATAACTGATTTTAATTCATTAATTTCAGTGGATCTGCTCTGAGTGGGACTTTGTTGACTACAACCCTAACAAAAAGCATAAACTTCTGTATACTACAGACTACTTTGCTGAATGCATAAGCGCTGTACTGTGTTACAGATACATGAGGTAGGAACACACACACAGAGAGAGTGCTTGGGATGGGAGAATGAAACATAGAAAAGTATGGACAGTGTGAAATACCTGGTTTGACAGTGGTAATGCACTAAACAGTCGTTGGTAGAACATATATCCCAACATTGGTTTGCCTATTGAACACATACAACGTGCTAAAAAAAAATTGGTTCAATCCAGAAGTGGCAGCGTTGAATCTCTTGATGTATCCTAATTCAGTGTTTTATGTTGCAGTCTCACTTTGATGTTCCTTTCCTCCAGGATGACAACCCTTAGCTCAGAGTTTATGTCAAATTTGTGAGATGCAGTCATACCTTGGTTCTTGAACACCTTGCGACTCGAACGTTTTGGATCCTGAATGCTGAAAACCTAGAAGTGTTCCGGTTTGTGAACGTTTTTCGGAAGCCGAACGTCCGATGTGGCGTCCGCTGCTTCCGCTTGACGTACTTCAGATTTCGGCAGTGCACCAGGTGTACTCTGCAACACACTAGACAAATAGTATGACATGTGAGACTCATATATTTATTTATCTGCTCACATGATTAAGCACAAGGTCAGAACACAACCCTTGCGAGACAGGGATTTGCTTCTTGGAGTCTGTTTTAATGTGAGAGGTATCTGGCAACAAGTAAGGCCAACAAAGTGGCAGCGAAAATAATATTACAGTGGTGTTATAGAAGCAAATTTTAAAGAAATCATCTTTTTTTTTAAAAAAAGGTATGAAATATATATACCCGTCTAAATTTTCCAGTAAAGTGAAGCAAAGCCTGAACTGTGTCTCTGCTTTCATCGGAACTTCTGATTATTAAGAATTGTTGGCCTCAGCTGGTTTTTGAATGGCTCTTCCTGAAGAGGAAGTGTGCCTTTTCCTCCCTGTACTTTCCCTTAAGTTCTGTTGTGCATTAAATTGAGTAGAAGCCAGGCTCAGACTGCTGGATGACTGGATTAGAGATGGGTGGGTAGGTCAAAAGAGGTGAAATGTATGCCAGCAGTTTTGTACATATAAACTTGAGTACGGGGGAAGAAAGGTCTGGATTTATTTTACTTTATTTCATTCTACTGCATTTCCTCATTTTCCCCCAGAGGTGCAATATGCTTTTTATTGCGTCTCCTCCCATTTTACCAAAAAATATCTGAGTTGGGACTGGGATTGTAGCCTGTCTGAAACCTTGGAGAACTGCTCCCAGTCGCTGCAAGCAGTACAGTGGTACCTCGGGTTACATACGCTTCAGGTTACAGACTCCGCTAACTCAGAAATAGTGCTTCAGGTTAAGAACTTTGCTTCAGGATAAGAACAGAAATCGTGCTCCGGCAGCGCAGTGGCAGCAGGAGGCCCCATTAGCAAAAGTGGTGCTTCAGGTTAAGAACAGTTTCAGGTTAAGAACGGACCTCCGGAACGAATTAAGTACTTAACCTGAGGTACCACTGTACTGAGCTAGCTAGATAGATCAATGATATCACTCAGTATAAAGCCTCATATTGGTTCAGAATACTGGATGTGTTGATGAATGATAGTATTATATAATTATCTCATTGAGATAATTGAATGATGATTAGGCTTAATCCATAAACAGACACAAAATTCACGTGGGAGCAGTCAATTTGGGTTTTTCACTACTGAGATTTCTCCTGGTTGTTTTAACTGTATTAATAACAGTTGTTGCAAATGGGTTGAAGTGAATATTAGAACATGTTCAGCTATGCACAATACCTGTGGGACCTTACACTGACACAAATAGATCCACTGGTGGAAAAATAGGAAGTATGTTAGCTCTATTAACTAGGTTTTAATGATGGCTATCAATGAGAGTACCTTATAAGAGGTATAACTATGAATGGAATCTTCAGATAACTCTGTGATTTCTCTGTCCCAGGTGTCTTTGTGCATTGAGGCAAGTTAGGGAGGAAATGAATGAGCCTAAAAACTGTACCTAATCTCTGTATGTGTAGATGTGGAGAAGAGAAATGGTCATGATTCTATAAGCAGCACCTCCAACCACTAGGTGGTGCTGTTCTGTGGTTCTTAGGGCTTAGCTGAGTTTCTATTTTTCATCTTACAGTTCTGTCAGTTTAATTTTAAGACCTCTGTGTCTGTTATTCTAAGCAAGTTTTACAACTGGTAATCACAACTTGAAAATGGAAAAAAATTGTTACTGACGGCAAAGAAACTTGATGGTTATTCAGCTGGACCTGAAATGAATGAGTACCTGGATGAATTTGAGCTTCTTGTCTTAGTGAAAGAGTGCATAGCTGTCAACTTACAGATTTGAAAATAAGGGACCAGCAGCCTTGAAAATAAGGGACCTGCAGCCTCACCTGTTCCAGGCACTCCTGTCTTCCTCTCCTCCTGCATTCTGGTCAAACTCATGCTGGTACCTTCGAGAACACTGTCCAACCAACTTTGTAACCAGAGGTTCAACTGAATAGAATCTGAATCACATGCACCACAAAGCCTAGGCAGCCTCAAAGTAAGGCTTCCTGGCCTGGCTTTCCACTGCAAAGTTTGCAGCAGCACGTGCAACAAAATGGCACCCAGCATTCAAAAACTCTCTCAGCTTGCATTAACTAGCCACACACACACAGCCTCCCCCCCCCATGAGATCTCCTTTCCTTTTCCCCCACCATGTGCCCCTGCTCCAGACTGACCTTTTCGCCGGCAAGGGTGAGTGGGCCGTCGATGACGTATCCATCCGATTCCTATCTGAGCACTCAGCACAGGTACGTTCAACTTCTGAGCCCCTCTGAGCCAAAGGCAGAAAGCCCAGCCAGCAGCCAAACGAAGCCTCAAGGAAAACCATGGTCACCTCTCCGCAAGCTCTGAGCAAAGGCGAGTCCCCAGGGAACGCAGCCGATTTGATCAGCACAAGGCATGCAAGCTCCACCCCCCAGTCGTTCTTAGACTTCTTATTGGGTGAGCAACACAGCCAAGCAACACAGTTGGAGCCTCCCTCCTCCATGGCCGGCAGGGAGGGAAGGAGAGGAGCTGCTTCCTTTGAAATTTAAAGGACATCATTTAAGAGACATCCATCAATAAGGGACAGCAGCGGGACTTGGCGCTGGAATAAGGGACTGTCCCTTCAAATAAGGGACACTTGACAGCTATGGAAAGAGTGGACTGATCAGAACACAGTGCAGCACCCCACAGTTTTTCTACAGTGTGATAATAAGTCATTTTATCCACAACTTACCAGTGCAAACTGTGACTCGTGAAAGCAATTCTATAATCACTTAAAAGCCATGAGATAGACTTAGGTCTTTCAAAATGCAGGAAGGAATGGAAAGCTAGGGGGAGACAAGTCAGGAAATCTCTGCATATTAATTTAATTTGAGAAAGCAAATTGATAAGAGCTTCCCCTGCAGTATATGTCCATGTGGTGATTTAAGTGAAGCAGAACCTGCTTGACCAAATATAAAGCTGGCTTTGCAGAGAGGGAGCTACCTTATAAAAGACTATTGTGTGAAAAGCTACTAACAGGGAGCTTCATAGCCTGCTAGTTAAAGAAGACACAATTTGTATGCAGAGTGCAGAATGTGAAAGCAGGTATTATTTCATTAAAGGTGTATGCTTAGAGCAGGCTTTCTCAACCTTGGCTCTCCAGATGTTGGACCACAACTCCCATCATCCCTAGCTAGCATGATCAGTGGTCAGGGCTAATGGGAGTTGTAGTCCAACAACAAGGTTGTAGTCCCAAGGTTGAGAAAGGTTGGCTTAGAGCAGTGTTTCCCAACCTTGGGCCTCCAGCTGTTTTTGGACTACAACTCCCATCATCCCTAGCTAGCAAGACCAGTGGTCAGGGATGATGGGAATTGTAGTTCAAAAACAGCTGGAGGCCCCAGGTTGGGAAACACTGGCTTAGAGCAACTCTCATGACACCAGCAGCCATCCAGGAACAGCTTTTCAGAGCAGCTGGAGAAGGTCTAGGAGTCTCCAGCCCAAAGGCATTTGCAGACAATGTAGAGGAAAAAGGTCAATGGAAGCAGAATTTCCCATGCAAGGGGAAGATGTATCAGAGAATCTGGAAGTTTAGTGTATAACTGAAATATCTGCCATGCTGATTGTTGAGAGATAATTGATATAAAGCATTTTGAAATGAAACTCTTATGCAGAAAAAGAGCAGCTTACAATGATCAACAATAAGACAGTCGTTGCCTGTAGGCTTACAATATAAAAGTCACAGCACAAATTTAAGTCACATGCTTTGAATCTTAAAAAACTCACAGCCATTCTCATTATCCTCCTAAAATAGGTTGGTAAATATCCTAAGATCTTTTAATAAATACAGCTTTCAAGTTTACATAGTCAATGTTCATTGAACTTTATACAAATAAAAATGTTCTTAAGTATTTTTGTTGCTTATGACATTAAAATTTAATATTTCACTTACAGTGCTAGGCACAGTGCCATGGGAGTTAAGTTTGGGCTGGATCCTTGAAGTCCAAATGCCACAGGAAGGTCTACTTAGAGCGTAATCAATGGCTGATCCATCAAGAGAATCTTACAGATGTTCTTGATGCTACAAATCCTAAGATGACAGACAGACAGACAGTCACGCACAAACACACACAAACACACACACACATATACACTGCCCGGGCACGTACATGCACACTCACTGCACTGCATTCTATTTTCCTCACATTCGGTATTCCCTCATGTGTAATTCCTGCCAGCAAGGAACATATGCAGCACCACTGCAATTTAATTTATATTTGATTTGGCTGATGAAAAGCTTGCAGAGTCCCTGAAATACCCTTGAGCAATTGCAGAATAAGTGACAATGCAATCTTCAAAATCAGCAAAATGTATTTATGTGTGATGCAGGTACCTGAGCGGTAGTAATGCTCCTTGCTTGCTCTCTCGTTTGGTCATTTGCAAGCAGTGCTTGCAATGGTCTTCCAGCTTGATCTTCTTCCTGTCCCTCCCGCCCCACCCTCTGATTTCAAGCCCAAAGACAATTGTACTCTTTCATTGACTTACAAATTGATTGGAGAAAACTTCACTGAGAAGCTTCTTGCCACTGTGCAGAAGGGAAAGGGGAAAGAAACTATTAGACTCTGTATGCATGCTATCATCAGATGGTTTGAGATTTGCTCCTCGTCTGTGCTTCACCACTATATAGAAATCAGCTGACGAAGGAAGTGACGTTTCTTTCTGTTTTTCTCTCCTTCTACCATGTGAAGCCAACCAGGCAACATGTCTGGGCTTGAGCGCTTTTGTTAATTGCTCCAGTTCATAACTTATTTCATATGGAGGAGCAGCTTAGTATGGAAATGGTACATAAGAATTGTAAGCTATTTTTTAATGAATCTGAGTGGGCACATCATTTTTCTTCTGGTTGAAGATAGCTCAAGTAGGGTTTTCTGTGCGTGTGTGTGTGTGTGTAGGATTGGAAATCATGTCTGCAGTCCTATATCCACTTTCCTGGACTAATGAGTCAACATGTATAATATTGTGCTATAGAAGTCATAATTCCTGGATTCATTTATATCTTTTTCTTGGTGATTTAAAACTATTTAGGTGCAGTGCTAAGGACATACCCAGTCGGCACCTTGCTATTAATATGTACCTCCTCACAGAAGGAGACTTGCCTCCAGCTCTTCCACTCACTGCCCAAGACCTCTTCACACATTACTGTTAGAGATGTGGGATACATGCAGTTTGATGCATGTGAGTGATTCTGACACAGACCCCTTAAAGTGGGCTTTTGTTTTCTTCTGTTTTCAGTCCTTACTTGTCAGCCATCCTCTCATCATGTTTGCGAAATAGGGGTGGGCTTTTTAAAAAAGCTCTGTCCATACAGTGCATATAGGTTGAGCTGTGGGTGAGTGGGCGGGTGGTAGTGGTGGCCATTATAGCCTCTCTGGTTTGCAAATTTTCCCATGGGCCCTTAAGGTCAAATACTGTATTTTTCACTCTATAAAACACACCAGACCACAAGACGCACCTAGTTTTTGGAGGAGGAAAACAAGAAAAATAATATTCTGAATCTCAGAAGCCAGAACAGCAAGAGGGATAGCTACGCAGCCGGCGTTCACTCCATAAGACGCACACACATTTCCCCTTACTTTTTAGGAGGGAAAAGGTGAGTCTTATAGAGCAAAAAATACGGCAGCTCTCAAAAACCCCTTCTGCTACTTGCATGGTATTATATTGTTTAAGAGTAAAGCCTTATTTTGTTCCTTTTGGAGAATAATCAGTGTAGTTAACACTATAGCGTGGGGAGTCTAGCATGTCATCCAGAGTGGCTGGGACAGCCCAGCCAGACGGGCACGGTACAGAAAATAAATTGTTGTTGTTGTGATGCTGATGCTGCTGATGTACTAAGACTCCTATAGAGCAGTTGCCACTTGGTGGCCCACCCGTGGTTCTGAGGAAAACGCCTTGGCTTTTTGGTACTTTAAGGCTGCTATCCTGTACACACCCACCTGTCAATCATATGGGGTCATTATGATATTAACATTTGACCAGTGAGGCCAATCCTGATAAAGATCTGGCCCTTGGAGCCAAAAAAGGTTTTCTACCCTTAACCTAGATTATCAAGCTTGATGACTCTATTCTTCTTTTGAAAAACAAAACTCTGTTCTGTGGCCCCATATATACCAATGGCACATTAGAATGGTGACTTGGGTGTGAACTTCATCTACTGCTATGGAGCCTCTTTGGAATCATCCACTTGTTTGACGCTAGCTCTTGAATTAATCATCAAAGTGTTATATAGAAATAAGTATGAGTCTTGTGCAGAAATGTTAAACAAGGAGCCTATTAAAATACTGCCTTCTTTTGTTCTACTGCTCTGTAAAGCAACCAATGCATTTCTGGTGTAAATTCAACATAATTACACATAAACAGCACTGTGCTGCTAATAATGTAAAAATAATAAAATAAATCCTGCTGTAACCTTCATTCACTTTTTTTATTTTTAAGCCCACCACATTGCTGCATAATTTATTGGATGAAACTCTTCTTGAATTTTATACACCAGCACGTGGAACAGATTTGTATAGACAGGTGGAGTGTTTTCCACACCTGGGAATAAACCTTAATTAAGATATAAAACATGGTTCATTATGGGAATTTATCTCCTTTGGCGGCTTAACTCATTTCCTGTGTGACACAGGAGAGAACACAGGCATGTCAATACGGGAATCTACTCTGAAAACGTGAGCCCAGTTGAAATAAATGGGGCTGGTGCCAGTCCAGCATTTTGAGAATTGGATCAAGTCAGAGCCAGGAAAGAGTGCATGTGTCACTTCTGCTTTTATGACAGTTTAATGGTTCCAATCCTTTTACAGCCTCTCACTTCCAATTTACCATGTGCATGTTAAGTGCTTGCCACTGCAAGCTCCCCTCTCCTTTCCACAGACAATATGCCTAATGTACATCAGCTGCACTGCATTGTTGCGGAGAGGAACCGAATGCTAAATGAGCAAGGGCTTTTATAGAAATGAAAGCAGGGGCAAAACTGCTTCATCGTGGGAAAATGGTGCCAATGTCACACAGTCTCATAGCTGCCTGCATGCATATTTTACAGAACACTGCATTCTGTTCCCCCCCTAGGTATATTTAAAATTTTAGGATTTAATTTGTTCGCCCCTGCTTCGATAAGTTTCCTGCAGTTGCACGCTGCTGCATTTTAGTAAATATATTACATTGGGATGGGGTGAGTTTTAAAACCAAATGTGTGTATATATATATTTTTTCTAAACACAAGCATTTAAACTCCTTAGTGTTAAGTTGTGGGTGAACATATCAGACAACACAGCGATTCTTCAAACAGCTCTGATTTATTCACAGGCCAGAACAGAACAGAACTGAAGGGTTCAGCCAGCCTGCTTATATAGTGCTCCACTACAACGCAACTGTAACACTTTCTGTAACTATCCAATCACTGAACGTCACTTTCAATCCCTTATTTGCATATGTGGACCTGAGTGATAACTATCTACAGTATCCCCCTGCTAGCCCAGGGTGAGAACTTCAGTACATAACACTTAGGGTGTGCAGTTTATTTTTTAAAAGATTATCGTGTTTGAACTAAGGATTTGGAGCTTGAGCTAAGTTCTAAACAAGCAAAGGCAAATACGGTGGTACCTTGGTTCTCAAACTTAATCTGTTCCGGAGGTCCGTTAGAAAACCAAGGCGCAGCTTCCAATTGGCTGCAGGAGCTTCCTGCACTCAAGCGGAAGCCTGTTGGAAATTTGGCTTCCAAAAAGCATTCAAAAACTGGAACACTTACTTCCAGGTTTTCGGCGTCCGGGAGCCGATTTGTTCATCAACTAAGCTGTTCGAGAACCAAGGTACCACTGTAATCTAAAATACTGTTTCCCTGGAAAATTATTCTGATTCACTTGTTGCTTATTACCTATGCCCCTCCTGCTATTTCTGGAAGATATGAAGCAGGATGTGTGTGGATTTTGCAATGGATGTGATCTCTTAACACACCATGGAAGGTTTTTGGTGAGATCCGCTTCATATGTCATAAAAGAGAAGTGTAAGCAGTGTGTACTTTCCCCCCTACTTTTATCATAATTTCAAACCAACTTGAAGGCTTTGTGCATGGGAGTGGGCAATACTTGTATTTGTGTTTAAGTATTTGGAGATTGAGGAGCTGTGCCACTATCTGATGCTTCCGGTTGTTGCTGCTGTTGTCATCACTTTTGCTCATTCCAACCATTTTTAGCATTTTGACATAGGCTTATGTAGATGTAAACATGCCTAAAGGTTGGGGAGTGAGGGATGACAGCTGTTTTTTATGCTTTGACACACTGTATTTTAAAACCCCATGTATAGCTGACTCTTTTCACTCTTGGACCACGGATGTTTGGTCAACCCAGAAATGGGAACTCCCTTCTGACTACGTTGGAAATAAGATTACAGTGGTACCTTGGGTTACAGACGCTTCAGGTTACAGACGCTTCAGGTTACAGACTCCGCTAACCCAGAAATAGTACCTCTGGTTAAGAACTTTGCTTCAGGAAGAGAACACAAATTGCACGGCGGAGGTGCGGTGGCAGCGGGAGGCCTATTAGCTAAAGTGGTACCTCAGGTTAAGAACAGTTTCAGGTTAAGAACGGACCTCCAGAACGAATTAAGCTCTTAACCCGAGGTACCACTGTACTTCAGTATTTTAATTTTACGTATTTACTGGTCTGCCATGATGGCTATCTGCAAGCTGTTCTAAAAAGTTTTTTTCCTGAGATGCACAAAATAATGGGGAAAAGTTCTCTTTCACTGATATATTTTGAAGAATTAAAAGAACCTTGGGTGGGTGGGTGTGGAAATGGATGGTTACTAGTATGTGCTTTGCAGTGTTCAACACAAGAGAATTCTTGGAGATTGCAGGACAAAACAAAACATGCCAGTGTTTACTTAAGATGCTTTGCATTTCATGGCAGCTACCATGTGACTTAGTTGTTACCATGGTAGCTATGCATTTTTCATTCCCTAACTTCCATAAATGCTCAGATTGCCCTTGTTGGGATAACTTATTCCCTTCTTGAAGTTGTATACCACTGCGCAGAATAATGATAATGAAAGCAATGCCTGGAGAGAGAGAGAGAGAGAGAGAGAGAGAGAGAGAGAGAGAGAGAAATGTGCTCTGTTTTAAACTGATAGAACTATGGATGATATATAAAGCAATTTCAGTTATTTTAGTTCAAACAATTATTCTAGTTTTAAGCTCCCCTCCTCTTTTTAATGAAATAAAACAACGAACAAATTATTATTAGAGGCAACAGTAGTAAAGGTAAGATAGCAATGTACCATTACTATATTATTAGTGGTCCTCAATAAATGGCATATCAAGAATGTGTTATCCACAAGCCCCACTGACGTAGGTGGATTTTTAATTGGCATTTGTATCTAGTTCGATAGGAAGGATAGCAAAGCTTCTGGAACGAAAAGAGCAGGCAAAGTGTGAGTATTCTGTGTAAAGATTTATTTAGCATCATTATACTGATGAAATATATCTTAGTATTACTGCACAATGAAGTTTTTTATTCTATCTTTTTTTTAGCTTTAGTTACACAGGAAATGCCAAATCCTTGTAACTAGAGAGAAACTGATAAAATATTTGGAATTGTACTATCCCGGAACTGACGTAAAAAATACTGCGCTACATAATTTCTCTCACAGAGGAATGGCAGAAATGCCAGATAGTAACGGGTGGTGTGTATGTGTGTTTTAAGGAATAACGCAATGCATTTTTATTTTTGCTCTGTGTTTGCAGTGCTTTGAGATAAGGAGCAATCCTGTCTGTTTCACAGAGCTACTGCGGTGGTCTAAAATAAGCAGTGTGCCTCAAAATGGCAGGAGCACTTGATAAATCCCGGATAAGATGTTCCTTTCCCCCCACTGTGTGAATGTTTCTGTGTGATGTATAATATTGTTAATTTTCAAGCAATGAAATATTCTTCACTCAGCCTCAAAAGGAGAAAAAGCACCTTTTTATCTCCCTTGGTGCCTTCAAATACAAAAGAGATTGAGCCCTCATTGATATGCCAAATCACACAGGGACACGATTGAGCATTTAAAAAAAAAAAAAAAAGATTAAGAAATGATGAAATGCTCCTACAAGGAGAGTGGGGCAGGGTGTTAATTCCCTTCTGGCTTCCTGCTTACGATATACCCTGTGATAGTACAAACAGAGCTTCAGCTGCAGCAGCTTAAAGGAGTAGGCCTTGGGATGTAGGTAGAAGGGTCCAGCTGTACGCCGCTGACTTCTCAAATCCCAGTCCCTTGCCGAAAACCGACATGTGTAATTGTAGCAGATCAAGGTCCATAAGGGGAAGTGGTCTTTAACAGGCACAGTGGTTTTCAGGTGGTCCTTCTGTTCCTATACCTCCTAATAAGTCATAAGGTAAAGGTAAAAGGATCCCTGACCATTAGGTCCAGTCGTGACCGACTCTGGGGTTGTGACACTCATCTCGCTTTATTGGCTGAGGGAGCCGGCGTACAGCTTCCGGGTCATGTGACTAAGCCGCTTCTGGCGAACCAGAGCAGCGCACAGAAACACTGTTTACCTTCCCGCCGGAGCGGTACCTGTTTATCTACTTGCACTTTGAAGTGCTTTCGAACTGCTAGGTTGGCAGGAGCAGGGACCGAGCAATGGGCGCTCACCCCGTTGCAGGGATTCGAACCGCCGACCTTCTGATCGGCAAGTCCTAGGCTCTGTGGTTTAACCACAGTGCCACCCACATCCCTCAATAGGTCATAGGAATGCCTTTATAACGAGTGGGTCCATCTAGCTCAATTTTGTCTGTGCTACTTAGCAGCGACTCCCTGAGGTTTCAGGCAGGGGACACCCCCAGTTTTGAGGGTTGAACATGAGAATCTTCTGTATGCAGAACAGATCCTCTGTCATTGAGCCATGACCCTAAACCTGCCTTTCTTCACCAACATCTCTCAAAAAGGTACCTTACACTGGCTTGTTTGGACTGGGTTGGGATATTGCCTTCGCTGTAGATAGAAAAGCAGCACCATGGATCCTGCTGCCGTAATGTGACCTTCCTGCCTGTGGCTAATACTAGCTGTGAGAGAGCAGGAGACAGAGTGAGTGATTTTCATCAATACTGTCGCAGGGAAGGAAAGAGTTATACCCTCTTGCCTATGTGCCATGTTCCTAATCCATCCTTCCCCTCCCTGTGCCAAGTTAACACGTTAAAACAATAAAATAAAGAAAATTCACAGAACTTTTCAGTGATACGCTACAGTAGTTTGGCACTTAAGAGTATTAGAGAAACAGAACACCATTTTCCTGTGTCTAGGAGCCTAGATATTATTTCTGCTCCAGTCACAGTACAAGGTTTGAAAGTCTCTAGTACTTGGGCTTATCCGCTCATACCTGGTACACTCTTGACTGGAAAGAAAATAAATCAAGAAGCCAGAGTAAAAATCAAAGTATGCATCTCTATCCTTTGAAAACCATAATAGTTTTTAAATGCCATGTAAAGATGTCATAGTATTTTTGAAAAGGTTTCCAAATCCCCTAAGGTATTGCTGGATAGTAAGGATTCTTCTTTCAGCTGGGTATTGCTGATGTTTTCGTTCTTTATTTACTCAAGAAATAAGCAGGAGGTTCAGAGAGCAGTGCAGGCCTGATTTTTCTCCTTTATTTATTCAATGAATAAAACCGGAGGTTCAAAGAGCAGGGCAGGTCTGTACATATTCCTTGCTTCCTGCTCAGGGATGTACAGTGCAGCATTACAAATAGAGCCTGAGTTGCAGCAGTTTAAGGGATTGGCCCTTGTGACATAGGTAGAAGGGCTGTTTGAAGGCTCCCCCCACCCCTGGAAGGGGAAGTGGTTCCCACTGAAACCACTGTTAAAATGATGGGGGGGGGAGAGAGAATGCATCTTAGCAGTGGTTGCCACCTCCCAGAGCAAGGCACGGCTCATCGACTTGATAAGCGGTAAGAATGCCCCTTGCTTCAGCAAAGGAACAATTGGGAGTATGCAATCCAAAGTTTTAAACCAGCTACAGTCATACCTTGGATCCTGAACGCCTTGTGACTCGAACGTTTTGGCTCCCGAACGCCGCAAACCCGGACGTGAGTGTTCCGGTTTGTGAACGTTCTTTGGAACCCGAACGTCCGACACGGCTGCTGCAGCTTCTGATTGGCTGCAGGAGCTTCCTGTGCCTTGGTTGTCGAATGTTTTCGGAAGTCGAATGGCCTTTTGGAACTGATTCCGTTTGACAAGCAAGGTACGACTGTATAAAGAATACAGGACCTCAGAACAGAAACCAACTGAAAGCCAGCATTAAAACAGCAATAGAAAATGAGTTGAAAACCACCAAAAAAAGCAAAACCAGGAAATAACCTTGTGCAAGACCATACAAATATGCCAATGGTATGAGGCATAACAATGCTGATGGTGCTCCCCCCCCCTTTTAAAGGATTGTAGGAGTGGTATAGCAGAGGAGTGATTCATCAAAGAATTTAGAATATTCAAATAGTTCATAAAATAATGCAGACTTAAGAAAATCTCTTGCTTATTATGTCACATGACCCACCTTGAGTTCTGATGGTGTTTGCAGTAGCACATTTCACACTACATTTCCTGATGCCATTAACATTCTGCCCCATGAATTTTGGGGAGGGAAACTTATTTTCCCAGCAACAAAATATTAGTTTGAATGCTAGGAAGATGGTATATCCTCACAACAGAAGAACTATACTCAACGGACTGCACTTTTATTGAGATACAGACAAGTAATTGGGAAAGGTCCTTGCTATCCACACTGTAACTTGCCTAGAAGTTATTAAAGTAATTGCCTGTTTATATTACGTGAACTGACTTCGAATTTTTGGAAGTATTTTTATAATCTCTAGGAGATATTGTTGTAGTATCTTTTCATTCGGAAGACAATGTCCTGGGGTTGATCTTGGAATTGCTGTGAGCAAGCAAGGATACTTATGCAACAGCATTATTTTCATTTTTAGAATTTATCTTAAGCCTGGGCCAGCTGCTGATGCACTTGTTTGCTAAGCACTTTATTATGAAAAATGAGTCATTGCCCTGCAGACCGATGAAAAGCAAAGTCCAGGTGGTGGGTAATTCTCAAAGGATTAACACGTACCCTATGTGCCTCAGGTGTCACCATAAGTGCAAGTTAGTTTGAAGTTGATGAGACTTCTATTTAAAACTTTTTGGGTCTTGCTGCTTACATAATGCAGTTCCTAGCCATGTGACATTACATTGTGTAACTGTGGGTCTGGATCCCTGGTGGTTTTTGTGCCTCGGGAAGAGCAGTAGAGGTATGAGGAGACAGACCAGAGGCTGATCTGATCTCCAGACTGAGAAGAGTGTGGAGCTGAGGCAGGGGAAGTCATACAAAACAGGAATTGTGATGGATTGGTGACGGAGCAACCGCTTTACCAGAAGCACAGTCCTGATCCGGTTTCTCTCCCATCCCCAAATACATAGTAAAGGTAAAGGGAGCCCTGACCATTAGGTCCAGTTGTGGCCGACTCTGGGGTTGCAGTGCTCATCTCGCTTTATTGGCCGAGGGAGCCGGCGTACAGCTTCCGGGTCATGTGGCCAGCATGACTAAGCCACTTCTGGCGAACCAGAGCAGCGCACGGAAACGCCATTTACCTTCCCGCCGGAGCGGTTCCTATTTATCTACTTGCACTTAGCTGTTCCTAAATTGCAGGGGCTGGGGGGGGGGGGCTATGAGATCCAGCCTTAGCCAGGGATCTCCCTATGCCTGGTGTAGTTTGGACCTGACTTTCCTTTGATCAGCCTTTATCAAACATTGAT
This sequence comes from Podarcis melisellensis, assembly GCF_964234715.1. Lineage (NCBI taxonomy): Eukaryota > Metazoa > Chordata > Lepidosauria > Squamata > Lacertidae > Podarcis > Podarcis melisellensis. Next base: position 26,492,026 of record NC_138544.1, read on the forward strand.
AATTAGGCCACAAGAAGACGTGGAAACGACTCTCCCAATAGTCACAGAAAAATAGACACAAAAACTGCTTACTGCCTATCACCTTGAGGGAAAGTGCTCAAGGCACAATTGTTTGTTTATTTTAGAAACATTCCTTAGATGCCCTTCATCGAATGATGGTGTATAAAAGAGAGAAGAAAATGCAATTCACAGAACGTACAAATGCTGTTTAAAATGCAACAACATAAAAATCCTGAAAGAAAAAATGCAGAATCCCAAAATAATTGGCGATTTTAAAATTGCCTGTGCAAATAGGTAGCTCTTCATCCAACAACAAAAAAGCTTGTAATTCAGTGTCGGGATTGCTTTATTTACACTTTAGAGTGTTCAGAGCCCTTTGTATGCATTATCTAACTGTATTTTTTACAACGGCCCTGTAAGGTTGAAGTAAGCAAAAAATGTAAATCGGTTTTTGTCTCTGTTTTGCAGATGGGAGGGAAAACAAGCGTGAGAGAAAGTGGTCACTTAGTCATAGGAAGGGCCATGAGTTGGACCTCAGGCCCTTAGCCACCCTGCTTTAGTTTTATGACATGCATTTGCGTTTACATATAAAACCAATAAACGGATATAGGTGGAGCAAGTGTGGGAATTTCTGGCCTAGATAAATTGCTTCTAAAAGGATCGTTTCGATTCCTCTTACCTTCGCTTTCTTAAGTAAAGCCTCTTTGTATAGTCTATGTGAAAAGAGGTGAACTTGAGGTGTCTTAAACATTGTTTTACTTTCAGGTAATTGTTGTCCACTGGTTTGGGAAAATAATTTAAAAAATAATCTGAATTCATCCTCCCTGCCTCTTGGATTTTCCTTGCCCACTTTACCTCAGTTACAACCCCAGATTGCATAGGTACATTGCAGCAGTAGGTAGTGGGAGAAACACTGGATGTATTTTCTTCTTAAATAGTATAGTTTTAGTATACTTGCCAATTAGTATGGAGGGTATCCGCCTCCCCACCCCTTGTTCCATTTGAAAGGATTTTTACTAATTATGTCTTTATAATAAAGTTGCTGCCAAAATGACAGCATCAGCATTATTGTTATTATTATTTAAAAGAAGTGCTTTGTGCATGCATTATTTCACTTGATCTTGTGTTTAAGAAAATATTGACAGCAGAGCAGTTCTGATTTGTTTCAGATAGAAAGGATTTTCTTGTCTCGGCATATTTTGATAAATGTTGATATTTCATGATGGCTGCATTTTCTAAAGGTAGGATGAGGGCTTTTCACTGTACAGGTGTATGTCTCTGTCACGGAACAGCAATTTCACTTAACCTTAGCATTAAACTTAGCATTTAATGACTTCGGGCAGGATGGGGGAAGGCAGCAACAGAGATGGGGGTGCTTATCGTGCCTCTATGGAGGGTTTTTTCTGTAGTGGAAATGATATTCAGAGTGTAAGCCCCCCAGTGGAATTATGGGTAGTTCCTGTCCATGGCAAGAGAAGACGTTCTTCTAGGACCCTGGGAAATGCCCATTGCCACCTTCTCCTTGTGCATGGATAGGTTTGAGGGGTCCTGGGGAAGGGGAGGAGGAGGAGACGAAGAAGACAACGAAGAAGAAGCTGAAGGAGGAGGAGGAGGAGGTCGAGGTCCTGTTCACAGCAAGTAGGGGTATGGCTCTACTCCCCGAAGCCTTGCTCATGAAAGCATTTAATCAGGAGTGCTTTGTGAATGTTCCTACTTGTGACATAACATTTCAGAAGCTGCACTACATGGTTTAGTTTCCTTGGGAGGAAGAGCACTGGAGACTTAGTAGCCTGGTTCAGATATAACTTTCCTAGCCCAGCAACAAACCATATAAATAAGTTGGAATTCTTGTTACTAAATATACCAAGAAAAAAGCGACAAACCATAGCAAGAATATGTAGCAAGAATAAGCAACAAGCCACAGCAGTCTTTTTCATCCCTTTCTACACTAGAGTAGACTTTCTGGTTTGCTAAAGTGCTCAAAGGTGCTCTCTGTGATCAAGCCAGGCGCGCGCTTGCCCACACGCACACACACACACAGGTACGTTTCCTTATGAAACAGATGAACTTCTACTTCAGCGCGTTTCAAAATGGCAAATTCTAAATAGCTGCATTTATTTTAGCAAAATTGGGAGGGAGTTTTGTGCCACCTTAATAGCTGCATTTATAACAGCAAAATAGCATAAAAATGGGTGGGCTTTGTGGCATCTTAAAGAATTTAATTTATTGTGACTTTTTAAGGCTAGAGCCTGCTTCATCTGATGTTAATTTATACTATGCTAATGATGGGAGCGCTGTTTGAAGAGATGCTCTATATAAATTGTCTGCATTCTGTATGCACCTGCCCTTCCACAATTGTTGAATTATTTGCATTCACATTTAAAATTTTGTAGGGTCAAAATAAGCAGAAAAGAAATACAGGAAAAAAAAATACCAACTGAGTGAATTTTTTTGTCAACAGCTTTCTCAGATACTTCCCTTTTAGAATTAAGCAAAATGAAGCATCTTAAGTTAATGAGTTGTAGCCAACAAAAGTGTTGCATCAGTACAAGGACTTATGTGTGTGCAGCGGGACTTCTATTCCCGCTCCTCTCCCTGGGTGTCTCCCAAATCTGTTCTGGTAGTTTCCCTGACCCTCCAGCACAGATTTTGTGGGGGGTGAGGTAGAGAGCAGGTGTAGTGGAATTTCTGTTGCACAAGTGGAAGTCATTGCACCAACAGGACAACTTCACTGAGTACAACCCAATTTTGTGTTTTTATGTTGTGAACCACCCTGTGATCTTCGGATGAAGGGCAGTGTTCAAAGTAAGTTGTGAATTGTTCCATTGATTTAAATGTGTTTGACCTAGATTAGTAAATACGATATATCTATTGCATGACTTCCTAGTATGGCCTTAATGGTGACACTGTGGGTTTGGATGTCCAGAATGCCTACCTGGACACTTAAGGGGTTCAGAGAACTCCAGACAAAGGAGGCTTCATGTTCTCTATTACAATACAGATACATATATTGCTTGGGTATGTCCCACATTATGTTGCCTGTACTTCAAGGGTGGAGAATATTTTTCAGCTTGAGGGCTGCGTTCCTTTGTAGAAAACCTTCCAGGGACTGCATGCTGGTGGTGAGCAGGGCCAAAGGCAAAAATGGTTGGAATTGTTGATGTGACTTTTTCCCTGGCACAGTAAGCTGCATTCTAGCCTACTATTCCTACTCATTCTTCTTAGCTTTCATAAACTCTAATATGTTTGCAGAACAGGCTACAAAGACTTCTTACAGATGACTAATTCATGCATATATATCACCTACGTAATACCTTACTTGCATCCAAATGTGCAAACTGTCCATTGGAAACCATTGTATTTTGAAGATTTGACATAGAACTATATGCAGATGTCCTTAGTGTTTCCCAACCTTGGGCCTCCAGCTGTTTTTGAACTACAATTCCCATCATCCCTGACCACTGGTCTTGCTAGCTAGGGATGATGGGAGTTGTAGGCCAAAAACATCTGGAGGCCCAAGGTTGGGAAACACTGCCTTAAAGAAACCACACACACCCCAATTTTTTTCCCAATTGTTACCACAGCGTACAGAGTTGGATGAAAGAGTTTTCAAGCCATTTCCAATACTATGCCTGAATGACAAACCAGAGAGAGATAGGTTTAATTCCACATGTATGAAGAGAAATGTAAGATCACTAGCATCTGACTTCTGAATATGTTGCCTTTTGAAAAGAGCCCTCAGTGCTACTGGTACCTTCAAAAGCTGCTGGTTTAGTCCCCCCAATGTACCTTTGCCTTATCACTCAAGGTCATGCCCTGGTACCAGCATCAGATTGTGAGAAGGTGGAAGAGTAGACAAGCGTTAGATGCATCAGCACTATCTACTTTTGCTGTGTCAGTTTCAGCAGATGCAGCTGTGAAAACAAGTTTCCTGCTCTGCATGGCCTTATAATAAAGGTATTGCTTTTGTTAATGGATTTAACTTACAGCCTTTTAAAAAAAAACCCCAAAAAATTTTGCTCCGCTGCCTCCTATTACAAAGAGCTCCCTTTTGTATTTTAAAGTCACTGTTCATGATTCAGAAAGTCAGTGTATAGACTTGTGTAGTTTGAATACCTTATTTAGTTAACACAGTCACTTGAATTGGTCTTTTATCTCTCTTTTGTTCTTGCTGGTACTTAAATTGGCAGGGTCAGATTTTCTCTGGAACTGTCCTGCATACTTTTATATAACAGGGAAGGAAAGTATTCTAACTGGCAAGTGTAAGCAGAATAAGTAGCATGTATCTGCTGTAGTTTATTATTGAATACGCTTTATGCTCAAGATAACTGAGTCATATATCCAGTTAATCAAAAGAGACCTGCACAAGTTAAAACTTGCTCTGTAAAGGGTCCTGGTTAGTTCATTTCATTTAGGGGCATCAACATTTATACTGGACGTGATCCAGCCTAAGTCCCACTTAGTGCTTAACTTTGGCTGACTCATGCACATAACATTCCCAATGACCTGAACATGAACTCTGGCTGAATTGTGGACCCACTCGCAGTGACCCCCGCCCCAGGGAGCAAAGGACTAGACAATGTAAGGTCTGCATAAGACAACATCCCAGGGTTAAAAATTGTCCACAACTTTTATTGATTACAGTTGTAGGTAGGCTTTGGTTCAGGCATTGGGTATATGTTCATTCTCAGCCTCCAGTTGGGGGGCTAACACTTAAACAGTGTCATGCCTGGGATTATAGGACCTCCTCAAGATGTGGGTCTACCTAGGTGGCCCTCTGAGGCCACTGCCAAAAGCCAGGTGCAGCCAGCCTTCATAGCCTGGCCCTCTAGCCACCTGATTGGCCAATTTAAAACCCAGTGCATGGCGGGCTATTGCGTCCTCCTTTGCCGCCGGCTGGGGGAATTCCCCAACTCCCAGCCACATGATGGGGAAGGCTTTGCTTTGTGGAGCTGAGGCCTGCTGTGACGTGCCGCAACTGCCGCCCACCCAGAGACTGGGTAAGGGACCATTGTTTATGGTGGCTCTCATGAAGAAAAGTTGATTTTTTTTCTGATAAAAGGAAGCAAGTGCCAATCACTTATGTGTGCACACAGGAAAACTTGAGAGGGGAGAGTTACTAATATTTTCCTTCTGACAAAATTGTGTCATACCACCTGAGGACCCCAACTATTAGTGGACTTTTGAAAAGACAAAAGGTGGGTGCTGAAGAACCTTTATCTATGCATGTGGTGGTTTGTATCCCAACCAGTATTGTTTGTTCTAATTATTTATTAGTTGCTTTTCAGGAGCAAGTCCTCACAAAGTGGTGCATAGAGATAAATAAAACAATAGAGACCTCAGGATTCCTTACTCATTTACTTTGTTTTTATAGATCGGAGAAATAAATGGCATAGAATAAAGTTCCAGTAGTGAAAAAGGAAGTTTTCCATCAATTTAAATGATCTTCATTATTTACATAGTTTTTGTTTTTAACTGGAGATGCAGTAGCTTATATGTGAGAGGAGTGCTGTTGAAAGCCTATTTTTGCAGGTATAGTTCAGTGCCTCTATGAGCATCTGAATACTTTAAAAAATGAATTGAAATCTGTGTGCTGGGACTTCTTTTTAACGCAATAATTTTTAGGTTATGGTCTACTCTTATCTCATTATTTTATGGCTATGTTATAAATTGTAGGCAACAAAAGCATATACCATGAAATGAAAGTGCAATTATGCTTCAGTATTCCTGCAACATGATGTCTTGCTAATGTCCCCAGGGAATTTTTCAACAAATACCCTATGTTAATTACCTCAGTACCTGTATGTCTGACATGGCAAAAATCTAATAATTGCAGTGTGTGTGTGTGTGTGTGTGTGTGTGTGTAAGGGAGAGAGAAATTAGTAGAAAAGATGTTCCTGAATTTACAGCTCTTTGGGGTAAGACCATTTTTGTGTGTGCAGGTTCCTCCAGTGTCTAACAGAGCATGATTCTACTATTCATTAGTTTCTGAATTCCTTCATGCCATTAAGATATAATGGAGAAGAAAAAGGTTAACCATCAAATGACATTGCATTGTAATGTTCCCCATCTAACATAAATCTTCTCTTGCAAAGGGCCATTTTAATTTTAGAATGCCAGTTTGATAACTATCCAATGTTTGTATTCTTTCAGGACGTACAAATAATATTCCTGCATATTAAACAGTATCACTGTAAGCCACATTACTGTTAACATTGTACTTAATTAAAATATAATTAGACTATGGCTTTTGCTGAGCCTCTTGCTACACTGGGGGGTTTCTCGGAAGCTATCAGAAGGAACTAATGGGAGCCTTTCATCCATCAATATGTTTCTTTATAGACTATTCAGTCAATACCAAAGCCTTATTAGGAGCTGTATCATCACCCATTTTGTGTATATATGCTATATATATATATGCAGCAATAGTCATGCTCAAACCTTCACATTTAGAGGACTTATGGTGGAAAAAGTCATCAGGGTCATCTGTGAAACCCAGATATAGCTTTGCATAGGATTGTGGTCATCTGTTTGCACATCTTGTCCAAAACCTTTAGAAGTTTTTGTTTCCAAAAGTTAATTATTGAAGTTGTGAGTTTTAAGTGCAGGAAACAATATCATGTGGGGGGGGGGGGTGTCTGACTGGCTTCATTGTCTGTCCCAAAGAATGAAAGTAGCTTCATCAGACTGTATATTTTGTTTCTGTAGCAGCTGCACCTTTGTTGAAATGCTGTAAAGTATGTTTTTTATGACTGTAAACTGCCTTGGCAGTTTAATTTTATTTGTTTAGTCGTTGGCCACATCAGTAAAACATAACATGCATTAAGCGGAAATGCTCAGTAACAGTGAACAGCAGCCCATTGAAACAAACTGGAAACTGGTAAAGATACTAAAATTCCTTTCTTGTTATTAACCACCCGCTTCATTTATGCGCTTGAATATTGTATTTTGCAGTTAAAGCGTAGACATACACTCTCTGTGCCTCTGGGAAAGGGGAGCTCTGCTAAAATTCTGGTGCATTGTGAATTTTCAGAATGTAAATCAAGGGCAGTGACTGCTGCAAACCGCGGCACTGAGAGAGAGGGAGAGAGAAAATGTAGCTCTAATCAAGGCTTCCCCCACCTTCCTTTTGTCAGTCCCTGGAGATTTCACTCATTTCTCTCTCTCTTTGTCATTTGTGCCCCTCTCCAAATTAAAGCTGGATGATGAAGTGACTACTATTCAAGTGAAGGAACTGGACCAAGATGTGCTGGTGCTTAGGAAAGTGTCGTCACATAGCCCAGCCCCCACATCAGGGAGTGCCGAGAGTGATTGGAGGTAAGAGTTTTTTCCTTGGGTGCTCAGACACAGCCGCGCTCACAAGCTGACTGCAGAGCTCCCCTCAGCAGCCAGATGAACTCGGTTGCTGGCAGCAGAACTGAAGGGGAAAGGCAGAGCAGTATGTAGGGGGAATACCTTTGTTGTTTTTGCCCTGCAGTATGGGAAGTTCCAGGCTGAGGATCTTTGACCCGCACATAGAGAGGAAGGATTCTGCTCTGTCTCTAGGCAGGGAGCTGCCTCTGCCCACGTTTGATGTGCCTTATTTTAAATACATTGATGAGGAGGATGAGGAGGATGAATGGAGCAGCCGCTCGCAGTCCTCAACGGAGGATGACTCTGTGGACTCTCTGCTTTCTGACAGATACGTGGTGGTATCCGGGACACCAGAAAAGATTTTGGAGCACCTCCTGAACGACTTGCACCTGGAGGAAGTGCAGGACAAAGAAACAGGTAAACTGCAACCGTGAACTGTCTGCTGAAAAGCAGCTGTCTGCACCCTCTGATGCTGCTGGCACACATAGTTCATCAGCCATGTGCAAGTATTCAGTATGATGTTTCCCTGCCAGCGTTTTCACTTCAAGTGATTATAATTTACAGTACGTAAGGTGTTACTGTTTCATGTGCATTGTGTTTAAATTTATATTTGATCATTTTAAGCTAGTGTGTCATCAGTTTTGGGCAAAAGGAGATCAAACCTGGGAAAGAAAAGTTACTTTTAAGAAATGATTGCCCCCTCCCCTTTATCCTTTTCAGTAGCTCATTTGCATCTTGATATATAAAATGCAAGGAACTGAAAGAAGGGTGTGTGTTATGCAGGAGGTGACACACATGAGGTAGTAAACTGAGGTTTATAGCTGCTAGGCAGATACGTCCACAGTTATTTTTGTAATGTACTCAGCAGCTACTTGTTTAATACCAACTTCTTTGAATTAATAGCTTACCTATTGCACCCATAGCAATGCTGTCGTGTACAAAATGCAATACTAATTACTCTTCTCCTGTACCATGAATCTATGCAAACTGAAGCTATTGCTATATTGATCAGGTGTCTTTATTGTGCATTTTGTGTTTCAGTACGTTTTCTTATAAATTCAGATGTTTACCATCCTTGTAGTGCTTTGACAGAGCATTCTGAGGTGTCTTGTAGACTTCGCTTCATGACACGATATGCAGCAATGTCACCTGCTGTAGTACTTATCTGTCTTTAACCAGGAATTGTAATTTTGTTCCAGCCTGAAGCAATTATTATATTGATCAGACTGCTTGACGTGCAGGTTATTTTTCAGCTTGATCTCCCGACTTTAATGCACACTTTGGTGTCACTGAAGCTCCTTTGGTAGTTTATCAGGATCACCTGCAATTTATTTACAGTTTTAATTAAAGCAGCCTGGTGGTTATCCTTCAGAGTTTTCAATATGATTGCAGAAGGACTGTGAAACGTAGTAGGCTGGAAATGGAGTTGGTCCCAGGGTTTGCTTTTTCTTATTGTTCTCAATGGAGCTTCAGTGCACATTCTTAGTGCTCTTTTCCAAATGAGATTACTAAAAATAAACACATTTACAAGGATTAAAAGGATTAAAGCATAAATAACATCTGTGAATTCCTACAGCGCTCTTGAGCCAGGTTCTCTGTCCACAAATCAGTGGAATATTGTCAGGCATGAAGCATTTGTGCTTAACTGCACAATGTGGTTTTACTACAGAATAAACCAAAAGAAAAACCAAGTGTGTGATTTATTGTGCTGTCCATTGAGCTGCTTCTCTGTGGCCAGAGATTAATATTTTGTGCAGAGAAAGCACCGCTGTCTGATTGCTGTGCTTCCTCAGGTATAATCATAATAATGTTGTTTGTAATTTTACTGGTGCCAAATCATAGGCTATATAATAGAGGTGGTTCATGCCAGAATGCTCTTGGCTAGGTTGCATAGATCCCATGGGGCAAGGGGAATCCCTTCTGGTTCCTTGTGCATTTTGGTTCGGAGCAATTGGTTAACCTCTTCCCGTAGATTGCTGTCAGCTTTATTCATACATCTTTGGACTCCTCCTGAACGAGGATAGACTCCCTGGGAATGTAGTGCATTATTGTTAGATGCTTTTAGTTTCTAAAAAGAGTGCCCCCTGATAACATTTAACTGTTCAACAGCTCATTGTTACGTTCCATTTCCGCCTCCTCGTTTCTCAAACTTAAACCCAGCTGCTCATTAACATTTTATTGTTCTATAGGTGAAAAATGGCCATTTGAGGACGGCTGGCTGAGATGATAATATATTTTGTGGTTGGCTGATTCCCCTCCACATCCTTCCACCCTTATCACACCCCTTGAAAGCTGATGCTGTCAGTCATGTCCATGTAGCAGGGTGCGTTTCTAAGTACAATAAATGAACTATAAATGATTTTTTTAAAAAAAAATCTGTTAAGCTGAAAGAAGTGGCTCAATAAATTGATTTGAGATATATTTTCCGATATTACATTGTGGATGTAGGCAAAACAACTAGGCATATGAACAACTGCAGGGCGCACATTCTGGTAGCAAAGCAGCATCTCTCATCAGCTGTTCACTGCAGTCCCTTTTGCTGCTTGATGTTGAGGATCGATTCCATAAACCTTCTCAGTAAATATAGGTCCCTTCCAAAGTCCTGTGCAGGACTTGACTTAATCAGGATTCCCCTGGTTTAGTCCGGCTGATAGATCTAAATAGTTACCTGATGGACTGGAGGCAACCTCTGGCTGGGCGTTTTGGACCCTTCTGTGCTTGCCCTCAACCTGTTCAGCGTTGACCCCAGCTTCTTCTGAACTGCCAGCCTTGTGCCTGTTCCTGTGCTCACGTTTTGCTTGTGCTGCAAGGTTGGATTGGGTAGGGCACCAGATCACTGATCCTGTAGAACAGTTTCTCTCCTAACAGTCCCTCTGAGCCCACTGCAATCCATGAGCTTTTCTAGCTGTCGTCTGAATCTGGCTGGTGGCCAGGCAATATTCTGGCAACATTCCAATTCATTCTCTCATTATCCTCCTCCACCTTGAAGTTCGCCATGATTGGTTTCAAGTGAGCGTGCTCAAAACCAGCACATGCTATTTCAAAACTAGCACATGCTGTTTTCAGTAAGCTGAAGCCAGAGCTGCGCTACTTGTTGGCCTTAGTGAGAACTTTTGGCCGTTTGTGCACAAGGTTTGAATCAACATTTGCTTTTATGCACATCTACAAAGTTTCATTTCATCTCTGAATCTGTGCATCCTTATGGTCATGTCCAGACACTTTGTGGCACATTCTTAAATGAGATACATATGAAACTGTCATATATTGAATCTAACAATTGGCCTGTATGGACCAATATCAGCTACTTAGACTGGCAGTGGCTCTCCAGCGTTTTGGGCAAAAGCTATTATTCCCAGCCTGGCACGTGACATTTGTAGTTAAATCTCAGGAGTTGAGTCTGGTGCTTTCTGCAGCCGAAGCTTGTGCTCTGCCGTTGAACCATGACCCTCTCTCCAGGATGTGGATATATAGGAGTAAACAAAACATATGCAGAAGCTGCTGTAGACGTTAAGAAACAAATGGCAAAAGCCAAAAAATAAAAGCGAGCAGAGTGCCCCAGGGCTCTGCCCTATGTCCTGTGCTGTTTAACATTTTTATAAATGACTTGGATGAGGACGTAGAGGGGATGTTTATCAAATCTTCAGTGGACAAGAAACTGGGAAATATAGCTAGCATTGTAGGAGACAGAATCAAGATTCAAAATGATATTGACAGGCTGCAATGCTAGGCAAAAATGAGCAAGATGAAATTTCTCAGGGGTAAAGTAAAGTCTTGTGTTTTAAGTGTGTGTGTTTGTGTGTGCGCACACGCACGCGCGCGCGCACACACACACACACACACAGTCCAGGTCCAGGATGTGGGAGACCTGGCTTTGGAGCAGTAAATTGGTCTTAGCTGTACATGAGCCAGCATTGTGATGTTGCTGATTTAAAAGGCTAATGCAATCTAGCATTAACAGAAGCATAGGGTCCAGATCACGAAGTAATACTTCTCTTCTGTTCAGCATTGCATCTTGAATATTGTGTCCATTTCTGCAAAACACATTTTAAGGAGGACATTGACAAACTGGAGTAGAACCATAGAATTGCAGAGTTGGAATGTACCCCGAGGGTCATCAAGTCCAAACCCATTGCAATGCAGGAATCTTTTTTGTATGTGCAGAGAAGGGTGACCAGGATGGTGAGGAGATCTGGAAACCCAATTCCCATGACTAATATTTGCTTGTTTTGCCCTGGATAGGCAAATTTTATGGGGGGGATGGGACAGGATAGGGCTCTTCAAATATCTGAAGGTCTGCTTTACTGAAAATTGAGCAGACTTGTTCTCCATTGCGCCAGAGAGCACAATTTGTACCAACGGGTGGAAATTGCAAGGAAACAGATTTCAACGGAACGTTAGGAGAAACATCTTAATAGTAAGCAGATATTTCACAGTAGAACAGACTGCCTTGGGAGGTGTTGGGCTCTTGTTTGCTGCAGATATTGTAAGCAGAGGCTAGACAGCCATCTGTCAGGGATGCTGCATTGAGCAAAGTTTGGACCAGATGACCTCCAAGGTTCCTTCCAGCAATATCTATGATACCTTCATAGGAAGATCCCTCTCAGTCTCTCCTCCATCCCAATGTGCAGTGTCTGACAAAGCACTTAAAGTCCATTTCTTTCTTCTGCTTTGGTGCATAGATGTTTTTGTGGTTCAGCAAAGATGTGGGACATAGGCTTTTGTAAGCTGAGAACACCTCTCAGTCACATGATTTGACTGTCACAAATATATATAAGTACACCCATTTTTATATAATATTCTTTGCAGCTTCTAAAATCAAGGTTTGTGCCTGTTGTCCTAAATTTATCAACTTTGCTTCCTTGCAGTTTCCATTCATTGTTCTGGTCCCGTCCCCCACCCCATTCCTCATTATGCTGAGTGTGAAGTTTTCTGTTCTTGAAAAAAAGGGGGGGGTAGCAAAATCTTTTCTTTCTTTTTCACATTTGTCTTCTTTATGTTCAGTCAAAATCAACCTATGTGCTCCTTGGTTTATAGACCCTCAAAGTACCTGAAATACAAAGCAGCAAGGAATCACTTTATTTAGAGGCAAGTCAGCAGGCCATTTTAACTTAGTATTGACTTCTCTGCCAGCAACTGTCTCTGGCAAAGGTCTGTTCCAGCCTTGCTAGTGGAGATGCCAGAGATCAAAAGCTGCAATGCATGAATGTGGGTGGATGGCTGCATTGTATACTGGGATCAAGGACGGCACAGTATACCCAACTGCAGTGAAGTCATGAATGTCCATAACAAAAAAGGATTAATTACAATAACCAATTTTCAAGACATCACCTGTTCCATATTCATAGCCCTTTAATCTAATCTAAAAACCTCTGTTTCTCTCCAAAATCCTTGTGTGGGTTTTGAGGCACAGAGATTGCAGGCTATCAGCCACTGCTGAATATTCAGCTGTTGATAGCTACGTCCTCCTGATGTTGTGATTGCACATAATTATTATATATTCCGTTGCTTTTCCTTTTGGATCATTTGCACAAGTTCTTTTATTTTCTTAGATTCTGTCCACATTGTCTTTGGATGCCTGTTTCCTAACAGCAAAGCAGTATGTCCACAGTAGGGCTGGGCAATATATCAATATATCGTCCAAAACCGTTTTGAAGTTCACATTGTGATAATTGTTTCATAATATTTGAGGTGGCAATATAGCGCGAATCACAATGTGTGTAAGGGCTAGGCGATATCTGGTTTTCAACATTGCGATAACTCACCAGCTAAACATGGCAATGTTATAAGCAGCTAAACCTCACGATATCACCAGCTAAAGGGCAATGTTATTACTAGCTAAACATTGCAATCTACCACAATCTCTGAAATAAGGATGGAACTATACAGAGGTGAACAGGACAATGCCCTGGCAACTGTTACTACTTAGGGATCTCAAACGGATAAATGACAATATTATCAGTCATTACACACTCAGTTTCATCAGCAGACAAGCCAAAATGCATCCCAACAGGACTTTTGTTTTTGAACTTGGCTACCAAATGGTGGTATTCAGGACAATTCAAAGTACGGCAATGAGTCATAGTGAATGCAAATAATCTGAGACTGCCAGCAGACCTGCTAGGAGGCAGAAGCAGCAGTGGCAGAAACAGTTTGCCATGTCCACGGTACATGTAGGCAGTAGTGGCGAAAACCTTCAAGGTCTCGCGGTGGCAGCGCAATCAGTGGTGGCCTGCGAATTCTCGTAGTGGTGACGGGAGGTGGCAGCAGTAACTGTGGTGGCCTGCAGGGGCTCATAGCAGTGACAGGTGGCGGCAGTGGCAGTGGACTGCGAGTCCTCGTGGCAGAGGCCTGCAGGGACTCATGGCAGTGACAGGAGGTGACCATAGTAGCGGCATCCTGCGAGGCCTTGTGGTGGCAACGGGAGATGGCAGCAATAGTAGCGACAGCCTGCAAGGCCTCATGGTGACAGAAGCAGTGGGGCTTGTGAGGCCTCGCCATGGAGGCAATAAGTGGTGGCAGCCTTCAAGTCCTCCAGGCGGTAGTGAGAGGCGGTGGCAGATGTTGTGACAGGCTGCCTCAGTGAGGCCTTGCAGGCCATCTCTGCTTCTGCCACCATCTCCTGCCACCACCGTAAGGCCCTGCAGGCCACTGCTACTGCCATTGTCGTGACAAGGCCTCGCAGGCTGCTGCTGCCACCGCCTATTACTGTGGTGTGGCTTTTCAGATTGCTGATTATTATGCCGCTGCTGCCTCCCCCCCCCCCTATTGTTGATTCTGCCACCGCCAGGCTGCTGTTGCTTCTGCTGCCTAGCAGACTTGCTTGCAGTTTGGCAGTCCCAGATTATTTGTCCTCACTATGACTCATCACCATACTTTGAATTGTCCTGAATGCCACCGTTTGGTAGCCAAGTCCAAAACCAAAAGTCTCATTTGGATGCATTTTGGCTTGCCTGCTGCTGAAAGTGATCATAAGGTGATTGATAATATCATCATTTCTCAGTTTTAGACCGTTAAGTAGTAGTAGTTGCCAGGACGTTGTCTTGTTCGCCTCTACGTAGTTCTTTCCTCATTTCAGATATCATGATACATTGATACAGTGGTACCTCTGGTTACATACGCTTCAGGTTACATACGCTTCAGGTTACAGACTCCGCTAACCCAGAAATAGTACCTTGGGTTAAGAACTTTGCTTCAGGATGAGAACAGAAATCATGCTCCAGCGGCGCGGCAGCAGCAGCAGGAGGCCCCATTAGCTAAAGTGGTGCTTCAGGTTAAGAACAGACCTCCAGAACGAATTAAGTACCTAACCCGAGGTACCACTGTATATCGCTAGGTTTAGCTGGTGATATATTACAATATTGATATCCAGTTATCGCCCAGCCCTAGTCCACAGAGATGAAATGATTCAGAAACTTACACCTGTGTGGTGTTCATGCAAGAAAAATCTACTAGGTGTGTGTAGTGGTATCATATTTTAAGGATTTAAGATCATCATATATTTTTATATCCAAGTGAGGCTTATGTTTCCACCTCTGCCCACTTTTCATAGATTGAAATATGTATGTATTCGTTCAATATTTGCCTCCTATACTGGATAAGCAGAGGGTGCTGGGGGAAAGTATTTGTCTACAATAAAGAGTGTTCATAGAGGGGGGAAATTCTTATGAAACAAGGAGCTAGTAAGGAGCATGACCTATATAAACCACATCAGGCTTATTCTTAGTAGTAGAAGTAACAGCGTTAATACTACAAGTTGTTTTTAAAAAGTTTTATGAAGACTCAACCCACTGAGATTAAAAGGTATGACTGACTTAGGTCCATTAATTTCATTGGGTCTATTCAGAGTAGTTGGAGACAACTCTAAGAGTTGTGTGGTTTTGTTTTGTTTTAAAGTATTTCTAGCACTCAAGCAAGTCTGCAGAATTGCTTTTGGACCCTGAGAATTCCAAATTTGTGGTTCTTTTTCTGCATCATTGTGGAAAGATCTAAGGCCCACCTAACCCCATAAAAAGCAGCAATATATAGGATAGAATGCATTGCTCCTCCTCTTCCTGCATTCATTTTTTTCCCATCCTCTTGCAGCCACTCTGCACAGTCCACTTCATCTGAAATTCCCTATGTAACGATTGCAATGTAAAAACAGTGAGCCTTGTACCTTTATACAGATGTATATAGTGTGAGCACTGTACTGTATATAGCTGTAGTATTCGGGAGAGTATTGTGGCTGGAATCAGGGACATTTTGCCTCTGGAAACCAGTTGCTGGGAAACCAAGCACTTAAAGAGGACTATTGCTCTCATATCCTGCTTGTGAGCTGCCCAGAGGCAATTGCGTGGCCACTGTGGAAAGCGGGATGCAATGCTAGATGGGTCTGAGACAGCATAGCTCTTAACAGTGTGTGCTGCTACCACTGAACTCTATAAGGAGAAAGAGAGAAGATAAGTGGAATGGCTCACTTTTGCCCATTTTGTTCAGTGTTGACCATGCTGATCAGCAGCAGCTGTTTAGGACTTCATACAGCAGTTTCTCTCAGCCCTGCCTGGATGGCCACGTGACCCTCTGCCCCAGTAACAAATCAGTGGTCAGCTTAAATTCAGATCTCTTATTGTCTCTTATTATCTCTTACTGAGTTATCCAAGCTGTTTCTATTCTGGGATGTTGCACCTTGCTAGCCAGTAGTCGAGTATTTAGAGTTGGCCTTCCCAGTGAGAAGTCCTAACTATGTCTACTGGCGAACAATAATCTTTTTATACCCTGGACAAATGCCTTTGTTTCATATGTAGTAATATAGTTTAGCATTCCTCTAGTCGTATTTCGTTAGCTCAGTATAAATGACAACTGTTGCAAAACACATGTCAACCTGACCAGTGAAAATGAAGCAGTTTAATAAGCTGTATTCAAAACTTGCATGGAATCTGCTTCCTAATTTTAAACAGCACTCAAAATAGGAGCAAGCCATATCTTGCAGGTCGCAGGTGTGTAAGAATTCACCCCTTCCCATGTTTCAACAATCCTTGAATGCTGGGGCCTTTTCCCTTAGCAGCTGGGAATGTTTCTGTACTTGGAGAATGTATGTTTATTTGATTTATCATATATAAAAATGCTACAGAATACAAGAGCACCGAATGCACCAAATTGCAGAACAAAACCCTTACTTTTAGTGAGAGAGCACAACCCTGTTTCTGTGTTCATTGTGCACATTCATTCCAGTGTTTCCAGTGTAGCATAGGCTCAAAGGTTTCTAGTACAAAGATTTTCTTGTTTGTAATGTTTTCTGTGAAGTATAAAAGCGTATATTCATTGCCGTCCCACAGCATTTGAAGGATGGCAAAGTTAAAAAACAGCACTCCTTTGCAATATGTTTATTAACAAGTTGAGCCAAAGCTTCCGTCCTTAACTCTCTAGCATTCTCCCTCTCCCTTTTCCATCAACTCACACTAATAAAGATGTAAGAGGTGGGGCACCCCAAGGATCTGTATTGGGGGGTGGTGCTTTTAAACTTATCCATGAATCATCTGGAGTTAGAGTGAGCAGTGAAGTGGACAAGTTTGTGGATGACACCAAATTATTATGGTGGTAAAACCAAACTTGGATTTCAGAGAGCTTCAGAAGGATCTCTAGACACCAGGGAAATGAGCAATATAACTGTTTCCAAGCATCTATTTCTGATGATAATAAGAACTAGAACTACGTGTTATCAGCATACTGGTGACGCGATGCTCCAAATTGGCAGCTTGCCCCATACAACCATGGGCAGCCCATCGCGATGCCTCCCCCATCAATGCGAAGCCACGCCATGTTTGCAGTAACAGGGTACTTCATTAGAGGGTTCATGAGGGGAGTCTCTGTTCACAAGCACACAATAGGTGGGCCATACAGCCCCTCACAGCAATTTGGAGAGGGATCAACTGCACAAACACATGTTTTGTGTTGGTCCCATCTTCCCCCAAATGACCCTGTCATGCCTCAGACCCCCAGCAAGGGGCTGAAAGGGATACATGCCCAGTGCCTATGCCAAGGTCTACATCTGAATTCAATAAAGTTGTGGCCATTTTAATCCCAAATATGTTCTGAGTCCTGGCTCCTGGGGGAGTGGGAACTGTGTCAGGGTACGCAACTCCTCATGACCTCCCCCAGTACCGTCATATAGATGTTAGAGCAAGTTGTGAGGAACCTTTTCTGGACTTGTCTGTTTTTAAATTAGCAATGACCAACAGAAAACATTTTTTCCTCACATTGTTCTGTGGGTCTGGGAAACAAATCATGGCTACAGACAGTTCGTTCAAAGTTTTTTTTTTAGCAACCTAGTTGGCAGTGTGTGATGTTGGTCAGTATTTGCATATGTGACGTGAACACTTGACAGTCCATGAGGGTCTCAAAGCACAGATAGTTTTGGGTGGAATTACATAGCCTGGTCCCAAACAATTTGGGATTTATAGATTAAAACTGGCAGATTGAATTTCTGGGGACAAATTGGAAGCAGTGCAGGTTTTTGAATCATGGAGCAATATGATCCAGTCAGCTAGTTCCAATTGAATATCTAGCCACCATATTCTGAACTAACTGAAGTTTCTGAGTAGCTTTCAAAGCCCCACTTACAATGTTTTGTAGTAATCTAAAAGTCTTGTAGATGCAGAAGCTGCTCTTCAGGAGAGACTTCAGTTAGTATATTTTATAATAGAAATTGTACACAGCAGAAATTCTGAGGGAAAGCCATAGAATATTATTGATGCTTGTGTTCAAAAGCCTGTGAAATGAGCATGTGTATTGTGCATAAATAAAAGATCAGGGAACATTAAAACGTGAGGTGATATTGGAGTGAAATGGCTATCTTTTAAGTAAAACACCACCACCAATATTTAGTAATGATTCATTTAAACTAATCACACAAGCAACAAATCGAAGTAAACATGGAACAGTTTGGTCACGCAACTGAGGTCACACCTCTTTAAGGATGAAAATGTAACTTGATCAGCATCAAATAAAAGAGCTCTTTCATGAAGGTGTAGCATTAATCTATTGCATGGAGCAGATGGCTGGAAGGAACAATGAAGGCTGCACAATGGGTCTTTGCACAGTAATACTGTGTTTTTGCTGTCTGAAATTGTAGCTTTAGCAGTTGCTGTGAGTAGCCCTAGGCTACTAAAATACAAATAATGTTTATCCTGCTTACATTGTATCTGTGTATCATCTTTAAACAGAACAAGCAAATACTTTTATTATTGCTTTTATTGCAGTGTCACTATGAGGCTGTAACATCAGCTTGCAGTTTGAAGTTGTCATGGTTTTCTTGTGTGAAAGGAAATCTCTCCTTGCATTTCCTTGGCTTTGTCATTAATAATAGTGGAAGGTGTATTTTTAATTATGTATTAGCATGCACTGATAAGGTATATTTGCATCTGTATGCTATATTGTTTCATGTCCTTGATAATAATTACGCATGTAGTACTTTCATTGATGTTAATAAGTCTTAAAAGCAGTTTATGTAAGAATAATTAGGACATAAAGAGAATAGAAATGTGAGTTAAATGCAGAATATAGATTAGTGTTTGGTTAGACCAGATCAGGACCACTGTTTTTTGTAAAACACATATGGGGCAAACATAATGAGCAACTGGCCATTAAAGAGCAAGGAAAGGAAGCTTCAGCTGCCATTTAAGAGTGATGGCATTTTTAAAATAAATAAATAAATACAGGCAGCCCCATCCTATTTTCTACAGAGGTCATCCATTAGGGCAACCAAGGCCAACACAGTTCCATTAAGCAGCTTCACTGCTGTATTCTGCGTTAGCTGTAACTTCTATGTCATCTTCAAAGACAGCCCCACATGGAACGCATTGCGGTGACCAATAGGTTAATAGAGCACAGACTACTGTGGCCAAGGTACCTCTTTTCAGGAACAGCTGTAGCTTGTGTGTCACTCAAAGTTGGCCAACAGAACTTTGGGGTCACTTGGGCCTCCAGATGGATTTGGAGTAATCCCAGAATACACACCTCCTGCTTTAAAGAGAGTGCCATTCCATCTCCGCCAGGTAATTTGCCCAAGTCCCAGACATGAGAACTGCCAACCACAGAACTTCCATCTTGTTGGATTCAGTCTCAGTTTATTGTCCCTCATCTAATCTGTTACAGTGTCCAGACAGCAATTCAGCGCCTTCGTAGACTGACTCATATGGCATATTGATGGCACCCAGCGCTAATACATCTGACCTCGCCCAGTCACTTCATATAAGCCAGTGTTTGGGAACCATTTTCTGTTTGATGCCTGACTTCTTGTGTGGAACCTTCCAGTGGCCACATCCAGGTAGTGGGTGGGACTAAAGACAAAAGTGGATGGAACAATGGATGTGATTCTTTTGTACTGTCGATGACATTCCCACCACAAAAAAAACAGAGGTTTCTGATAAATGCCCCACTCTCCATTTTCCCTCAGCACTCAAGAAGGTAGAGGGCAAGGCAGGGTATGCAGCCTGTCGAGAGTCTCAAGGGTTGGACAGAGAGGTCTGGCTTGAGGTTCCACACCCATGAAATAGATATTACAACATGGTGGCCCTGCAGTACCCCATTTATAGTTTTGCTCACCGTGCCTTATGTGAGAGGTGTTAATTCTTTGCTGCTTTCTCTCCTCCTTGATGAACAAAAGGAAACTGCACAGTACCACAATTCCATGCATGTGTGCTCAGAAGTAAACCCCGCTGAGTTTGCTCCCAGGTTTGCAGCCTAATTCTCTTTCTATTTTATAAGCTCCAAGCTTCCAAAGGCTCCTTACTTATCACACTATTTTTGGCCTGTATGAATTGTTTATGGCTTCTGTTGGAAGTAAAGCAAGCCAATACTGGCACAGAAATGCAAGATTTCTTTCCAGCACATTACTAGCATCTTTATTTTTGTACCAAAAAAGGGATGTGGACGCCAGCCGCCAGCCAAATTTAATTTGGAAGCTTAGATTGCAAGGCTTCCTGGCCAATCTTAAGTCAATGAACTTGGAGAAGTATTCAATAGTAATCAGAGAAAAACATAATGAAGCAATCTCTGTCATTTACTGTCAATGGAATGTGCTCAATACAACTAGGACAAAAAGAAAATGTTGCTTCTTTTGATGGGTGGTGGGAAGAGGGGGATGCCAGGATAGTGATGATTTGTTGTGTTTCAGTCTTGAAAGTAGAGATGGTCAGTAAATGGGCTCAAGACATTGGTTACAACATCATGTTTGAAGACTGGGAAAGGTTATGGAACACCGATATGAAATTCACGGCATGTAGTGCCTTGAAAGAAAACATTATGAAAATGATATATAGGTGGTACATGACCCCAGTCAAACTTGCAAAGATTTACCATTTGTCTGATAAAAGGTGTTGGAAGTGTAAGGAAGCTGAAGGAACGTTCTTTCACCTCTGGTGGACATGCCCGAAGGTGAAGGCATTCTGGGAAATGGTTTATAATGAGTTGAAAAAGGTATTTAAGTATACCTTTACTAAGAAACCAGAGGCCTTTCTCCTGGGCATTGTGGGCCAGAGAGTGACAAAGAAGGATAGAACTTTCTTTTTATATGCAACTACAGCAGCAAGAATTCTATTGGCTAAATATTGGAAGGTACAGGAGCTACCCACGCTGGAAGAGTGGCATACGCAGCTGATGGACTATATGGAACTGGCCGAAATGACTGGCAGAATCCGAGACCTGGGAGAAGAGGCAGTGGAAGAGGACTGGAAAAAATTTAAGGACTATTTACAAAAACATTATAAGTTATGTGAATGTTGAGAATTTGTTAAGTTTTTAGACAACAAGCTTCAGATTTCAAATTTTTGATATTGCTGAATTTAAGTTCTGATGATGAAATGACTAAAGTCTAGGGTAAAGTTTCTATATTGAGGACTGTTGGAATTGTGAACTAACAATATTTCCCCTAAACCTAATATACAATTGAGGAAAGTACAAAACACAGGAAACAAGGTATTAATTTGCTGTAACTTTATTTTATTGAAAAAGATGCAGGGGATGGAAGATGTGGGGAAGCCCAGTAGATCATGAAAAATTGTTTTGTAAAGTAAGATCTCTTTTTTGCTTATAACCTTTTTCCTTTTCTTTCTGTAAAACTGCCTTTGTTGAATAACTGACGAGGTATCTGACCTTGGAAAAAAGCAAATAAAAATATTATTATAAAAAAAAGAAAGTAGAGATGGTCAGTGGTCTGCAAGGCTCTTTATATGACTGAGAACCCCACATTTCATTCTTAAGTTATCCTTTGAAAACGTGAGTGGGGAAAAAAGTAATTAATCGGCAGTGCAGTCTTATAGCTGTCTATTCAGAAGTGAGCTCCATGGAGCCCAAGAAAGTAAAATCTCTCACTGCCTCCATTTCTTCCCCTTCTATTTGCAAGGAGGTGATGAGCCCAGCGGTCATGATCTTAGTTTTTTTTTATGTTGAGCTTCAGACCATATTTTGCGCTCTCCTCTTTCACCCTCATTAAAAGGTTCTTTAATTCCTCCTCACTTTCTGCCATCAAGGTTGTGTCATCTGCATATCTGGGGTTGTTCATATTTCTTCCGGCGATCTTAATTTTGGCTTGGGATTCATCCAGCCTGGCCTTTCGCATGATGAATTCTGCATATAAGTTAAATAAACTGGGAGACAATATACAGCCTTGCCGTACTCCTTTCCCAATTTTGAACCAATCAATTGTTCCATATACAGTTCTAACTGTAGCTTCTTCTCCCACATAGAGATTTCTCAAGAGACAGATGAGGTGATCAGGCACTCCCATTTCTATAAGAACTTGCCATAGTTTGCGTCTAGATAATGGTAATAATACAGGTTATCCCAGCTATGAGATAGCTATGGAAATGGGTGCAGACCAAACTTCCCTGGAAGAAGTTATTTTTCGACATATGATTGGAAATCATCCAAGCTTTGATTTCTGAGCATAAATAGGAACAAAAGGATGAGCTGGAGCACAGTGAGTCACTACTTGCCTATCAAATGAAATAGTTACCATCTCTTGAATTATTAGCAAGGAAATATAAAATGCAGACTTTTATTCTTCACCCCTAGGCAGTTGGGGCCTGGATAGCTTCTAGTGATTATTCCTAGTCCATAAATAAAAAGACATAAATGATTGTGCAAATATATTGGAACAGTAGTATATTTTTTCCATCTAGTATGGATGCATGCCACTTAAAATAAAGGGATGTTTAATCAAACTCTTTTTTCATGTTCGGGTAACTTCAAGTTAGCAACCATGTTTAATAGTTGCAGTGATTGGTACATAACTCTGGCAAAAGATATTAACTCTCTTTTCAGGCTTCAAAGTAAGGTCAAGCATGCTGAATGCTGACTACTTAAATATTTCCCAAAATGGGAATATTAATTTACCGAGTGTCACGGCCACCCAGGACGGGTCCCAGCTCACAAGAGACCTCACTCCGTTGCAGTTTATTTACAGGAAAAGTTTATTGAAGATTTCTGCTTCTCGTACAGTTCAGCATCGTGGCCGTACGTCTGTCACGTTAGACCGCTGAAGTCCCCTCTGACTCCTCCCCTCTTCCACACCAACTTAATAGCCTGGCTCTAGACCACCTCTTCCTCTCCTTTCTTTTCCGCAGGGTCTTCCTGCCCCCCTGGGTTCCCTCTCTCCGTGACTCGCCTGAGGCTGAATCCTCTGCCGCCTCTTCCCCCCTCCTTCTGGCTTTAGGGCCGGGCTTCTCCCCTGAGCTCTCTCCACTTCCGCGCGCCTCTACGTTTGAACTTGGCGCGCGTACGTTGCTGCTGACCTTTCTTTCGACCGCTACACCACCCCTTGTTCTGCTCTCCACCCTTTCCGGCTGAACACCTTGCTCCAACCCCCTTTCTCTGTTCTCTCCTAATCCTGCTCCCTCCGAGAGGCTGACGACTCCACCCCCTTTACTCCGTTCCGGCTGAGACGCCTCTTGCTGCGTCTGTCTTCCACTGGGCTCCTCTCCGCTTCTCCCTTCTCCTCCCTTTTGCTTGATTAAGGTAACCCCCTTTTGAGAATCCTCTGACTCGCTGCTCAGACTCGTGGATTCCCTCAGAATTCCGTCATCTTCTTCCTCATCCTTCTGCCCCTCCTCCCACTCGCTCTCCGTCTCCTCTGTCATCTCCTCCTCTCTCCCAGAAACCCTGACATCCATCCCCCCCTCGAAGCCCCCCCTTCCCCCCTCCCGCTCGCCGGGTGCAGGTTGAGGAAAACGTGGTTCTTCCGGGGTCGGTTCAGGATACAAGTTGTCCACTTCAACGTTCTCCTCTGTCATCTCCGTATATGTGTGTTCGAACTCGGGTTCCCCACCCACAGACCTCACAGTCTCTTCCTCCATCACTGCTTCTCCTGGCGCTGCCTGCCAAGGACCTACCATCCATCTCTGACTCCATGCCTCCCTTGGCTGATCCACCCACCAACAAGGGCCTGTCTCCTCCCCCCCCAGTCTCGGATCCCTGGTCGGGCTTGTTTCGGGCGTATGGCCCTCGGGTGAGGAGAAACCCTCGAACGTGCTGTCTGACAAAGTGGGCGTGAAAAGCCAATCATCAAAATACTCCTCGGGCATGGGCTTGTGCGGAAAAAGTGCATGGAACTCCTCCTTCAACAGGGGTTCGTCCAACGCGTAACCCGGCACCCAGCTATTGGCAGAGGCCGGAGTGCCTTCCCTGGCTAGAAAATATTCAACTCCCTCCTCCCCCCATCTCGAGTCCAGTATCTCTGTGACCTCGTTAAGAGGTTCTGGTCTTGGCGATTCCCCCCCCTCAGGCGCCCTCCTACGTGGCTCTGGGAGTGCTCCTGACTCTTGAAACCTGTGTGGGGTTTTGTAGGGAGTGAGCACCGACCTATGAAAGACCGGGTGCACCCTGGAACCCTCCGGAAGGGCTAGACGAAAAGCCACCGGATTGATCTTAGCCTCAACTTGATATGGCCCTAGCTGCCTGTGTCCTAACTTCTTCTTGGCCAATGACCTGGCCGGCATCGCGTGGGCTGCTAACCACACCCAGTCCCCAATCTGGATGTCCTCTCCCGCCCTCCTGTGCTTATCGGCCTGCACCTTATACGCCTGTTTTGCCAGCTCCAAATGTCTCCGCAGCTCCTCGTGCACCTCTTGCAACTCCGCTGCAAACTGGTCGGCATCTTGAGGCCCCCCCCCTCCTGGTGCCGCAAATCTCGGGAAGGTTCTGGGATGACGGCCATTGTTCGCGAAGAAAGGCGTCACCCCGGTGGATGCGTGTTTCGTGTTGTTGTAGGCGAATTCAGCCATCGGCAGATAGTCCACCCACGCCGCAGGTCGCTGGTTGGCGTAGCACCGCAGGTACTGCTGCATGATCGCGTTGACCCTCTCCGCTTGACCGTTGGTTTGTGGATGTCTCGCCGATGTCAGGTTGATTTTGACGTGCAAGATGCCCAGAAGCTTTCGCCAGAAAGTGGAAACAAACTGGCGCCCCCTGTCGGACAAGACGGACTGCGGAAGTCCATGCACTCTGAAGACGTGATCGATGAAGAGCTTTGCGGTCTGTTCTGCCGTCGCCACCTTGGCACAAGGGATGAAATGCGCCATCTTGGTGAACAAGTCCACCACCACTAACACCGCCGTCTTACCTCTGGAGCTGGGCAGGTCCGTAACAAAGTCCAACGCTACCCTCTCCCACGGTTGCTGCGGTGTCTCCAGCGGTTCTAGCAATCCCGCCTGCTTCTGGTGCACTGGTTTGGACCTCTGGCAGATATCACACCTGGCGACGTAGTCCGCCACCTCTCCTCTCATCTGGGGCCACCAAAAGTCTCTAGCCACCAACTCCATCGTCTTCTCTTTGCCGAAATGGCCTGCACTAGGGGCGTCATGCAATTGTTGCAGAACCTTGGCTCGAAGATCGTCGGTGGGCACGTAAAGGGCACCCTTACGAGTCAAAAGTCCATCTTGCAATTGGAACTCATCGTTGTCTCGCGACCCTCCGCGTAGCTCCTCCATCTTGGACTGTGCAAACTGATCCCTTTGCAACGCGCGTCGCACCGCGTCCAGGTCGACTGCGATGGTAGCGCACGTCCACGCCTGCGGTGCGAAAATGTGCTTTGCTGCGATTGGAGCTGCTTCCTCCAAGTATTGCGGCTTTCGGGACAGCGCGTCTGCAATAACATTGGAGTCTCCTGGGATGTATTCTATTTTGAAGTCGAAATCCGCAAAGAACTCCGCCCAGCGCATGTGTCGCTGGGTCTGTAACTTAGCCGTCCGCCAATACTCTAAGTTCTTGTGATCCGTGCGGACTTGCACCGTGTGCTTGGCTCCTATTAAGAAGTGTCGCCACGCTTTGAAAGCTGCATGAATGGCCAACAACTCCCTGTCCCATATGGTATAATTGCGCTCCGTCTTGCTGAGCTTCCGGGAGTAGAACGCACCCGGTCTCCAGTTGCCTTGTGAATCCTCTTGCAAAAGAACGGCCCCAACCGCTCTGTCTGACGCATCGGTCTCTACCCGCATGGGTCTGCCGGGATTCACGTGGAGCAGCTGCTCTTCGGAGGCGAAAAGACCTTTAAGCGTCCGGAAGGACCGCTCCGCTTGTTCGGTCCAGACGAACTTCTTCGTCTTGGAACTGAGGGTGTCAGTGATAGCCGCCGTCGCGTTCGCAAAACCTTTAATAAACTTGCGGTAAAAATTGGCAAAGCCGATGAACCTCTGGACCTCTTTCCGATTTCGAGGGCTTTTCCAGTCCAACAGCGCTTGAACCTTAGCCCTGTCCATGGCCAGTCCCTCGTCGGACAACTTGTAGCCAAGGAAATCAACCTCTCTGACATCAAACTGGCATTTTTCCAACTTGGCGTACAACCTGTGGTCCTTCAGCCTCTGCAGGACCTCCCGCACGTCCTTATCGTGATCCTCCGGCGATTCCGAGAAAATCAGGATATCGTCGAGAAAGCAGACACACTTCTTGTAGAGGAGACCTGCTAGCACGTGGTGCATAAATGCTTGAAAAACGTGGCTGCCATTTTGGAGACCGAAAGGCATGACTCTGTATTCGTATGTGCCCAGAGGGGTGAACATGGCGGTCTTCCACTCATCTCCTTTCCGGATGCGGATGAGATTGTAAGCTCCACGTAGGTCCAGCTTGGTGAAAATCTTGCCCCTCCTGACGGTCGCTAAAAGGTCGTCAATCTTGGGCATGGGGAAAGCTTTGGGCTTAGTCAAGCTGTTTATGAACCTGTAATCCACTATAAGCCTTTTTTGGGGCGTGTTTTTCTTCTTCACAAAGAACACAGGGCTGCCACCCGCTGCTTTAGATTCCTGGATGAAACCTCGCTTGAGGTTATGGTCTATGAACTCCCGAAGCTCTTGCATCTCGTCTTCCGACATGGAGTACAGCTTGGCAGCAGGCAGTTGCGCCCCTGGCACTAAATCAATCGCGCAGTCGTAAGGTCTGTGAGGCGGCAACTTGTCAGCTTCCTTCTCACAGAAAACCTCCAAGAAGTCCTGGTACTTGTGAGGCACTGTTTGCACCATACCCAGATGCAACTGCTGCTCGGCTTCTCCTCCCTGATCGGTCTGAAAGCAATGCTGAGCACAATACGATGAACAAAAGGTGATCTGCCGCTGGTACCACGCAACCGCGGGACTGTGCCTCTCCAGCCAACTCATGCCTAACACGATGGGTGTGTCCGATAAGTGGGTGACATTGAAACTAATAAGTTCTCGATGGTTGCCAATCTGCATCATCATGGGAGGGGTTTGCTGCACCACTTGCCCCCCCAGCAACTTCCTGCCGTCTACCGTGACCACGTTTAGAGGCGTCGTTGCAGGCAGGAGCGCTATGTTGTGCTGCTTAACGAACTGCAGTCCCACGAAGTCGGCGTTGCTCCCCGAATCGATCGTTATTGGAACCTCGAGGAGTCTCCCATCAGGCAACTGGAGTGTTGCTGTGAGCAGAACTGCCGGTCTGGGAGGCAAAGGGTCCACGCTCTGCAGTGATGCTGGGGGCTTGTCTACAGATCCGCCTGGCTGAGCCCCAGTAGCTCTGCTTCCAGCCAGGCACTGTCGTTTCCCTGAAGCTGCTCCCCTGGTTGCACCTCTGCTGTTACAGTTGCCAGTGCTGCAGTGTGCTTCTGGAGCCTCTGGGGGCACTCTTTCGCCATATGGTGCGCACTGTCACAGATGTAACACTTCCTGGTTCCTCTAGGAGGCTTCGCTTTGGCTGCACCAGGGACAGGGCTCTGGGATGGCTTCTGAGCCCTAGCACCACCAATCTCCATTGGCTCCTCGCTGTCCTTCCCCATTGGCGAGGGGTGCGCACGGCTGAAATCCCTGTGCACAAAAGGGAGAGTCCTCGCTTGCGCACGCGCTTGGGGCCCGTCCTCCTCGTGCCACGGACGTCCCTCATGTCGAATTCCAATAGCTAAAGCCCGTTGCACCACGTCTTCTAGGGTCTGGGGTCTGTCCCCCCTAGCGATCTCATCCTTGATGGGGGGGCTCAATCCCTCCCAAAAAAGATCTCTGACCGGCTTACTGTCCTTTGGCCAATCTAAGGCGGTGAGCAATGCAAAAAATTTAGAGTGGTATTGGCGCACAGTCGCTTTCCCCTGCCTCAGCCCGTGCATTTGACGGCGCGCAATGTCCACATCCACAGAGGATTGAAAACAAGAATCCATCGCTTTGATGAACGCAGTTGAATTGCGACGGGCCGGTCCATCTTCGCGCCACAGATTGCGTAGCCAAGCCCTGGCCTCCCTATGCAGGTGCGAAACAATGAACCCCACTTTCTCCTCCTCATCTTTAAAATCGTGACGGAGTAAATGCAGTGCATATACGACGTCCGCTCTGAAATTGGGATAGTCTTGCAAGTTGCCATTAAAATGCGGAACCAGGGCACCCCCCCTCCGTCCAAGCGCAATGCCCTCCGCTCTGGAACCTGGGGCCCCCGCCCTGTCCGCGTGTTCCCACCTTGCCTGCAAATCCTGGCACGTCTTCTCCAAGTCGTCATTCTTCTTCTGCGAAGCAATGACTGCCGATGTGAGAGCGGTAACCTGATCCCGCAGTGCAACCAGCTGCTCCTCAGCGCTCATGGCTGCTCCCGTTCGTGAGCTTCGCAAAAAAAAATTTTTTGCTTTCTGAGAGGGGACTTACTGTCACGGCCACCCAGGACGGGTCCCAGCTCACAAGAGACCTCACTCCGTTGCAGTTTATTTACAGGAAAAGTTTATTGAAGATTTCTGCTTCTCGTACAGTTCAGCATCGTGGCCGTACGTCTGTCACGTTAGACCGCTGAAGTCCCCTCTGACTCCTCCCCTCTTCCACACCAACTTAATAGCCTGGCTCTAGACCACCTCTTCCTCTCCTTTCTTTTCCGCAGGGTCTTCCTGCCCCCCTGGGTTCCCTCTCTCCGTGACTCGCCTGAGGCTGAATCCTCTGCCGCCTCTTCCCCCCTCCTTCTGGCTTTAGGGCCGGGCTTCTCCCCTGAGCTCTCTCCACTTCCGCGCGCCTCTACGTTTGAACTTGGCGCGCGTACGTTGCTGCTGACCTTTCTTTCGACCGCTACACCACCCCTTGTTCTGCTCTCCACCCTTTCCGGCTGAACACCTTGCTCCAACCCCCTTTCTCTGTTCTCTCCTAATCCTGCTCCCTCCGAGAGGCTGACGACTCCACCCCCTTTACTCCGTTCCGGCTGAGACGCCTCTTGCTGCGTCTGTCTTCCACTGGGCTCCTCTCCGCTTCTCCCTTCTCCTCCCTTTTGCTTGATTAAGGTAACCCCCTTTTGAGAATCCTCTGACTCGCTGCTCAGACTCGTGGATTCCCTCAGAATTCCGTCATCTTCTTCCTCATCCTTCTGCCCCTCCTCCCACTCGCTCTCCGTCTCCTCTGTCATCTCCTCCTCTCTCCCAGAAACCCTGACACCGAGTGTAGGATAAATTAACTAATTTGGGTACCCTAATGTCTAAAATAAATAGATGACTTGCTCTTTTGGTGCAGAGAGACTTCTATGCATCCATTGTTGGAGGATACAGCTGTGCGGCAATTACTTTATTGCATTATCAGCACGTTACACGTTGGGAGGAAAAGGTCCATGAACACAGAAAACCAATGTAATTTTCATTTTCTCTCTCATATTGTGTCCTTATGTTGGTGTGACATTTTTCATGTTAAAGCCTAGTTTTCGCTTTACAGCTTTCTTCAAATAGAAAAGCTATACCCACATAAACTGCAAAGATGCGCATGTCCACAGTTGGGCATATGAATTATTGTTATTCAAAACAAAAATTGAGTATAACTATATGATTCCACATGGGATGCGGGTGGCGCTGTGGGTAAAACCTCAGTGCCTAGGACTTGCCGATCGTATGGTCGGCGGTTCGAATCCCCGCGGCGGGGTGAGCTCCCGTCGTTCGGTCCCAGCTCCTGCCCACCTAGCAGTTCAAAAGCGCCCCTAAGTGCAAGTAGATAAATAGGTACCGCTTTATAGCAGGAAGGTAACGGCGTTTCCATGCACTGCGCTGGTGCTGACTCGCCAGAGCAGCTTCGTCACGCTGGCCACGTGACCCGGAAGTGTCTCCGGACAGCGCTGGCTCCTGGCCTCTTAAGCAAGATGAGCACGCAACCCCAGAATCGGTCGCGACTGGCCCGTACGGGCAGGGGTACCTTTACCTTTACCTTTATATGATTCCACAGAGGCTCAGTGCAGAAATACAAAAGACCCACCCTCTTGGAAGGGAATTTCACTATCCCTTTTTAACTGCGGTGTTAAGCATGAATGCAAAGCAGAATTCCCACTTAGGTAGGATTTGAAACCAGGGTGAAGTGCTAAAATTTGTTTCAATTCTTGGTTAAATGATTCTCTGGTTTGGCTTAATGTTCATGCTAATGTAATTGCTAATCACAGATGGGAAAGGGGAAGTTCGCTTCTGAGAGAAACATGAATCAGGAGGAAGTAGACATCCTTTAGCCCATTTACAATCTCTTAACTGTGGTCAAGAGCATGGGGGCATTGAATGTTTGGTCATGCAATTGTAACTGGTATTAAAAGCATGTTTCCGGCAAAAGAGGTCCAGCTGCTGTTTCAGTTCACTACTGTAATAACAGGCTACTAAAGTACATATATTCCAATGCTTCGGTGTCTTTGTTGCTGATCCTTTTTTAAAAATAACAACACCGCCTCCTTATTAAAACCTGATGGGCAATGCATTTGCACTACTGAAAGATTTGGAA
Source organism: Podarcis melisellensis (assembly GCF_964234715.1). Classification (NCBI taxonomy): domain Eukaryota; kingdom Metazoa; phylum Chordata; class Lepidosauria; order Squamata; family Lacertidae; genus Podarcis; species Podarcis melisellensis. The sequence continues at coordinate 26,522,559 of NC_138544.1, forward strand.
CATTGCACAGATTTTTCAGAAGTCATGTCTAGAGAACCCCCTGCCTGGCAATTTTCTGCCCTCAGGCATGACTGTTAATTTATCTCATTTTATGAATTTTAGTTTAAGGAAGTGATAAACAACCTTGAGCCAGAGAGCAATGGATATCCAACACGTTTTTTAAAATGTTTGCTGAAGCCCTGGTTGATTCCTTTCCCCCCATGTTAAAATAGCAAAAATACATCTTCTTAACTGAAGCAGGACTGTCTTTTCAGTCTTTTCAGATGTACAGTGGTACCTCAGGTTACATACGCTTCAAGTTACAGACTCCGCTAACCCAGAAATAGTGCTTCAGGTTAAGAACTTTGCTTCAGGATGAGAACAGAAATCGTGCTCCAGCAGTGCGGCGGCAGCAGGAGGCCCCATTAGCTAAAGTGGTGCTTCAGGTTAAGAACAGTTTCAGGTTAAGTACCGACCTCCGGAACGAATTAAGTACTTAACCTGAGGTACCACTGTTTTCTGTATGTGTTTCACAAGGCATCTTTTCTATTACTTCAAAGGAAAATGGCTTTTTAAAAATAAAGACAAATCTTTATCAAAAACTCTTATCCATGAGCACCTGAAACTTACAGACTTTAAAACAGAGATTTGTAAGTTGTGTTAGGCCTCTTGGTTGTAGCTTAGGTATGGGGAACCTTTGGCCCTCCAGTTATTGCTGAACTACAACTGTCATGCTTGTTGCAGCTGATGGGAGTTATAGTTCAGCATCTGTTCTAACTCCTCCATCCTAAACAGTAATTTAAGGACTGCTATTATTTCAGGCCAACATTCAGTTTTATATCACACTTATAACTCACATTTTTTGAATACTTGTGATTCAGCATGTTAGTATTACAAGTTAATACCCCACACCCCACCCCAGGTTATGGCTTTGTGTAGATTTATTTAAAATTATACGTCTGTGTTCCCTACATATTGAAATGTTAAAACCCAGTGTGGAATTGATTTGGGTTCAGAGTTTTCAAAGGAAGCTGATTAGCATGAGCTATTGTTATGCAGAATATAATGATGATATTATAAAACTCTCGTCTGTCACCGACCCAGGTGGTCTTACGATATGGCTGCACAGAAATGGCTGTGTAACGGTGGAAGTTGCAATTTGTAATGAAAATTGTTTTAACAAAAACAGAAGCAAGTAAAAGAACAAAAAGACCTGAACAGAGCTGAGGAATATCTAGGAACAGTAATGATATTGCTTCAAGCAGGCATTCCCAAACTTGGGTCTCCAGCTGTTGTTGGACTACAATTCCCATCATCCCTAGCTAATAGGACCAGTGGTCAGGGATGGTGGGAATTGTAGTACAAAACCAGCTGAAGACCCAAGTTTGGGAAACCCTAGCTAAAAGTACAGTATCAGTAATAAATCTTGGAGTATTGATGCTTTATTTGTGGAAGGCCAACAACTGTTCCAAGACCTGTCATCTTAGTTCTTAATACTAGTCTGTTGACCGTGAAAGTATAGTTGGCATAATGGGATTTGGATTTGATATCCCGCCTTTCACTCCCCTTCAGGAGTCCCAAAGCGGCTAACATTCTCCTTTCCCTTCCTCCCCCACAACAAACACTCTGTGAGGTAAGTGGGGCTGAGAGACTTCAAAGAAGTGTGACTGGCCCAAGGTCACCCAGCAGCTGCATGTGGAGGAGCGGAGACTCGAACCCGGTTCCCCAGATTACAAGACTACTGTTCTTAACCACTACACCACACTGGCTCTGTGTTTAGATACCAGATTACCTTGTCCTTATTTTTTTCAATTCCTAATATTCCCATATCTGTGCCTCGGTTGATAACAATGCATCATGGCCAGGTATTCATTTTCTCCAATGTGTGTGGTTTTTTTGCAATCCAAAATCTCATCATCTCTCCCCTCTTCCCGCTGCTTGAATTGATTCCTGGCCCAGATTCTCTTAGGAGCCCTGGGGCAACAGACCAAGTGCCCTTCTAGTCCAGAGTCCTGTTCCCACAGTGACTAGCAGGTTCTATTTAGCTACCGGAGGCACCAGATTAAATAGCTTTACAATGTCATAAGACAGTGGATATTAGCCATTGCCACGTCTAGTAACAGCAACTTCACAAGTTAAAGAAATATGTCCTTTTCTGCCATAAATCTCCTGAAAGTCAGCTTCAATTGGTGACTGGGAGTTATTTTATTGAAGAGAGAAGAGGAAGGAATCTTCCACCCAGTGTACATTGAATAGTGTTAAAAACCTCTGTAATGTTTCCCCTCAGATATATTTTATTATAGTTAAATTCCTTTAAATGCATTAGCATAGGGAAGATGTTAGATCATTGTGGTTGACCTTTTCTGCACCTTTTTTCAGCCCTACAATCTTTCTTCTCAGAGATGAAACGACCAGAACATGCTGTATTCTGACAGGAAAAGGGCCAAGGAGCAGGGAAACGAGCTCATGACATCATAGCCACTATAGACATGTGGGATTAGTGGGTTTCTTTTCTCTTATCTTCAAAAGGTGGTAGGCGGGCAAAGGCAAGTAGATTGATGGGTTTGACATAGAAAGCAGATTAGACTAGTCTGCACAGCCTGTCAATGCTGCCATCAACACCCAGCATCTGTAGGCGGATGACAAGAACCCTTCAGGGTCCACCTCAGATGCTTGCTGTAGATTCCTCCTTTAAAATTTCAGACCTTGGTGCTCCAACTGGGTCTAGCTGCCATTTTAATTTCCCATAAGGCCCATATTGGGAGAATGGTGGGGAATGGTGGCTAAATTTAGCTACCTAGCACAAGTTTGAGTACAGCCAGTACTCATCATGGCCAGGTAAACCCATTGTCAGAGGGCACTTTTCCCAGGAGTTGGCCCTGCCAGCTACTCTTAGCATTGAATAGAAAATGTGGTTATGTGTTGCTCCGATGTCAATGTTTCCCATTTGTTTCACCTTTCAATTAGTAGAGGATGAGCTCATGCCAGAAGCAAAGAGAGCAGCAAGGCTTGCACCTGAACACCTCTGTGGTACACACCCCAATGGTAGTGGAAATTCAGAGGTGCCATGGCTGTGTTGTGCTCCTTCAGTATGCACTGAAGGAAGTTTAGTAAAGGCCTCGGTTTCAGGGAGAGAGAGCGAGAGAGACACTTGTGATAAATTATATGCAGTCTACAGTGCCAAATAGGGTCACAGGAAATGTGAGCATAAAATGACAGTCTTCAAACTTCTGCATACTAAGCCCCGCTTTTATGTGTAGTCTGTCATCTGGTCACTGTTTTGCCATGCTATTCCCCTCCTACATTAAACTTTAATTCTGTCACAATCCATCATACGGGATAAAAGCTGCAAGTGAGATGTATATTCGCTCCTCTTGCAGAGAAACCTGCTTGAAACCCGCCAATAATAAAATAAATCTCAACGCAGTTTCCCAGGGCACTCCCAGGACACAAAATAACATCTTGTTTTTCATCTCAAACCACACATGTGCGCACGCACACAGACAACATTTATAAAATAAAAATTGGTTACTACTTACTTATTTATAGGCCATCCTAAAAAGTATTTGTGACAGGTTCAAGGCAGACAAAAACAAATTTGTCATACATCATACAATTAACATGAAATTAATTGCTGCAAGATGAGTACTAGCTTAGATGGCTTTACTGAAGAGTTTAACAAATTAATGGAATACGATTTTTTATCATTCATGTATTAAAATTATATCTTTCCTTCCCACCCAAAGTAGCCAGGACAGCATGATAGGACTATCAGTGGCGATTAGCCCTGGTCATTTCTTTCTTTATAAGAAGTTTTGTTAATTTTCAATGTATAAACACAATTACATAGAGTTTCCCTTCAATCCCAACTTACCCCCCCTTTCCCCCAGGACAGATCAGTCTATTAAGTTTTGCCAAATCCAGTTTGTGATTCCAGTGGATGCCATTTTTCAGGATTATCAATTGAATATTTTATAAGAGCATGCCAAATTTTAATAAGGTCAGTGGAATTATCAATGGAATGTTTTATAAGAGGATGTCAAATTTTAATAAAGTCATCTGTCTCTTGTATTGTTCAATCCAATGCGATATAAGCAGAGGTTCCATTCCTTTCTGTGCTACTAGTATGCATGCCACCACCAGAAGAAAAGTGGTTAATTATTTGTAACAGATGTCCAGTTACTCTTCTCTGAAAATGGTTAATAGCCCCAAACTTGGGGTACATTCTACATGTTGACCCCGTGATATGGCTTATGTCCATAAATACACTCTGCTAGAAGGGCTGTACATGGTCACATGCCCACCACATGTGGAATGTTGTACCTATCCTGTTGCAGCCTCTCCAGCACTGGGGTGGGAGTGTTTTGCTGATGTAGCTATATCCTAATGGTGTCAGATGCCATCGATGTAGTAATTTAAATGTGTTTTCTCATATGCGAGTTGACACTGATTTAAAAGGTTTTTTAGCCCACAAATTATTCCAGTGCACCTCCTCAGTTTATATACCTAGGTTATATTCCCATTGTTATTTTATAGAATTACGTTATCCAATTGTTAACTCATTAATTATTTTGTGAAGTGTAGATAGTAGCTTTTTTAATGTTTGTTTGTGTCTAAAATTAAATTTTTAAATGATGCTAGGAGTTTGATAGAATGTGCTTTAATTATCATTTCTTTAAGAGGCTTCTGACCCAAAGGCTTTAGACTCTGGGTGTTGTCACAATACCTTGGAAAAGAAAGATACCAACAGAATAGTGAAAATGGATCTGGACCTGGGTGATATACAGATTGCAGCTCATTTAAGGAAAAAAATGTGTAATATTGGACAAATCATGTTATGGCCTCTGTTTTCTTCCAGCTGGAAACTGTAAAATATAATTATGATCCCTTGTCATGGGGGAGTGCTCTCATTTGTGAGGATAAATGAAGAATTATTATATTATACAATACAGTACTATATTGAGTTAGAATAATTCCCCAGGCAGCTGCTCTAGGTTGGATTTGGGAAATTGTGATGTTTTACTATGCACTTTACTTCCATTGTTTCTTCTGTTTTTGGAAGATGGCTAAAACCACCTTGAACCTACCTTTTTGTATAAATATACAAGTAGTTTTATGTTAATGCAACTCATCCAGAGCTTCTGCCAGTGGAAGCGTTGCGCCATCAACCTCAGTCAGTTCTCAGCCCAGCCCCTGTCTGCCTGGATTGTGCTATAAAATACAATAGTACCTCGGTTTTTTAACGTCTCTGTTGACGAACATTTCAGTTTTTGAACGCCTTAAACCCAGAAGGAAATGCTTTGGTTTTTGAACATGCCTTGGAAGTCATACATGCCACGCGGCTTCCGCTGAGTGTAAGATCCTGAGGCCTAGCTGTCGGCTATTGAGTTTTCGGTTTTCAAACATTTCAGAACTCGAACGGTTTTCTGGAATGGATTAAGTTCAAAAACTGAGGCACCACTGTATTGTTATAGGATGCGAATGTATGTGTGAGATAGAACAAAGAGGGACAGTTTAAAAGTCGTGAGATGAAGTGTTAGTCCCTTTTTAAAAAAAAGTAGAACAAGAAGATCTGCTGCATGGCAGAATATATTTAAAATTCAGATGAAGACTATAGATGGAATCCTGTTTATATTTAATCAAACCAAGTTGCACTCTTAGAGCTGTTTCTGCAGAGCTTTGCTCACAGCTGAATGAATCATTTGCAATGTGTAATTTGTGGTGAATTTAGTTTCCTTTGTGGAAACATCCGTCAGCAGAAAATTTACAGATGTGGTTCAAAAGCACTTAAAATATTTTACATGGCATTCTATTTCCACTGTAACATCATGTTACACTGGTTATTCCATGTTGCTGCTCTAAAATAAAGCTTGGTAACTGTTGGCTGTTTCCTTAAATGCCCATTGTATGCAATTATTAATACAGAACCTAGGCTTGGTATCTTAGAATGATGGGGCTGGAAAGGTCTCAGATTCCTTCAAATTCATTCTGCATGTTGTGGCAAGATCAGGCCCCCTTCAGGTTATATTGTAGAACACAGTGTTCCAGATAATAAAAATGAGTTAGATAACCTACACACCCACAGCGAAATCATTGCTGCCTCAACTCCAGTTATGGTATTCAACTTTGGCTGTGAAACAAATTGCATTGGCAGAATCTCTTTTTTAAAAGAAAACTTCTTATGGACTCCGGCCAACATCCTTAATCGTTCACACAGTCATGTTCCAGAGAAAGGGGCAAACCCCAAGATCTTAAGATTCAGGCATTCTTTTTTCAGTTTGAAATTATTAGGCTGATTGTAAAAGAGGGTTCTGATGATAGATTAGTATGCCAGTTTGTGGGTGGCTATATAAAGTTTGTGTTAATGCGTTTTGTTCTGAATTTTCCGTCATTTTCAGTATAATTATCTGTAGTGTCTTTAAAATTCAGTTTGTTCACATGTTACTGTGACACCTGTAAGCACATAATGTGCTTTCATGGACCTGCTCTTGCCACACACACTCAGCTTAAATTTGGTGTGAAAGAAGCCTGCCTTATCCAATAAAATGTGTTGTGCCCCCCCCTCAACTAATCACTGCAGAGGGAGAGAGAGACAGCTGGGGAGGTATGCTTGTAGGGCCCCCAATTGTTTTTCTGGTTTGTAAAATTGTTATTGTTATTATTAAGTTAAATTTGTATACCACCCTGAAGATCACAGGGTGGTTCACAAGATAAAAATACAAATTAAAAACATAAAATACATAATAAAAGAGCAGCAAAATAAAATGAACCAATAGTAAATGGAACCTCCCACAGACCATAGAATGTTAATCAGCCAAACGCCTGTTTAAGAGAGATGATTTGGCCTGGCTTCTAAAGATAGGTAATGAATATCTTTTCAAAATACAGTGTTACCTCGGAAGTTGAACAGAATCCATTCCGGAAGTCTATTCGACTTTCAAAACTTTCGGAAACCAAGGCGTGGCTTCCGATTGGCTGCGGAAGCCACAGAACACACACTTCTAGGTTTGCAGCATTCGGGAACCAAAACATTCACCTCACAGGGCATTTGGGATCCAAGGTACGACTGTACTATGATGACGATGAAGGCCCCAGGCGAGTTTCCTTGGGGAGAGCATTCCACAAATAGGGAACCACTGCAGAAAACGCCCGCTCCCATGTTGCCACCCTCCAGCCCTCTCCTGATATCAGTGTCCGGGTCAGTTCATATGGGGAGAGTGAATTATTTAAGTCCTGAGCCATTTAAGGCTTTATCAGTCCAAAACGTTACATTGAATTGGACCCGGAAACAAATTGGCAGCCTGTGCAGTCAAGCCAGGATCAGTGTAATGTCCTCAAATTGTCATTCTCCTGGTGAGCAACCTGGCCTTCGAATTCTGCACCAGCTGGAGTTTCCAAACCGTCTTCAGAGGCAACCCCACATCTAACACATTGCAATAATCTAACCTAGAGGTTACCAGAGCAATATGCCCATGGGCCCAAAACAGTTGGTATTCTATACTTCATCTGAAGCAGGAAGTCACATATCTTCTTCACAGGCACGACAGCTAAACTCCAGATTTGGTACCTCAGGTGCCACTATGAACAGTTCAGGAAAAGTGATCTGTAAGAAGGGAGGGAAGCCATAGTCTATAGAGCAATGAATTATCTCCTCTCTGTCATTCCCTTCCAGTTAAACTGTTCTACAGTGATATTGTGGTAAGAAATTATTTATTTCTTTGGTAGCTTATGATTTTGAGTTATGTAATGATACATTGCTTTTTGTTTGTTTATTGTGGTATAGCGGATGTATCTATTTTCATGATTATAAAAATTATTTATGAGTAGATATTAAAATACAATTATAATAGCTTATGATACTTCCAGAAAGGCAAATTGCTCATCAAGATAGACCAGTTTACTGAGCAATGTCCTGTAATAGTACCCTAGCATGTCAAGTGTTGAAATATTTCTCAGGGAATTGAAACTAATTGAGAAATGGTTTAGTGAGCTTTAGTCTAGGCTGCTACTCCACATTATTACAATTCAGTAATTAGACATTATTTACTTCAAGTTATTTCATTTTATTTACTGCCTAGTGTTCATAAAGTGTGTTCTTTGTACAGTATATTGAGCGGTCAGATGTTTTGAGCTTTTAATTCTACACAGAAAACATACTGAGGAAATATTCTAAGGGACACTGTGATATGGGTGACGAATTATGATATGCAAGCTGCTACCTGATATATTCCTTTCGAGGGGATTTTCTGGCAACATGTCTACTCTCCTACAAAACATAGCTTTCTAAATATGCGTAATGCTTCAAAACAATACAAAGCCTTTTGAGAGAGGGACTAAGTCCAGACTAGCATAAATGCCCCAGGAAGCGCTGTTGCAGACAATTCTGATTCCTGATAACTCTGGTGTCCTGGTAACTGAGGTTATCAGGGACCAGTTTAGCTCTCACTGGACAAACTACAAGCTGGAGGCCATAGGTCGCAGCTTGTAGTTTGGAGAAAGCTAAATCACAAGCCCAGGTTCAAACAGCAGCAGAACAACCAGGGTGGAGCAAAGCAGCTGCAATCTCCCACGTGATTGCACATTCATGCTAAGCCATGCTTTGACTTAGCACAATGTGCGAGCCAGACCATTGGCTCCAAAAAGCTGCTTAACTGTCACTAAGATGGAAATTTGCTGCAGCCAGGCAGGCGGCTGAATGGAGGAAGTGTGGTTTGAATGCAGACAGCCTGCGTTATATCTGAGAATAAAATATAGGGCTCTTTCATTGTCTGAAAGCACTTCTAGGTGTTCCAAAATTTTATTTTCATCCGTAGCTGTCGTTTTTGTGGCTTTAATGGGAATGCACAAGTGTGAAGTTGCTCTTTACAATTGTATTTTGCGAATAAACACCTGTGTGATCTAAATCTTGTAGGAATGCTTGCATTATCTACACATTTATAAACTGAGCCTGATCTGTAAATCTGTTTCCGAATTCAATGGCTCTCTCAACCATTGTATTTTAAGAATGAACTATGGGAGTGGTATTGCAGGGAATGAGGTAGTTGATTCCTTAAACAAGTATACAAAGAAACAAATTGTGAAAATCTCTATTCATGTTGCCCTTCAAAAAGTAGAGAAGAGAATGGATAATGCCCTTTAGCTTACAAGTTGTGTTCAGTGTTTTACATTGAAAGAGTGGATTTGTTAAATTTGTGAAGACAATAGGCTCCATAAACAAAAAACTACACAACTTAAAACTGGCTCAAAACTGGGGGACAAAAATTAAGCTTATAGGATAAAAGATATTAGGATATCCTATCTATCTATGCAAATAATTGCAAGTTTCTGAATTAATTATCCTTTAAATATTACTTAGATAAAATGTGGGATTTGGCCACAATGGCAAAACTAACCATTTATATAGGGACAAAAGCGTGCAGACTATACAGTAGTGAGATAACTTCATAGTATACTGGAATCTTTTCATTGAATAGTATAAAATAATTTACTAAATCCAAATATAGTTTGCTTTTAATTGTTTTGCATCAATTGAGAGATTAGTAAATGAGCTCCTGGCCCTCAGGGAACAGGATTTTCCCTTGAGGCCAAGGTGGTTGACCTGGAGAAGCAGAGAGGGTAGTGCATGCTGCCTTTGGGGATACTGTATTTTGGTGTGTCCCAGTTCCAGGATGATAGCTTCCCTGCTGTCATGGAGAACGAGTGTCTTGGGGAAGGAGGTCATCACTCTGAGAGAAGCAGGAAGTGATTTTTAAGAAGGGACTCATTCCTTGTGTGATGGGTAGTTATTCTCTCATGCCAAGGCTACTCCTCCAGAAGGTTAAGAAAAGCTGGTAGTGAGCGATTATGTCTTTAGAGACACAGGAAGCTGGGTATGTGATGGGTCTGCAGACCGCAGGATTTGCCTGCTTGGTGAGAAAGTTGTGGGTGTCGCCTCTCAGCTAGATAGCCTGGTTGATATGTGTTGGGGAAAAGACACCGGTTATGGTGCAGGTTGGCACCAATGACACTGGGAAATGTAGTTGTGATATTCTGGAAGCAAAATATAGGCCTCTGGGTTGTAGATTGAAAGATGGCTTTCTCAGGGATGCTGCTGGTTCTACATGCAGTGCCAACTAGAATGGCACAGCTGTGTAGTCTCACTGGGTGGATGAGACAACGACGCCAGTTGGTGAGGGTTGGATTTGGTGGGCACTGGGGAACATTGGGAGATAAACTGGGCCTCCACAAATGGGATAGGTTGAGATGACCATGCTATCTCTGCAGTACGGACCACTGGAGATGCCTCTCCCTGCCTTTCCGTGAGAGCATTTACAATCAGCATTCTTGTTACCTCTTGAGAGTCGCTCCCATTCATTGTCTTTTAGAATGGTGATTAGGAAATCCTGAACGTTAAACCTCCCGAGGTCTTATTATCCAGTCAATTTCACGCATGCATGTAGAGTTCAGTGAAAATGGGAATGTGCAAATGATGCAGAAATTGGACCCATGGAGTTTCCTGCTTCTAACATGGAGCTCTTTCTATCTAAAGCATGATTGGCTTTTGATTCTTTAAACTAGAAAACTCTGCTTTGAAATCAGTGGGATTCAAGAGGCTGCCAGAATAATAGAAGCTTTGGATATTTTGCCTATTATCTCTTTTTTTAAACATTTCAACTGGTAAAAAGACAATGCTAGATGATTTTTAATGTTTAGCATTATATGTAGAAGATGTTTCCATACTTCAGGTATTAATCACACCAGCATTTGAAAATTGCATTCAATTTCATTTTGATTATTCATTGGCCATACCCAAGTACCTGCTTCACAGCAGTAAATCACATATCAGTCACAAGCCTATTAAATCCTTTGTCTTAGGGCTGTCAGACATTAGAAATTTCAACTGATGAATTGCCTGGCTTTTAAGTAGTTAAATTCAAATACCTGCACTGGGAAATCAAAGAAATGTTGAGGATACTAAAGGACAAGTTCAGTTATTTTTCCAGTTTGGGATCAAATAAAAGCCACTAATTGTCATTAGAAAGCAAACTTTAATATTTCTGTGTCCTTCACAGTATATTGATAAAGCCCTAACAGCTGGGTAGCAGGTTACCATCTCTTATAGGATTTCACTCAGGTTTTAATATGTTGTAAGAAAGGCCTTTCTGTCCTTTTCCCACCAATGTCTGAAGTGCATTTGGTAGGGATTTGGTGACTGAGCCCTGGCTCTGAGCCCTGGTTGGTGATCTTCCAACGAGAAATATATTTTTATTCATGCAGTCTGTGTACATAGTTACTTTATATATGTTGGATACTACAAATGTTCCTATAATAAATTTCATTTCCTTTTAAAGACACAAGTTGCAAATTATTTGTCCTTTTACTGTCTACATTTTGGGTATTCCAAGCTACACAACTAAGAGCCACAGACTGAATATGTCAAACAATTCAACTTTGGGGTGTTTTATTTGGGTTATAACATTGTATAATTGTGATTATTTCTAACCCCTGGGCATACATATCCCCTGGTACAGGGATGGAGGTGTAAGAAACTGAAATGAGACATGTTCCCTCACTGATGGACCACAATTCTAACCCAGAACCCTTCTGGTTTATGAGTCTTTAGCAAACTAATCAGTGATTTGGGATGAGCCTGGGAACACAGTGTTTTTGATACTGAGTAATCTTCCATACTTATTGCCACTTTATTCCTGTCATGTTTTGAGTATTAGCTATGACATCATGCCTACCCAACATTTTAGTTGTACTGTGATTTAAATATATATATATATATATTTCAACTTGCTTTGCAGAGACTCTTCTAGATGACTTCCTTCTCACATATACAGTCTTCATGACAACAGATGATTTGTGTCAAGCTCTCCTAAGGCAATATCCTTCACTGGTGCATTAATTTAATTTTCCCTAAGCACATTACATTAGCTTTTAAATATGAGTCGTGGAGGAGGACCAAATGAACCTTCTTCATTTCTTAAATCTGAGATTTAATGTTTCCTTGGTTGTGGGTTCCTTAACTTGGAATACTTATTGTGCTAAGAACCATCAAGGGAAGGAAGAAATTATAGATGTTTCTTGCAGAAAACGAAAAGTATTGCACTTGGTGTCTCAGTGGACTTCACTTTACAAAGACTGGTTACATGAAGATGAGCATCTTAAGCAATTTCTCAAGGTATGTCCACACAGCTGCGTTTCAACACTATATGATAATGTCATTGATAAACACTTGTAAATTGAGAAACAGATGGGAAATGAACTTATTAAATGCAAATACAACTTTACAAATACTAATAATTTAAGGGCATTACTCTCTCTCTCTGAACATGGATGGTGGACCTTTTGCATGTGTGGCATGGCATGCATTGTGGGATTTAAGATGCATCTTTACCACAGCAGGTGAATTTACCTAGTCAGTCCCCAACTTCTGTCTGCCTACCCCATGTCGCCTTGCTGCGTAATGGAGAAGCCTAGAAAGATAAACCTACCAAGGCACTGGGGTGAAGCTGTACAATACTGAAGTGTGCACTTCACTTGATTGCTACCATCTCAAACTCTGGACTTGATTTGTGGCATATTTGCCACTAAGGTTCACCACTACTTTTCTAAGATCATAATCATCACTCTGCCTCATGACTACCATTTGACTCTAGCACAATTCTCTCTGTTGGAGAGTTGATATTAAAGAGAATCTATCATGACTAAGATCTGCAGCTTATTTGATCAGAATGCATGAGGTGGTCTATTTTTGTGATCTTTTATAAGTTTTGTAAGTGTGCCAGCATTATTGAAGCATCAGTGGCATTTATGACAAGTGCACCACCATTCAGATAAAACTGATCATCCTATTGTTGGGGGATCTGTTTGGAAATACATTATTAAAGGAGTTAAGACAAGGCTACGTGGGGGAAGAATCTTTCTTTTGAAAAAGAACCATCTGTATGCATATTGTAGTAAGGGAGAGTGAGAGAGAGTGACCAAGACTCCTGCTGAGCTGGAGCTGCCCAGAACTTTATGCTAAAACAAGCTCAGGAGCTAAACCTAACATGGTGAAGGACTGTAGCTTAGTGGCAGGTCATCTTCTTTGCACACAGAAGATCCCAGGTTCAGTACCCAGGATCTCCAGGCAGAGCTGGTGAGAATCCTGGAGAACCACCGCAAATCTATGTACACAATACCAACTCGGATGGTTCAATTGTCTGACCCAGCATAAGGCAGCTTCCTATGTTTCTATTGTTGTTTTGTTTTATTAAAGGCTTATAAATATAAAGAGATCTGATCCTGAGATTTGAAATTCATTACTGCATTCAAGACAGTATAAGTACAGTTGACTATTTGTTAGTATTGCTGTTGTACTTTCGATTGTTGGGCGGGAGAGCTGTGATGAATCTAGTATTACGCCGAGGAGAGAGATGCTTGGGAGCTTATGGCAGGCTTTAAGTAACATCCTGAAGTGTCACTTTAGAATGTTTGCACTGACTAATGAGAGTTGACACTTTTAACACTGTTACTTAGGAAGGGTACGGAGACTGCCTCTTAAGGCATCAGCTATCGTTGACTGGTGGATGTGTTTTAAACAAATTATGCGCTGAGAGATTTTAGCTTGAAAGCATTGGTGCACTTTTGCTTTAACAAGCTAACAACTGATTTCCTGAAAGGGGTGGTATGATGTACTTTAGCCATCAGATCAGTTTGATTGATTGATTCTCTGTGTGTGTTTCTCTCTCTCTCAACCACTCCTTACTTTCAAGACAATATACAGGAATGTGTTAGATGATGTCTACGAATACCCTGTGCTTGAGAAAGACCTGAAAGAATTTCAAAAATTGCTGGGAATGCATCGTCGTCAGTAAGTTGTTGCTTTGCTTTTTAAGGCCTTTTGCAGAGTTATAATTAGTTTCCAGTTGACAATTTATGCTTTTGTTACTTGAGTGAAGTGAGGCCAGAAGCAGCGTAAGTGTCATTCCATGTGTTTAATATTTGTTCAGGCAACTACAAAGGAATAATTTGATACGACAGGTTTGACACATACAGCGTTAGCAGAAATAGAGTAATTCTGATTCCGTCACACTAATTCATCCTTCTACTATGACTTACATTGTAAACAGAAGATTTGTAGCTAGTTGTTACATTAATATGTCTTCAATATTTGCAGTAGGGAGTGAATTGTATTTAAGAATTTAGACAACAGAACCCGTCGCAAACCCACGCACTGTGCTCTTTGGCCGACTGTTGTCCCAAACTCAGGCACAGCTGGCAGCGGACCAGAGTGAAGACTTTTCCGTTCCGGTCTGCCACCCAAACACTGTGGGCCCCCCCCCAGCTTGCCCAGGGTTGGGCCATCTGAATTTAATGGATGGTGGGCTATCCCACCATCCTAAGCAGCTGGCTAGAGGAATTCCTCAATGACCAGACCATGAGGGAGTGCTCCCTGCCTCTCCAGAACTGAGAGGCCTGGCTGATGGGCCGCAACTGCCAGCCACCCTGTGGCTGGGTAAGCAGCCATTATTGATTTCTCTATATGGTGGTGCCAATCCTTACCATTTTTTAAGTCTGTTGTAGTCACACCTGATTTCCTGTATTTTTCAAAATACATGACGAGTGAATGAAATTATTTCACAGTTTAAAGCAAGTAATTGCTCAACAATGGTTGACTGTGTATTCCTAGTTACTTCTGTATTTTCCTGTTAGCTGTGCTAGTGGTTCTGAAACTTTTGCACATTGCAGCCTTCTTCCTTTTTCAGACATCCTACATTCCTTTCAATTTTTTGACTGTGGTTATACCATATCCTAAAGCAGCTGACAAAACTGTGGACCTAAGTTGGAGATTTAAGCACAAATAACTGTGTGTTTTTTTCTTACAGGAGTGTGAGCTAAATACATTTGACTCCCACATTAAGACATACACTATGTTATATGATGCACAGTCATTAAATTTATATAATTGTCGAAAGACTGGATGTTAAGTATTGCCAAAGAATTTACTGGCTGAAGATGCGCTATGTATAGATTTTAAATAAAATTTAAATTCCTACATTGCTGGTTAGCACATTTTGCTGATCCATTTGGCTTTTAGGTGTGCAATGTTAAGATCTGCAGTTTTGTAAAAAAATTCCATAGGAAAATAAGCACTTAAATCTTGTAAAATTATTTCTTGTCATATGAAACAAGGTGCTAGTTAATGGCAAGCATTTCTGCATTACATACAGTTGAGGTCAGTTGGAGCATCATGACTTCTTAGTAAACTGCTAGCTTATATCTGCACAGGCCATATTGAATTCAGTAGGACTTATTTCCAGGTAATGCTACACTTGTTCCTTGGGCATAGCTTTTAATGCCCTCTTCTCTTTGCTCTTGTTAACGGTAAAGATCTGGAATATATCAACAGTTAGTTTTTGAATAGCGAGACTAATGTATTGTCTTTTTGTTTCAGCACTGTAGATGAATATTCACCTCACAGAAAGGTAATGCATATAATTGGTTACTGGTGTGTACCTTTCTTTTTTTAAACTGTCTAGTTCTTTCAATCAATAATGGCAAATGGCCATTAAATACGCTGTCCTGTACAGGTAGCATTGCTAAAAGCATTTGTTCTTGACAGTTCACCTCTGCTTCTAGTCATGCAAGCTAAGCTAAAGTCGCTCTGGCATTATTAGTGTTTAACTAGTCTGTTCTGAGATGCCAGAATTCAGCAAAAGCCAGTCAGCATGTCCTTGTCTGCTTCAAGTTAGACAGCTCTGAAACGGAGCAGATTTCAGCAAGCAAATCTGAGATACTGATTGCAAATGTCAGGGGGCTCTGTTGGAATAGAGGGTGCTGTGTAGTGTGTGTGGGAGACAAAGAGAGGGGGGGGGGAAATGTTCTCCAAAAAATTAGGCCAGACTGTGTTGCTGTGGAAATGTGTTGTGGTCAAGGAGTTCACTATATTACAGCTTAGGGGTACAATACTCTTCAAAATATGACAGTGGAAGCACAGAAAGCAGAAAATAAGATTGTGCTGAAATTTATTACAAAACCTTCTTGCAGTTATTCTCAGAATTCTTTCAAATTTGTACTACCTCCACTTGTCCAAAATGATAGCTCCCAGTTTATTTAGCCCAAACAGGGTGGGTGGATTTCTTGTTCCTTTTTCTTTCTTTTTTTAAACCGCCCAACCATTTGCAGTCAGATTTATTTTCAGTGTTTCAGTAATTGCATTTTGTTCATTATTCTTTTCCTCCATCTCCCTCCCTCATAGCATAAAGCCATTTTACATCAGTTCAGTCTCAAGGAGAACTGGCTCCAGAACAGAGGGACTGTGAATGAAACAGAGGAAGGTAAGCATAACGGATGTGGAGCAAAGGAAACAAGGAGGATGTCATTATACTATATTTTTGCATATATGTTGGAAATAAAGAACCTTTTTCAGTGACAAAGGTAAAACCACTCAAAAGACCATAGAGCTATGAGTTGAGAAGCATCCAATGCACTGAAAATAGTGTTTAGTCTTTTGTCAAATATGGCTCTGTTCCTATGAAAATGTAAAGTGTCAACTGCTACATTAAATTTTCTCCCAGCGTCCGTAATAAGGATTAAAAAAAAAAAATCACATGATGGTGGTAGAAATATATAATAGTTTGAAAAATAAATTGAATATCGGAATCATTTCATGTATCTAGATTTCAACCTTTCAGGTGAAATGCCTTAAGACAGGGGTCTGCAACCCGCGGCTCCGGAGCTGCATGTGGCTCTTTTACACCTTTGCCGCGGCTCCGGGGTGGATACTAGCGAGGGGAGGAGGCGCATTGTGCGCCCCGACACTCCCCACTGTGGTGGGCGCTGTACTGGCTGTGACGTCGCATGGGGGCGGTGCGTGCGTTAGTCACGCACTGTCCCGACGTCACCTTCCTGCCCGCTGTCAGATTGCGGCTCCGGCGATATATTTGTTTTAAATGTCGCAATGGTTTTGCGGCTCCCAGTTGTTTTTTTCTTCGGAAACAGGTCCAAGTGGCTCTTTTTGTCTTAAAGGTTGCAGACCCCTGCCTTAAGAGTTTAATATTAACTCTGCTAAAGATGAAACCTGAGTTGCCAAATTATATGTTTGGCCTTTAACGTGATTGATTGGGTAACCTGTGGCCCTCCAAATGTCCCATCATTCCTGACCATTAACAATGTTGCCTGGGGCTGATAGGACAACTCTAATCAGCATGGGCATCAGCAGGAATTGACTGAGTGGTTACACAGCCTGGGTAGCTAAACCTGACCTCTGAAAAAGTTGTATTCCTTCATTGGTTGTCAATTGGTAGACCTGCTCTCCATCTAGTGGTGGATCTGGCGCCCAGATGACTGCTTTTGGCTTACTGCTGAAAACCTCAGTATTTTGTGTGGCTAATTTCATCTCCCCACAACCCTTAATCAATTGCACTGCTGCTACAATAAGCATCATAACCCCTCCCCCTTGCACTTCATACCTTGCTGGGTAGCTTAACAATACTAGACTACACTTCAGCATTTTCATATATATATCCATCCCACTCCTGTCAGCAAAATGAGTATAACAACACTTTTCAGGACTGTGGTAACCCACACTCTCTCATCTGTGCTCCTGCCTACTGCAGTTTGATAATGATGGGTGGTATCTGCATTGGCATCAACAGCATTTTTAAAAACTGTTTTGGACCTGAGTTAGAAAGATCAGGAACTTTAGTCTTTGCTACTATCTTTTGTTTTTGATTTGATGCACTGCTCCCCAGTCACAGCTACACTAAGATTCTGGATATCTGAATGGTTTTCTATAGTGCACCAATCACATCTCCGGCAACTTAATACCAACTTAAGTTGCTTAAAAACAAACCAAGATAAATAATGGGTATTCACTCTAGTTTCCTCTCTGTCTAATGGGCCAGATCTGCTTTCCTAAATGCCAGTCATTGCTATGAATTCATTCACTGGCTAGAGTACTTTTCTAGTTCCCTCCCCCCCCCAAAATCTCTCCCCCCGCCCAAGCTGATTTATGAAAATAAAATGATCCAGTTAAGGGGAGAATGCTAATGGGTAATGTTTCCCCAGCATAGCTATCCTCTCTGAAGAAGGATGTCCTTTGCATGAAGAACTAAATACTGTGCTGGTCAGCTTTATTGCCAGTAAAAAAAAAAAAAAAGCAAAGGACCTCTGGACAGTTAAGTCCAGTCAAAGGCCACTATAGGGTTGTGGCGCTCATCTCGCTTCAGGCCAAGGCAGCCGGCATTTGTCCGCAGACAGCTTTCTGGGTCATGTGGCCAGCATGACTAAACCGCTTCTGGTGCAACGGGACACCTTGATGGAAACCAGTGATGGAAACCAGAATGGTGGTGCTGTGGTCTTAATCTGCGCAACAGGAGGGTGAGACCTGTTCATCTGTCACAGCTCCTGCCAACCTAGCAGTTTGAAAGCACGCCAGTGCAAGTGGATAAATGGGTACCGCTGCAGTGGGAAGGTAAATGGCATTTCCATGTGCTCTGACACTCGTCACGGTGTCCCGTTGCACCAGAAGTAGTTTAGTTGTGCTGGCCACATGATCTGGAATGTTGTGGACAAATGCCAACTCCCTCAGCCTGAAAAGTGAGATAAGCGCCGCACCCCATAGTCATCTTTGACTGGACTTAACCATCCAGGGGTCACCTTTATTACCAGTTTAGCATTTTACACATTCAAATTGTGACTTGGTTTTGGTCTGGAAGCAGTATTAGGTTTTTTTGTCCTTGCATTTTTCTAGGAAGAGGAAATGTGCCTGTAGGTCCATTTGGCAGCAGCTGTGGCTTCAGCTGTCGAGGAATGGCTGTCAAACCAGATGTTAGCCAAAGCATCCCAGCAATTTGGAGATGTTGCACCCTTCAGTGAAATCTGCTTCTGTCTGTTGATTGAATTATTTTCTCTCTTTTCACAGTTTTTTGTCGTGTGTATATAACAGAACATTCTTATGTCAGCGTAAAAACTAAAGTATCCACTTCAGCTCAAGAGATCTTGAAAATTGTAGCAGAAAAGCTCCAGCATTCACAGGAAGACTTGGCTCTGGTGGCTCTTTCATTCTCTGGGGGTAAATTATTTTCAGCTATCAGTAGACCCAGTTTTATTCTCCTTCATTTTCTGTATCTTATCTATAAAGAGAGGGCTGGCACTTTCTAGTGCAAGGATAGGGCTGTTCCCCTATGGGTCCACAGCTGGATGACCATAGTTACAATAAGGAGCTACTTAGCAGAGAGGAGTTTCCATGGCAACTGCTAATTCTTTGGTACTGTTGGATAATGTATTTCCACATCGGGTCTGGATTGCAAAGGAGTGTTCTCATGTTCAGAAACATGTTATAAGGTTTGCCATTAAGAGATAAATCTCCCAGTTCATAATTTAAGCTAACCTGAGAGGTAGCTGTAAAAAGGGAAGTGGCTGTGAAAGAGATATTTCCCTTTGGACTAGCTGAAGTGTATTTGTACATGGAGGAAAGAAGGGGGAGGAAACTGAAAAATATGACTTCTGGAAAAATGTATGTTTCGTAAGACAATGTGAGTGTCTAGAGTCCACACATCATTGTGAGAAATAAGTTTTCATATTTAATTCTTAAATTCTTAAAAAAAAAACAAAAACCACAGCCCAATTACCTCCCCTGGGGGGGGGGGGGAATTAGACTACTGCTGCTGATATTTTTGACAAGCCTGGCTTTGGTATTATACAGTAGGATTTTAGAGTCCCTGGAAATATGCTCAATTTTGTTACATCATAATATTATATGAGGAAAATGCATAGAAAATGGTTAAACCGAAAATGTGATGGGGTTTATCAAAAGGCAACTGAGTAGATTTATAACACAGTGTAGATTCAAAGGTGTACATGTGTGTGCCCGACACATATAGACTGCTCTGTTTTAACATGTTCGCTATTTACTTTTTTCTGCCCATATTAATGAGGCACTTTTGCTTCGTAAGCCTCACAGCAGTAGTCAAGACCTATTCCACCCATTCAGTTCAGGGATGTTAAGACAGGAGACGGACCTGAAAGCAACAGGAGCAATGGGAGATTTAGTTATCATCTGCCAGTAGGGGAGTAGTAGTAAGTGAATGAGATTGGGCTGATAGATAAATTCCTGGAGAAACTACTCTTAGTGGTTTCAGAAACTATAAGAAGCATATACCGTATTTTTCGCCCTATAGGACGCACATTTCCCCTCCAAAAATGAAGGGAAAATGTGTGTGCGTCCTATGGGGCGAATGCAGGCTTTCGCTGAAGCCTGGAGAGCGAGAGGCGTCGGTGCGGAGTTCCCGCCGGGCTCCCATAGCTTGCGGAGAGCTGCCTGCATCCCGAAGCTCGGACGCGACTGCTCAGCTCTGCAGAGCTGCCTCTTATCCCGAAGCCAGGGCGCACTGAGCATTCGCGCCCGGGCTTCGGGTAGCTCTGCGCAAGCCGCGGGAGCCCTCCCACGGCTTGCGGAGAGCAGCCTGTTCTGGGAGCTGGGGTCGGGGGAAGCTCAACTTCCCCCGCCCCAGTCCCGCGCCTGGGGGGAAAATATTTTTTCCCCTTTATTTCCCCCCAAAAAAACTAGGTGCACCCTATGGGGCGAAAAATACGGTATGTACTTACTCATGATAGATACAGTGAATTTTGACTGTAAGAATGCATTTTGTTCTGGAATATATGTCAATATTTCTGTTTTTCTTCTATACTAAAGAAAAGCATGAATTACAACCAAATGACCTGGCAATCTCCAAATCCCTTGAATCGTCGGCTCGTATGTTTGTATTTCGGAAGAATCTGACAGATACTCTGGTAAGGTTGTGTGTGCAGGGTTCCAAAATCTTCTGGTTTCCCTCCATACCCAAAGTAGCTGTGAGTTGTAAGGTTGTACTAAAAACCATGCTAGGTACCTTTATTGGGCCAACCAAAGTGTTCCCAAATAATATGCAAGCTTTTGAGTTCCCTAGAACTCTTCATTGGACTAGAATAAAGCCTTGGAAGGGAGAGAGAAAAAACAGCTGGTGTTGAAGCCTTGAGTCTATATCTTGAGAGTCTTGAGAAGGTAGTAAACAGGTAGTAAACAGCCAAATGAGGCTCTGTCTAATGTGTTGGCTTCATCTAATGTGTTTTCTTTGCATGGCTGTAAAAAGCGTTTAAATTGCACAGTTAAATCCTGTGGACTTCGCGTCACAGTAATCTTTTTACAGCCAGGAAAACATTATTAGAAAATGAGATTAATTATTTTTACCAAAGCTTTATAGAGATATGTTTTATCTATACTGTGATTTTTGTTTTAAGTGACACCTGCACTACATGCATCTTAAGACGGGTAATTCAGCCAAATGGAAACTGGCATTTCTCATTGAGGGAGAGGGCATTCATACTAACTGCTTTGGTGTTGAATACAAGCCTTTGTCTTAGAAGAAAATATCACTCATATGCTGTGTATACCTGCTAGGAGTTTGGTGTCATATCAACTTAAGAACTAATAGATAACAGCTTTGGTTTTACTCGCTTTGGAAAAACAGAAGCAATCTAAATGTGCACAAGTAGCAGCCAATCTCACCTTTAAGGGACAGCTGTTTCATTTTCTTTTAAAAAAATGTCTTCATGTCCAGTGTGTCTAGAATCAATCATTTTTCATCGTAGATTTTTTTTTTAAATGAAGTCTTTTCTCATGGATTCTGAATGGAACCATGTTTGTCACTCGTACTATAAAATATAATGCATTTGTTTTCTGTTGAACATAATAAAACATTTTACTTGGAACACAAACCTTGCTGGTGTAGAAATTCAGTTCATAGGCCAAACACATTTGAGATGCTGGTTTCAGTATAGCTGTGTTCAGGCATTATTAGGAATGACAGGATCTGTCCATTTTTCTTCTCTCGGTTTCTAATTTTTCCATTCTTAAATTCAGCTCTCCACATTTAGCAGAAATTTGGGATTTATTTTTCTTATTCCTCATGAAAATTCTTATTTATTATTAGCATAATAATAATAACAACAGTCACAATAATAACAGCAACAACAATAACAATAACAACAACAACAATTTCATTATTTATATCTTGTGCATCTGGCTGGGTTTCCCCAGCCACTATGGGAAGCTTACAGCATATATAAAAACATAGTAAAACAACATATTAGTGTGAATTTCTCCTAATAAACACTTTCAAAGTACAGTTTTGACTAATACACACATTTCTGCAAGCAATTTCTCCTAATACAATGCATTTTTGCATGTTATTTTCACTAAAATATTTGTTTTTATGCACACTTTCCCAGTATATTTGCATCTTTGTAAACATTGTGTGGCTGACAGAGTTCAAAATTGCAAATTATTATCAATCAATCAGTCAAATTATAAGTGCAATTTCAGAGGATAGTTGTTTCAATTATCATATTTCAAAAGTGCGAAATTGATCAATTTGTCTTTAAATGCATACTCCATCTCCCCCCTTCCTCAGGCATTATGTCTGAGTCATAAATATTAGTGGGAGCATGGGGCATAGGGTCCTGTGTACTGGATCTGTCCCCATTGCCTGCATAAGCACTCTTTCTACGCTTTCAGCTTCCAACCTTTCTGGCTAGAGTAGAAACATTTGAAGATGACTATTTACCTGCTTTCACTTCAGTGCATATATAACCCCTGCATGATTGGAAACACTGTGTCTGATCACACTGAGGTTTCCATGAGCATTCAGGTGAGCATGAGTAGAAGTCCCCTTCAGATGTTGCTTTTTCAACATGGGGAAACAGAGAGGGCACAATATGTGTGGCCTGATGTCACTTACCTGTGCTTGTATTTTCTGCACAAGCTTTATGCCTGAACTGGGCTTATGGTTTTCTGTGATGTTTTTTGGTTGTGTGTGTGTGTGTGTGTAATTGATTCTTAAGAGTGGTAGAGTTGCCTAATGCAATAAGAATGCATTGATCTCCTTAGTATTGAAAGCTAATTCAGTCTTAGAACCCATAATTCTTTCAAGGCAAACAGTTTAGACAAGGTACTGAAGAAACATTACTTTATGGTCAAGATTTCAATTATGTATGCTTGTTCAGGAACTATTTCAATCTGTTATTGATTTAGAACCCTTTTGCTGAGAATGAGGAAGCCCAGCAAAGGTCAGTGAGAATTCTGGGAATTAACACGTGGGACCTTGCTTTGGAATTAACAAATTTTGACTGGAGTCTCTTCAACTTGGTTCATGAGGTAAGGTGCAGTGGATGGAAATGCTTGCTGTATTCAGTGCTCAGTTCTCCAGTTTGGGCTGTTTTCAACCAAATGTTTGCTCATGTAATGCCTTCTTCTGGTCATCTCATAGTATGCAACTTTCTGTGACCAATACAAGGGCAGGATACAAATGGGTTAAACTTTGAACCAAAATTCATGTGCATAAGTAAAATGCAAAGTGTCTCTCATTGCTTAATGGAGCTAATTTTTACTGCCACCCAAATTAATTTAAAAAATCTAAATTACTTGAGACTTGGAGGAACTAAAAAGGACAGAGTTCATCAGGCTGTCATTAGTTCTCAGACTGAAACCTATAGCAGCAATTAGTGGATGCCAAGTTGGAAACAAACCGTTCTTGCATTTTTCATAACTATGTCCAGGAGGATAATTGCTGAAAATCTCACAAGATTATTTGAAATTCTGGACTCTTTCTGAACTGCTTGAGGTTCATTCATAAATTATTAAAAGGAGTTGTCTGGCCAAGTATCAACAGTTACACTTTTCAGAATGGTTAAATTCTCATTTGCATTTTTTAAAAGCCTAATTACTCTTTTAACTGTCTTCCAGCAAGAGCTGATATACTTCACCTTCAGCAGAAAGGGCAATGGGGAAAACACTGTGAATCTTAGTCTTCTGCTTCAAAGATGCAATGAAGTTCAACTCTGGGTTGCTACAGAAATACTCCTTTGCAACCAGCTCTGTAAACGTGTACAGCTAGTGAAAAAGTTCATTAAAATTGCTTCTCAGTAAGTTTCAACCAATGTGAATGTTGAATTCACATTCAGTCTTTTAAAACTGTACTTAACTATAATGAAATGATAGAAAGGTGTATTGCTGTGCCATGAATTTGACTAGTACTTTGTGATGTGCATATAAAATGCTACACGAGGCAAGGACAGACTGTTTTGTCTTAACCCCCCCCCCACACACACACACACTAATTTAATAATGTGAGCTTTTCACAGCCAAGATGCAGCTGGGACAGCAATAGTATAGATTGTTCAGACTGTAGTGGAAGATTAAAAAAAAAAAAGAACTGGCGGGTATTAGAAGTCACCCCAGAACTGGCCCTACTGAACATCTTCCATTAATAATGCCCACTTACATTATAAAGAGCTCATAACCCACCTACTCTCAGCATCCAGAAGCTTCCTAACCAGACACTGGAGAGAACTGTTAGGAGTAAACATGGACCAATAGTATCAAATTGTATGGGAAACAGCCTTACTAGAAAAGCTAACCAATAAACTGAAACTGACATGGGGACAAATGGAGGAAGACACTTTCACTCCAGTATGGTTCCCCTTCGTCACCCAACATAGCCCAACAAGACAACAACAAGAATCCGCTGACAGCATATGAATCGATATAGCTAACCTGATCCAAAAATCCACTCCTTCACAGTCTCACACACATAAACAAGTATCATTACAGCCAGCCAACCAACCACACCCTAGGCCACCCCTCAACCTCTCTCACCACTAAGGAAAGATAACAAGTGAATAGAAAGAGCACCTACACAAGTGACTGACACAAAACCCCACACATACACTAAGTAGAAGAATAGAAGCAGCCCCACCCTCCACCCCTCTTTACTTCCATCCTTATACTGCATGCAACACTAATGTCTCACAACAAATGAAACTGATCTGTAGAAAAAACAATGCATATATTTTTGTAAACTAATAAATATTTAATAAAAATGATTATATATTTTTAAAAGATTCAGCATGCACCTATATATAGATCACAGATAGACCATAGAACTTAGTGTGTGTGCGCACAGAGATAGAGTTCTGTGTGTAGAACCTCTTTCTTGTTTTACTCTTCATATCTTCTGTGTTCAGGGTTGTAGTCTTAAACAACATTAAACTATTAATCAGTCATCAGTAAAATGCTCTCTTTTTTGCATTCCCTGTTGTTGCTTACAGGGAACTCTTCATGATCCACTTCAATTAGGTACTCAAAAGTTACCAAATGTTTTGTCATCTGAACTAAAACATGGATATGTTGTCTATGTATTACCTCATTTGCTCAGCAATTCTCAGTCAACTTAGTACACTGGCATTCAGTTAAAATACATTTTAAAAACTGTTCCTTCAGACTAGTTAAAGTATACTGTGCATTTATACCCCACCTTGGAAACTTATTGAAGAGCATGACATAAAACCCTGAAATACATGACATACATGGAATAGGAATTCCCATCTGTGTAGCTTAGTGTGAAAAAATACAACTATTTTATTAACTTGCAGATAAGCAAGTAAAAAGTATTTCTAGATAATCCATTTATAATGCAGTATACTCTGCAAATGTCACTCATTAAATGCATGACATCCATCCATTTTTTGCAGTAGTGTTTCTTGAGTTGCATTTTCCAAGCATGTAAATTGCAATTTTGTGTTGCTGAGAAAGTGAAATTCTCCCACCAGACAGCACTACCATTGTTAATGCAATTGCTGTGTGGAACAGAGTTACATAGACAAGCAGGAAGCACCTGTTTGATAATCCGAATGTGACCAAAGGTAGCTAATAACTGATCAGGGGAATATATAGGTTGCACATTAATTAAATTTGTGGCAATAAACAACAAAATAAACTGGAGGTTACAAAAGAAAAAGAAAAATGATTCAGGATTGTAGGCATATGTGTAAACAACATTGGGAGAGATTTAATTTAGATAAGCTCAAAGCTGTGCTACTAAGCAATACTAATTCCAGAAACATGATTGCTTGTTAATGATTGGTAGTTTTGAGAAGACATTTGAATCTTAATAATAGAAAAATGAAACATTTGGAAGAAGTATGCCACAGTTTCTAATAAATATAGTGAAACTTCTGTGCTTATTGCTGCACTTGGACTATCATATCTCTGTATTATAAGATGTGAATGAATTTCAGAGATGGATTTAGGGGAGCACAGCCAGTTTGATTGCACAGGGCAGTGAACCTCAGGGACAGTGCAACTCTTATTAAGAATGGAGCACAAGAAACAGCCGCTTGACTCTTCCTTGGCACAAGTGAAATGTGCAAATTCACATGAATGCACAGCCACAAATCTCAGGCTGCAATCCTAAAAATGGGGTCAGGTCCATTGAGCAAGTGGGACTTGCATAGGATTGTTCTATTAGTCTTAAATCCTCAGTTTTTTTAAAGTCAAACGTCACTGCACACACAATAGGGCTAAAAAAGAAGATTGCCTGCATTGTCCCTTTAAGTAAAACAAAAATGGCACCAAGGCAGCCACAGATGAGGGAAACAGACTGCATAGAGGTACAAGAACTCTGGAAGCACCTTTGAAGGGGCTAGTGGTTAAATTAAAGTCATGAGTTTTGGCAGGAGGACGTAAGTTACTCTCATGACATTAAAGTTGAAGAACAGAGGAAAACAATAATTTGGGGGGGCATCTTACTGGGCCTGCACCTAATTGGGTCACTACAGAACTTAGTGTTAATATACTTGGAACAGTTAATCTACCATGCCTCTCCACGCTAGTAGTATTAAGGCTTTGAATATATAGAAAGTTACACCATGTGTTTGTTTTTTGTATTTTTTATTTTCATAGCTGCAAAGCCCAAAGAAATTTGAATTCATTCTTTGCCATTGTTATGGGTCTCAACACTGCATCCGTCAGTCGGCTTTCTCAGACCTGGGAGGTAATACAAGTATTTTGTTTTTAAAATTCATTAAAATTCTTGTTTTAGCTTTCAGCCCACAGGCCAACCTTGGCACACCTAGGAGGCCAATTTGGTTTATGAGGTTATTTCCCCCAAATCATACCCACCCACTCTCCAGCTGACATCGCTTGTGACATCAGCTGATGAGCAGGAGGACAGGATTTTTATCATGCATTGATTGTGTGCCTTGTTCCCAGCAGGGAACAAGATTCTGCAGTCAAGGAAGCAAGATTTAATTTCTGATCATTAGCAGATGAGTGGGGATTAAAGCGCTAAAGATGTTGACTTAGCAAAATACTGGGGGGCGGGAATAGATATATAGATCCCCCATGTGGGGTAATTGATAAAAGAATTGGCTGGATCCCCAGGTCTAAAGTATGGAGCTAAACACACTTTCCAGCAGGAGAGAACCCCCAGCAGAGTACTGAAAACCACAAAATGATGCAGCACAGTTAAACATGGTTTAAAATATCCTGTTCTAGCCACTTATAGCCCTCCCCCCCTCACAATAAATAGACTGCACAGTTAGTAAGTTTAAATACTTTACTTACAAATGCCAAAGGTTGGATTCATATGTTGTCCCATGCAGAACACAGGTAGAAATATTGGGTTTACAAAATACAGAAATAGCTCTAAGTATATGGTCTAAGCATGTAGCGAGCAAACTCAGGCTTGTTCACATGATGAAAGAGAGTTCACATCATGAAAGAGAATGAACAAAGGAGGAAACTTAACTTCCTTTCAGGTGAGGGCTGTGACCTACCTGAGTCTAGGAATACATTTCTGTGGTCTTAACCCCTTCGTGCATTAACTAAGCCTAAGCTTGCTAGTTATGTTTGATGGCAATTTCCCACAAAGACCAGAGTTGTTTGAAGGCTTAAGAGGGTATGGCAGAACCCTTCGAAGTGGCTTCGCCCTCCCTTGGAGAGCTGTCTCTAATCCTCAAAGGGATTGTAACAGATTCTTCTGTCACATGCTCCTGCGTTGTTGTGAAGTAGGAGAAGCTGCAACAGAGTCATTCCCTGAGTTTGAGGGTGATGGAAGAACCATCAGGTACTGAGGGCCCACTTCCAAGTGGTTCCTTTAAATCTTGGGATGACACTGGGAGATAGATGCAGAGGACACAATTCTTCCCTATTTAAAATAATAAAATCAGAAAAACTAGCCTTCCCCCTGAAATGTAGCTCACTACAAGGATATTTTAGTATCAGTTCAAGCTAGCACTAATATACTGTTGATACTTTTTACTTTTTTAAATGAAATAATCAGAAAGGCCTTAAGGCAAATGAGGCAGACAGAGATATTAGTGAATAAAATGAACACAGATTTTAGGAAGCAATTATAAAAGAATTATGAGAGGGGCAGTCTCAAAATGCAAAAGGATTTGCATCACTCTTAAACATTATTCATGATGAGCAACTTGATTTTTATGAGTTTTTTATGATGGCTATTCACTGAAAGAAATATTAAATACTTTTCAGCATGCTTGATTCCCTGCCCCAATCGAATCCCATTTCCTTTTTTTTTTTGTATGTTGCAGAGAATCCCTGGAAAGTTTAAGAAGCTGTTCGCTGAACTTGAAAGTTTGACAGTACGTATACTTTCTACAGAAAAGACTTTGATTTCTCCAGTGGCTCTCTTCCAGTGCTTAATGCAGTGGTGAGGAACCTGTGGCCCTCCATATATTGTTGGACTCCAATTCCCATTAGCGACAGCTGGGATGCCCAATGGTCAGAGATAATAGGTGTGGTAGTTCAACCGCATCTAGAGTTTCATCAGCCCTTAGTTGATGTAAACCTCATCATCTAAAGCTGGGATCCTTAGCTTTTTAGCTTACTGCAGACTCTCTATTTGCCCCTGGAGTGAATGACCTCTTATTTCACTCAGTCAGTCCTCTTTCTTTGAGAAACATTTATCTGCCTCGTTTTCCAAGGAAACCTTTTATATTTAAAGCATATTGAGCTTGTGGGTGTGTAACAGATTACAAATTGCCATCCTTTAGAAAGGGTATTGATTTTCTTCTTTCCTTTCATCGCAATCAAATTGTTTCGGTAGGACCCTTCCCTGAATCACAAAGCCTACAGAGATGCATTCAAGAAAATGAAGTCACCGAAAATCCCCTTCATGCCTTTGCTCCTTAAAGGTAATACAGTTTGTCCACATTAAACATCTTCCTAATGTTATGTATTAGTACCAAATGGGTGAGATAATTTTTTAAGCATATTGCTGCTGTTCTGTGCAGGTTTACCAGTTAGTGCAAGGTTAACTGAATGCAGTGCAGCTGTGCATATTGATAATAGATATATGTTGCACATTATGGACGGAGAAACCAAGGATCAAGAAAAGAGATTATGTGCTGACAAGAGTGACAGCAGAGAGGGTGAATAATGGAACTGTAACATAAGATGAGGCCTAGGATAGCTTCTAGAAACCCTTTTGTTCTTCAGCTGAGAATTCAAAAGTTAGCTTAATAAAAAGCTGTTCTTTTCCTGTTTCTGTTGTCCAATAAGTGAGATGACCTGATTAAAGAGAGCGCATGTTCGAAAGTAAAATTCCACCCTACTGTAGGCTGGCCATCTTTAATTCTGATAGGTTCCCTGCTCCCCCTTTTTCTGATGACCCTGGGATTTTGCTGTGCTTTCTTCATGACCGCTGATCTTCTGTTGCACCTTCTGCTGCCTTCATCCTTGGATGATGGAGGCTACAATTAGGAGGGCCCATAACTCAGCTGTACAGAATATGCTTTGCATTCATCCTCAGTCTTCAGTATCTTCATTTAAAAAATAAAGAGAGATATTGGAGCCCCACTGCTGGTCAAAAGATGATTAAATGAACCAACGATCTAACTCAGTGTAAGGCAGCTCCTTTTTAAGGCATAACCGCACCTCAGTAACAGCATGCTTTGGATGCAGAAGCTGCAGGCTTCCATACCTGGTAGGTCTGGGACAGGCTGCTTGAGAGCTACTTGTCCGTGTTGCAGACAGTACCAGGCAAGATGGACCTATGGACTGCCTCTTCATAAAGCAGCTTGCTCAGTTCCTGCCGCCTCAGGCCTTAACTAGTAATGCCAAGCCAAAATTCTCAGCCGCATGTCTTGCTCTGTTTTGTGCCTGTGATCTTGTAGTCCCTACAGGCTATGTATAATGGATATGGGTCACACTTGGGTGCATCTTTTAACGGAACACATTGCAGCGCCTGCAATTCTGCTGAGCACTCGGCTTCTTCCAATAGCTCTATCCTACGATTTATAATCGGCCTTTGTTTCTATCTTCTCTAACCACCCTCTTTTCTGGAAAGCTATTTGTAGAGACTCCTTTGAGTCACCACGAACGGCCTCGGCTGCCTTTTTCCCTTTTCTGTAGGCTTAAAGGCATATCTTCATATAAAGAAACATCTCCTTAGCACAATGGGATTCATTATTTGAGAGTGTTAACATATTGCAACAAAGTCTTTAGTTATTAAGTCATATTTGAAGAGGCTGTTTTTTAGGGCACAATCTTTAAAGGAAAAAAAAGTCTAAAGGTCAGGGTCAAGGTCAGCACAGCCACCTATAATGTGTGGGTTTTGTGAGCCATGCCCAATTACAGTTGTTTTAGGGTATCTAGAAATTTTACCTCTTTGCCATGACTGGAATGTGCACATACCTGGTATATCTGAGGTGACAATATTTCCTCCTTTGGATGCCTCATTTTTTTTCATTCTCCTTGGGCACTCTGTGTGTGTGTGTGTTTCTTTCTGTCTGTGTCTGTGTTAGTATATGCCCAGTACTAAATTATTCTTGGGGCCTGGTATCACCACCCATAGCACTCCTGCGAAGAAGTCTGTCCCTCTTGACATTTCTAAGTTGTCGGATTCTGTGTCCTCCTTGACGTATCTCCATGATGCTCCTCCCTATTATTCCTGTAGAGTTTGTATCCAGAAATAACCATGTCCCACTGCTTTTCTTCATCCCACCAGGTTTCCATTTTGCCAGCTATTTCTATGCTCTATTTTAGACCAGTCCCTCCAACTTGCCCATCTTCACTTGGAGGCTTCTAGCATTAGCATATGAATGCATTTATCGTCTTGTCTGTCTCTGCAGATGTCTTTGGGGCATATGTTTCATCCCAGAGTGCTTTGGCTTCTTTCAATGTACTTCCAATGCCTAGTTCTCTGGACAGTTTTTGAATATTTTCATCCTCACTTCTGGAGGATGATTTGTCCTCCAGAATCGGCTTTTCCGCAGCACTCATTTTAAAAGCAGATGTGCCTTTTTTCTTTTTTATATCAAGTGCTTTCCCCCTCCCCCCTCCCCAGTAGCCTTGAATGGGCCCTCCAAGGAGAAGTGTGGGAGGGAATTAACACCTTTTAAGTAAGAGTAAGTAAAGCAGGTGTCGGAAAGGAAATTTGAAAAAAACCCTTTCTTAAATAGGTAAAAAGTACCTCAACAACAATACCCCTTTTTAAGTAATTGAATTTCTACAGCAAACTCTGTTGTTTCACAGACAGTGCTTTTGAAAATCTCGCTGATTTTTCAAATATTTAATAAAACACTGTTTTGCTCTTTACAATACAGCTCAGATGCAATTTTCTGCTCCACTGAATTTATCCAGGCTCATAGTTGTTGGCAGCAAAGCAAATTTCTATCCTTTTTTTTTTTTCATTCTTTCTCCTCCCTCCCTGTTCCTCTTAAGGCTTTCTTTTACTTCAGTCTTTAAAGTTTTTTTAATAAAAAAAAGCACACTTCAGTCTTTTCAGCGGAATGCCTTCTTTATTAGCATTGACAGTAACAATCTCACCTTCTCCATTTTGCCTTAGTGACAGGGCAGGCAAGGCATTGCAGCGGGGAGTGTATAATATGCAATGTTGGCATCTGAGTCTAGGAGGTGAGGTTGACAGAAAGCACAGCAGTGTAGAAAGAGTGGAGAAGTAAGCATCAGCCAAGTCATCCTGTTTCAAAGGGACCAGTTCTGAAAAGTTTAAGAAAGCAAAGGAATGCATTAGTGGTCTTGGTATTTGCAGCGTTGCAGCCCTTTGCTTATGCTAACGTCTGAAGAAAAATCCAATAGGAAGTAGGTAGCCGATTGATGCTGTTTATGTTGTTCTGCCAAATTTGTATATGTGGGTGTGTTCCTTACCAAAAAAGGGACCACCCTTCTCTATAAAAAGGCATGTCCATTTGTTCACTCCAACCCTTAACCAGAAGAAGAGAGCCAGTGTGGTGTGGTGGTGCAGTGGACTCGTAATCTGGTGAACTGGGTTCGCTTCCCCGCTCCTCCACATGCAGCTGCTGGGTGACCTTGGGCCAGTCACACTTCTATGAAATCTCTCAGCCTCACTCACCTCACAGAGTGTTTGTTGTGGGGGAGGAAGGGAAAGGAGAATGTTGGCCGCTTTGAGACTCCTGAAGAGGAGTGAAAGGTGGGATATCAAGTTCAAACTACCACTACTCTTCTTCTTCTTCTTCTTCTTCTTCTTCTTCTTCTTCTTCTTCTTCTTCTTCTTCTACTGTTGCCATGTACAGATGTGCTCTTTAGGGTTCTAGGTGGCTTCTTTCAGGATAGCCAGCTTTTGCCCAGAAGCCTCCAGCTACTGATCTTAAAAGTTGGACAAATTTCCTGTTTATTTTAAAGCAGTGGTTTCCAAACTTTTTTTTGGCCATGCCCCACCTACCCATCTCTACAATCCTGATTCTCCCCCCCTCCCGGTGACATATAATTCTTATTATTCAAAAAGGAAGCTCCTATTCACATGGAGGAAGCCTGAAAGATTTAACTTGGTCTAACACATTCTCGAATTGCCTCTTTAAAAATCAAATTGCCCCCCTGTGGGGCGTGTGCCCCACATTGGGAACCATGGTTTTAAAGTAAGGGAGATGTGTGCTTCAGCTGCGGAGAGGGGGGGAAGAACACGTATTTTAAAGAATTGGAAAGACTGAAAAAGTGGAAATTCAAAAATTCTGGTTTCCTAGCTGAACTCTTCAGCAAATAATGCAATAATGTACAGGGGGTTGTAGAGCTGGAACCCCAAGAGTCGTCTAGTCCAACTTCCTACAGTGCAGGAATCCCAGCAAAAGAATCCCTGACAAATGGCCATCCAGTCTTTGTTTAAAAACATCCAATGAAACAGAGTCTACGACCTTCTGAAGTTGTCCATGCCACTGTCAAATCGCTCTTATAATAAGAAAGTTCTTCCTAATGGTCAGTCAGAATCTCTTGTAATGTAAGAAAAGAGAAAAGTACCTAATGTGCATGATTTCATCAAGAAATTGACAATACATGAACTTCTGCTTTTCCAATACTGTTCCCCCCGCCCCCAGTTCTTTAAAATTTGAGGCTTTCCCCTTTCTCAGAGTTTTTCACCGATCAGTTCAGAGAAAATCTAAGAAGAACGGAACACTGTGTTACATCACTGTCACCATTTCATGCCATGTAGCGTAAAAATGGGGGATATTTATTTATTGTATTTATTAAATTTCTATACCACCCTTCAACCAAGAATCACAGTGCAGTTTACAAATTTTGATGTTTGTCTTGTTTTTTTTTTAGATGTAACATTTATACATGAAGGGAACAAAACTTTTCTGGATAACCTGGTTAACTTTGAAAAGCTGGTATGTAACATTTTTTGTTTTGAAGTCCAATATTGTGGCAGGACCGGAGGCTTGCTACATTGTCACTTATCCATTTTCCATTTTGGTTTTGTTTTGTTAATTCCAGTTCTTCCGAATAGCGTTTCTTTAGAAGCAGGGGTACTGTTAATTCCTCATTTGATTCTGCTTTCCATTGAGAGTTTGTACAATAACAGTAGGATAATGAGCTTTTAACCAAAGGTTCAGCTAGACGCCATTTTATTATATTTTCAAAGATTGGGCACAAGATTAGTCCAATAAAAAAATGAATCTGCATAAGAATAAATCATAATATAAATTCCAGTTGTTTTCACTAGTGTCAGGTGATAATCTTTCTTGTCTACAAGCGGAACTGCATATTGTGTTGTGATATTTTGGGCAGGCGTATTTTTAATTTATTACATTTATATTACAATTTTTGTCTGCTTATAAAATAGTATCTGCATTTAATTAAGTACTTTCTTGCCCAAATACATTTACCTCCGACTACAACATTATTGATCTCTCTTTGAAATGTTTCACATTAGCGCGAAAAGTAAAGTAACCCTTGATGCACACATTATTGTGACTTTATCTCCAGCATTTAGGTCTTCAACATACTTTTCAAATTTTACTGCTGCTGCTATCTTAAGAGGCAAATCTTCTGCAGGGCGGTAGGGTGTCATGGATAAGAAGGTGGCAAGCCAACAGTTCTGCCATTAAGCAAAGGTTGTCTTAACGTTCTTTGCAAGAGGGGGAAGCAAGATGGCTGGTGTGGGGAGCACAACCTGCAAGAAAACATGCTCCCAGGCGTGCCGTATAGCTAGAAGACAGGATTAGTTATTGAGAGCAGGGCACAACAATGGAGAAACTGAGTGAAAGACACATTCTTTCATCCTGCTCCCAGAGTAAAGGGACCCATGACTGTTAGGTCCAGTTGCGGACGACTCTGGAGTTGCGGCGCTCATCTCGCTTTACTGACTGAGGGAGCCGGCGTACAGATTCCAGGTCATGTGGCCAGCATGACTAAGCCGCTTCTGGCAAACCAGAGCAGTGCACGGAAATGCCGTGTACCTTCCCGCCAGAGTGGTACCTATTTATCTACTTGCACTTCTTGGGGTGCTTTTGAACTGCTAGGTTGGCAGGAGCAGGGACCAAGCAACGGGAGCTCACCCTGTCGTGGGGATTCAAACTGCCAACCTTCTGATCGGAAAGCCCAAGAGGCTCAGTGGTTTAGACCACAGTGCCACCCGCGTCCTGCTCCCAGAGTATAAAAGGACAAAAACTGAAGACTCGTAGCTGCTTTGAAGTTTATATTAATACTGCCACAATGGCATGTTTTTGCACCAGGCAGAAAACTAGGAAGAGCTGCTCTCTTGACTCTCAGGGAAGAGCCTCATTATGAGTTCTTAGTGGCTTGTCTTGCAAACAGGGCAACCTCAGAGCCACATTATCAGAAATATTTGCACATTGATAATCTGGCATTTCCACAGAGCTATTCCATTCAACACATTTTTATAACTCACAACTGTGGCATGATCTGTATTATGCCAGACAAAACAGGGGCTAATTTTTTAGTAGGCAATCAGTTTTTCTTCTTCTTTGGGAGCTAGGCAGTTTGTGCTTTTTATATATATATAATATCACTAGTGAAAGCTAATTTCAGACAGGTGAAAGCTAATTTCAGACAAGTTTAGCTACTAAGAATTGTTTGGGTCTGATTGAATGTCTCCTCTGCTTATATTGCAATTGTGATCAAATAATAATTGCAGGAAAACGTTATGGACCAAGCCCTCAGCTGGAGCAAATCAATGTAGCTTCATGAATCTATGCCAGTGCAAATCAGCCCAAGATCCAATCATACATGTGCAATGAAATTGGAAATGTTTTCCTCTCTCTAATCGGTGCAGCCATCTGTGACCTATATTGCCTAAGAAAAGAACAGCATAGGAATGAACTCTTTTTAAATAACTATTCATACTCAACTATTCCAATTCCAGAGGCATACTGGGTAGAATGTTTTCTCTGAAGTTAAGAATTCTCTTCCTTCTTATGTCATGCCATCTAATCCCCATTTAGATAGAAGCTTCATTCTTTTGAATGTCATTTCACTAATGGAAAAAATGTGGGGCCTGCCTGGATTGCTAGTCATTTTTGTAAACAATGCTGATGTTAACACACACATACTGAATTCTTATACTGCAGATACATGCAGAATTCAGATAATTTCCCACTGCTCCTGTAATGTATCAAAGCAGCCCTGAATCACTGCTTGAAGTTATCCATGATAGCTTCTCTTAAGATGTCTCAGAATATCTTACATTTTCACACACACACACCCAAAAAATCTGGAAATGGGAAGAGAATATGGCTTGCCTCCCATGCTAAAGGAAAGGTTATGCCTGCTCTTCTTGTACAACTACCAGAGTAGCTTTTTTTGTAAAAAAATATATATATTCTATTGGATTAATATTCAGTGGTTCCTTTTGTATATTATCTTCACAGCACATGATTGCAGACACAGTCCGGTCTTTGAGACACTGCAGACACAACCAGTATGGTGAGTAAAGATTTCTCTCTTCAGTTAAGCTTTGAGCAAATATAAAAACCTTCCTCATAGCAGGTCTCTCTGACCAGCCAATATGACAGCAATAAACCATTTTTTGCCCAAAGCAACAGAGACTTATAGTGGGCATCTTAAAGACTATTCACTGTAGCATAAGCTTGAGAAATACAACTGAACCAGTACATCTGGCATTTACATACACCATTGTTTATTGTTTTTTGACTGCTTAGAAATAATCCTATGAATGAACTAAAAGGATTTACGCTGAAAAGGGATCAACTTTCTTGTTTGATGCAATCTTTTTTTGTTCATATTTTCAATTTTGTTCATATTATTTATGATTGAGGCTATTTGTCTGAGATGATAGACCTTTTCCACACATATAGAGAATGTATGCATAGACAAGTTACTTGCTAACTTAGAGGTCATCTGAGGAGAGGAGATATGCAGAGCTAATCGCCTTAGGCCCAGGTGAAATTAGAAGTCATTGGAGAGTCACCATCCTCAGCCATATCTGTTTAATTGATTATCACATTTAGTCTGGAAATAAACTTCTTCTTTTTTTATTTGAAATGTTGACGCCTGTAGTTAATTGCATTTTGGAGATGAGTTCAGGGGGAAGAAGCTGTAAAGTAACTGATCTCATTCATTCATTTTTCTTTTGTCTAGGAAATGAAGTTCCCCAAAAAGAACATCAGGAGCTGAAGCCCTACGTCCATCACTTGCACATCATCGATAACCAGCAGATGCTGTTTGAGCTTTCTCATAGGATAGAGCCTCGCGTGTGAGTTCACGCAGATTCACATACCTGCAGCACTTTCAATTAAGTGAATGTTTATGCCAAGCATGTTGCTTCCCTTGGAGAGAGGTGAATGCTGAGTTTTATCAGTAGCTGATGCCATAACAAGCACAGCCATCTCTTGCAAAGCAGAAAGAAGAGCTGTTCGCATCAGCCTTCCGGGATGAGAGAAATGCCATTTCCATTCAACTGCAGACGGGGAAAGAGAGAAACAGCACTCTTCATATACAAAGACTTGACTTCTTCAAAAAAAAATAAATCTTGGTCCAGAGTAGCTTTCAATTCAGACTCTTATCAGTGTTAAATTGGGGGGAAAGAAGACATTGTGACACTATGAAGAAACTTTTTAGCAAGCAGTACTATGTGAGAAAGGCACTCATAATTTGCCACACATGGATGCGCCTCACTAATCATCATGAGCTGCCAAAAGGATTGTTTGTTGCCAAAAAGAAAATAGATGAAAACAGAGAAAAAGAAGTATATACTAAGCAAACTTTCCTGGGATGTGTAGCAACCACTGCTGCATGAACATAAAGAATGACAACTTGTTAGAGCACAGCATACAGACTCATTCAAACAAATTGTAGAATTGGACCACCAGCAGGTGATACTTCATTTTAGCAGCCTTCCCTTCTGAATGTGTTCCACAGCATAAAGCAAAATTTCACACTGTTAAACTGTTTGCAGCAACAAGTGCAGTGTTTCTACACGGGATTGAGTAGCAGAGTGCACAGTGCTTTCTTGAATGTTTCTCTCAGCTTTTTTTTTTTAATTAGAACTCCCTTTCCAATTAGTCTAATTTAGATAATCAAGCTCATGAGCCGACATGCTTATAGTTTATTACAAAAGGAATGCAGTATGCTTTACTCCTTGATATCTGTACCATAAGATTACTGCAGTTGCCTTTAGATGGGTGTAATGTGACTTTAAGGAATGGTTAAGTAAATAAGCAAGAATCTATGAGATTGCAACAACCAGCAGCTTCCAACAGGGGGAAAGACCTCAATCACCCTTAGGTTAAATGTCACAAAAGCAAAAACATCTGTCCCTCAATATTGGAGGGGTGTTCTGGAATGTTTGCCAAGGGCATTACTTACACTGCCAATGAAAACTTTTGCTAATTAAAGTAGCTCCCCTATCTAACCACTCAAGGAACTAGATTTCTGTAAGAGTCTTATGGGTCTCCAATAAAATTAGCATACAAAACTAGCTGAGGGAAAGCTGGAAGAGCTACTAAGTGGCATGCCCATCAATCATTATTTATTAAGACTGAAAATGATAAATACTTTACAGCTATGTGAAACCTAACCTGTTGTGAGTGCGCACACTTCATTCTTTTTCACTAAGAAAGACCAAATAGACCTAAGGGCTTATCCACACTATTAGTTCAAACTTTCAAGCTGTGGGGCTTGAATCTGACAAGAAGCACCTTTTCATATTGTCTTGAGAGTAGTCAGTTTTGGTTCATGTGAGTGAGAATCTCCTTGAAAGTCAAGCACTCTTTTTGGAATCACAGTGCAGTGCAGCATAGCAGAGGATCAACTATGATGGGTCCTATCCAACAACTTTTTTGACACTTCCATAGCCACACTTCTGGCAGAAGTATAGCTCTCTAGCGAGGGAAATGTGATACTCTCTGGTGCAAAACTGGTTTCTTGAAGATACCTGAATCTGATGATTGCAGATTTCTTGGGCTATAAGCTATCTGGAAACTTGTTTCAACTCCTTTCTCAAAAGCTTGTATCAAAGGGTCACAGCTTTTAATGTCAAAACATGAGTCAAAGGTGAACAAAGAATGACAGTAAAGGGTTGCAAGGATTTGCCTAGTGGGTGTGATAAATACGATGCAAAACAATGCATTTCACTGTGAAAAATCTATTTATATGCATCTTTATACAATATACTATTTTATAGTGGAAATGGGAACATACTTCTTGTGATACTATGCCAGACAGGAGTTACTGTGGGTAAAATCTAGTGTTCTTTGAAATGTGAGTCTACTAAATTAAATGAATTCTCCTTTTTTATTACAGCTGCTAGGGTATAATCATTCAGGAACTTTTTTCTGCACAAGCTCCTCCCCAAGGGATTGTGTCCTATTGGAAGAGAAATAAAATCAGCTTTAAGTGGTAGGGTTTTTCCAGCAGGGTGGAGATTCTTTCCAATGCATTTTGGCCTCCCCAGTATGAAAATTGTGGAAATACTGTACAGTGTAATGTAAAGACAAGATGTTTCAGAATTGTAACTATATTATGAATATGCTATACATGTTCTCCTGGCAGCTGCTTTTTTTAACCCAGTAAAAGGGAAAAACTGACTGCCCTTTGAGTAGATATACAGTATGTATTTATGTAGGTGGTTGCACATGTTAGAAACAATCCAGATAACCTATTTAGGCATATGAATGGAGTTTTATATGAGGTTTTCCCTAAAGCAACTCAGCTGAAGAGGCAAGGATTTTTTTTAAAATAACTGAAAAGCAGCTTGTCTCTTAGGCAGTGGAATTTGCTATAACAAAGAAAAAAGAGAGCTGTTGGGCTGCATGCATTATTTCCAACCGCATACATGTAAGTAGCTTTATTTTAATTGCAGTTGTTGTAAATAACCCCTTTTATGTGTATAAGGCTAACTTGGGGGTGGGGAGCTGTCGGGCCCAATTAGGCTTAGAAGTTATCAGTTCCTCATCTTTGGTGTTCAGCCACCAGACCTTCAGGTAGTAGATCTAAACATAATGAAATGAGGTTCTCATGCCCATGTTTGCCTAAAAACACTAATGCAGAGAGAACACTAATGTAAGAGAGAATCAGGACATGGTTGCAAAGTTCCTAGGTTATCATATTCACTTTGTCAGAAAAGTTTCCTAAAGGCAGGATGTAAATTTATGAAATCAAAACAAACCCTTCCCACACCTGTTATTCTTGTCAGCAAAATGCCCCTGACATCCATATGTGGATTTTGAGACCGTAAGAAGCCTGACTGTGTGAGTAAAAATGGACTGGGGGGATTATTTGATTGATACAAGACTAGTTAACATCACACCCCACTTACTAAATCTTCACTTGTTAATGCCACCTTGCCCACACATATACATTGACTAGCATGTGTTTGCTGGTACAGATCCTACCACAGTTAATCCTTTTTTCTTTTCTTTTTTGCAAGGCAATAATGTATTTCCAGCTCTGGCTTCCTTGTTCAGTTGCTGATTGGAAAGTCACTTCCCAATTCCATGAGAGGACTTGTTTTGCTTATTCATGAGTGTGGTACAATGCAAATATATAATGATTTTTTAAAAATATTTAAATCTCTACTAGATTTGGCTAAGCAGTTCTGTACTCCATAGGCAGTTTCCCTGTTGTCAGCTACTGAAGTAACGGATAACATCTTAAAGATACTCAGTGGCCAGGATTCAGGCAAAAGGACAAGCCAAAACTAAATTACGAGCACTATCCCTTGTTTTCCAGAAATGAACCAGTGTTATGGACTTTGATTTGGCCTAGCATACATGAGAGATGGTTGATTGGCATATGTATAATATAAGGCCCATGAAAAAATAGGGGAATGGTATAGAACTCCCAACCTTCAGTATCAGTAGTATCAAACTTTACTTCGGTCACAGACCAGCATGAGATAAAACATAATGGATAAACTGAACACATATGACTTAAAACAGGTAAGGAATAAAAACTAGCAATTAAAAGATCATACATACTTAAAAAGATAGAAACAGGGACAAACAGTTAAAAACAACTCTAAGGGAGGGAGTGTGAAGGAGCACAGGTCATGCATTTTGGGCCTAGTTTGTGGCACAAACCATCCTTGGACAAATATCCATCATGGCAGCGAAGAATCTAGCTAGCAACTGAGTGTGTAGCATTTGGGTTTTCATCCTGAAGAAGCAGGGAAGTATAAAGTTGTTCTGTGCAACTTGGGAATTTATGTAGTACAGTGGTACCTCTGGTTAAGAACGTAATTCGTTCTGGAGGTCCATTCTTAACCTGAAACTGTTTTAATCTGAGGTACCACTTTAGCTAATAGGGCCTCCCACTGCTGCCGCGCAGTTTCTGTTCTCATCCTGAGGTAAAATTCTTAACCCGAGGTACTACTTCCGGGTTAGCAGAGTCTGTAACCCGAGGTACCACTGTATAGGCAAGATGAACCTAGCTCGTATATCTATACTGGCATTGAAAAAAGACATGTTCTGTTTCTAGTTGCCCAGAGCCACATGGGCCTTTCCTTTCCTTTCCTCGTACGGTGTCTCCCTAAAGCAGCCTTCCTGAATGGCTGAAGGGCCTGGCAGTGGACCAGAGTGAAAGACCTTCGCTGTTTTGGAATTTAAACTGGGTTTTATATGGCATCTGGGAGGTGAAGTATCTTCTGGTTTCACTGATTTAAAATTTCGGGGACTTAGCTAGATTCTGTCTACCAAGTCTGCAAAACGATTGTGCTTTTTAAAATACTTTTTAAAATAATGCTGACACGCACTGATACGCTGTTACAAAGAAGACAGTTATTCTCAGTTGTTGTCTTACTGCTAAACAACCAAATGGTAGGGCTTCTTGAGAAGTGCACTCAGATTGCGTTCTGTTAAAATGTACAATTTTGTCTCCAGGGTTCAGCTCAGGAAAATCAGGTGTGTAAGTTTGCAGCACAGACAAGCTGTGGGCAGTGCTGATTGGTTAGTACCTGGGCCATCACAAACCTACCTCTCCCCCATCCCTGGAGCAGTTCTGCAACTTTTTTTTAAAAAAAAGAAAAGATTGTTGCTTTATTTATGTCAGATGAACATAAATAAATGTACATATGGCACTTCAGAATAAAACATGGGCTGCCCTTCTGAAGCATGAGGGGAGAGTTAAGATTGATGATTGGACCAGCATTCAGGTAGGTAGTATGTACATCTTTCATTTACAAATGGGAAGGAAACTGAGAGAGCCCCCTGGGAGAAAAAACTGCTGTTATTTCTGTACATACTCTAAATCTCACTGGCTTTAATAGAAAAATATTAATATATGCTTTATTCTCCCATTAAAATCCAGGGACTCAAGAGTCTCTAGTCCTAGACACATTCACCTGGGAGAAAGTTTCATTGAACACAGTGTGACCTATTCTGGAATTAAACCTGCATAAATTGTGCTGTAAATTCTGGCTCGTTCCCCTCTGTTAATCTATATATACAGACCTCAGTAGTTGTAAGAGAGTCAGCAGTTAAAACAGGGGTTAAAAATAAACAGTGTTCTGCAGCAGTACTTTGATGTACAGTCTCTTCATGAGTTTAATGTATTAGTTTCTAGTAAGCAAAGGGGAAAGCTGCAACAATTCAATGAAAAAAAGTGTTGTAAAAAAGCTACAGAGTGAGCTGTAAATATTAACCTTTTTAGCAGAGTTAAATTACTATTTATTTGCATAGCCTATTTATTGCATTCTTCTAAACACTGTTAGATACTGGGGCACTGTCAACAAAGAGAGGAGAGACTACTTGCATTGTCCATTCTACCATCTCTAGAGTGCCCTCATGGTGTCAACTTGCATTAACAGTAATAGACTAGATTGCCCAAGCCAAGGTTATTTGCCTAACTTCTCAGGGACCACACCTTGTACTTATCCAACATTATTAGAACTGGTATGTATGAAATGCTCTGATTTACCAGGATCACGGTTGCCAATGTATTCCTTTACATATTTCATGCTTGTTGGCCTCTGTATATATCATTGTGTTGTGTATTTATGAGAGCTAAGAAGCAATTGCTAATAAGCAATAATTTATATGTCGAAATGGCCAAGCAATACGAAGGTAAAACTTGTAAAAGCAAATGTTAATGTTTAAACTTTTTTAATATTGCTTTTCAAAATATAAAACCATATTAATTAAATTGTCTGTGTGAGTCTATATTGACCTTCGTTTCTAAATCGCAGACAGCATGGGCTGCTGCTGTAGAACACGAGCATGAGAGTCCTGCTTTCAAATTTCAGTATAGTCATTAACTCCCTGGGTGACCTTAGCCAGAACATCATTTCTTGGCTTTACACACACACACACACACGAGAGAGAGAGAGAGAGAGAGAGAGAGAGAGAGAGAGAGAGAGAGAAATATGGGGTTGATAATAATAGCCTAGCTGATGATTGCTATAATGATTTCTGAGAGAATGCTGGGAGCAGTTATGGAAAGCAATGGGATGGTCACTGGTCCATAATATTATCCACCTGCAGCCTCATCAGCAATATATGCAGTCCATAAGTTAGGGTTATTTATATCCAGTCACAGCAGCAGCATAGCCAGAACATACAGCATCTTAAGTTTGAACTGAAAGACAAAAATGATCTTCCAAAACCTGAACGGTTCTAATGTCGGGAGCAGCCAAGCTCAAACTGGGAAATGACTGTTCTATGCACGGCTATACCTTACTGTGAGCTGCTGGAAATAGGTTCAGTTATATAGAAAGAACAGTATTGTTCTCCCAAGCCTCATTATGCCCTTTCTGGATGTTCCTCGTGATTTGGCCTAGTTATAAATGCTTCTGATGGTGCAGATGAATTGTGCCTCCAAGTTCCCTGTCTTCCTCTATATTGTCGTCTAACTATGACAGAACGTAGTGATCTCTTGTGAGGATGAGTAGAAAGGAACTAGGGAGGGACCTACGTAAGGGATGGTGTGTGCATCTGGTTCTAGTGCTCCTGGAACAGTGGCAGACCTTGGCATCTCAAATTTCATTGGCACCCTGTGGATGCTAAAATCTCGCACCCCACCCCACCCACCTCTCATCTTCCATTGGATGTCATAGTTGTGGCTTCCCTGAAGCTCTTCACCCCATGTGACCACACCGGTCACACTCCTCTAGATCCACCTTTGTCCTGAATCACCTTTTACTGTTCCGACCCCATTCTTAGTACATCTCTGAGGTTCTATACACTTCGGGTGAAGCATCACAAGGAGTCACTGTCCCCATATTTTGTTATATGCCAACCCAATCTCTGAGCAGCAAGAGTCTCCAGAGGTACCTCCTTTCCCAGGGTTCAGTTTCAGTGGAAACTCTGGTATCTATTAGATATATGGTTTTATTTCTGCACATATAACCTGAGCATAGGATGGAGGGGTCACAGCATTAACACCCCCATAGATCTTGGCTTCGCCTTTAAATTTCCAGGGGACCTCCAATGTCCAGCACATAACAACCTGTCTCTCTGTCTGCAGCTTCCAGCATTCCAGCTTTTTCCCTTACACACACAACTCTAGCTATTGTTCTCCTATGTACCAGCCAGGTGGGGGTGGGGAGAGGCCCACCCATTTGTTCTGTGGCACAGAGCAACTTCTTTGGTTATGATAAATTGCGGTACTTAGCTAGCCAGCCAAAGCCATTACCTTAACAAAAGAACTGGCTTGGTATGCTTCCCCCTATTTGTT
Source organism: Podarcis melisellensis (assembly GCF_964234715.1). Lineage (NCBI taxonomy): Eukaryota > Metazoa > Chordata > Lepidosauria > Squamata > Lacertidae > Podarcis > Podarcis melisellensis. The sequence continues at coordinate 26,566,756 of NC_138544.1, forward strand.
CTACACTCACAAATATAGGAGGTCTAGGGTATTATCCAGACTGATGCCCCTCCCCCAACCTCATAACAGCACAAACCAGGGAGTCTGTGTGAAATCATTGATCATATTCCTTCTGGAATGGGTACAGTTAAATCTTTAAATTTTAGTTTCTCATTTTTCTGGTCTTGAAGTTCAGTTCACCACATTTCTGTAGCAATTCTAAAAAAAATATGTCTCCATACTAGTGCAGATTCTTCTTATACACATTTTTGTATGCAGTTTTACTGAATATGCATATATCTGCAAGCAACGTTCCCTAATGCAATCTTGTATGCTATTTTCACTAATAAATACTTTTTATTCAGATTTTTTTTTAAGTTTTGGGGAACCACACCACAAAATTCAGGGAGGTGCATATTTTGACAGAGATGGGTTCGTGTTGGTACTAGAGAAGGTCATGTTTGTGCAGGAGAGCCCATGCTTCCTCTCTAATATTACTCAGAGAAGTCTAAGTTCCGATATACACTGTCATGAACTGGCAGGACACCGAAGAAGGGGAAGGGGATCCCAGCGAGTGATGTAAGCACAACTGGTGCACACCAGGGCAAGCTGAAGATGGGGAAGGGGAGATTGGGGACTTAGGAAGTACTCAAGGGACATCAGAAGACATCAAAGGGGCAGCTCACAGGAGACAGGGGAAGTGGACACATCACAAGAACCAGAAGGGTCCTCATCTCCAGGAACAGTGGGAGATGTACTTTAAGAGACTAAGGCAGGCACTTACTAGTTGCTCAGGTGAAGATCGTAGGACCTGTTAGTTGTGGGAGGAGTTTTGTGAACACTCAGCTTGATGAAGCTCAGGGCAGGTGAGGATCACATGCTTTGTTAAGATGAGAGACACAGCTACTCAGCTGGAGCAAGCTCAGGTGCATCAAGTAAGATTGGGAGGAACAAAAGAGAAGGAAGGCAGAGACTTTGTGCCTCCCCAACCTTCATTGTTGATGGGCTATGGCTTGGCTGTTTCGGAAATGCCACTGGACAGTGCTTTCAGAGCTCACCCTAGGATTCCAACCCTGGGTCTTCTTCAGAGACGGTAACCTGGCCTTACAGTTTCACTTTGAACCTTTCTCATTGCATTGGACCTGAACCTGTATTTGATCATTGAACTTTTTGACCCTCTGTTGCCCTTGGGATTGTGTGCACTTTCGGGTTTTACCTCAGAGTACACTGGGGTTCAGGGTTTACACATATACACATAGTACAATAAGTCTGCAAGTTATGCACATTTAACTTGTGCGTATACAGCTTTACACACATGACAAAAATACAAATAAAAGCAGGTGGGGAGGGGATGGGGTATGGGGGGGATGATTTTGGCAATCCCACCCTCCATTGAACTGATGTGTTTTGACTATAAATGATTTTGGCTTTGGGTGCAATCCCTGGAACATACCATAACTCCCATGTAAGTTGTGGGCTTCCTCTTCCCTTTTGTTATAACCCTATCAATAGGACTTGGAAAATTCTGAATTAAGATGCCTAAGATGAGCTGGTAGGCTTAATCAGTGGTGACCAGCCTAAACTAGTAGTCAAGAAGATCTTCCTGCTGCCCAAACACGTGGAAGCTAAAACAAAAGTTTGCCACAAAAGGGATTTCCTCATAACTAGTATGTTCTTCCCAGGATGTAGACATCCCAGTGATGCCTGCAAAACTGCAGACATCACTGACATCTAGTGTCTTGAAGGCAGGATCCCTGCTGACTGTTTAATCTGTGATTTTGTGATTTCTTAGGATGGGCCGATTCTGTGCCACACTTGCTTTAATTTGTGCATTAGATCTGTTGGCTCTATGCTCCTGGAGGAGAACGTTTACTGAGCTTTTCTGTTGAACCTTTTCCTAGTTGCTTTTGCTTTCTGTTTTATGACGAGAGTGCACATTGATGCTGTCTAGATGCTAAAAGGGAGAGTACTATGGCATTCTGATATGTCGCTCACAGCAGCAAGTCAGAGTAGTTCAGACTGTAATGGTAGGAGTTCTACCCATACCATTAGCCAAAGGTCTAACATGCCTACTGGGCAACCTAATACTCAGCTAATAATCAAAATAAGGTTTTGGTGTGTGTTAAAGTGATGTGAGAACCTGAATTATACCAACTGGCCAGTTAATTACCATTTGATGCTACTGTTTTTTTAGCTGTCCTATGAAAGCTCAATAATCAATTGGTACAGAGTTTGGAGTGTAGAAGAATAGTCTTCACAGAAAACATCAGCAATAAAAATGAATGCAAGAGGTGACACTATATATGTGGGGGTGGGGTGCGTTATGATGAATATTACCAGGCATTTGGGGGCAGCAAGGAAGATGAGGTGGTCCATACTGAGTTTCATGACAATTATTGGATTTTGACCTCTGTAAGCCAGATTCCTCAGCTGCATGGCCAATTTGGGTGTGAAGAGCTACTATCCCTTAAGTTTTCTCCTTCCACACCCACAAGGCGAGATGAACCATATGGTACAATTCTGTGTTGACTTCAAGTAGCAGTGTAAAACAAGATACAGTGGCGTAGCGTGGGGGATGCAGGGGGGGGTGGCCGCACCGGGCGCAACATCTGGGGGTTAGGATTAGGGGGCGCAAATCCACGGGTTAGGGGGCGCAAATTACTTGCCTTGCCCCGGGTGCTGACAACCCACGCTACGCCACTGACAAGATATATTGGGGGAGGAGGGCAGCAAACTGAAGATAATGCTATAGATGTGGTGTATTTGGGCATCAATTGATGTTTCTTCTTTTTGCATGGCACAGCTTTGCCTCTGCATTTTGAGACAATGGCTCTGTTTTCCATGCAGTACAAAGATCGGCTTGCCTGGCATTGCTTGTACTCTTTCAAAAGAGCTGCCTTGGCTTGGCTTCCTTTAATCTCCTCAGGATTACAATTGCCTCCTTTTAATGGCTATTATTGCTTTCCCTACCCTGTGTCATAGCTCTGGGTGGTAGGAATTGTACTTTCAATACATACCGTACTCTGACAGGATTTAGCTATTTCCTGTTTTATACTTTCCTCTCATTATTGTGCTTATAAAATATGGCTCACTTGAAGACCTGAATTTTATTTGTTTCTTTGTGCATTTATTAATACAGCAACACACTGGGTCTAATTAGAAAATTGTTATCTACAAGATTGAAGGATTTATTAAACATCAGTGCATATTTCCATATCTGTAAGTTTATATGGATATCGTTTTGAAATATATTAGATTTCAGGGGTCAAATATGTACCTTGGCTTTGGTTTCTTTGAAATGAAGGTGACTAGAGACTAAGGGCATTTCTGCAATATAATCTTTAAATTACATGTATATACAAGCTGAGCATAAAACTAGTTCACAGCATCATCAATCCAACAGATCCTGCTTACCCATTAGGTTTCTAGGGGGCTACCAATGCTATAGCTTTAGTTTCTTACAGAGAGCAAGTCAGGCCTAATGTGTCCCTTTCAGATCAGGTTTCAAGACTGCCCATATTTTGTTTCACATGTGGTTTGATGACATCACCTCCAGCTAAGACAGAAGGGGAAGAAAAATATGTCCTCTTCCAGAAATATCTCTAGGTATTTCTGTGGCCAAACATCATGTATACTTGGCCATAGGGCGGTCAGTTATACATTGGCAAACATGGGGACTATATCAGACACACACACACGGCAAAAGAGGACAACAGTTTGAATGATATTTGCATATAATGATCTATATGTGTAGATGAAATTCTAGAAATAATTACTGGTTTAAAGATAAGAAAGAGTAGGAATAGAAGCCTTGATGTTGCTCAGCAGATTGTGATCAGAGGACTAAGCAGGGACACAATTCACCACTCCAGTGAGATGCATCTTTCTTTAGAAACCAAAAGAAGCTCTCAGATTGAGGACATCAGGGCTGTTCTCTGACAGCCCTTCAAAATAGAAGGCTTTGCTTTTGGAAACATCCTTCTTGGATATTTCTCTAGTCATGCAAAGATCTGTTCTCTCAGCAAGAGGGACTAGGCTATATTTAACTACCTCTTTTTACAGCCTTAATAAAAAGTTTTGGTGAGATGCCCCTAAACACCCCAAGACTAAGTATAGGAGCCAACTTCTAGGGGTCGAGGTCCCTCGGCCCCCCATTAAAATATTTGAGGCCCCACCCCAAAGTTGATAGGTCAAAGAGTGTATGTGTGCCATGTCATGTGATAGATTATGTGGGGCAGGGTTGACCTAGGTCCTCCCAATATTTTAAGTTGGCACCCCTGGAGCTAAACATGCTCAGCAGGCACGTAATCCTGGCTTACTATTGAGAGGAAGCCAGAAGGAGGCAAACAGAACCAGGCAGCTGCAAGAGGAGAGAGGAAGAAACACATATTTGCTAAAACAACAAGAGAGAATAATCTCATTGTCTGGATATATCATCATCATCATCATTATTTATTAAATTTGTATACTGCCCTTCATCCAAACATCACAGGGTGGTTCACAACATAAAAATACAAAAGGAGAATACATAATAAAACAAAAGTACAGTACAGCGATAACCACCACCACCACCACCCAACAAGTTTATAAGGCCATAGAATGTTAATCAACCAAAGGCCTAGTTATAGTGAAACGTTTTTGCCTGGTGCCTAAAGAGATGTAATGAAGGTGCCAGGCAAGTTCCAGTTGCTGGGAAGCACAAGTAGGGACAGTGCTGTTGCATGAAGGCCCTGCATGTGGGATTCTCATAGGCATGTCACTGGTCACAGTGAGAAGAGGATGCTGGACTTGATGGGCCCTTGCCTAACCCAGCAGGGCTCTCCTTGCACATTCTTAGGATTTAATCAGGATGCTGGGGAGACCCTACATTCCTAGGGTGGAATCACCCCTTCATATCTAGCTTTCTTTTCATAGGGTACCACATGAATTTGTACCAGCAAGCTCCTGTTTACAGCACCAGTAAACAACAGTTGTGCAGACAGAGAGCTTTCTGCTGGTGTGTTAAATGACACACAAGGCATTTTGTCAGTATATTTGCTAACCTACAATATGAAAAACGATAGCAATCCTTACATCTGCTTATGACTGTCAGATGTAAGGAATTGTAGTCCCCCCCCACTCAAATTACAAAGCTATACCTAATATGGGACGCCGGTGGCGCTGTGGGTTAAACCACAGAGCCTAGGACTTGCAGATCAGAAGGTCAGTAGTTCGAATCCCCACGACGGGGTGAGCTCCCATTGCTTGGTCCCTGCTCCTGCCAACCTAGCAGTTCGAAAGCACATCAAAGTGCAAGTAGATTAATAGGTACTGCTCCAGCGGGAAGGTAAACGGCGTTTCCGTGCACTGCTCTGGTTCGCCAGAAGCGGCTTAGTCATGCTGGCCACATGCTGTATGCCGGCTCCCTCGGCCAATAAAGTGAGATGAGCGCCGCAACCCCAAAGTCGGCCACGACTGGACCTAATGGTCAAGGGTCCCTTTACCTTTACCTTTTATACCTAATATAGGCTATATTAAACTGAAAAACCCATCTAAGCATCACAGCAAAAAAAAAAAGAAATGGGCTATAGTGCTGTACGGTCCAGGCCACACTGCTATGGAAAAGGGACTGTGATTGATCCTCTTACGAGGAAAAGTAGATGCATTAACCATGTGTTTGATTTGTTTCCATTTTGTGTTTGCAAAGCACAAAGAAACAGGATATTCCAGCTGGTACATTAATATTTACATATCTGCAATAGGAATCCTTGAGCACCATCTAGTGGCTTTTATATTTATCGCTGTTCTATAATAGCAATGATTAGATTCAGTGGATGGAAATAGATTTTAATTACTTGAGTGGTTAATGTATTTTAGGCTGTCACCAGATTGCAGAAATCTTAGTCAATTATGTGAGTTTTAATTTCGATCAATTAAATTGAAGGGATATTGCATATGCAAAAAGTTCTGAAGGAAATAAAAGCCTAGTTCTTTGTTTTTTAAATGATCTGCACTGAAGAGGCTCCATCCTTCTCTTGTTCAGGATGAAATTCTGCATTTTAATAAGTACTTGCATGAAAAAGGGATTTTAAAAATTTAAAAATATGCTGATAAATTAATTAGTGGAAGATAGGACAGTGGAGGCGGAGAAGAGATGAAAAACACAACTACAAAGGGAGGAAAAGAGGCTTATTTTAGTGAGCCCCAACATGAGAGCCACCCTGGCATAGCTGTTTCTAGCTAAATGCATCAGCCATATGATAGTGAGAACCTGTGTTTAATTCAAATGCATATTCATTATTAAGATGGGCTATAAATTAAAGCAGCTAAATTTAACCACATCCAAACAAATGCTTAACCTGATGGCTGAAGAATTCCAGTTATGCTTTGTATTACTGGTGCAGATTTAATTATTATATTAATAATAAATACATTCAGTTACTCAATCAGATTTCTATTGTTTGAGCCGCTGGTAATTATAACATTCATCACAAAAAAATCAGACAGACAATCCAATCAAAACAGAAATTAAATCGTATCAGTTTCCCAAGCAGATTATCAAGACATAAGATTATAAAGTTCCCCAAATCATTTTGATTAAAAAAATCTGCTTGGCAGGCATCACTGTTTTGGATCCAAAAAGTAGTCTATAACTTTTTCATTGCTAACACATACAGTATAAGACTATGCTGTGGGTTACAAACTTGTCTCGATCGCTTGGCAGCCTTCTAATTTGGAAATCATTTGATAGACCTTATAAGGAATTCTGGACTGGACGAAGAAATCTGTTCCAAGGTGAAATTGTCTTCAGTCTGCTCTGATCCACATAGGCAATGGCAGTCATGAGCTGGCCCATTAAAGAATTTACCAGTCAGGTATTCTTAATCTGAAATCAGATGAGAAACCGGGAGGAAAGTTACTGGTAATTATTGCAGACAAATAACCTTTTTATGGTAGGGTTTAATTTTAATACACCAAACTGAGGACTTGGAATTATTCATCTATATTCAGTGTTTGTTTTCAACAGAGAAAGCCGGGCAGAATGTTGTAGTAGCTTGATGTTGACTTAATCAGGTTCCTCTGTACAGTGGTACCTCAGGTTGCATATGCTTCAGGTTACATACGCTTCAGGTTACACACTCCGCTAACCCAGAAATAGTGCTTCAGGTTAAGAACTTGGCTTCAGGATAAGAACAGAAATCGGGTTTCGGCAGCGCGGCAGCAGCAGGAGGCCCCATTAGCTAAAGTGGTGCTTCAGGTTAAGAACAGTTTTAGGTTAAGAACAGACCTCCGGAACGAATTAAGTACTTAACCTGAGGTACTACTGTAATGCCATCACAGGATACAAGCATTCAGAAAAGCTCTAGCAACCAACCGTTCAAATATGTGTCGGAGGAGTATAAAAGCACCTGAACATTCTTGCATACACAATTTAAGATGTGTGTGTATAAAAAGAAACATGAAAAGCAGCCCTCTGGAAAATGCTACTTCTGAAACTCTTTATTCTTCCTCCGAAAAAAATGCCTGTGCATGCATAGACTATTGCCGGAAATACCAACTGTTTAGCAACTTAGTTATATCTCTGTCCTCATTGGCTTCCTTGACATTCCACTCAGCACTTCTTTGTCTTCTGGATGACTTAATCTGGTGCCGAAGGGTGAGTTTATAATGACAATGTGTAGGATTTTTACTTGTTGTGAGCACGCCAGCTGTGCTGGTGTAATATATTGATGGCAAGCGCCAAACATTTTGCAGCCTTGTGGAGAGAGGGAGCGAAAGCTGTTGTTATAATGCAACTCATGTACCCGACAATCTTAGCAGGTGTCACTATGGTAGGGGAAGTGTGGCTTCGTTAGATTGCGGTCAATAGCTACAGCTGCAAGATAATGGAGAGGCAAAGCTGAAAAGAGCCACACAAAAATGCCATGGAACTAAAATCTTATTTTTTTAAAACAGTAAATATTTAAAGTTATGATGAGGCCTTCCTCATGGTCCTGCAATTATCCAGTGGCTGATATTTTTGCATCCGTCATAAAGGTGTACAGGTGACATACTTCGATGTATGAATAATTCCATGAGCAAGGGATGCAGGTGGCACTGTGGTCTAAACCACTGAGACTCTGGGGCTTGCCAATCAGAAGGTTGAAAGTTGGAATCCGCACAACAGGGTGAGCTCCCATGGCTCTGACCCAGCTTCTGCCAACCTAGCAGTTTCAGAGCATACCAGTGCGAGTAGATAAATAGGTACTGCTGTGGTGGGAAGGTAAACAGCGTTTCTGTGCACTTTGGGCTTCCACCACGGTGCTCTGTTGCGCCAGAAGTGGTTTAGTCATGCTGGCCACATGACCCAGAAAGCTGTCTGTGGACAAATGTAGCTCCCTTGGCCTGAATCGAGATGAGTGCTGCAACCCCTTAGTCACCTTTGACTGGACTTAGCCGTCCAGGGGTCATTTACATTACCTTTATCTAATTCTCTGGGCAAAAAAAAATTCGGAGAAATTCAGAACTCTGTTATTATAAAGATTTTAGTTTTATTCTGTGCACTCTGCAATTGGCACATGGATGGAATTGTAGTCTTGTGAAGCTGGCCTTGATTGCAATAGGCCACAGGGCAGTGGGACCAGGGATGTTATTAGGGGGTGGCCAAGGGGGCTGAACTCTGGGTCTTTTGCACAGGGCACCAGCCCTTTCCTGCTTTGTTACAGTGGTACCTCAGGTTACAAACACTTCAGGTTACAGACTCCACTAACCCAGAAGTAGTACATTGGGTTAAGAACTTTACCTCAGGTGAGAACCACAATAGCGCACTAGTGGTACGCTGGTAGCAGGAGGCCCCATTAGCTAAAGTGGTACCTCAGGTTAAGAACGGTTTCAGGTTAAGAACGGACCTCCAGAACAAATTAAGTACGTAACCAGAGGTACCACTGTATTTTATTAACTTTGCTTACAAGGTGGCACAGGCCACTGCAAAGCACTGGTGCTGGTGAAACCCAAGCTATTGCCTAGAGGCAAATGTATGGCACAAGCCAGTGCCCCAAACCATTTAAAGAAGAGACAACTGCTTAGGTGGGCATGGTCCAGAAAGGTGGCTCATACAGTTCTTAAAATAAAAAAGAGAGTGAATATTTATTACAAGTAATTAGCAGTTTTATAGGTAGGAATTACACCATACTTGTAAAGCACCCAGTTTCCCCCAAAGTATCTTGGGAACTGCAGTTGACCTCCACAGAGCTACAATTCCCAGCACCCTTAACTATATGAGCTGCTCACATCAACATGGGCAGCTGACCAGTCAGCAATCACGTACTTGAGTGGCGCTGACTGAGGTGCCTCCTGCCTCAACAACCACTTCCCAATTATAAATAAATAAATAAATAAATTTTATTTGTATCCCGCTCTCCCCAGCCAAAGCCTGGGACACACACAGAGAATTATGAACCTCTGCAGGGCTGGCTCCTCAGCCACCTACCAAATTTGGCTGAAGCAGCAGTATCTCTGGTGGCAGCAAAAATAATAAAACAGACAAACAGACCTGCATGCAAGTCACATGTAGCAATCGTACTAGGGAAATTTGGGGTGGCGATGGCTACAACTGCATCTTGTTTGAAGGCCTCTGTGAAGTTGGGGGGGAGAGGATCTACAGTGTCTGTAGCTTCCACCTTCTACCCTGATAAACTCTATATAGTGCAGTGGCGTAGCGTGGGGGGTGCAGGGGGGGCCGGCGAAACATCTGGGGGTTAGGGTTAGGGGGCGCAAATCCACGGGTTAGGGGGTGCAAATCCATGGGTTAGGGGGCGCAAATTACTTGCCTTGCCCCGGGTGCTGACAACCCACGCTACGCCACTGATATAGTGGTACCTTGGGTTAAGTACTTAATTCGTTCCGGAGGTCCGTACTTAACCTGAAACTGTTCTTAACCTGAAGCACCACTTTAGCTAATGGGGCCTCCTGCTGCTGCCATGCCGCCGGAGCACGATTTCTGTTCTCATCCTGAAGCACTATTTCTGGGTTAGCGGGGTCTGTAACCTGAAGCGTATGTAACCCAAGGTACCACTGTAATATGCATTTCCGGAGCATTTGACCACTCGACTGTCCTTCATTTGCTCCCTTCATTTGGCCCCTGCCTGCCTCTGAGAGTCCTCTTCCTTGCAGTTGTTTTTCCCTCACTGACAAGTTGCTCAGTTTGGCTATTTCCAGCAGCCTGCTCCCTGTCCACTCCAGTGAGAACACTCTGGTATTTTCAACAGGGCTCATGGCTCATTTCTTGCATTCTTCCCCTCACTGACAAGTTGCTCAGCTCTCTCAGCCGAACTCAACTGAACTTGTATCCAGCTTTGAGATATGTTGGTGTGTGTGCATGTGTAGGGGAACTAATCATTCGCAAACAACTGGGGGTGCGTCTTAAAACCAGGTTAACTAATACATTTTAATTAATCTTTAAATATTTATGTAGGGTTGCCATATTTCAAAAAGTAAAATGGCTGACACTTGCAAAGAAAAACACCTAAATTGTTGAGCTTTTGGGGGAGAAATTCCCCCACAAAATAGTGATTTTAAGCTTTTGGAACTGTTTCCACTGCTTTTTGTGGGTTTTCTCTGACATTTTGCAAATTTGGCAAAATTCTCTCCTGGTGCCATTTTTACACCCAAAAACCAGGACATGTCTGGATTTTTCCTGACGTATGGCAAGCCTATCTTTATGTGAATGAATCATTTAAAAACGGGCACTAAAAGGTACAGGTGGTGACCATTTTGCACAGGGGTTCTGTTCCCAGCCCCTGTGCACATTGCTGGAGCACATAGAAGCACGCCCCACCCCATTCCACCCCCATACTGCCTTCTTCTGGGCCCAAAAGGACCTGCATGCCGGCGATCGTGCGTCAATTGGATGTGCCTAAAATGGTCACCCACTATATGGGCAGTAATATGGATTTGCTCAAAGGAAAACAAAAAAGTGTGATTTGAGTGTAACAGTAGCATTTCTAGAATACAGTACAGTGGTACCTCTGGTTAAGTACTTAATTTGTTCCGGAGGTCCCTTCTTAACCTGAAACTGTTCTTAACCTGAAGCACCACTTTAGCCGGAGCACGATTTCTGTTCTCATCCTGAAACAAAGTTCTTAACCCAAGGTACTATTTCTGGGTTGGCGGAGTCTGTAACCTGAAGCATATATAACCCGAGGTACCACTGTATATAAGTTAGTTTAAAGATGTTTCCCGATATTGAGTTACAATCCACATTAACTACATTCAAAAGTGTTGCTTTGGAAAACAAACGAGAGTATTACAGCCAGTAATCTTGGCATCTGAAAGCATCCTCAAGATCGATTTGCAACAATGACTTGACATATTTGGGCCTCACCATTTCAGAGATCTTCTCTTTCCTGATCCCTGAACTTATCAGTACAGTGCGCTTTGCTGGTTTGTCTGACCATCACATCCAATATTGTAGTGTGGAGTAGGAAGAAATGCTTACTGATCCTCTTCACAGCAGTTCTTTCTTCTGCAAGTCACAGCCCACCCTCAGAAACTCCTGCTGATCTGCTCGCTTGGCCAGATGCTCTTGCCAAACACCCACCTGGCCCAGCTGTGTCTTTCAGCAGCACTTGTCGACTGCCAAGGCAGCTTTTAATCTTTCACTTTTCAATGAGTGCTAAAGTAGTAGTTTTTAATTATTCTTTCTTATTCTAGCTACTTAAAACAGCAGTAAAAGGAAGCAAAGTTATTTGTACAGCTCAGCTGACAAGAGATTGCTGGCTTGATTCTGAAGTGTGTGGCAGCGCTATTATGTTATCAACTGGGTGGACCAGCAAAAACCACCCTCAAGGCATCTAGATTCCAGTGGCTGTGGCTTCTAGGGAGCTGTTTTCATTTTTCTAGGTTGCCACTCCTCTAGGGTTTGAGTATTCATTGAGGGAGGGAAAAAACTCAGAACCATAAAATCTTTTTGTAATCGTACAAGTAGCAGATGCGGAGCCAGAATGCAGCCTTTCATTTTGCCACTTTTTATGCCCTACAAATTCCATTCCTTTCATAATGGATGCCTGCCACTTTGCTGTTATTTAAAAAGTAAATAGCCTTCCTGCAGGAAATATAAATAGGAACTAACTTGACTGTAAAACGTACCTCCAGTTGCTGCAGAAAGAATCTATTGAGCGGAAAGGAAAGCTTCAGCTCAACTATATTGAACCCTCCAGAATGTAAGAGTAGCCGCTTTTGACATTGCAACCCTGGAAAGCTAGAAGTTCTACCACAATTATGGCATATGCTGTCCCTCTTTTATGGTCACTTGTAAATCCCTGTCCCCGATTTTGTCCCTATTTTGTAGAAGCTGTGTTAAATTTTTGTTAGTGAGAGTTCCTAACGTTGTCATTCATCAGGGTGTATTGGCTCCCTTCACAGAGCCTTTGGAAGTTTAGCCTGCAATTCCATGCATGCAAAGATCTCATTGAACTCAGTGGGAGTTACTTCTGAGAAAACCTGTATAGGATTGTGCTGCTATATTTTTGAATGAGTGCATGTTGTATTTGTGCATATTTTGGTTGGCACATGAACACCAAGACATAGAGATTTTTCTTTTTTGAAGTTTTTTTTTGGGGGGGAAACAAACCATGAACCCAGAAGTAACACTAAAGCAAACCAAGACTCAGTTCCCAGCAGCTCAGGAGGAGGGAGAGGGGAAGGAGCAAAGCACATGCAATTTTAGTCCCATGCCTAAAGATGACATGAATCCATATATTGTTAGAGAAAAGCAAATACTTTTCCTTCTCTTGAGTTTGCATTTGATACACTTGTTACTTTAAACCACATGAGGGCACTCTTTGTCTAGTGATCTAGCCACCTTCTGTTTGTAGCTTCTCTGCCTAAGTTAACTTCATCCATAAATGCTGAGCCATTTTGTTTTATTGCTCTTTCTCAACTTGAGACAAACAAAATGTCTGATTTTTCCACTCTCTCTCTCTCATCTCCACTCATTCTACAAATAGTTCATGCATGAATAAGGCCTCTGAACTCCAGAAATTGTAAGTGATTTTCTCACAAGTGCCACCACCCACCCAGCTGCTCCCAGTAATCTCTTCAGTTCCTCCTGAAATGTGACACTGGCTCTGTCTGACTCTAGCAGAGCTACAAATATAGTAAAAAAGAGAGCAAGCTGCTGCTACTTTAGTCTACAGGGTAAAGATAATATCTGTGAAAATTTCTTTATGTAAAAACAAAAGCAAAAAAAAACACCAGAACACAGTTCCTTAAAGCACAGCATGGAGCAAGTCTGGACTAGAATCTTCTTCCTGATGTACTACTAATTCTTTTTTAGCTTACATGGAGGAATGTTTAAAAAAATGTGATCTCCCATCAGTAGTCTGAAGCAGCACCATCCACTCTGCTACCTCAGGATTCCATTTCCCCTACATGTAGACAAGCTTTCTAAAAAGAGCCCCTTGCACATACAACTGTAAGGTTTTCTGCATGTTTGGAACCCTTGCTTGTTTGGGCATTTTAGTCACACGGAGCGAGCTCTATGTGCCCTGTGTGCAATTATACACATAGGTTCTCTTTTCAGACCTTATTAAAATGTGTGGAGAAGTTTATGTGCAACACCATTCTCCCCATGCATTCATGTAGCATCTAAAGGGGGGGGTTCTATTTCTCTGTAAAATAGAGGCAGCAGTTTTAAGAAAGGGTGTTGGCAGCAGGGACTAAGCTTGGTCTATAGCAGAAAATACCCTTGCACATTCTTATTTTATTCTAAGTAGTTACTGACTGCCCCACTTCCTTGGTATTTGCCATTTATTCTTGAAAAGTGCAAGCGTTTTTAGATGTAAGAGAAGGGTCATTGTGATCAGAGTTATTCATAACAGTAGCTATGAATTTATCATTTGTATGCATTCTGTATGCCAACTCAAAACGTTGTTGCTGTCAGTCCCTTTAGCCACACACACATGCACACACACTTTAGTATATTAGCAAATATTGCCTCAAACAGGTGCACACTAATTATTTATCTATGTATAGCAGCCCTCCATTTCCCCTCCCCCAGATACACAGCCCAGGCGAACTCGCATCTCCTTTTCATCCTGATAAAGAAAGGGTGTTCTATTCATAGGAAAATAGTTGGGTCGGGCTCTCTGGGGCTTTTTGTTTGTGCTCCACGGGGTGCCTAATAGCGCTGCAGGGGTAGGAATCCAGTCACGCAAGCAACCTACAGTATACACTGCCAACCAAAAAAAGTGTTAATTAAAGGGTGTCAAATTCAAGGAGAGCCAGAAGTGGCTTGGGGAAGGGGTGAGGGGGCACATTTTCCATAGAGAAGAGCATATAGAAGAGGTGTCTTCAGACAATCTCTCCCCCCCCTTCTTTCTTTCATTTTTGTGAATTGTTCCATAACTGGATACCAGGCAGCTTTGCAGTTATGGCAGACATTCAGCTAGCCTTCTTTATTGTTTAAAATCAATAAATATAATTAAACTTACACAGTACACTTCCCACTGTTGTTGACAGTAGTTGTTTTATCTGAATAAAGAATGCTTTCCAGGATTTTGTAGGAAGTGCTGCATATTTATGCAAAAGTTGTCTATTAAATCTCTTGCATAGCATTTGGTACACAAAAGCTTTAGTTTCCACTTTGTATTTCAAAGCACTGTGCAATTTGCTATAAAAGGTATGAAAGCAAATAAAAGTGCCTGAATGTTCACGCCGCATAAATCAGACTTGTACATAAACTGTTGTGAGTGAAGGTTCCCCCTTGAAAACAAGTTAAACTCTACACATTTATTATTTCTTGTACTAAAATTGCTGGGGTTAATTTACTTCTCGGTGGAAAAGGTAAAATAATAATACAATCATTCATAAGTCAACATTATATTGCCTGCATATAAAATGTTTAATATATATTGTCATAGACAGAAACTGAGGGCTTACAATAACATACTGAATTTAATTAAACTGCTGGGACAGCATTAATGTGAAAATTGTCACACTCTGAAGTCAGTTACTGTTTTGTCCCACACCTGATTTCCTCCCCTGTGTAATATAATGCATACATTCGCCTCTGTTCCTGTCTTTTGACAGTTGATTGATAAAAGTATTTGGGAATGAAATCAGTATAGACTAACTCCTTATATTTAAGCTGAATGGTGTGATATTTGAATCATACATTCATTCTTTTAGTCTGAGGTAACAAGGTGCTATGACTTATCGTATTTTTTGCTCTATAAGACTCACTTTTTCCCTCCTAAAAAGTAAGGGGAAATGTGTGTGCATCTTATGGAGCGAATGCAGGCTGCGCAGCTATCCCAGAAGCCAGAGCAGCAAGAGGGATTGCTGCTTTCACTGCGCAGCGATCCCTTTTGCTGTTCTGGCTTCTGAGATTCAGAATATTTTTTTTCTTGTTTTCCTCCTCCAAAAACTAGGTGCGTCTTGTGGTCTGGTGCGTCTTATAGAGTGAAAAATCCGGCACTTAAGTCTCTGCATGTGCAAATGAGTTTGCTCATCTCATCTGCTAAAAGTGTGTCTCTATTTCATCACAGATGGATCATGAATGAAAATAATTGAGAAGATGGCATTATTCTATGTTATTCTTCAGGTTAGTAGTACACATGAAAAGGTAGCAGCCCCTCAAAGGTTAGGTACCACCTGAGTGGTACATAGGGTTGATAAGCAGCCATAATAAATGGACACAACTTTTTACTTCTAGGTCAGTTGCCTTTTTGTGTGAAGGAAGCCAGAGACAAAACTGTGCAGAACAACTGCAGCTCTTAATTGTGCAGCAGGTTAAATTCCTGCCATGCAAAAGTCAGAGGTTTGCACCCATGCACACCTCCATACAGGGCCATAGCTATGGGGTGGCAAGGTGGGCCCCCACCAGAGTTGCAGGCTATTCCCCCCCCCCCGCAAAATCGGCTAAAAATATGTCCATAAATAAAAATATTGATTGTGGTCTCATAAGAAATGGTTTTAAATAGAGAGTGAATTGAATGGGTGGAAGGAAGGGGGTTGGAGGAGAGGCAGAAAGAAGAGCTAATTTGTCTGTGGCTAGGGGGAGCAATCTGGATGGTTCTGCCAGGGGCGCAAGATCACCTAGCTATGGTTCTGCCTCCATACAGGCAAGCAAGAAGCATTATGAAAGTCCAAGGACATATTCCAGCCCAGCAAAAGCACTCTAAGAGGATCAGGGGTTCCAACTTGAATAAAATATTGGGGAGCCCTGCCCTACATAATCGATCATATGACAGGGTGTACCCACACCATTTGAATGGCAATGCCCATCAACTTTGGGGGCTCCCGACGCCCGCAAATATTTTATTTGTGACCCCAAAGGGACCTCAGCACCTTTGTGATCTGAGGAGAATCCTAATGACTGGATAAAGAGGCTTGGAATGAATGGACATGACTGACTTAAGTCCATTCATTCCAGTGGGTCTCCTCTGAGTTGGACACAAACCTCAGTTATGAGGGAAATGGATTCTCTACACCTGTTGAGATGAATCTTCTGCTTGTTGTATGCTTCAGAGTTGAACTCTTTGTGACAAACTGAACTCTGGGTGGCTTTAAAAATATGTATATGAGGGATATAATTATTATATAGTTCTTTATCTATATGCTGCAGGGCTGTGTATTTTTGTATAACTGTTATTTGAGTGATTACAAACTGGCAAATGGTTTGAGGTAATTTAGAATCTTTTGTTTGATAGGCAAGGAATTGGCGGGAATTTCCTTTGGGAATGTTGAGGAGAAACAGGTGATGGCAGTTAGATGTGACAATTAGGAGAGCACTGATGAATGTTATGAGGGAGGGCAGTGTGGGGAGAGATTGATGGCTGGGCATTTAGATGGAAATGGTTATTATATTTATAGAAAGTGCATATACATTATGAAGTGCATATACATTATGAACCAATACATTATCAAGTGCATATACATTATGAACCAATGAACACAGGCAGCTCTCTCCATACAATAATGTCATGTAAAGCAGTGTTCATGTCATAACTTTTCTTCATTTATTGTTTCAAATTTGTTGCTCTTAGAAGTACTTGACCCTGAAGTCATTTAATGGTTTTCTATACTGTAACACATTGAATTTGGCCTGGTAGCTCACAACCAGTGCACCGCCTAGGGAATAAAGGTGATGTGGTCTCATTTTGCCTGATCATTCTCAGGAAGGCACTGGGTAAAAATTCACCACCTGGAATAGGGTAGTGTAGGTAAAACCAGATAAAAAAATGGGATAACTGAAAGTGTGAAGGTGAACATTTGGACATTTCAGCCAAATGTCCCAAATATAGGATATTCTGTGCCAGTTGATCCCTGTAACAATATTCTAATTTCAGTTATGATTGGTAAATTTTGTGCAAATCAGTCTGATGTTGACAAACATAACTAACAGATATATTGCCACTTTAAAAATATTCATAAGAAAATATTAAATGCTTCCAAACCATATGAAATACTGTAGAATTATGGCCAGCTTTTAGATTTTTCCATGCACTTATTTCTCCTGCTTTTTAAAAATGGTGTCACGCTTTGCATATAGTAAATATTTTTGGTTTTAGATTATATTAAACATGCATCTTTGAAAATTTGGTTGAAACAAGTGTTCCCTTTTCTCCTTGCTCATTCCATGATAAGTGCTTTATGTTTGGGGTTTGCTAATGCAACAGTCATTTCTGAGAGCTATCCAAACAGAAACCACATCAATAAGATACTAAACCCTTAATTACAGTAATGTATGTACTGAGGATTCCTCCTCCTTCTCCCCTGCATCCCTATTTTGCTTCCACCCCAAACCTTTCTTCATTCCCTCGGGCACAGACTCCTAACTGCAGCATCTCAAACCCATCACAGCGCGTGCACTTAAAACGGCTGCAGGAAATTTGTTTTACAAGGCTGGTTTTAACTGAACTACCTGCTGTGCACCACATTGCTACTGTTTGGGAAATGAATGATGGGAAAAGCAAGTCTGTGATTTCATTTGTTCAGACCGATTAGTCACACGTTGCATACGGTATCATTTGCTTGTCACTTAATGACTGACCAGCCTGCCTGAATCATTAGTGCTGTAGCGCAATGAAAGGAAGACATAAGCATAATGAGGAACTGAAGGAAAGTGGAGTGCTGTTTTACCTAAAAGAAATGGTGCGCAGAAATCCAGCACAGCTGCAGGTGTTCCAATGACAATGTGGGAAGCAGTTAGCTTCCAATTTAGCAGAAAATTAAGAGCGAAAAAACTGTTATTTGTGAGAGAAGATACTCATGGCAAGCAATCATCCATGCTCTATATCCACAAGATGAGCATTCAGCTGTCTTTGTCGTGACTTAAAACAATTGGTATCTTGGGCAGCATTCAACACCAGATTGGTGCTTATTATCTGCAGTTTATTCTTTCTTGGGATATTTTGTTTTTCTCTCCCCCCCCCCCCCACAACCATTTTATGGTTAATTTGCTTGCATGAATGTAAAACCATTTAAACTGAAAAATCTGGATTGTGGTTTATCATTGTGCTCTGAGCTGTGTGATGCAACATAATTGCCAATTTTCAGATTCATAATTCATTTTGATTCATGCAGCTTCATGCAAACCACACTTTTCAAACTACTAACAAGCTAGATTAGAGCCTGCAGATTCCTTTGGTCAAATAGCACACGTTACAGAGCTGCACTTTGTAAAGTCAAATTATAAATGTTGTTGACAAGACAAGTAACTTCACTTCCCAATCAAAACATCTTGGTTCTGGGAATCTAAGGAATAGATTCTGTATGTATAGTCTTAACAAACACACATAGTCAAGATGATTTGGGGGTATGAGTTCAGTTCCCAACAAATTTTCCCGTGTAATAATGGGCATGTTGCATTTGAAGGACATAGGAATTGCATCCATGACTGAAGTGTCATAAAGATGTGAAGTTTTAGGTCAGTTTCAAAAACAACTGCTGTTGTAGGCATCTATTATAGAGATTTAACCGAGTTGTTTCATTTAGCTTGTGCACATTCTCTAAAGTGCATAAAAGTGCTCAAAAGGAACCACAAAATAGATTATCTGGGAGAGGAAAGATGTTCATGCTTTTGTAACTGATTTTCAACTTCTGAAAATGGTTTTCCAAATAAAATTACTTCCACATAGATTCTTAAGATAGGACTATAGCAATGCTTTTATAGGGTCTTAAAAGGAGGATTCAAGAAATTGATCTTTCATGTTCAGAAGCAAAACCCGGGGAAGGCCAGTGTGGGTCAATGAAGTTTCCTTTGCTTAACTCCGCCTAAAGAATTGTGATATTGGTGGCAGAAAGTTGGCGAATGGAGAATGCTTGAATTGGTATAAAACGGTTTTGTGACTTGTGAGACAGATGGCAAGTGATGCCTGTGCCGAGGGAGAGCAATATAACAGACTTAGTTACAGAATAGGTTGTACACATACAAAGAAACATAGGAGCCAACTCCTAGGGGTTGTGGGGGCTTTGGCCCCCACAATAAAACATTTGCAGGGGCCGGGCCCCCACAAAGTTCATGAGCAATGCCATTCAAATGGTGTGTGTGCACTGTGTCATGTGAATGATTATGCGAGGCGGGGCTTACCTGGGCCCTTGCAATATTTCATTCAACTTGGCAACCCTGCAAAGAAAACATTCCCCATGGGCACATTTTTGAAATTGTGTTATATGCTCTGAAATATTCCATTAACTGTTCCCACTGAGCCATTTTAACCTGGTCCTCCTTTCTGTACAGTTGTGAATCCTGCAACCTACTTTCCTCTTCTGTTCTTAGTAGGGCTGCCATAGGTCTGGAATTTCCTGGACATTACAGTGGTGCCCTGCAAGACGAATGCCTCGCAAGACGGAAAACTCGCTAGACGAAAGGGTTTTCCGTTTTTTGAGCTGCTTCGCAAGACGAATTTCCCTATGGGCTTGCTTCGCAAGACGAAAAAGTCTTGCAAGTTTGTTTCCTTTTTCTTAACACCATTAATACAGTTGCGACTTGACTTTGAGGAGCAACTCATAGAACGCAGTGTACATAGTAGCCTTTTTTGAGGTTTTTAAAGACTTTGGTGATTTTGGAAGCTTTTCCAAAACTTCTTTTGCAGCCATTTGGTAAGTTAAGCTTTTAAAACTTTTTTTTGGGGGGGTTGGATTTTGGGTTGGGGTGTTTGGAATTCAATGACTTGGTGTTGGGGAGGGGTTTACAAGAATCTGGAAGCTTGTGTTTTTCCCCCTGCATTTTTATGATTTTCTGTGACCATTGGGCCACTCTGCTGTTTTTTTAAAAAAATTCTGGATTTGAATTTCTGTGTTCTGGGTGGCTGGGGGAACAGTTGGGGAGGGGTTTGCAAGAATCTGGAAGCTTGTGTTTTTTTCCTGCATTTTTATGATTTTCTGTGACCATTGGGCCACTCCGCTGTTTTTTTTAAAAAATTCTGGGTTTGAATTTTGAAATGCTCTTTACAGTATGTGTGACTTTAAAGAGCACTTAATAAACTCTTGTTGTACCAAATTTGGCTTTGTTTGGACTTTTTTTGACCATAGGAACACATTAATTGATTTTCAATGCATTCCTATGGGATTTCGTGCTTCGCAAGACGAAAAATTCGCTAGACGAAAAAATTCATGGAACGAATTAATTTCGTCTTGCGAGACACCACTGTACTGGGATTTCAAAGGGGGACTGACGTCCGGGGGGATTTCCAAAAGGTGGTGTGTTTTGTCCTGGATCTTAGGCAAGTCAATCAAAAAATTGCATTTGTAAAAACAACTTTTGGGGTGTCCTGATTTTTTACTTTTTGAAATTCGGCAACCCTAGTACTTAATATTGCGCATTAGTTTCAGGTTTCCAAAGCACACTTATTTTTTTCTCTGCTCTTTATGAATTCATTTTCTCCCATTGGCTATCTAAGAGCTTGGTGGCTTTTTAAAAGTGCCTTCCTACTTCTTTATATATATTTTTTGGGACTTCATATACCTCTACAAATCTTTGAAAAAGCTCCAGATAGATTTGCTAGATGTCTCCAGTCCTCCAAATACAGAGTACAATTCCTGCCTCATATACATTAATGACTGAATAAACGGCTCAACCCCAGAATTGTCTCTGATCAATGTCCCCAATTTCCCAGAGTCAGTGAAGTCTCCCTCTAGTGGCCAGTAACCTGTGGACTTTTTTTTCTAAATGCTGTGCTCTTCTCTGCTTTCCGTTTGGGCTGGAGAAAAAAAAATGCTGGATCAGCAATGTTTCATTTCCCCTGGGAGCACCCTCTAGTGGTGATGTGCAGCCATGGTTGAGAAATAAACTTTTTCATTTGTTTCCACCACCGTGATCAATTTTCTTTTAAAACATATTTTAAATGAAGTTTCACTTGAACATTTATTGTTTCTTTATCAATAACATTTGTATGCTGCCCCGTAACAGTGACTTACAGTAAATATAAAAAAATCATATGAAAATTCATTAAAACACTGCACAAATATGGGATATAAAAATAAACTGTAGTAAATCTGAAGGCTGGGAGTAAAGCTACAAGAAAACATGAAGAAACAATTGGTTCCAAATAACAAAAATACATTTGTTGGCAAAATCTATAAAGTATCTTGGAATTTGTAAAAAAAACTGACAATCATTAATAATTATTCAAGAATATGGAACAGAGTTTAGGTTTTGGAGTTCTTTCCCGTTTTCCTAGATAGGAAGGACTGTTGTTGTTTAGTCGTTTAGTTGTGTCTGACTCTTCGTGACCCCATGGAAGGATATTGGAAGTAAAAAATAACATTTATCCCCAAATCTTGTTTCTGTATATAATTATCCCATAACAGGAATGGAAGCTGGTCTTTTGGGTGAAAGGGAAACTGCCCCAGCAACTTCAATCTGCCATCAACATCTGTCAGATTCTCCATCTTAGTCTCAGTGCTACACTTTTTAGCAGCAGAGAGAAAGATGGGAGCAAAACTCAAGAATTCATTTGGACAGGAAAACCACCTACACATTATTGCTGATTAAGTGGCTAGTTTTACTGCACTGGAAGGACTGGACAAGGCTCCTCTGATAGCTTGTTGGTTGGAGGACCTTTCATCTCTTGCAGCATATGAAAAAAATCTATGTTTGCCTGCAAGTGCAAAGAGCATAACTTTTTTGAGATCTGAGGCCCCTATTTTGAACTATTTGCGTGGTATACATGCCATATGGGCTCTGCCAAAGCCCTACATCCCCCTTGCCTATCCAACCCACCCTTCACCTTTTCCTTCTTTTTAATACTTAGTTTTGACCACATGTGCCTGATTTTGCAAAATGGTATTGTGAATTGACATCCTTTGATGATATGTTTTCTTTTTCCTTCTTTGTACTGTTATGGAAAAACTTAAAAACCAATAAACTTTGCATTTTAGAAAAATAATATATGAATATTTCACTATACCATTCATGAAGTAACTGGTAAAGGACTTTTGCATTCCACCAACAATATCTGATAAATGATCTTGATCAATCATTGCTTTGCAAAATAATGATAATTACAACATCCTGAACTTGTATAATATCAGCAGTTTTGTTTATTTAATTCTCCACAGGACATCCATCATGTCTGTCTTTTTTTTGTTTTGCTTTACATTTTACAGTTTTCTTTTGCTCCCTGTCTGTTCTCACCAGCTGGTCAGAGAAAATATTCAGCTACACCCTATTTCCTTTTGCTTAATAGACACACTGTTCTGTTCTGCCAATTTTGTGTATAATAATTTTTTCCCCTGTATTCATTTCCAATACACTGGTCAGCTTTCAGCATCTACTTCATTAACCATAGACTATCAGCAGTTTATGAAGGATATTTTATTAGGTTGGAGCGGAGGGGGGGGGGGAGAGATCCTGTTCCCTCAATCTATTTTTGTATGGTATGCCTAGATTTGTGCGTTTGGTTTTACTCTCATAGTTTCAACATTCGTGCTACTTGGTTCTGGGTTTTTATTTAGCCTTTTTTTAATGCATATATGCACTCCAATTTGCCTATTAGAGAGGCATTAGGGCAAAGAAGATGATTACTGTTGCTTGCCTTCTATAACAATTTTAAATGTTAACTATATTTAGAATGAAAGAATTATATGAGAACCAAACACACATTCCAAAGAAGACACATGAGCATCATCAAACTGCATCCCTTCCAGTATGTGTATTTGGGGCAGGGATGGCACGTGTGTGTGTGTGTGTGTGTGTGTGTGTGTGTGTGTGTGTGGAAACAGGAGCAGCAAAGTAGATTTAGATGTGAGAGTTGTGTCCCGCATGTTAAGATCTCTGAAAGAAAACAGTATACGTTAATGATGGGAGTCTAGCAATTGGGGTGTAACAAATTGTGGGGCAAGCCCCTTGTTTGGGAGGGAAAGTGCTGCAAGGATGGCTATTTCAATAGCTTGGAACAATTTGGTGAGTTCCAATAGATGAGTAAGGCTGTTTCTTTGTTATGTCTTTTTGCCCACAACACATACTGAATCACAGATACAGCCACAAAGTTTTCAAAATTGTAAAGTTCCTGAATGGAACTGACATGGGCTTAAATGACTTTTTCTTCAGTGTAGTAAATCTGAGAAAAATGTAAGCAGGTTGGGTTTCATCACTGAAACAAGTCCTCACTGATGTAATAAACAAATGCAGGTAGGAAATGTAGATGGATCACTGGTAGAGCTCTTGTGCAGATTGGTTGTGATGAGTGGCATGGTTTTTCTCTTGTATGGTTTGTCTAGGTGCTATAAGTTCCACATCAACTTCATCTGCAATTGCACTTCTTTATTATTTTGCTAAAAGCTTCCTCACTAGTTTTCCTGTGTTGTTTCATTATCCCCAGTAACTCTTGTATAGGTGATTTCATTTTCATTATATCTAACATCCCAGACTGCAGAACTTGGGTGTCTGGCTCTAGCAGTGAATAATATTTGTTTATTATAACAAGACAAACAATAAAAGTTGTGGTCCATGTTGCTTGATCCTGCTGATTGCTTGCATTGGGAGACAATGCTTACGTGATTTTCTGCAAACACACAGATATTTTTGTATATATATATTTTTAATCCACTATATTTTCACATAGTACAGCTTCTGTTCATTTTCCTCTATAGCATTTGCATGTGGCTTTTTCAGTCACTGTTCAACTGACACCTTTTCCCTGCTCGTGACAGAAAGGAAGTTAGAAGCCTCTTCATGAGAACCACTATGCCATCCAATATGTGAGTACTTCTTGAAACTTAATTGAAGTCTTTGTACCTAGTACAAACTTTGTAATGAATATGTCCTGCACCTCTCATACTACTGGCTGGGAAAATAAAATGCAATAATGACAATCAAAGGCACCATAGCACTTAGTGTCTCTTCCCCAAGTAAAGGATTTTTGCAACCCATTTCCTAAGAGCCTTGATGGACACCTTTGGTTTCTATTCCTGGCTACTACCACCCCCATCTGTCCTTCAAAAAGCAGGGCTGTGTAACCACAAGGTTATATAGCCCAAAACCGAGATGGAGGGAAGTCAATCATTGTTATGTCATGAACTGATGTTGGTTTGTTTTGTGTTTGTCTTTTCTTGCTGTATGTGCTGTTTTTAATTTTTTTCTTTTTTTTCTTTTTTTCTTTTTGACCGTTTGTATGTTTTTGGTTTATTTACTTTTTATGGTTTTGTTTTAAAAAGAACTCAATAAAAAGATTTTTTTTTTAAAAAAAAAAGGAGGGCTGTGTCCAGCAGCACTCCCAAGCTCCTCACCAGATCATAAAAAGGCACCAGAACTCCTTTGTTTATAATTGTGTTTTTAGGCCTTCCAAATCTTGTAACATTTGCAGAAGCGGCAGCATTAGATCAGAACAAGTAGCATTCATCTAAGCTGTCTACTGGCCTGCGATGGCTCTCTTGCAGAAAAGTGCAGTGAATCCAAGCCTGGCAGCCACTGTCAATAGGAGTGGTTTCAGAGGTTATTCTAAACCTCTTGTTGACTAGCTGGATATGTGTGTATCGATGCACATGAAAATAAATAAATGCATTTAGAATTAGAGGGGGCTTGTGCTCCCTTGCCCCTCCAGTCCACTGCAAACACCACTGGTTACAAGAGTACATGGATCTCTTTGACAACAAGGGCACTGGGAAGGAAACCTCTCTGTTGTGTATGTGCCGCCAATCCAGCTGGGTGCACACATAGGCCTGTCAGATAAGCGGCAGTCGTACTGGTCAACTTTGGGGCAGTAAAGGAACCAGAGGGGATAAAATCCAGGCCTTGCTCCACCTCCCAGATAAAACAGAAGTACGTTTTATCACAGTGTAGAGATGCAAGTGTTAAATGACTAAAATGTGGCAAATATAAAGGAATCTGCTTATGCATCATGTTAATTTCTGGTTTTCAATGAAACTTCAGAATGTATTGACTTGTAAAATTTTGATGTGACAGTGAAACAAATTGAACCCACCTGCTGGGGGCAACAACCTACTGAGCTGAATGAATGAAAGCCGATCCTTTGTTCTTAATCTTTGAATTCTTTACTTTCTCCCCCTTGACCTCCCCCTGCCCCCCCCCCGCAAACCGTTTGTGATCCATTTGAATTCAAAATCAAAATAACATAAAAGAAAATATACATACACATGGTTTTAACCAGCAGCACATCTATTTAGGATCTCAAGAGTGATGACATCCTTTCCCTCTCCTAGGGCCATATTCTTCTCTCACTAGGACTGGCAAGGTTGTTTTGGTGTAAAAATGAGGGAAATTTATTGTCCCTGCTGTGGCAAAGAAAAATAAAATGGTCTCAATGAAAGAATGCTAGTGGTGAGTTAGGGGTATCCCCACAGAGTAAATTGTTTGTCAAAATCACACGATTCATTGTATTTGTCTCCAAGTTAGATCCCCCTACTGTGGGTTTATATTCTAGTGAGTCATCCTGGTGGGAGAGTGAACCTCAAAGGAAATGGTTGACTAAGTGGTTATTATATATTTTTAACTGTTCTTCATTAGGCAAAAGTGTGTTGATTTAATCTCCTTATCAACAGCCTCCTTTTATAGCTCCCAACATCCTAAACAGAAAAAAATTTGTCATGAAAGACCCAGTGCTATTGGGGGACAGTGCTCACCAGTAAGGAGCACTTTCACCTCTCTGTTTTTGTGCTACTCATGGCACTTTTATCAACATGTGAGTATTGGCACCTCGGTTTTTTTTGTTAAAAAAAAAAGCACTGGAAATACTTACCCAATATTCTCCATGTATTTTTAAAGCCATCAAAGCTAGACTGGTCTGTACTAGATTTGAGCATGGTTTTATTTTGAGACTATTTGGTCAGCTGCTTGAGACACGGGCATAGCGGGAGGGCGCTGGGGGGGTGTAGCCCTGGGCGCATGATATTGAGGCGGGCATGAACCAGGTGCCCCCCACAGGGATCCGCATCCTGTCCTGTCTGCCACTGGCAGTCTCTGGGCCTGGCCGCGCTGCTGCATCCCCAGTCCCCTTGTTGAAAGGCTGCCCAGCCAATGTCAGAGGATTTTGCCCACCAAGGCCAGCGTCGTCTGGCTAGGCTTCTCCCTGCGCAGGTGGGCAGACGGTGCAGCGTGGCCCTACTTTGCTGTAGTAGTGAGGGCTGGGCTGACACAGTGGTCTCTGTGAAACTTATGCGCCCGGCCCCTGCCCAGCGTGTGTGTTCCCTCAGCGGCAGCAACAAGGGCTGGCTGGTGCTGTGGGTTCTGTTTGCCCTCCACAGCCCACCCACCCCTGCCCGGAGCACACGCCCTGGGCTCTGGCAAACGATGCCACACCACTGCTTTGAGAGCCACTCAGAGCTATAAAGTGGGATATAAGTATTCTAAACAAACAATGGTTTGCCTAGTACTAGATATTAAGCCATTAAAGCTCATGGCCACCACCCCATCCTTTGGCAATGAATTCCATACATGAATCACACTTTGGATGAATAAGTACTTCCTTCTGCCTGTCCCAAATTTCCTACCAAATGTCTTGTTTCATAGGCTGTCCCTTGATTTTACCATACCCACTCTGTTAACTTCAGGCTCAACAGAAGAATCCGAAGTTAAATCTATGGAAAACTGTGGAAACTTGAACGCTGTGGCACTTTTCCAAAAGGGAAGTCTACTTACGTTCTCGGTTCCCCTGCTACTGAGAGGGTCTTAAAAATGTGAGGATTGAAGTGTCTAGGTGCACCTGTACAGACACCATCCCTTTATGTCAGACATTACTAGCACTGGAAGCCTGCGCTGTACCAGAAATGTCATTGAATACACTTAAAGGAGAAACCAAAATTGCAGCTGAGTGCAGCTACAATGGATGATTATAATACAGAGCAAACTATTTCTAGCAACAAAGGCCCTGAGCATATTAACTCATTCAGTGAGTTGTATTGTGTATAATTCTTGCTTACACTTGCTGTCATGCGCCGTAGTTAAAATTTACACTCTTTTATTGGACATGAGAAGATATTTTTATTTATACCCTCTTTTGTTAGCCATTTGGCTTCATAATAATTAATCAAGCCACCAAAGCATTATCATAGTGGGGAGTGAGGAGGACTTATTTGCATTATTAAGATATTCTAACAGGGTATCTCAGTGCGTTAACAGCTCAGCTACAATATGGGCCTCTTGTTTTATGACAAGTTACAATTTTCTTGTAATGTTAGCTGAAGTTCATCTCAATAATTATGCTAAATTAAGGAGTCCTGCATATATAGAAATAAACATTAAAATGCATTAAATTGAAGTGAAGAATGTAATTTAATCCCTGTACAACTAAACGAAAGTCAGCACTAAGAGTGCCAGTGAGTCCTTGTTTCACCCTGTTAGGCCTTGATAAGACACACAACCCTCACTTTCTTAGGTGTCCTTTACACACACACACACACACACACACACACACACACACACAGCAATATTGGGTACTGCTTCATCATGGTGAGAACCCTCCATGCAGTAATATATATGTGATTAACATAACCCCATGACATACCCTTCAGCTGCCGTGAATTTGCTGGCACCACCACAGAAACAATTAAGCAATCACAGCTTCTTCCTTTGCCATAGCTGCAATTTTACCCAAGGTCCTTTTAAGAGTAGTTTGGCTCCCATCTTCTGCTCCTGCCCATGGGTATGTTGTGAGGAGGAGAAGACCCGGTGTGGGGGAGAAAACCCTGGTGGTGGAGGGCGTGTGTGAGTAAAGGTGGTTTTTGGAGCCTGCAGCACCTGGCAGACAGGAGAAGGTAGAGAGCGCTTTCAAAATAGGAGCCTATCCTGCTGAGATGCTGGAACTGCCTTTGCTCTCTCCCCTTCCCTCCGTCTTCTCTCCCCTTCATATTCAACCCCCATCCACAATTCTTCCCCATTCTGCTTTTTGCACCACAATGACACATGTTAGCCCCGTCCTTTGCTACACAGCTCCATTCACCCACCATTCAGCACATGCATTGCCCCCTAAGTAAACAGAGCCTAGAAATGTGTGACCAGGCAAGAGAAAGAGGGCAATGGAGAGGAAGGCATATGGGGGCAAGGGAGAAGTCAGGCAGAGGTTTTCCCTGCATATTTTAGAGTCTTCTCCTTCTTGGAGAACCAATAAGAAATACTACCCCTGGCCCGCAAAAATAAAATAAAATCCCCACCACTCTTAGGCCATCCCTTCTTTCAGCCTGCCCCTTTTAAACACAATTCCTCCCATTTATCATTTCATTCATCCATCCATCATTTTGTACACCATTAAAAGGTGTGTGGGGGGGCACCATTTACAATTAACTTTCTTTGGCTAAATACCTTCCCATCATGATAACTGTGCCCACTCCCCCCCCACTTTTTCCAGCCTATATTTCCTCTTTCTCCTAACCCTGTCACCAATTCTGATTCTCTTTCTTCTTTTCTCCTTTTCCAAAATGTCCTTATCCTCCCGCCCCCCCGTTTCCAATCTTTTTCTCTTCCTTCCCCTCTCACTTCTTTCTCTTTCCCCTCCCTTTCTCCCCCTTTTCCTTCCTTCCTTCTTCCCTTCCTTTCCCCAGTCCTCCTTCCTTTTCTTCCTTTCTTCTTCATTTTCCCTTCCTTTCATCTTCACTTTCTTTTTCCTCTCTCTGCCCCCTTTTCCCTTTTCATTCTTCTCTTCCCCTTTTTCTTCTTCTTTCTTTTTCTCTCTCCTTTCCTGATTCTTCCAAATTACAGCAACTATTTCTTGTTAAATTACATTTCATAGGCAGGGCAAAATATACCACTGTATAAAGAGCTAATTGGGAGATCTTATACCTTTCCCATGTTAGATCTCACCTCACACATATACGTCATATACAAATGTGGGAGAAGCTTCCTGAGGTAAAAAAAAAACCCTTCCTGAGGTTGAAGGGTGTTTACAGTACATGTCTTCAGAAATCAACATCCTGTTGGGATGATATTACTTGCATGCATGCGTCCCATTGTGGTCCATGGAACAAGGAATCTGACTGTGCTTGAGTGTCCCCTACACTGCTGCACAAGTGTGTGATAGAAACCTTATATATCTGCATCTTTTGTTTCCTGTGGAAGATGCATGGCAGATACCTGGCCCTGAACTGACCTTTTTGGGAAGGAGGTTTCCAGAATGTAGGCAAATATTGGTCCCATGAGATGAAGTTCAAGGCTTTATTCACAAATTAAAAATTAACAAATCACTGGGACTGAGTAGAATCCCCCAGAGAGTTCTTAAAGAATTCATTGGGGGAATTGTTGCTATCCTAACAAAAATATGCAACTTTTCTTTAAAATCAGGTTCCATACCAGAGGAATGGAAAGTGGCCAATGTACTATTTTTTAAGCAATTGAGGTGGGTGGGTAAGCTCACTGTCTGTTGTGGTGAAAAACATAGTTCAAGATAAAAATATCAAGCATATAGAAGAACCAGTCTTGCTGGAGAAGAATTAACATAGTTTCTACAAAGGGGAGTCCTGTCTCAACAAACAATTTTTGCACCAGGAATTTTGGGATACACACAAAAAATGGCATAAAACTCTTGTTCTCTTGGCTATTTTTCTATAGCTGGAGTTGGAACAGTTTCAGGATATTTTCAAGGTACTACTAGACCATAAGCCTTAAAATGTTTGAGGTCCTAGATGTCTCAGTCTGTGGAAGGACCCTACAGATGCAGGATTCTTCCTCAGAGCAAGGCAAGTAAGAGCTTGTAGGCTTGCCTGTGTTACTGACCTTTTGCCGTGACAAAAGTTCAAGGACAGGAGTGGAGGAGGTTGTGGGGGGGGGCATCTTATTAGACTTGGGATGGCACTATTCCCCTTTATTGTTCAGCCACGCAGTTCTGTTGTAAAGCATTGAGATGATCACTTCTAGGCTTTTGTATAGTTTGATATCTAATGGAGTTTGCTCAGTGAGCACGGGTAATCCGCTGATGTTTCTTAAACCTGGAATGGAGATGTGTGAGAGAAAGAACAGCTTTACAGTTAGTTTGTCAATGTGTTTGTCTCTGGTCAGAGAAACTAGCAAGTCAGCTGGCAAGAAGCAGCTGGCAAGAACCCCTTTGAGGGTTCTGTTGCTTATAGGAAACTGATGCTGGTTTAGGATGA
The DNA here is from genome assembly GCF_964234715.1 of Podarcis melisellensis. Lineage (NCBI taxonomy): Eukaryota > Metazoa > Chordata > Lepidosauria > Squamata > Lacertidae > Podarcis > Podarcis melisellensis. The sequence goes on from NC_138544.1 coordinate 26,597,236, forward strand.
TGTCCCTTCCTTAGGATTCATGAAAGGGTGGCGCATTCTGTGGACTGTAGCGGTACTTTCCAAGTACCTGCAGAGCAGGTTGCCATGGAATCATCAACGTCCAATCTTTTGTCCAAAACATGGATGATGCCAGCACTTTTATTTGGCATTCTATTTAGTAGGCATCTGGTCTTAGTATTGCTAAGTGCTCAAATTCACCAAGCCAGACATGTGTCCCCACAACATTCATTTAAGCCAGAAGTACAGAGGGGAGAAAAGAGGGTTTAATAGCAAAAAAATTACTGTTTCACAAAATGGAAATCTTCTGTTCAGATGCTTTAATGTATGAACAGCAGATATGTGATTAAATATTCTAAAATTAGCCAGATTGTGTTTTCTACATCACTACCTTCTACTTATTTCTGTCCCCAAACCATAATTTATAACCACAGTGTCAGAAATCATAATTCAGAAGTAGCTTTATCCAGTTCATTTGATCAGTGTTTTTAAGAGGGGCTTCCTCAATTAAGTAGTCACTCTGCTGCAAATTGTCCTGAATTACACCTTTGGATAATCAGGTCTAGGCAGAAAGTGGTCATATTCATTTTGCTTTTAAACCAGTTCTGTTACTGCTTTAAGACTTCTTTTGTCCATTTGCTTACTTTCAATATTTCCATCCTGCTCTCAGTACAAACAGCATAATCAAAAATTAAAATAATATAGCAAACTTAATACATTTGTAAATTAAACTAAATCTGCATTACAAATACAATGTTGATAAAAAATGCGAGGGCATTTTTTAAAAGGGAAGCCTAATGGAAAAGGTGTGCCTTAGCTACTTGTCAAAGGGCAAGTGGTAGTGGGGTCTGGCAAACATCCTTTGGCAGAATGTTCCATTGCCTTGGTTCCACTGCAGAAAATAAACTGGATCTTGTGAATGGATTCAGCACTACCAACTAACCCCTTTCATTTATCCAAAGTTGCTTACCTTCTCAGATTGGAGTAGCCCATGAGCATCAAGTACAGGCAGATGAGTTTAATAATAGCTATGCTCAAGGCTCCACAAGACTTTCAAATAAACAAAATTAATCCAACCATTTTGAGTGCATTTTGATCTGACCAGTAGTTAGCTTTTTCAGTGATTTTGGCATACTGACTGGCTTTTGCAAATGCTCCAAACTGAACTCACGATATCCAAGAAAGTCTTTTCAAAATGTATGCTGAGTCATAGTTAGTGCTGTACAAATATACCTCAATCCATTTGGATATTCATTTGCAATTTCATCTAGTAATTTAGATTCTGCTGCAGTTGGTTTATTTTGCCCAAATCTTTGTTCTGTTTCTTAATTCACTGATGTGCAAATATACTTCTTTTTTTATGTATAACACATAATAGACACACATATATTAGCTATCAACAGATATCCGCAAATCAATTACCTCCCTTGCGTGTTTCTTTCAAAGTTAATGAAAGTGAATGACTCATCACAAAGCCATCCATGGCTGCAAACCATACTATATCTACTCAGAAGTAAGTTCCACTGAATTCAGTTTGTCATGCTACCAGTCAAGGGGCTAGGACTGCAGCTGCTTTCACTACTTGATTTCACAATTCATTATAGAATTGTCATCCTATCCCATTTACCCCAGTCAGGAATTGGGGAAGGATGGTCTGATTATAACTCAAGATTAAAAAAAACACCCTTATGTGGTCAAAATGCGGCGTCAAATCCAGGTGGTTCTCCCCACATTGACAAAGAAGAGCACTTTAAGAGGACTTTAAATAACTTTTTGAAAAGTGAGAGATGTAGTCCATTAGTTTTTAAAATTCACAATAAGATGCAGATTAAGGTTAAATTCTAATCAACACCTCTTTGAGTAAGCACCACTGAATTCAGTGGGGTTTACTTCTATGGATATAGATGTGGTTAGGCTTGCAGTCTTAGTGCACATAAGATGCCTTTGACAGCAAAAAACATCAGAAAATATAGATGGGAAGTGGCATCCATAAATGAATATATAAATAACATATATTGCAAAGCAATTTATATGGCAAAGCAATCTATGTATGTATACAATAATGTACGGTATGTATGTTAAAAACAACAGTGTATGTTGTAGAGCAGGCTTCCTCAACCTTGGCCCTCCAGATGTTTTGAGACTACAATTCCCATCATCCCTGACCCACTGGTCCTGCTAGCTAGGGATCATGGGAATTGTAGGCCAAAAACATCTGGAGGGGCGAGGTTGAGGGTGCCTGTTGTAGAGAACCAAAGGAAATCATTTTCACAGCAAGATACCATGCTGCAATGGGACTGTTTGAAGGAGGCAATGGTAAAACCACTCCTTAAGAAACCTTCCCTGGATTTGGAAAACTAACTATCTACTGGCCAGTTGCTAATCTCCCTTTCATGAGCAAGGTTCTGAAACGACCAAATCCAGACACTTTTGGAAGAAACTGATTTTCTGGATCCATTTCAATCAGGGTTTTGGCCCAGTTTTGGCCGCCCTGTATGATGACCTAAGCTGGTGCAACAAGTAAGCTTGTCCGCTAGACAGAGTGGTTCTGTTCATGTGGGAAGCCAGTCATCTTGTAGTGAACAGCATTGCAATGAAGCCAGTCTTATTGTACTCTGCAAACACAACAAACTGAAAGAAAGCCAGGGCAAGGTAACACTGGCTGTGCTATTTTTATTGCTACAATCTGTTCCCTAAGTCGATGCATCATATTATGCCAACATGTTAGAAGTGACCAATACACTGTACTTGGTCATCTTAAATCCCCCTATTTTTCACATCTGGTTAATTCCAATTACTTGGCGTAGGTATGGGGAAATAAGTGACCCTCAAATGTTAGTGGACTCCATCCCCCATCAGCCCAGCCAGCATGGTCAATGGCCAGAAATAATGGAACTAGTAATGCAATAGCTAGAAGGCTCCTGGGGTTTGACATCCCTGGTTTAACATAATGTCCTTTAAGGGTCACACTGATTTAAGAGCAATTTCATATATCACTTGAACATCATACAATTGCTGATTAGGCAATTATAAGCAAAACTGACATTAAATAGTTAAACATTAAAAGGACAAATTCTAAATCATCTGATGAAAAGAATCCAGCTTTATTCATAGCAATGACTCACATTTATTCCAATCAGTTTTGATTCTAATAGTAAACAATTAGTACCACCTACGCTAAATAAAATTTCTAATCGACAGGTAGTAATGACAAAACACATTCTGCAGCCAAAAACTATTTTGGATTAGCCTATGGGGAATTTTTTTTAGAAAGAAAATCCAGAAGGGAAACTTCAGCAGGCCAGCTGGCTAATGCTTGGGATAATAACCCTGCATTTCTTTGAAGAAATAATAAGAGAGAATGATCAACAGCAATAAAACAAAGCTTCCCATGATACGATGTACTATGGATAAATTCATGTGCATTTATAACAGTCATTTCTAGCAAGCAAATGCCAGCAGCATTCAATAGCATATAAATACACATTTTTCAACGACTGTTGTTTCATTCCATTACCTTTCTTTTTGTTTCAATGGAGTTGTTACTTACTAACACCACTTGAAGTAGAATCGGAATTGCGTAAGTTCAGTACAGTCATTTCCCTACCCAAATGTTAAAAAAGCAAAAACTTTTTTTTCTCTTGCTGCACCCCACAGAACCATTTCTCGCTGTTAATCCTTTTTATGCATTTCCAAAGGTTTAAGCATTTCTATGTTAATCTACAACAGATGAGAAGGGAGAACAGCTTCCGTTTGTTTTCATCTTTGAGGATCACTTCTGATAATTGGCAAACCCAAATATCATGTAAGCATTACTATGGAAGTTCCTGGTAGGAGTTACTATTTAGCCTGGTGGAGAGTTGTGGGGGCCTCAAAATCTTGTGCACCATTTTGTGACATTTTGGTGGGTGTAATAAAGCTGTGCCACTTCCAAAATTACTGCTACTATTTCTATATATTTTGGAATCAGGGTACCTGAAGGATTGCATCCTGGAGTATGAATCTTATCAGAGCATTATGGTAATTAACAGACTCTTCTGTGTGCCCCAAAATTAGTTAACTAAGTCAAGGGGTGTTGAATGCCTACTGATTTTAAATGGCTTTAGTGAATTCCACTTGGTTCTTATGGCTGTTCTGTCTTCCAATCCTAGGTTGTTTTGTTGCAGATTTTTCATAATGATGGTCTTTGTTTTTCATTGGATTAAGATGTTTTAATATTTGTATTGCATTTGTATTTTAACCTCTGGCTTGCAGATTGGATATGGCTTATATTCTAATACCATTTGACCCACAGCGTTCGCTGGTCTGGGTTGATGTAGACCTGTTTCTCTCTCTCTCTCTCTCTGTGTGTGTGTGTGTGTGTATGCGCGTGCATACATGCATATGTGAGTGGGTGAATGAAAGAGAGAAAAGTAGACAAAGTATTTGCAGTCATAAGGAAAGGACTGGAGCTTGCACATGGCCTCCAGGAGAGAGTGGTTTGCTATGCCTCGACTCTCGTACATAGGGACAAATGACTTGAAACACTTGGTGCTATATATATTGAATAAATTTGCTGATTTTTCCCTACTTACCAAAACCTACAAAATTGGCATGGGAATCAATATGGTTTACATAAAAGATGCAGAGTGTAAATTTAAGTTTTTTGAGATGACTTAAGTTTTTTGAGATGACTTCTAGCAAATTCTGGTATGTAGGGGAAAGTCTGAGATTGATATATGTGAAAGGTTGCTTTCTATATGTGGTTCTGCCATCTATCAGTAATTGCCAGGCAAAAGATAACCCACATTTTGTAATTGTCTAGTCCCTGTTAGCTGGGAGGAAGGCAATTGAAATGAAACTATATTTAAGTTGACTTCACTGTGTGTAGGATTTTCATCTTGTCCCACACCGCACACTACAGTACTAATTTCTGCTCTGTATTTCAAATGGCTGTATATCAAGAAATGAAATATGTAAATAATACTTGGAAGGGAACAAAGCAAATAAGAGAAGTCAAACTTACTTTGTTCCTTAAAAGAAAAAGAGCTTTTAAAATAGAATTTCCTTGTCTTTCTGCCTGTGAATTCACAGGGTAACATTGAAGGTAGATTTTGTTGCCCAGCAGATGGCAATGTTGCTACACAAAAACCATCACAGATTTATGACTGAGAAACTGTACCAAAACTTTACAAGTGGGTGCACTGTAAAAAAGAGAGAGAGAGAGCATGTTTGTTAGCTTAAAAAACAACTCGCTCCTTGATCTCTTGAATTGCATTGTATCCTATTGGTCTAGCATTTCTCAAACGATGCATAAAGAAGTAAATATTCATGAAAATAGCCAATAAGAATAAGTTTTACCTGCTCTTGCAAGACACATGGCTATCCAGGATCACTTTCCTTCAAAGAACAATATCTCAACTATATTTGATGAGAGGCCTGACCCTTTTCCTTAGAATTTTATTCTTATTAATTTTACTTGCTGTTCATATAAGGTTGCTAAGAGCAAAGGAGCTGCTGTATATTTAGTCAGAGCATTGATCCATCTAGCTCAGTGTTTGGAGATAGGCAATGACTCACCAAAGTATCAGCCTGGAGCCTTCCCAATCCTACCTTGGACATGCTAGGGCACTGAACCAGGGAACTTTTGCATGGAAGACACATGTTCTAGAAATGAGCCCTTGTCCTTCCCTAAAATAAAAGCCCCCCTTCCATTTTATCTTCTGACCTTGCTCCTCTCTGTCTGGCACATGAAGAAATGAAAGGGAAGTCTCCTGTTTTATCTCCATGCCAGAAAACGTTACCTCAGGCTGCTGTACAGGACCCAGTAAAACTGGTGACTGGCCACCTCACCTACCAAATACGAACAAAAACAGCCAAAAGGGAATGTGCCAAATATTATATGTGTGCTTTCTTTTGATTGAGAAAGACTGATGTGATTTGTACATGCATGCATGGATGCTAGAGAATATGTTTAAATGTCCTTTCAAAGTTTTAAAAAAGTCTCTCATATGAAATAATTAGTTGTAATAATATTAGAAACATATTTTATTCCTTTTTTATTTTAAACAGAGTCTGGAAACTAAAGCACACAAAAAGGAAAAGCAGTAACTTTAGTTGGAAATAAAAACCGAAGCTTAACGTCTTAGATTGGTGATGAGAATATTTAACCTAATATCTTTTAGTCTTTCAGACTTTTGATCTCCCACCAGCATTCTGAAATGATACAGTTTCAGGATGTCTACTATAACATGTCCTAAAATGGTCTGATAGTGTGTTTCGAGAGAGGAGTTTTTCTCACTGTCTCTTAAAAAATATCAGACTAGTTGAACCCAGGGCATTGCTAGGAACATTAAGGATTTTCTGGGCTCTAGCACATGCCATACGAATGTACATGAAACTTGCACATACTAATTTATAAGTACATATGCCTCTGGGCAAATTAAAATGGTGGGTGACTGATGTCTCACCAGCATTGCACTTTGCAGTGCACCAATTTGTCTTGTAAGTACATTTTTTTAAAAAAAATGAAAGAAAAGGGAGGGCTGGCACAAAAGACCCAGAGCTTAGACTCCATGATCCTTCTCCTAAAAATGCCTTCACTGAACCACCATCACTGGTGTTCTATAGTGACCTGTACTGAAAGTTGGGGAGAAAAGTAAGTGTGGTGATTTCATTTCAGATTAGGCCAGACCCAAATACATTGGGATGACACCCCCCCTACTTTGAGCACTGCCAGTGGCAGGGTGCACGCCTGCTAAGGTGCAGAAATGTCATACTGCTGTGTTCCTATCACTTAAAATATTTAATTTTAGATAGTTAAGCAAAAGTTACAAACATGCATTTCAATAACACACTTGGCATGTAAGGTTTATGAACCTTATCTTGTTCAGTGCAGCATGTGAATCAGGTCATTTATATTTCTGTGCCACCGGCAAGGGAATTCATGCTTAAGAAACTTAACAAGCTGAGTGCTGTTCAGTAAGCTCATTGCTCATCACTGATTTGAACCCAGGTCAGAAACCAACATTCTTAACCCTGTGCCTCATTAGGTAGCCAGCTGAGGCTGTCTGATTAATGCATCAATTGTTTTGCCTTCCAATCCCCCCGCCCCCGTTGTTTCTTAGGTTCTCCCCCATCAGCCAGCAGCACTATAGACTTGGGCACCACTTTGTGGCCTTTTAGAATGCTTCCAGTCTGTCTCTATTTTCTGGTAGGATCAGTTGCATACCAGCAAATTCAAGTTGCACAATTCAAGTTGACTTTGCACCCTTGCACAGCAAACGTGCTTCCCCCAATATTAGACTTCCTGTAATAAGGTAAAGGTCAGGAAAATGCACTAGGAAGTGTGGCATAACATTTACTTGATGCAAGGCTCGTCTAATTTTCCTCAAACTGATCAGAATGAATCCTCAATAAATAGCCATCATCGTCTAATTTCCTTGCAATCAAACTGGGGTGAACATTCAGTGAACAGATTATTTGGGGTAAGTGACCTTTAAAGTGTAGCTAAAAGGTAGTTTTGAAGGATAGTTGTGTTTTGGTTCATATATTGTTTTAGAAAGTGCAACCTCGATGGATTCAGGATTCTGTGATCTTTTCAGTGTCTATTAATGACCTTCCTTTTATCAGCCTGGTTAGCTCAGTTGGTTAGACCGTTAGAGTGTGCTGCTGATAACACTAAGGTTGCAGGTTTGATCCCCATATGGGACAGCTGCACATTCCTGCATTGCAAGGCGTTGAACTAGATGATCCTCAGGGTCCCTTCCAACCCTGATTCTATTATCTAAATGTGTACTGAATTGAATTTCTTCTGCATCCTTAAATATGATTCGCATTATTAGGTGATAACATACACTGTTAACGATAAAAGGCTCTGTACAAGAAGCAGGCAATGTTTTTCTGCAGGGCGTTAAACAAAGATGCAAATTAGGTCACATCTATGCTTTGCCCATCTCTGAACACCAGTTTTCATTACAAATCAACATAATAAAAACAAGGATAGTTTCAGTATGAGATGGCTAGCTGCTTTACAGCTAACATTTCAAGAAGATTGTGGTTGTAGGGTGGGGGGAGAAGAATGTAGTTGTAGTTTGATTTTGGAAAAGGAGCTTATCAAAACCTAAAACAAGAGCAGAGCACTCAAAGACAACAGCTTTTCGAAATGTCTCGTGAACTGAATTTTAGGGTTGAGGATTCAGATAATTTCCTGGCATTGGTTTTTTAACCATTATGTTATTCCTGGGGCAGCGTGGCAAGTTTCCATAGCTGTTCTATACCAGTGCTTCTTTCTGGGAAAGTGAGATAAGCCTATTCCTGCCCAGTAAACAATAACCAAACCAGAATTTTCTGCAAAAACTTTATAAATGTAGTTGTTTTCAAGAAAGAATATTAATTACAAACCTAGTAACAAAGGCTGACAAATATTTATTTGGCTTTGGGAAAATATATCTGCCCCAATTGATTTTTGGTTGATTTATTCTCATAAATAGCCCTAGTAGCATTTGCAGTCTATTCTGTGTGCTCTCCACAGATATATTCCCTCTCCAGGGAGCTTTGCTGTAAAATTGCTACCTCATAAACTAGGAACTAAATTTTCTATGAGGTTTCTTATTGTTAGCAATGGCACCCAAATGTACGTTTGATTTCAGCAATGGTGCAAGTTCCTCTTCCACCTTTATTTGGGCCTTTTATTTTGAGTATTAATCTGTAGACAGACTACTGAGTAATATATTGTTTAGTAATAAGAGACCTTTCCTCCCCAGTACGATCTTTTCCTTCATTTTTCCTTAGTTCATACTCACATATTTCACAATTTCAGTGTGCATAGAGAACAGGGAGACACAATTGGTGGATCTTACCGCAACTGGTAGGATTCAAGCAATTTCCTACTCAGAAATGGCATATTGTATGAAGTGGGCCTAAGGTATAATCATTGCTTTATGAATTTTTTTAAAAAACATGTTTCTACAGTCAGTATATCTGTTTTTGGCGCTGTTTTGTTCCTCATTTGTTTCTGTTTGTTCCAAATTCTACAAGATTTCATTTGTTCCAAATTCTATAGAAATCTGAGAAAAGCTGTTGTTTTGGCTGCTGTTTAGTTTTGCTAGGAGAGGAAAAAAAACGAGAATAAAGGCAAGCTTTGTTCCTTATAAAATTAAATGACACCCAAACGAGTGTAAAAACGGGGGGGGGGGGAAGAATCTACAAGAGATGAGAAATGTTTGAATCTAGTGGGTGGAGAAAGAATCTCAGCAACGAGAGGACAGCTGCAAATTTAAATAATCAAAATAGAGTGAGAAAGATGCTGTGAAAATATAAATATCTACTGCTTAAACTGCCTGCATTTTTAGATGTTCATTCTCAGTTTACATAATTAAGGGGGATAATATTGACAATTTGCAGAAGAGGATAAGCACTCCAAGGCATTAGAAGAGGAGTTAATCATATCCTAAATTTAGAAGATATAACCCTCCCCCCGGAATCTATTTCTTTTGAGGTGCTCCAACTGAAAGAAGAAAATGCAATGACTTTTCAGGGTCTTCTGATTGATTCATTTCCTTATCTGTGCATTAAATTGTAATAAAAAGACCCAATGATAGTACTTTAGCACTATGGCGTATTCAAAGAACCGGTAAGCGGGTTATGCGGCTTACACTAGGCATGTAGAACAACAAAGAACCTTGCAGCACCTTAAAGACTAACAAATTTATTATGGCATCAAGTTTCATGGCTTTGAGTTCTCTTTCAGCTGAAAGCCCATGAAAGCTTATGCTATAATAAATATCTTGATCTTTTAAGATACCACAGGGTTCTTTTTTTGCTTTTGCTGCCATAGACTAACGTGGATACCTCCTGGAAAATCTGGGTATCTAGGACTCAGGAAACCCTAGATCTGAAGTGGGAAACCTTTGACCCTCCAGATGTTGGTTTGCTGCTCCCATCAGCTACAGCCAGCATGGCTAATTGCCAGGAATGATGGGAGTTCTGCTGTGACAATATCTGGCAGATCCTCCCTGTTCCCCATCACCATTAAGGACAAATAGATTTATTGTTGACATAAACTTTCATGGATCAAGGCTTTCTTTATCAGGTGCCTAAAGCGTTCTGTTCAGCTGGCACATATATTTCTATATACAGTGGTACCTCGGGTTACAAACGCTTCAGGTTACACACTCCACTAACCCAGAAATAGTGCTTCAGGTTAAGAACAGAAATCAGGGTTCGGCGGCACAGCAGCAGGAGGAGGCCCCATTAGCTAAAGTGGTGCTTCAGGTTAAGCAGTTTCAGGTTAAGAGCGGACCTCCAGAACGAATTAAGTACTTTACCCGAGGTACCACTGTACATATACATACATGGTTATAAACTGCCCAGTTAAGAAATAACAGTAACCGAGTTGACTTTATAGTAGGATTCAAACATGCATCTATGTATGTGTTGAACAAAAGAACAAAAATAGCCTTTTCAAATTTCTTCCCTGCATTCTGTAACATAAAATGGCACCCTACTATACAATGGATTGGATCCAGACTAAATTAATTGCACTTAACTCCCATAGAAACCAATGTGAAAAGTTGGTCATGATTAAGTCCCACTGAAATCAATTTGTTTCATAATATTGATGTTCTGCTTGATTGAAAAAACAAACAAACCCACAAAGCGGTGGTCAATAATATTAGACATTAAGGCCTGAAATTATTATTATTATTTTAAAAAACAAGCACAGACAGAATAAAAACAAAGCTATAACATTCAAGGTTTTTTTAGGATGCAGTTGGACACAAAATGTAGAGTTGGAAACTGAAAGTTGAAAAAATACAAGCTTTGGGTGCATGTTTAATAAGCACTTAAATGACAGGCAATGACAGGGACTGTATTCAAATTATATAAGGCTACAGTGTGCCCACTTTTCATACTTAAAAGAGACTGCCGAAACCCTATAAAATGCCCTCTTCTTTGGACAGAACCTGATCTTCTTCACCTGCAGGCTTACATAGCAAATACCCTTAAAGTACTCCTTTTTTTATTAATGCCTGCTATTTACCAAACTAAGCAAGATTCATAAGTGAATAGCATTGATAGTAGATAAGAAATACCAACTCTTATGAAGAAACCACCACTGATAGAGTATAAGCCAGAAGGAAAGCATGCTTTATGTATGACGTTTTCCTCTTTTTTTTAGTGCGTAAGGTGGCTGATGGGGAATCTGTGCTTTAAAGAACCCTGTAAAGATTTCCATGCAAGGCCTAGCAGAGAAGAACAGCCCTAATCTGCCAAGAGTCCACACCTCAGTGATAAGAGTACATAATTTGTATGCAGAAGGTTCTAAGGGTAGTCCATGGCATCTCCAGGAAAAGTTATATTGGGCAGCAGAAATGAGAAAGAAGACTCTGGTGAGACTCTGGGGATGCTGCTGCTGTTGCGAGTAGAAGGTGCTTGCCCAGATGGGTGAAGTGTAGATTCTCACACACTGGCCAGCTTCCATTTTGACTTGAAATGTTCATTTTGGGCTTCTCAGAAGCATGTAAAGGCAAGAAGCCGATGGAGGGAGCCCTGGCCCACATTGGCACCCACCTGAGAGGTGCCGGAACTGTGCTCCGGCTGAAAAAAGGGCATTGAGAAGAACTCTTGGTTCTAGGCTAAGCTAGTGACCGAACCTCTGCAAACCAAGAGCAAGATCATGGCGGTTCAAGTGTTGCTGAAAGATGATTCCTTAATCTCTGTTAATTGGAAATACAGTGGTACCTCGGGTTACATACGCTTCAGGTTACATACGCTTCAGGTTACAGACTCCGCTAACCCAGAAATATTACCTCAGGTTAAGAACTTTGCTTCAGGATGAGAACAGAAATCGTGCTCCGGCGGTGTGGCAGCAGCAGGAGGCCCCATTAGCTAAAGTGGTGCTTCAGGTTAAGAACAGTTTCAGGTTAAGTATGGACCTCCGGAATGAATTAAGTACTTAACTTGAGGGTACCACTGTAGACCCACTTAAAAACTCAGCACATTTTAGGTATTGTTGCTGGCTAGTTTAGGAAATAGTAAGTTGCTCCAAGATGCAGTCATCAGAAACCAATCCCAGCGCATATGTACTTAGGAAGTGTTGCCACATCTACCAGGTCACAAAGGATTGTGTTATGCTTTGTGGCTACCTGGTGATGGAACATTAGCACCATTGATCAGTTTGGCAGCCCAAATACAGATCGTTTGGCTGTATAAGGTATGCAGCCTTTGACTTGGATCCATCACATTTATGGGAATGGGATGCTCCTGCTACTGCAAAGGAAGGGCAGTTTTCACTGATTCCCTTTCCTCCTGCAGCCTCCTGTGCTCTGCAGAACTACTCGAGAGTTAATGGATCCTTCAAAGTAGTATGTAAGTTGGTATGGGGACTGGGTGGGTGGGAATTGGTGAAAATCACCTCCTCACATCCACCAGAGGAAGCCTCTAGATCGAAGGAGTCCCTTCATTTACAGAAGGACAAGCCTAGATCAAAGTCTAGATTTAACCCTACATTGAACCACCAACAGCAAGTTAATATATTGCATATAAGCAAGGAAAGAATAAGAATGAATCCTCCTCCTTTATTGTTTGAATGGAACTTCTGCAATTCTTCTGTAGTGAAATCCATAAGCTGCTCATGACCACAAATAAGATCTGTGAATGTTGTTAGCTAAAAAGGAAATCTAAAAAGCACAAGAAGCTCACAAGCTTTCTTGCCTGTATCATGTGGAGTAACATTTTCTTGTGTTGTCTATAAGATTCAGGCTCTTATGCAAATAGCTGACATTAAAACTGTGGATATAAAAAATGTGGGGTTTTTTTAAAAAAAGTAGTACAAGTATTGAAAGGCTGAGGAAATAAGAGAGTCATCGATTAAAACACCTAGACTCTGTGCCTGGACAAGTGTGACCATAAGTAAATTTTAAGGGTTTTTTTTTGTGTTTTTTTTTGGTATGGAGCTATATCTTATGAGATGGTGATTACCCTGCATTGCCAAACAGGTCTCAGCCGTTCTTTTTTACTTACGGGAGGATTTACAGAGCAGGAAAAAGAGGATTACAATTCCTCTCAGCAGCAAGTAATCCTTTTAAGTTAGGTATGTCAGTATTCATTGAGAAGTGTGGGAAAGTGCAGGCTACTTAAAATGCTTGACAGGTCTAGGAGAAATGTGGTGGCAGGAACTTGGGATCAGAAATCTTCAGAGTGCTTATTACAATGGACCCCACGACCCCCAAATTAGAAACTGTTAGAAGCACGAATGAAAAATGGAGCTTATGAAATTGATTTTAGTTTACTGCTTATATTTTGAGAATCAACAAACAAAACATCAAGATACAGTATTTATTCAATTAAAACATACTTGCCCCCTTTTGCAAGGTCATTTAACAGATGATGCCCTTATTGTATAATTATATTTTATGCCACTATAAGACTACAATGAAGGGGACTTGTATAAGTGGACAGATGTGGTACGTTTTCATAGCAGCTAATAATGTCTTCATGTACACATTTATTCTGCTCAGAAAGCAGCAGTTCAAAAGTGCTTCAGCCCAATTATAGGGTGTATCATAAGTCTCAAGCAGAATTATGGTTATGAATTTCACTGCATGGTTTCTATTCAAAGGGCTGGGCAATCATCAGAAATACTCTCATAAGATGATGAGAAAAGTCAAAGGCTAGTCCAGACCCAATAGTTATAAAATACACCAAATGTGATATATCGGGTTGCAGCTGAAGAGCACCTAGGATCTAGCTATAACATCAAGTCTGAAGACACTGATGAGAGTCTATAGAAAAGGTAATAACACAAAGACGATCAGAGCTTAGAGGAGAAGACTTTGAAGTAAAGGTGAAAAGAGGTTTTTGAAAAGTGGCAGAAATTCAGTAATGCATGGGAAATCCACAGTGGTAAAGTGAGAGGTATTTGAGATACAGTTGGGGAGGTTACAGCCAAATTAATTCCAGTAAAATGAAGAAGTGGATTCTATTGTTAAGTTAAAAGCAGAAAGAACAGCTTAATCGCCAAACATTTTAAAATGAAATACTGGTGAAAAGAATGACTGCATATAAAAAGGATAACTGTATAAAAGTGTAAAGTTTAAAAAAAAAAGGGAAGAAAGCAGCAAGCTGGATAAAATAGCCCTGGATATTATACAGTTCCAAAGAATATTTGACAGTTCTGAAGGTAGCTGCACATTTGTATTATAATGCAGTGCAATTTTAATTCAATGAAATGTACAGGACATTCTACTGCAGTCATTTCAGATCAGTCCTTCATGGTTTGCATGAACTCCTGGACAGTTTTCCTAAATGGAAATGCTTCATAATGTTGAATGCCAGGACAAAAACAGAAACCATAAAAAGCATCTTGAGAACACAGAAGTCTCCACTTTCACAAGAAACTTTGGTTGTGTTCATTTCCCCCACTTTATTTCCCCCGTTTCAATAAAGCTCCTCATTCACACCCATAAGTGGCAACTGTATTTTTCTCTGTTGTGGAGATGCAATGCAAACTAACATTTAAATAGGCTGTGATTTGATGTACAGTACTGTGATGAAGCAGTAACATAAAGTATTCTTGTAAGCCAGAGTTTATCTTTTCTGAAGCTGAAACTTTGGGTCCCTCCAGACTGGTGTTTTATTACAAGTGTATTCTGCAAGATGTTATTGACCACATTATGGTTGTCTGGAAGGGCTATAGCACAAGAAAATAGTGGAGTGGGGAATAAACCCAAACATTTGTGGTCTGAAATGTTCCAGAGAAGGGAGTTATGGTATATGCACCGATCGGAAATCAAGCGATGTGAGCATCCCAAAACTTTTTCAAGTACAGTACGAACAGTACTGAAAGTGAGATAATATATGACTGCCCTGATAGCATTGTGAGCACAAGTCATCATGGATTTGCAATAAAAAGGAGGTCTGGAGCTGGTCTTTGTTCTAAAGCTAGCACTCAACCCTGTAATATCCAAAAGAAGAGAGTACATTTGAACTTGTGCAGACACCATTTTCCTTGTCCCTGATTAACCACTACTAGTATCTGCACATTTGGAATTTAGGCTAAGAAGGTTAGCATAGAAGCTGGTTTGGTAGCAGCAATGATAGCCCAAGGTGATTAAAGCTATAGGGTGTATATGTTTGAGGGTCTGTATGTTTGACTGGTTAGTTTGTGTCAATCTCTTGAGTTTGGGTGTTTGACGCTTTTTTGTTGGAAGGGCGGTTGCTGTTAGGTTTTTTGTATATATTTTTTAGATTTTGTTGTCATTTATGTGGAAATTGTTAAGTTTGGTTGCATATTTTTAAATGTTTTATTTCTTGTTTATGGCTACTTTTGTTGTGTTGTATTAAGTATTTTTTTCATGTTATAAGGTAACTTGAGCATGGTTTGAAATGTGGAAAATGAGAGTACTCCTAAACATTTTTTAAAGAAAAAAGCACTGATTCTAACTGAAAAATGAGAACGGTGGGCTGGATAACCTGTGCCGACCATTCCTATACAGTGGTATCTTGGGTTACAAACTCCTTGGGTTACAAACACTTCAGGTTACAGACTCCTGGAAGTAGTACCTCGGGTTAAGAACTTTGCCCCAGGATGAGAACAGAAATTGTGTGGCAGTGGTGCAGTGGCAACGGGAGGCCCCATTAGCTAAAGTGTTACCTCAGGTTAAGAATGGTTTCAGGTTAAGAACAGATCTCTGGAACAAATTAAGTTGGTAAATAGAAGTACCACTGTATATACTAATGACACTGGGACAGGAAATATGCAGCTGTTCTGCTACTTCCCTTATTTTCAGCCTGTGAGGAAGAGAAAACTCAAAATTCAGAAAATCCCTATATGGTATCAAAACCATAGACACATCACCAGCATCCCAAGAAACACTGCCAGAACCTAACATGTGGGGACTACACTGGCAAAAGTGTCCACATACAAAGGGAGCCAATAGTGTCAAAGGCAGGGGCACATGTCCCAAGCTCATCCCTTGCATCACCAGTGCTGGTGCCTAATATCTGTACAGTCAGGGATTCAGTTCACCTTACGCTCCTCACATCTGTTTTGGTGCACAACAACCACAGGGAGGAAGAAGGGGCCACACAAGACAACTCGCACATTGCTATCTGCAGAAGAGGCCTTCAGAGAGTACACTCGGTCCCCTGGGACACAGGGAGAAAAGTAGTCTAAGGTAGCAGCCATGACATGCAAACAAGGGCAGCCACAGATGCACAGGGAATCAATTACCAGCTAAAATTAGACAGACGCCCAGAGTCATCATGTTTAGTTGCTTGCTGAAGACGTATTTGACTGAGATGTGACCCAGTCACTTATGAAATATTACTTTTACATCTGTAGGAATGGTTTTGTTTTTAGAATGCTTATTTTATCCTATTTTAATTCTGTTGTAAGCAGCTTTGATAGCTTTGGGCTGAGAAGTGGTTTATAAATAAAGAAGTAATAAACATGGATCGTGAACTCCCCAGCAGATCACTGTGTATGGTTGGGAAGCAAGAGATGGAAGGAGTGAATGTGGCCCTATTTACTTCTGAGCATCTAGCCAGAAACAGTCATGTCAGAGGCAAAGGAGAGGGGGCTCCCAGGACTCAAATCTACACTAGAAACAGAGTACCATAGTTTCCTAAACACTCAGCTACAGCAGTGGGCAGGAATCAGATCCATCATGGAACGTGTCTTCTTCCCCCACCCCAAGGCCCACATATAGACATGATGCAAAAGGAAAATGGGATGGTGAGTGAAGAGAAAGCAAACTTTAGCTTTAAAGTTGCAGAATTGTTTTTATAGGTTCTGGCAAGGACAGAGACAGGAAAATGTGGAAGAAGCTGCACTTGTCTTGGCACAGAGACATGCCAGGTTGAACAGACCCCCATCTCTGCTTGAATGAAAGTATAGCTGAAATGAAAGTTGAGCTGAAGGCATAGGAAAGCAACAGAGGAAAGTATATACAAAAGAGAATTGGTATACAGTGGTACCTCAGGTTAAGAACTTAATTTGTTCTGGAGGTCTGTTCTTAACCTGAAACTGTTCTTAACTTGAAGCACCACTTTAGCTAATGGGGCCTCCTGCTGCCGCTGCTGCACGATTTCTGTTCTTATCCTGAAGCAAAGTTCTTAACCCGAGGTAATATTTATGGGTTAGCGGAGTCTGTAACCTGAAGCACATGTAACCTGAAGCACATGTAACCCGAGGTACCACTGTATTGGTATATTGTTTCACACTGCTCTTTATAGGGAAAGTGCCAGAGAATGAGCTGTCATAATTAGATGTTGGTGTGTATGTTCTCATGGAAGGACACAATTTTGTAAAGTTTAGGTGGGCATTCTATCTTGCTGAGCAGTGTGAAGAGTGTTTTTCAGCTGAAGAGGTTATTAAATCTCAATATTCATTCAGTAGGTGAAAGCAGAAATGTATTTGGTTCAGTTTGACCCTTTGGCATTTTCTGTGTAAGGTTGATTGTAATGTGATAACTAAATGAGACCAGGGAATAGTTGGATACTAGAATAAAAGTTCTGCGCAGAACAGCATCCTGCATTTTAAGCATGAAACACAAACTCAACCCTACATTTATTTTCAAAAGGACCAGAAAGACTGTAATATAGCCTTTGAATAATGAAATAGTGAGAAGTTGGTGTGCTTTTTAAAAAATACCCATTTCAAATTAAAAGCTCACTTTGATCACTGTACTTGTTTTGAAGGGGTCTAAAAGAAATCTAAATACACAGCATATGTAATTGACTTGAAGGCTGAGATCTCAGCAAAACTAGAAATGTACAGTTACAAGTTTGAAGAAATCTGCTTGACTTTCTGATCTCTTTTCAAAGGGGACCAGCGGATGTAAAATAAATTTAAGTTATATAGCTTAAGAGATTTGAATAGAACTTAGGTATCCATACGTAGGACAAAATTGTAAATATTGTAAGCAGTATCTCAGTGTCACATCCATGCCCATTCTCAAGAGAGCAATGTCTTTTAAATACTTTGCTTTACTCTTATTTTTGTATTCAATATGAACACCCTGCTTGAGAGTACATTTACAGACAAATGTGTTTTTGTAATCACTCACTAATTCATAGGAAGTAGTTTCCCAATGACTTTAACAAATGTTTTGGGATAGCCTAAGGTTATTCTAGAATTTACAGATCCAGGCTGCATTTGCAGCTTTGAGTCATTATGTAAAGAATTAAAGATTGGTACATCTCTGTTTTCCGCTCACGTTGAGGGTGGGTGAATTGTCCTTGCTCGTTGCAATCCCTCCTTGAGATTCAATTCTGGGCTTTTCCCTACGCAATTGAGGGCAGTGAAAGTTTTTGATTCCTTTTACAACTTCGTGTATATACCGGTAAGATCTAACTGTGGTTCCCAACAGGTCGTCTGCATCGCTCACAGCTGCGTAATAGCCCGGTTAATCCAAGATGCACATACTTCCCGTTGAGTCCTGCATCTTTAAGCAGGAGAAAAGTTTCACCTGGCGAATGACCGCCTACGACTGCAGCTAGTAATGTTTGGCCTAGGGGAAAAGGCGGCGACTCTCAGTTTGAACGGCTTCCACGCCCCCAAAAGGCGGGGAAAGATGTACTGTATTCCGGTAGGCGCCAATATTGGCCTCGGTTCACCCCCCGTGAAGATTTGTAGGGCACTGGAACAACTGCCCCTGTATCTAGACCCGCGCGACTCTTTTCTGCGGGGAAAGTTTCGAAAGAACCCGCGCCGCTCAGCCCCACCGCATCTCCCGCCACCGGACTGTTCCATTCCGATCTCGGGGAGAGTCCTTGGTGCCCAGTGCGCACGGAGACCCCAACCACAAGCTCCTCTGCCCAGCAGACCTGGTAAGGAGCTGTTAAAACAGCGCCGAGGGCATAATTTCTTCCAAAGCGTAAGACGGAAAAGAAAGGGAGAGGGGAAGACGGCAAAAAGCCCTGCTCGTCTCCCCCTTGAACGACCAAGGGTCGTACAGTCCCGCTCCCGACGTCTGCAGGCGGCTTGTTCGAGCTCTAGCAGCTTCTCGCAAGAAAGGGGCGCGTGAGTGAGCGCGGGCTTGTGGCGCGGGCGCGCGGCGGATGGCCCCGGAGACCCCGAGGAGCAAGGTGAGGCGGAAGCGCCCCGCGGGCGTTCGCAGAGCTTCGGGTTTTCGCGGCGCGCGCTGGGCGCAGGGAGTTTGGCGCCAGTTTCTCAGACTCTCGCGCGCGCTCCTCGCTGGCGAGCAGAATATATGGGGTTGCCCAGGGGGTGTGGTGGTCTCCTTTTGAGCCCCCTCTCGCCAAGCATGGCCCCGACGCCTAGCTTGCAGTGCCCAGGCCTTTCAGTCATGGACGTCTCCCAATGGAAGTGCCTGGCCTTTCTCCACAGAGCAGCCACGTGCGACCAGCAGGACGGACTTTTCTGCAAATGTGGAAATTGGGCGGGGGGCGAGGAGAAAGATAACCTGCCCAACTCGCTCTACGGCCTTTGGATTCATTGCTTAGCTGCTGCTTTTCTCCTCCTTTTGCGTTATCTCTTGCTGTTTAACCCGGCAGGGTTGGGGACAGTCGAGTGAAATACCTCGCTGCCTTTGTTTGCATCCTTCCCTAGTTTGTGTGCTTCTCTGTAGTTGCCCGGATTCGAGGAGTCCGGGAAATGAGGAAGTCGCTGATGAGACTGGCCTTGCCGCGAAAGTTGCCCCCCGCCCCGTACAGGGTTGCCTGGTCACTTCTTTTTTACAGTAAAGATAGTCATGGAAGTGAAGGAATCTGAAAAAGGAGCGAAAGAAGGGGGCGTTTGGCAAATAAACTCTCTTCCATTGTGGCGAACTCAGATGTAAGCTGACTCATAAAACTTTCCAGTTGATAAAGAAACCTTACAAAGTTTTCCTTAAATGTTTCAGCGTTACTCCTGAAAAGTATTTCTCTTATTTACAAAGATACTATTTCTGTTTTTAAGTAAATACAAAAGCTCCCTAGATTTATTTAAAACGTCGAAGCTTTTTAAAATAAGAGTGTTTCTTTCTAAAAAAAAAGAAAAGAAACCACACAGGTGGCAAGCACTTTCTCAGAGGAGCCAGTCCACCTACTCAGGAGGAAACTCCTCTAATAGTACCTGCGGTGACACATGCACACCACATGTGTGAAGGGAGGTGTTCATGGTGAGTTCTGGAACCTTTCCCCCTGAAAAATAGCACTGAGTATGTGCTATTTTTGGAAACCAAAATTTATTTAATTTGTTGATGGCCCTATATCCAAGTAGACATGCATGGTTTTGGATCGCAAGCTCTTAGAGAAGTGTTTTGACAAGTGGGGAACCTGTGGCCTTCTAGAGACTTGCCAGACTACAACATCTTGGCTTTCAATGATGTTGGAAGGTTAAAAACAGACCGCAGCTCCCATCAGCCCTGACAGTTAGCCATGTTTCCTGGGACTGATAGAAGTTGGGAGTCCTACAACCTATGGTTTTTCCTTTCCCTTCCTGTCCCTTTTTCCTTGTGTGTGTGTTCTAGATTGTAAGCCTATGAGTAGGAACTCTCTTGTTTTCATTGTATGTAAGCTGCCTTGGGAGCCTTTCACTGACTGAACAGCAGGGCACAAATACTCTAAATAAACAATAAACAGCATTTGGAGTACCAGAGCATCCCCACCCCTAGTGGAGAGCATTCACTTTTAATGTAGTGGATAGATAAAATTTATCTGCACTGATTGCCATACTGTAATGCGTTCATGAACTACCCTGCAATCCAAGTCTACCTTCAGTGACTTGGTTTTCAAGAAGTATTTGGTATAAATTACTCTGGAATTTTAAATGCAGAAGATCCTACTGTTAAGCATTGGTCAGTCTTTCTACAGCCATTGCTTTAGATTTTATTTGCCGCTGCCCCCTCTTGGTTTGCTATATACTAGTAGGGTTTGTTTGTGCCTAGTGTGCTAATTTATACCAATGGAAACATTATTTTCAATATTATTGGTTATAACAATGTTTTATGTTTGACCTACTTTGAAAGCATTGCCCTCAGTAAATGGTAGTCTGAAACCCGTGAGATCTGCAAGAGCTGCCACCAGTTAGTGTAACAGGTACCTGTGTTGGTGGATCAGTGGTCTGAGTCAGCATAATGCTGCATCCTATGCTCTGAGCTGGTTTAATGATACATCAGGGTCATCTCATCTTTTTTGGTTCATAGCATTCCCGCTTCTCCATTTGACTGTGAAGCCCTAAGTTAGGGGTGGTGAAACTCAAGAGATTTGTTGGACTGCAGCTCACATCATCCCTGACTATTGGCCATTGTGGCTACTCCCATGTGAACCTCCTTGCAGTTCAAAGTCAGCTGAGAAGCTTCAGGTGAAGGCCAGAATGTCCTTCATGAAAAACACAGCCTTCTCATGAAAGTCCCAGAGCTGTGGAAAGGCCTTCCATGAGCTCCTGTTGCATATTCAACAAGCTTGGTTTGGTTGCTGCTGCATTTTGTTGATTGCTTTGTCCTTGTTGACTTTGGTTTTTTTATTTGAATTGGTTTTTATCTTTGTTTTATTATACTGTACAGGGCTTTTGAGATCTCTTCTGGCCATGAAGTTCTGTATAATTTTGGCATGTAAGTTAAGAGCTTGCTAGTAACTGACTGGTGGAGCTATTCTGAGCAGTCTCAAGGTTGATATTGTGGGGAAAGGCCCCTTGGGTCATTTAGTGACTTGCTTTGTCCAACTAGCTGCACATTTTGAGGATAAAGTCACTTTACTCTGGAGTCACCTTCACTTAACAGTTGTTGCAGTTCCAACGGAAGTATTCAGTGCCACAGTCTGATGTGTTGTGGGATGTGTTTCAATATATGAAACCTTGTGATGTAGACAAGGTGCTTGTGGTAACACACCCAACCACATGCCCTCTTGATTTACTAAATCTCACAGATTTAATCAGTAGGTCTAGGGAGTGATTAATTAGGTCTAGAGTTGTTAATGGTTCATTACGTTCTTGGATGATACGGATTATCTAGTTCCACTCTAATTTGGGTTCAGACTTCACTATGAGACTGAGCTGGTCTTGGTTACCCTGATACCCTCTACTGGGAGCAGGACAAGGGAATTTCAACTTTGCTCCTGCATCTTTACCTTTTTTTGCAGTGTTAGAAACAGAGATATGAAAGCTAGGAGCTAAATGGCACCATAAACCTAGGTTATGGACGCAACAACGGAATGTCTAGGCACACTTTTTATAGCAAGAATACAAAGCTGAAAATGAATGAATTGCAGCTTAAATATTATGTTCATTTTCCCCATGGTCTAGTCCTTCCCCTGCCCACCCCCCTAATATTCTTAAGAGGGTCTCTTCTCCAGTCTTAAGAGAGTAGCTGGAAGTGGGGAGGCAGAAAAAGGTCCTCTGCTTTCCATCCATTCTGCAGTTTTAATCTGAAATCTTGGGCGCAGTACCGCTTCCAGAGCTCAAAGCTGCTCCTGAAATTCCTGGGAGTTTTGAATACTGCTTTCTTATATTGACCATGGTATTCTTCTGGACCAACTCCATGCATTGAGAATTGGGGCAACTGTGTTACAATGGTTCTGGTCCCAACTACCAAGTCCAGAAAGTAGCATGAGAAGAGTGCTTTTCACTATCCTGGGAGTTATTCAGTAGGACACTGTTTTATCCCCAGTGATATTTAATGAGAAGCTTGACTTCCACTGAAAGATTTGCAGTCTGTTGGAAGCAGTTGATTGGGTGTTTGAGGCAAGGTTCAATCAGCCTAATCTGCTTTGACAATCCCTAGTTTTCTCTTGACTAGCTGGGGAGGGGGGGGTTGGGATGTGTTTTGGTGCTGTGCATTGGAGATGCTTTGAGCACCTTTGGGTGTTCCCCAGCTGGCAGAAGGAACCACAGGTTCAGTCCACCCTAGCTAGGAATGCAGGTAGCTTGTGGGTCTCAGCCTACCAGTTGCAGGCCTGTGGTGTAGACAAACTGCTAATTTCACAAAATTCTCACCATGTCAGTAGATCCATTCACTTTCCTTCAAGGTTGATGTTTCTTTTTTAACAGAGTAGAAGCTTTTAAAATGAATCAGTTAGTTATTGCGTCAAGGCTGCATAGTGGTTACATGCAAAATTACTTATAAACATTTTAAAGTAAAAAGTTGTGAGTTCTTGGTGGCAAGAAACCAGCTTCTTTGATGTACTGCCACAGTTATTCTGTGCAAAACTCATTGATTGACAAGGTCTATCTTGTATCAATCTTGTATGTTATACAGCTCTCATTTAAATCAAGGCATTGGTGCTCCTGAATGATTTTAATAAGACTATTGAAAATCAATATGGAGGGAAGAGGGCTTGGAATGCAAAAGGCTCTTTTGAAGCCTCTGCAGTGTTACTTTATTCAGAGTCCCTCCATACCAACACACAGAGATCAAAAAAGGGACTTTACTCGAAAAGGGTTCCCCCCCTCTTCGTTAATAATCTGTAATTACACCCCCGTAATGACTCCTCTGGTACAGATGCAGAAGAAGAAATTAGTTAGGCATACGATAATCGCAGCAGCGGCTAGCTCAGCTGTACAATAGTTCAGGAACTAATGCACTTGTTCCTGGAAGCCAGTTATTCATAGCAACTAGACTCCACAGCTCCTCATATGCATTTTGCAATACGGCACTAAAATGTTCAGTATTATAGTGCTTCATTTTTAACTCCTCTTTCCCAGTTGCACTGAGAACTTCGTTGACTTGTTTTGTTTTGGGGAAAGCTGTTGCTGGTCCCAGGTTCATTCCCTGGCACCTCCAGGTAGGGATGGGAAAGACTCATTGTCTGAAATCCGACTTAAAGTGTGGCCATGGAGTGGCCATAGTTTCAGGTTAAGAATGGACCTCCAGAACGAATTAAGTTCTTAACCCGAGGTACCACTGTATTGTGGCAGTGTATACCAAATACATTTCTAAAGTTTTAGCATTGTAACGTTGATTTCTTTAGTTCAGTTCATAGGTCCCCCCACCCTCCAACCCTTAGGGTGCTCTTTTAAACACCTCCTTTAAATATCCTCCTTTCTGGGTGGTGAACTGGCTTGCTGTTTTAGAGCTGCACTTGAAACATCACAAAGTTAAAAGGCTGGTTGTTGTAGCCACCTAAGTTCTACTCAGAATAGAGACACTGAAAATAATAAGCATAAGTGAATCCTGACCATTGGTTTCACTGGCTTTGCTTGGAGTAAGATTAGCATTGGACACAACCCAGTGTCCTTGAGGTATTACAAACTCCTGTGTCTTGAACTGTCCTGTTAGGCAAAATCTGAGATATCTGTTTAGCCCATTTTAGTGTTGGCTAAGCTCTAAAAATCTTCCTGGATGTTAAACTGTGTATTGACAAACGTACTTTTTTCTGACTAAAAGATTGATGATGAATCTGAGATAATTTGTAATAGTTTATAAGACTGGTACTGTATATCAACGGTGAAAACTAATATATAATTTAAAAACAATTAAACGACATGGGAATCTGCAATCCCTTACTATCCCTCCACTGTAGGAGGCCAGGAAGAAAGCGCTTCTCTTTCCAGCTCTTAAAATTGGAGCTGGGACCCCAACCGTCCATCCAGCACAGTGCTGGAAGGGGGCAGAGACTTGCTTTGGTTCACTACCTGGCAGATGCTCAGAGTTGTGGTGTTCCTCGGGTGCAGAAGAAAGCTCAGGGTTGAAAAGGAGAAGTGGAGGGACATCCGTTTGCTCTGAGCTCAGAAGGTCTCTCGGACACAGAGGGAAGCTGCATAGCTCTGGCTTTGAGCTGCAGTGGGGAGTTGGATTGCCTCTCTTTGCCTGTAGGGCCAGGTTTGGGTTCCTATCTCTTGACAGAGCCAGGGTTCCATCGTGCTGTGACAAGGGTCAGTGAGCACCTGGTCCTTACTCCTGAGCAAGTGTGGAGTGATTTGCAACCTAAATCAGCCTTCCTAGCATCCTCTGTGTTTTGACCTGTGTAGTTTCATGTGTACTATGTATGTTTAATTGAACTGAGTGGTGAGTTAATAACATGCCATTCTTGTGAAAGATGCTACTAATAACTACTATAGCTAACTTTATCTTCCATTTCTCTTTACGAACTGAAAACAGATGCTCAAATTGGCTGATATATTTAATACCCCGAGTGATGATGAAGATTTTCTTGGGTTTGGAGCAGATGTTCCCATGGAAACACTGTCACTGGAAGACAGCTGTGAGAGTTTTGATTCACTAGAGTCAAGAAAAAAGGTAGGGAAATCTTGTAAATCTCCTATAAATCTGAAACATTATATTTAACCATGGTGAAAACTAAAATAGATTTATCCTTCTTCTGAAATTGTTTTCTAAAAATGCTTTTGGAATGTAGTGCTTTTTACTTTTTGCATAGACTATCTATTGAAGATTAAACACCCTTAAGTGCATTATTTAGCACTCTCCTGTTGAAATAAATGAGGCAGAAAAGCACTGCTGTTTGTTGCAGAGGTAGGACTTAAATTCAATTGTCCTAAATCTAAATCTCTTTAATACATTGACTTCACCGTGTTTCAGATAGTAAGGACTTGATTATGTCTCCCATGTTAAACCTGCTTGATTCTGATTACAGCAAAGCTTAGGACATGACTATAGCCTAAATGTATGCATACCACTGACCTTTAGCAGTTTATGATTAATTTTCAACTTGGTGGAGAAGATAATCCACCCAGATATTTGCTTGAATGTGATTTAGTAATAGTTGCTGCTTTGATCTCTGAGGTCACAAACTGCAGTAGGAATGATAAAAGCAAAGAATGCCTTGACTAACATTAGGTTTAATGTGTAGATTTATTAAGAGGTAGTCTTTGGCCACCTCATGAGAAGAGAAGACTCCATGGAAAATGATGTTGGGAAAGATTGAGGGCACAAGGAGAAGGGGATGACAGAGGACAAGATGGTTGGACAGTGTTCTTGAAGCTACCAACATGAGTTTGACCAAACTGCGGGAGGCAGTGGAAGACAGGAGTGCCTGACGTGCTCTGGTCCATGGGGTCATGAAGAGTTGGACACGACTAAACAACAACAACAATTTGGTAGATCAGTGAGCTGCTGTAGATGTAATATATCTTGATTTCAGCAAGACTGTTGTCAAGGTCCCCCACAATATTCTCATTGAAAAGCTGGTAAAATGTGTACTTGACAGTGTTGCCGATAGGTGGAATTGTAGCCTATGTCAAAAGAGTGCTCATCAATGGGTCCTCTTATTTCTAAGAGAAGTGAAAAGTAGGATACTGCAGGGTTCTTCAACATTTTTGATATAAATGACTTGGATCAAGGAATAAAGACAAAGCTAATGACACTTGCAGATGACACCATACTGGAGGACTCTGCTTCACTAGAAATATTTCTGCAGCTGCAGATTTTCTGCATTGACACGGGGTTGAACTGAATTATCTGTGAGGTCCCTTCCAGGAGATATGTACATCCTGCTCCAAGAACCATGTCAACATTCCTGTTTCAATCTGTCTCAACTATAAATACACTTTCTCATTTAAAGTAACTTTCCTTTTGTGTGTACGCTCCCCCCCCCACTCTGAAGCAGCTGCACTGCAGCTATCAGCAGAAGAAGTAATTTTACAAAGAGAACCCCTCCAATTATCATAGGAGATGATTTTCGAGTTTAAAGGAACAGTATATAAATGATTCTTTCTCTTGTGTTCCCCTCAAAGTTTTTCTCTTAATCTATTGTAACTGTTTTTCACTTACATTATCTCAATATAAAGAAGTGTATAATTAAATACAGGGAAGTGAGGGCAGCATTGTAAAAGGGAATAAAGATGCTTAGTGAAGTGCAGTTGTATGAAAGGTCATTTAGTCTTGCATGGCAGGAGGAAGCGGCAAAGAAAAACAAGGGAACTGCTCTCATAATGCACAGTTGTGACTCTCCAAAGATTGATGTTTTCTGCATAGGCATGTGAATCCCCCATCCCCCGCCCTACACTAGCCTTAGAATGAAAGCCTTAAAAAGGTAGAAAGATTGACAGATGCTTTGAAATATTTTCTTTTACAAACCTCTCCACCTGATTTCATAAAGTTCATTGTGACTCTTCTATGTGCATAATAAAACAAAATTAAAGTTAAAACAACTTGCAAGAAGAAAAGCACCTCTATAACTTTCTGATACCTGAGCAATCATGGGAAGTTATTTACTTACACTGCGTGAGTATGGGATGGTGGGGACAGGGAGGGAGGGACAGATCCACACCATACATTTAAAACACTTCCAACAAACATATAAAGCACATGACTTCCCCCAAAGAAACCTGGGATCTGTAGTTTCCACCCTTACAAAGCTGGTTCTTAGCACCCTTAACAAACTACAGTTCTCAGGATTCTTCAGGGGGAGTCACGAGCTTTAAGATGTGCTGTCTATGTTTTAAATGTTGTGTGGATCTGGCCAGAGAGAGACAGACATTCAGACTGTGTTAACATACTGGCTTGACTCCTAAGGTACCTTAAGAAAGTCATGGAAGGAAACTTCCTCATCCTTTCCTGCCGTTCTGAGAAAGCTCTGGATGGGCACAATGTGGGATGATACATGAGGCGCTGAAGGGGTAGGCGCAATTGCCCCAAGTAAGTCTTGGGTCCCTTTCTTACCCCTTTCTCCCTTCTCCCACACCTTCCCCACATGCCAGTTTGATAACCTTATGCTGCATTAACCGTTTTCATATCTCAGATGATTTAAAAAAAATTATTAAGAAATTAATGGAAGGTAAGCCTATTGCCCCCCCCCCACACACACACATGGGGGGGGCGTTGTTCAGGAAGGCATCTTTATAATGGCTACAGAGCTGGGGAAGGGATGGGAAGTTTTTCTTCCTTCAGCTTTCTAAAGTTATCTTAGTACTCAAGCCAATGAGTAGACATTTTAAAGACACATCAGTGGAAGGAGAAAGTTGCATTTTCCAAAGGGAGGGGAGCAGGAAGGAGTTGCTCACCTGAATTATCTTGGTTGCATTTACCCTCCCATCTCCTTCATCTAGGTTTTGTTCTTTCCTGGTTCACATCATCTATGCAGTAAACTGTTAAGCAGTCTACTCTGTTTTTGATAGAGAGGATCTTTTGGCTGTTTTCCTTTTTGCTTCATTGTTCAGTGAACAATGTGTTTTGTGCTTGGTGTTGCAGGACATTCATTGTCAGCCCAAATACCTGACTGAGAAACTGAGAGAGATTTTCAGAGAAGACACCGAGTCAGAAAATGAAGCGTTTGAAGGATTTGAAGTAAATGGAGAGGATGATATGGAGGTACAGGCCACATTTTTCATAATATTTATCTTCATATACCTTGGTCTCTCCTGTGGATTTGCCTCTTGTTTTAATAAATATGGTGGTTTAGGACTGTGACTTGCACTGAGGTTCAGGACTGAGAAGGCTGCAAAAAATTGATTGAAACTTACAGCCTACTAAACAAGATTTTCTCATACCCCTTCTCACATTGAGCTTTGCAGTGTGGGTACTGCTGCAATTTATCTTTCTATACCATAAAGGTAACATCAGAAATGGTAACTAATGCTGCAGCTCCTTCCAATGTCACTGTTGGTCTACTGTCCAGAGGAGATTTCTCCCAAGTAGCACGGTCTGGGTCTTCTGATATTCCTTTTATCATGTGAAACTGAGTTGTTATTGTGCAGTGAAGGGACAGTAAGATTTAAATCCCAGCTTGAACTCTCCAAGATCTTAGGCATACAACTTCTACTTGCTACCTGATCCTATATATACCATATATTCTGCCACTGAGCTGTGATCCTCAACCTGGAATTATTTATTGCAAAACAGTGTTGCACATATCTACTCAGAAGTAATGTCCTTTGCGTTCAGTGAGACTTACTTCCAGGCAAATGTGTATAGGATTGCAGCCTAAATTAATTGCAAGCTTAGTTCTGCACACCCAACTAATTTTTGTACATTAAGTGTTATGCATTATTTGTTGGAGGGCTTTAGATAAAGTATGGTGCCTGTGAAGTCAGTAGTGTTTCTGCAATTAATTCATTGGCTATTCTAGAGCCTCATTTTTGGTCTATAATTGAGCATTGTCGTGATTTATAACATTCTTGGCCTTGTTTTGTTGCAGCACATACAAGGAGTGATGCGTCCCTATGCTCAAGGCTGTCTTGATTTACATGAAATTAGTCCATTTAAATTAAAAGTCAGATTACTTTTAAAATCATGCATTTTCAGTAAGGCCTGTGTAGAAATAATGAAAATGGTGTTTTTCATTCCTTAGTGGAACTGGAAATCATTGCATGATAGATGCAATTTTCTTACAGGTTGTTTCATGCATTGTTTTTAGGCAGTGGAATCAGATCCAGAAAATGATCCATTATCCTTGATGGCGGCAGAACCAGAAGAAGAAGTGGAAGTGGAGGAAGGCAGAGCAAACCCTTCCTCCAGGAGAAGTAGCTTTGGCCTTCGTGTGGCATTGCAGTTTCCTACCAAGAAATCTGCTGAGAAGAGGGCACCTAAAAGACGTTCTTCTAAGTTCTGCTTGATGGACAGTAAACACCCTTGCTCTCTTACACAAATAAAAAATAATAAAACTTGGAAAGTGGCAGATCAGGAAGCATCTTCAGGGTCGGAGGAAGATTCTAAAGAGGAAGATTCTAAAGAGGCATCAAATGAAAGCTCTAGTGCACTGCTTAAAAGAGCCATGAATATAAAAGAAAATAAAGCCATGGTAAGAACTGGGGTGCAGGTGACATTGTCGTACACAAACTGTAAAAATATATTTCAACAGTCTTAGTTTGCACTAATAACGAAGAAGACGGAAGGAAATTGCAGGCTGCTACGGACATGACAATTCTAGACCCAAAGTATATGTATGTTTAAAAAATTAATTTGCCTTACCTTACTATATCAGTGCGCAACACAAAACACATCGCCTGTTATAGTCAAACTGAAAAAGCTTTCTGGAACAAAAATGTGGGCAGCCTGCTCACAATATAAGCACCAACACTATGAATACCTAGCCCTATGCATGCTCAGGTCAGGCCTCTCTAAAAGAAGGCACAAAGTACCTTGAATTGAATCTGAAAGCAACTGTTAATAGCAACATTTGGTCATGCCACTGAACCAGGGATAGGGAACTGGCACACCTTCAAAATTTGATGAATAAAGGGTCACAGATTTTCCATCCCTCTGCTAGAGCATGGCTGAGCATTATGAGAATGGGCCTTAAGTTTCTGGGCTCTCCAACTCTTTGCAGGTACTAACATCAGAAGATCAGCATTTTCTATTTGTTTTAGATTAAGCACAGTTTGCAATGTCAGCCACATTCTAAACTCTGGCTACTCTAAGCCAGAGGTGAGTGAAAACAAGCTGGCTTCATAAACTATGATTTGAAGTTGCTTGTTTCTGCTAAGCACAGTTAGTCCGTGTTTGGATGTCAACAAGCTAAGTTAATCTAAAACAGAAGAAGTACTTTTGAATGCTTTCTTACAGTGCAGGTGGGGTGCATATTCTGTGGCATACAGCTTTATTCAAAGGAAGCACCACATTACAGTATCTTCTCCTTTCAAGTTAATGACAAAACCCATCCACACTGGATTAATATGTGGAGTCATTGCAATTTTGAAAATGTGCACTTTAATTTTGGTATTTTGAAAACACACTTTGAAACTGAACAGCTATAAACAGATTTACTTTCTTAAGATGTAGCATTACAGGACTTACAATTTCACATCAAAGGAAACCATAATAATTTACACAGAGAAATGGAGAAACGGGGGGGGGGGAATGAAAATTGCAAAGGACAGTGCATATATTAAATATTTATCTATACAGAAGAAATTCAGGGTCATTTTTCTCATTTCAGCTTGCTCAGTTATTAGCGGAACTGAATTCTATACCTGACTTATTTCCAGTGAAAACCCCTACCTCAACTCCTTCGGTAAGTATCAGTAAATACTTTTGGGAAACCTGCAATGCACTGCTAAGATTGGCTGTGTGGATTTCTTTCTGTATTTTCCAATAGGTGCTAGCCCCCCCTCCCCAGTGATACAGTGCTGTTTAAGAACTGCTTCTTAGGAGACATTCTTGACTTAGATTTTCAGGCCAACATTAAAAACAAATATCATGTCTGTTATGAAGTGTGTGTTGGAATTCTGCCTGGGTCAGAGGAATGTGCCACAGCGTAGGCACCGGCAGATATTCCTTGTCGACCTCCCCGCTGCGCCACTCTGCTGATAAGCAGGCGAGGTCTCGGCAATTCTTCTCAGATGTGTGAGAGGAACACACCGTTCTTCCTCTCTCCCCTTTGGTGTCCCCAAGGGAGGGGAAAGAAGCAGACAGAAATCTATTTACATCTTTTATTTCTGTCTCTTACATCAGTACAGAGAAACATGTCAGCACTCCACAGCAGTAAGAATAAACTCCACCCATGTACTTCCAGTACGGGTCATATGACACACACACTGAGCTAACATCCGGTGCTCAGTACAGAATGGACTGTCCCTTTGTTCCCATGGCAACAGTCACAAACATCCTGTTTGGCTTTCCAGCCACAAGCAGCTGACTGAGCTGCAGCTTTGGTGCTTTATGGTAACAGTGTGTGCATAAAGAAATACCAGCTTTCCCCTGCCCTTCATATGCATATGACTAGGAATTTATTAGGCTCTCACTAGTGTATTTTGTGACTTCTCCCTTCCAGTTACTATACAATTGCATTCTTTCATAACCAGCTTTACGTTATATGCATTTATTCTGTTTAGGAGATTCAGAAAGAATAAATGTGTTTAAAAACCCCCTGCAAATTAACTGAAGGGTACGAAGAGCAACTTCAAACAGTTTTGTGCACCTCCTTTTTACACTACAAGAATTGCTACTGTAGCATTAACAGCCATAAGAAAAGGGCCAAGTTAGACATAATGATGAACACTGTGAATGGATCTCCATCTCAGACTTTTATAAAAAGCAACCATGGAGCAGTGGGATTAGCCCTCCCCCTCCTAGGACATTATCCTGTTGAATATATCCATTTATCAATTGGAGGGGGGGGGGGGAAACATGCAGATGCTGTTAGGAATTGCATGTGTTTCCAGTTGGGGCAAATAGCAGCTTTGAAAAAGGAGAGCATGGCTAAAACGTTCCGTGGAGAAAGGGGTTAATCCCTTCCCCCAGGATCCCAGATCAGGATGGAGGAGTGCAGCTGCTATTTGTAGAAGTGTAAAATGCACTAGCACTATCAATTGTAGTTTGGCCCAAATAAGTTCATTTTATATGTGGAGATTGGCACTGTGGTATAAAACAAGACCCTCAAAAGGGTGAATTTGGAAAGGTTAAAGAAGTTGCATCTGTTCATTAACACAAACAGGTAAAGGCACTACTGCAGCTACATTCTACAAAATTAAAACAGACCTATGGTGACTCATTAAAACGCTCTGGTTTTTTCTAGAAACAGAAGAAAACGCCAAGGAGAATGTTTTCAGAAGGCCAGATAGAGCGTCGAACAAACCCAACCAGAAATGCTCGTCCCCCAGAGAAATTTGCTTTGGAAAACTTCACTGCTTCTGCAGTCAGATTTGCAGAGCAGCTTAACAGTATCAGACAACAAAATCTCTTAAAGAAAAGACTAAAAGGGGTACATACCGGACTAGTTCAATTTTTAGTTTGTGTTGCTTTTAGAAGCCACCTCACCTAACCCCAGAGTATTTTTGGTAACAAGGACTGGAAAACTAAGGGCAAAGTGATCGGAAAACAAGCTAGTATTTTATTGCAGCCAAATAGAATAGGCTGTGGTGTGTGCTTGGTAGCAACTAGTGTTTGGTGCCTATGAAAGTATCTCTGGTTTGTAAATGGGTCTTAAAAGGTTGGTAATTGGATTAGTTCTTTTCAGGGGAGGGGATTAGTTCATTCGTTTTTATTATAAGCTATAGAAAATAATGGATGCTGTAAATGAAAATCCAATATGAATCCTAAAATACTGCTCATGAGGGGAGGGGGGATATTCTACATTTTCGTAGCACAGTTTGGAATGGAATATCTATATCTATATGTAATGTGCACAAGATAGGAAATAAACGAGACTCCTTCTTTCTAGAGTGATAAGGTTAGGAAATGAGGCTGAGCTGAACACAAAGAGTATAAGGAGGTTGGTTTTTTTAAATTAAGTTGAGTTCTAAGCAGACAATTTGAGGAGGAAAGGAAAAAGAAGCACATTGAGTTGCAGGGGAAACACTTGCATGAATAATGAGGGGGGTTGCTCTCTGTTAAAATATATATATGGTTTTAATTGTTCTTAAAACAATGGAGCATAAAGTCATTGGTTTAGAGACACTGATGTGAGTTTCTTTCATAGAACAACTTGGGGACACCTAAAAGACGAAGATCATCAAAATACTGTTCAAACCGAACAGTTGAAGATATTACAGACGAAGAGCTAGAAAACATTGCAATAACAGTTAAAGATAAAATCTACGATAAAGTCCTGGTAGGTGCATCTCTTCTTCTTGGGTTTGATGAAACAATTTTTTTGAACACATGTAATGCTTGAGATTAAGCTATTTTGACTTCTTTAGTTTCTTTACATTTTAAATTTATGTAGTAATTAAATTGCCACAGCACTGTTTGTATTGATTTAGATGTGTCCTTTCCTGCTGACTGCATATAGAAGACACCCAGTAAACAGTGGGAGACTGTAAACCCACTTTTAGGAGGGTCATGTAGCATCAGACCAATGGCACCAGGCATCTCCTGAGCCTCTACCCTCATTCATTTTTTGCTGTTGGAAAAATAATTTCTTAGCCTCCAGGCTTGGGGTGGAGGTTGTCGTGTGGAAGGATGTTCTAGGAATGATTATGAGAGAGCTTATTGCATAAATGGCTGGAGCTGCAAGGTATCTTCCCTCCCATTAGTCCCCTAAATGTTAGCTGCGCTCTCATCATGTTTTTGTGTGTGGACACTATGACAAAGTGTGGCAGAACATGCTTATGATATCCACCAATGGACTTGCCAACCCGGTCAGGTTATTAATAGAAAAACAATTGTCTTTGTATTAGCCTTTTAAAAATTTTATTTTTAATTTCAAGTAACAAAACATGCCCATACAGGGAAACAAATTAGTTGTTTTACAGAAAAGAAAGAAAAATAGTAGCTGATTGTGTCGTTTTAGGCGTTCCAAGAAGATTGGTTATGCACCAAACATCAAAGGAATTGTGTTTATGTAGTATGTTGTAGAGGGATGTTTTCAAAGAAGGCAGTTTGTGTGGGTTTTGAGACATTCTGCTTTACCAAAAATAATCATTAAGTACAAGATGTAAGCTACCACCTATTCCCGCTTTACCTTGTTTAAATGAATGCAGTAATGTAAAAGTTTCATCCAGAAATTGTTCTTGTCAGGTATTGCGAACATAAATAGAGCATTATGTTGAACAGGAATAATCAAACAGACCTTTGAGGAAGACAAATCTTAGATCAGGGTCTTTTAACTGAAAATCAAGTTTGAGAGAAACCCAGCTTGTTGATCTCCCTGCATTTTGGAATCACCTTGTGAGGTGTGCCATTCCAACTCCGCTTTGGAGAAAGAATTTTGTATCAGTGTTTTTGTTATTGTGTGTCTTGTAAAAAAATAAGGTCGGGTTAGCTTGCTCTAAAGCAGACCATACCCTTTTAACTTACATTACTGCAATTAATTATGGCACTGTCAGAGGTGTAGCAAGGTCAGTGCAGATTTTTTTTTTGTCACACCCCTCACATTGGGGTGCTCGGGCTAGGCTTGGGAGTCGTGGGTGCGTGGCGCACCGAATGTCACCCCCCTCAGCGATGACACCTGGGGCGGCCCGCACCCCCCTTCCTACACCTCCGGGCACTGTAAGGTTAATTTAAAATTATGCAGCCTGTACCAGACAATCAATCTATCATGCATCATAGTAATTTTAGTGTTATCATATTCCATCAGCACAAAATAAATACAGTGGTACCGCCGGTTGTGAACTGGATCCGTTCTGGAGGTCTGGCTATATCCCAAAGTTTTCACAACTGGAGAGACCACTTCTGCGCATGCCGCAAAACACTTCTGGGTTTGCCGCTTTTGCAACCCGAAGTTTACGTTACCTGAGGTTACACTGTATGCTTTGAATTCCCAAAAGGGAATAACTTCAACATTCAAACTCCTTCCCAACCGAATAATTCCTGCATATGGTGGCTGAGAGTATAATAGTCTGTCTTTTCTTTCAAGAGCCAAAGGCTCATGAGCTAGGGTACAATTGGAGGATGTAAACATTAACCCCCTCCCCACAGAAGCAGAAAATGTTTTACCTTATGTCGGTAACAAAATAAGAGAATAATAGCCCAGTTCGTATCTGTTTTGGTTATAGAGCTCACAGCTCTTGGTAAGACTTAGTCAGTAATTTCAGTGGGACCGCAGACAGAGAAGTCATCTTTGTGCTGGTGGTTTATTCCCTTTTCCCCATTTGTTGACTGTCCTTTTCTGAATTCTGTCTCATCCCCTTCTCTCAGTTGTTTGATTGCAGTCCCAGTTGATTTAATAATTTTGTAGCTTCCGGTTGTGTGGAGACAGTTTTAGTTACTCCTTCGTAAGTTTTTAGGAGTTTGAATGGGTAACTCCACCAGTACAAGAGAGCTGTGGTGTAAATTTTAAGTTCACATCTGCATTGCAGCATTCCTGGGCAGAGAGGTCTACCATTGAATTTTCTATTGTGATTTTTTTTGCGGTGTTCTGAGCTTTTGATATAAGTCAAACTTTAACTTATGAAGGAGCTAAAGCGAACAGTGATGTTTCTTGGGGGCTTAGCATTTTTTTGTTTGGGATGGAGTGCTCCTGTGCATTCTCTTGATGTGTGGGCAGGGGGGTGGGGAGCCTGGTTGCACTAGCAGTAATATTGTGAAATTCTGTGGAAGCATCAAGAAGTCTACTGTGTTGATTTCCAAACACTGTTCCTTTATATAATTCTCTTTTTTACTGTGCTCATGCTAGGGAAGCACGTGCCATCAGTGTCGACAGAAGACTATCGATACTAAGACAGTTTGTCATAACGAAGGCTGTGGGGGTGTGAGGGGACAGTTCTGCGGACCATGCCTACGTAATCGCTATGGAGAAGATGTGAAAGCAGCACTTCTAGACCCAGTAGGTATCTAAACTGTTCAGGTTGAGGGATATCAATGTATTGTCAAGCTACTTAAATTATGGGAGCTCTCGTAGATGCATTGCTAGCATATGAGTCTTAAAAAACATGATATCCTCGTGTCTCTACCTCCCTTCCTGTGCTAAGCCAGAGCACCTATATTTGCTGACTAAAATAATTAATGCCCCTTTCTCTCTAAGGACTGGTTCTGCCCTCCGTGCCGTGGGATCTGTAACTGCAGCTACTGTCGCAAACGTGATGGTCGTTGTGCCACAGGAATGCTCATTCACTTGGCAAAGTTTTACGGTTATGATAATGTAAAAGAATATCTTGAAAGGTAGGAAGCTATTGGAATTTTATATCAGTGGTATGCATCCAGATTTTGTTTGGATTTACACAGGTGATAAAAGCTGTAAGAAACTGAAACACAGAAGTAGACGAGGAACCACTGAATTTTGGGAAGTTTTTTGTTACCTGCTATATTCCCAAAATACCAGTCAGTAACTGAACTCAGTCTGTTCATTACATCCCAAACAAAACTTAGCCACCCCACATGCTGAGATGTGATCACTTGATGTGTAGAGACACTCATCTCAAAGCATGAGTTCTGCTTTGGAAGTACACATAAGCATGAGTTGCTTGTGGATTTTCCATAAATTCTGAAATTAGCCTACTTATCTGAATGTTTATTTGTGTTTGTACCTGATATTAGATAACTCATGTTGAGTAGAGGTACTTTATAGCTGTCCAACTTGGCTTGTGGTTTGCTCAAGTCCTCCACTTTCCTGATTCAGTACAGTGGTGCCCCGCAAGACGAAAGGGGTTTTCCGATTTTTTAGCGGCCTCGCAAGACGAATTTCCCTATGGGCTTGCTTCGCAAGACGAAAGCCCATAGGGAAATCTCCGGGGACAGCGGGGAAGCGCAGCGCGCCTTCTCCTTTGTTCCCGGACCTGTCTTGAAGACTTGTGGTGGGAGGAAGGTTTTCCTTCCCACCACCAACATTCAGAAGGCTGTTCTGAAGGCTGGCGGTGGGAAGAAAAGCCCTTCTCCCCCGCCAGCCTTCAGAAGAGTTCCCGTCTAGGCTGCAGATAGCAGCCTGCTGCCCCGCGCGAGGGGCGCTCTTAAGCAGAGCGCCCCTCGCGCGGGGCAGACATTCGCCGCTTGGGGAGCCCTGCAGGGGAAGTCCTGCAGGGCTCCCCAAGCTGCGAATGTCTGCCCCGCGAGAGGTCCAGGACCTCTTCTGAAGACAGGCGGGGGGCAAAAGTCTTTGTCCCCCCTGCCTGACTTCCCGGGGGCTTTTAAATCGCCCCGGGACAGCGGAGAAGTCTCTGCTGTCCCGGGAAGGCAGGCGGGGGGAAGCAAAGACTCCCCCCCCCCGCCGGCCTTCAGAAGAGGTCGGGGGACAGACTGTCCCCGGACCTGGTCTGAAGGCGGTTTCCATAGGAACGCATTGATTGATTTTCAATGCATTCCTATGGGAAACCGTGCTTCGCAAGACGAAAAACTCGCAAGACGAAAAGACTTGCGGAACGAATTAATTTCGTCTTGCGAGGCACCACTGTATTAGGAAATCAAGAAATGGCTATAACTTTGTCTGAAATTTTCATTCATTTCTGTCAAAGTAGCCTTTCCAAGATGGAGAAAGCTCCTGCCCAATTAGAGACAAATAAGTCTAGGGGCTTTTGCGCTGAGCACCTTAAAAATGGTGTTTGTGCTTTTTAAAGGCACTGACTATATAACTTGTTATTTTGGGGCAGAATTGGATGAAATCTGCAGACAAGTTGCCCTTCTGAGGGAATCAATCCTTCCAAATTTTAGAAGGATGGCTGAAGTGCTTTTCCTGCAAGGGCAGCCTTTACATTTTTGGGGTGGAGAAAGGAACCCAGCCCTGCGAGGCACAGGAGAAAGCCGTCACCTCCTCCCGTGCCTGCCTGTGCTGAGAGAGCCCCATGAATGCTGCTCATGCAGCTGCCGCTTTGGCACGGGTGGGCAGGCGGCCTCTTCCTCCTGGGAGAAAGGGGGAGCCTGCCCAGCTGCCCCAAGGTAGTTGAGGCACAGGTGAGTGGCTTCATTAAACTGCTCCACTGAGGGGCATGCACGTCAGCAGAGCCGTTTCACAAAGCCCCCACTAGCTGAAAGTGGGGGAACTTGATCAGCTGAGAAGCGGACTGTTGAAGGAAGGCTGCTTCTCAGCTCATCAAGTCCGAGTGGGGGCTTTGTTAAACTGTTCCACTGAGCTGCATGCCCTTCAGTGGTATGGTGGCAGAGGGACTTGGGAGCGGTGGCTGCTTAATCTACGATATATCACCATCACGCTCTGCCTCTCATAAAACAGTCTCATTCTGTTTTTTCTTTTTCAGCCTGCAAAAGCAACTTGCTGAAGATGATTGAAAATACCAGATTGCAAACCTTCTCAACTTTTCTTTTCTTTTTGTACTTAATCAGAGTTTTACTACAATGATGTTTATAAAATATAGGACAGAAGTCATTACTTTTAAAAATAGATATTGTACATATGACAAAGATTTCTCAGGAAAATACCTGCTAAAGGAATCTGTGTTGTGCATTATTTGTCACAGTATGCTGCAAAAAACTTTGGAGACTAAAACAGCTTCCATTCATTTCTATGGAGATTTTTTTTGCTGCTTAGAAATAGACTCCAGCTGCCAATGGTTTAATATTCTACATAGCTGCAGTCCATTACTTTTAAAAAAGGGATGAAGCACCTGTATTCCTTCAGTTGTTGGACTACAACTGCCATTATCGCTGACAATTGAGTCAGGAGTCCAGCAACACAGTAGGGCCACAAGTATTTTAGAAACAGTGCTAGAACAACATATTATTTGCCAGAGGGAGAATATTAAAATTCCTAGCATCCTACTGTTTATTATTTCAACTGCAGCAAATCTCTTTGGCATATTAGTTAAACTAAACCTACCCCAAAATATTAAACATTAATTCCCATATAAGTAGGTGTAACTTAAAAAGCTTTTGAACTCCTGGGGGCCACCATTTAGTCTGCACCCATATGCCCTGGCCAGGATATGTATATCCTACACAGTCACGTGCGTGCAGGTTGTGAGAACTGCAAAAGGAGATCGAACGTGGTGCAGACAGACAGTACATTGGCTGTTGCAGCAAACTAATTGTGGCAATAAGATGACTACTTTATACACTGGAGTATTTAACCTAAGGTTTATTTTAATATATTTTTATATTGATGTTAAAATGATCAGGACAGCACATTTCTTGAGATACACATCCTTTAAATTTTTTTTTTTTTTGGTACCTCTGCCTACAAACGATGTTTCAGGTGTAAGTTGCACACACCGTTAAATTACTCATCTGCTTTTGAGCTATCTAGTTGTAGGTGCATTTTTATGTTCTGCATATTAGAGAGCTTTGATATCAAGCAGTGTGTCACTATCCCTAGGTCTGCGTGTGATAACGCCAAGCAATAACAGAGCACTATACATGATATTTCAGCGTGAACAAAGCTCTCCTGCTCAGGCTCTTATACCGTAGCAAAGGCTGGGCTAGAATTTTGTACCTGCTAAACTGCCAGAAGCAAGGCTACTCCAGCAAGCACCCACTTAGCTGGCTTTTCTTTGCTTTTGAGGTTAAAAGTCCAGACATATGTAGGCCCTCTAATTTTCGTTTTATACACTGGGCATTTATAAATGTTTTTTGTTTCTTGCCTGTCTGCTGGGATGGCTCTTACAAAGATGACTGGCATCGCTGGAGTCAATTCCTTTAGTCGGGCTTCAGCTATGACTCCAGCTTGAATGTCCCATCTAGCTCCTGTAACCAGAGAAACACAGGTTTTTTTACTTAAATTTTAAAAAGAGTAGTTTAAGAGAATACCATTGAATGTATCTCTGGGGGTTATATCACTAGTATAGTAAACACAGACATAGCATAATGCTAGGCATGTGCTGACTCACAGATTTTTGGAATACTGTAGAGAATATTGGGAGTGTTTATATCTTCAATAAGGACCTATAGAGTTGCATGGAAGGTATCTCAGCTAATAAAAAATGCTGCATAATAGTAGTGAATTTAACAATAAAACAGTAGTATGTAATTTTGTTCTGTAGGGGTAGCCAGTGTGGTGCCTCCAGATGTTAGTGGACTACAGTTTCTATCATTCATGACCATTCTGGGTCATTAATTGCCAGAGGGCACAATAGTGGCTACCTCTGGTATAAGACATCTGGTATTCTGTTGAGACAGTGGGTCAAGCTACTGAGTGTGACTTTTTCAGAGAAGATTGCTAGCACCTCATTTCATGTAAGCTTTCAAAATTGGAACAGCAGAAAAGAATATAAACTTGCTGTACAGCACTCTTGAAGGACAAGTGTTTAGACCTCCAACAGCTTCTGGATTGCAACACTGGTACTTGTTGTATACTTTCATTTTCTGTGTCTGACACATTTCATGAGTGGGTGCCTAAATCTACATTTCATTTTTGAGTCAATAATGTTTACCGACTCTAGTAAACTTACCTTCCATAAAAAGACCAAATATATATGCCCCTTCCCTTGGTGGATGACCATAGTCCTCTCTACTTTTTTTGGTAACATCCGTAGTCAGACACATCTTATCCAGAGACCAGTTGTTCTTCCGTGCCATGCTTTGCATAATGGCTTTCAAGGGGAAAAAATGGGTTAGCTGGATGTATCATTTCATGGCTAAAAACTATGACTGTGGGTGGTGTGGGGTAATCTTAAACATAGCAAAGAACATATAATTAACCTAACTCTGCTGCAAGAATAAATCTACATTTTCTTAAAAATTTGGGCCTATTTTTTTTGTGTGTCACAGATTTTTGCAGAAGCAATGTATTCCCACTGAAATAAAATGATCCTAGACGCACAGTCATTTTGCAGTCTAGTTACATGCTTTCTACAGAAGTGAACTGCTAAACTTTTCTCGATCGTGGAAATAGTATCGTAATTAATAGAACCTAATTTAATATAATTTTAGTGCATTTCTAAGATAATATCTCAAATTATGCTTCCATCCTGGCTCTCACCCAAGTACTGATAAGGCCCCATGCCTGCTTATTATATTCAGCTGCGTTACAGCTTTTGATACTTCTAGATTGTGCTATCTCAAGTATTACTTAAAGCATTGCAGATTCAGTATGTCACTCAATTCTCAGTGCCTTGACTTACAGCATTTTAGCCCTGATGAGGAAGTTTTACAATGAAGTGCTCTCATTTGTTCCATCTGTAATACACTAGCACTTCATATTCATATTTCTTAAGAGCTAGTTACATTGGAAATTCCACAAAGGTAACCCTCAGTAAGCCATTATATAAAAATTGTAGCCCTACTGTGCGATCTAATTTACTTGACCTTTATAAGTCAATAGTACATACCAGTCAAAAAAGACTGAGGGTTAAAAAAGCCAGAAAGCCAGACCACTGCAGGAAGTACTAGGTCTTGTGTCCAGATATCAAGTTCTCGGCATCGCATGAGAAGGTCGTTAAACCTGAAGGAAAAGCAGCAAAGCGATCAACGTGTCACGAGAAGTGATAATTTAAAAAATAAAATTGTGATTTGCTAGCCTATAATCTATAGCCTTTTATTGGTGGTTTATTATTACTTCTCTTAAGGGACCGTGCTTTCTTGGCAGACATGAAACTAATGAATGGGGCAACTGTGCCCTCCTTTTGTATCTTTACCCGAGATGTAAGAATGCAGTCTTTCAATATTAATTGGAGGTACCCACGTCCCCTGCCTTTAGATGTATCCTGGAAAAAGAGGTCTCCCCCCTCTTAAATCCTGAAACATTCATGATTAACATCAAAATGACACTGCTATGCAGTTATTGGTCAAACATGCTCAGTGTTTAATAGAACTGGAATCCTTGTTATGTGTAAGACAGGTAAAGTGAATGACTATCATTGAACATACCATTGGGCAAGGCTGTAAGTGGAGGGATAAGCCAGTTTGGTCCATGCATCTGGCACCAGGTCATAAAACAGTGATGACTGCACAGCTTCCATGGTAACAGAAAACGTCAGCTCGCCCTAGACATTTGGAGACAGAAAAATTAAATCCCAAGTTCTTTTAAATACGTTTTCATAATAAATATATTTCTCTTACTTTGAGACCGAGGTCTAGTTGTTTAAGCGACTTCCGTATCTCTTGAATGAGAATGTTCATCCTCTCACATTCTTGAAAACAAACAAGAATGTAAGGGCTCCGTATAGTAGACTTTTGCATTATTTCAGCCATGTTAAACTCCTCTGGCAACTTCTCCAGAATTTCATCCAGGACATTCTTCACCTTGAAACATAAATGCAAAGCAAAATCATCATCAGTTGCCTGGCCACATGAAAGTCCCTCCAGGATGTGCCCTGCAAGCCACTTGGTGTGTATGTTTAATATTTTGCTGCTGCTAAATGCCCTGACCCAGCTACCTCTGAATCTTTGCTACATTGGCAGAATTCTTGCACAACACCAGATATAAGCAACTCTGTAAAACAGGTTGTTGATGCTAGATGGCTAGAGGCCGAAGTTAAAGGCTATTTATTTGCAAAATTTATATATAACAAAAAAAATTTAAAATGGTTTACATAAACCAACATAAATAAATCTTATCTGCTTTAAAACAAATATATGCATTACCGTGCCTGGGTAGGGTTGCCTAAACTAGTAAGCTTTTAGCAGGCACCAAAAACAGCACAGCAAAGGCGGCCTGATATTACGAGGGACTTTCAAAAGAGTAGAGGCGGTTGCACTGAGAGATTGATTTGTGGCAAGTACAGAATGAACATTATGTGGCATGCTAAAAGTGCCAGTTCAGCATTTAGAAGGGGGAGAACAAGCTAAAAAAGAGAAACTTGGATTAGAGTGTCCCAATTTCAAATTAAATTGTCTTCAATTTAATTTACAATTCACTCATCACTCATGCCCTCTAATTCTGCAGTGGTATTGATAGATGCCACACTAAAGAAGCAGGCCTCTCTACTAGCCAAAATGGAGTCTGCAAATGTATAAGCTCCTCCATCATTGCAATTATGCTATTTTTCCTTACTAAGAGCTGTGTTTCCTAGTAGCTTTCTGTTTAGCTATGCATTATTCTGCACTACTGTAGAATCATAACCAGGGCCTCAGAAGGCCTGTACACATTATCCTCCCCTCCCATTCCACACAACTGGGTATTGATGGGCAGCACCCTTTTCACACAGGTAACTGACAGCATAACAGAAACATTTTACTGTATAAGGATGGTAATAATCCTAGGTTCTTTGTGAACTGGGACTAAGAACACATGGGTTGTTCGCTTGCATTTCCTTCACTGGAGGGGACAAGGCCACACCACCAACAAAGGACTAGCACTTCTCACAGGAGAAGCACTCCCAACTGGGGGAAAAATGATCTAAAAACTAATGGCCAATGTACTGACAGTGCTGAATTTTCCTGTGTTGAAACCTGTTTTGGTTTTTAATTAAGTCTGGATAGAACCTGGGGAAGGGGAATAGAAGATTGTTGTATGTTCTTTATGACCATAATGGCAAAAGGTTTTTGCCCAAAGGTAAGTGTCAGGGAACTGCCATCGGAGCCAGAAGCAGAGGGAAGGCTCCAGAGGGATGCCGGAGAGGGTCCCAGTAGGGAGAGAGGCAGCCCATCTAACACCAGTGGAGAAGGGGGGCAGGTGGGGGAATCAGAGAGAAGGCTCCAGGACTCTTCACCGGAGACCAGCGGGGAGAGCACGGGTCCTCCGCTGCCCACACCCTGCGCAGAAGACTTCTGCACAGGGAGAGTAGGAGGAGACTTGGCGTCAAAGAACTTCTTTGCTGGAAGAAGTTCAAGAAACGCCCACTGATGGATTCTGCCAGCGACTGAGACAGCCACGAAGTGAAAGGCTGTCCAGACAGAAAGGGTTCAACCAGGTAACTTAGCCAGGAGTAGCGGCAACTTACGCACGAGCAACCCCTAGAATCATTACAGTAAGTTTCATTCAAGCTTCCTCCTACATAGCAAGCCATGTATTGAGGTCGAAACAAGCTTATGGAACTAAGATTTTGCAGAGCACACCATAATCTCACCTTTTCTTCTACTGACTGTCCTGATACCTCTCCAGCAAGTAGATTTCTGGGTTGCATTTCCAAGAGTGTTTTGAAAAGGTTTTCTGACAGAACTGCCAAGAAATCTATCTCAGCATTCGGGTGAAGACCATACAGTACAGGGTTTTCGAGTG
The DNA here is from genome assembly GCF_964234715.1 of Podarcis melisellensis. Lineage (NCBI taxonomy): Eukaryota > Metazoa > Chordata > Lepidosauria > Squamata > Lacertidae > Podarcis > Podarcis melisellensis. The sequence goes on from NC_138544.1 coordinate 26,641,474, forward strand.
GAAGCATTTCATCTATATACTTGTGATATCCTGAGTAATCCAAATTGGGAGGAGCAAGGAAACCTGGAGCCAATGCAAAGTCGCCTTCAAGCTGTAGTTGATGGGAGGGAGGGGAAATAAATGATGTTGAGTATTCATTTCAGACAATCTGGTCTTTAAAAACTCGATGTCTTTAAGCAGTGTCAATTCATGGGACACACCTTTGATGACAGCAGCAGACTAAGAAACATTAAACACAGGGCTGGATTCAACTCAATAGTTGTGCTAGTGGGAGTTACTGCAATGAATGCTGCTCGCACAATGGAGCTTTCCCTTGTCCTCCCCCTGTGTCCCCCACAATTGGCTCTGAGGGATTGCGAAAATCCCCCGAACAGCAGGGGTGGCGGTGGAGAAGAGGGGAAGAGATATGCTTGTTCTGATGGAATGACATTACTAGCATGATTCTGAATTCCACCCCTAATTTCGCCACCCCCTTCTCCACGCCACAGGAATTTCAGGTCTAAGTTTTTCAGTGCTTATGCAAAACTACCACCTATGCAAAAGAGGAAAGAATAAGAAAACTTGGGGTCAATTTTAAATTGGCCCAGGGAAAAAACCTAAAGGGGGGGAGAGACCAACTCAAATAGCCCAAAGATGACTCAATATCCATGGAATGTTTATGTGGGGGGAGATGAATAGATTGGCTTGAAAGAAGTGCCTGCATGAAGGCAGGTATGCCCAGCGGGGCCTGTCACAGCCACAGGTAGGCCCAGCCACGGGAATGTCCGGTGGGCAAGCTGCAGCCTGTACCCCTCTGCACCTTCTTTTGGGGGCCCCTCAGCCCCTCCCAGATGGTGCCCCTGACCAGGCTCTAATTCTGTTGGCACAGAGGATCCCAAGTTTGCTGAGGGAGAGATTGGGCTCAAGCTGTTGAAAACAAACGTTCTAAGCAAAACCTAGAAGTTTACAACCCCTATTCTGCCATAGATGCATGGCAACTCCACCTCTTATGGCTGTGAAAAAATGTGTATATTTGATGTCTTATACGTGCATTTTTTACACAGCTGTGTATGGTAGATGCTTTCAGGAAACCTGGCTGTGTCAGGTTTCTCAAAGACATCCTCACGTTACGTGCTTGCTGATGAGAAACCCCAATATTTCCCCACTGTAATCAAAATGCACCTATCTGCATGGCCTTGTGCATGTAGCGCTTCCACAGTCTTATCCTTAACAGGAGTGTAGTAATTACCAATCTGCAGCAGAACTGTAGGGTGCGGGCATATAAAGGGAAAAACAAAAAAGTCAACCCAACATTTCTGGGTTGTTGTTTTTTTTTGGGGGGGGTGTTGTTTTTTTAAAAAACTTACAGTGGGAATTCCTTCAGTTTTGAACCTGCATTTTTTGAATATTTTGAAAGAAGAATGTTTTCTTTATCGCCTATTCACACTTTGTGTAAACATTTTATATCTGCTATAATTAGGGCTATTTTATTACTGAAGGGTACAATACTATGGATTCTGAGAAGGCAACCACCCTCACTTTGGACATAGACAGCTTAGGATAAGGCAGTTCAATCACTTCCACCACCCAGCGGCTTTGGGTTTAAATATTTAAGGCTGCAATCCTGACTTTCTATCTAGCCATCAATCAGCAGTGTTTTATTTGGTTAAATATATGCCTAGTCCCATTTAAGTGCTTCACAAAGTGCATGATCTATTGACTACCTTAATGATTAAATGCAACTTTAACCTGTTAACAAATGCAAATAAATACAGACACATGCCAGATCCCAGTTAGGCATAAAACTAAGACAAATGTGGTATATCCATTGGCCATTGCTTACGTTTACCTTGCCTGTCAACGAAGGAATTTTTGTTTCTTTTGGTGTGCTTTGCAGGAGACCATTGTCCAATTGAACCGAAATGAATTATCTTGTTTCTGAATATGTAAGTAGACCTGCACCTAGGGTTAGTTAACTAAGAGCACCTAATTCCCACCATTTCTTTCAGGTTCTGTACCTGTATTTGACACATATTTGAATGAAAGTTCAGGCTTTTGAAGGTTAATGGACTGCCTGGCCTAGAAATAGTAATTCTTATCCATGGGCTAGATGCAGAGGAGGTACCAGCGGAATAAGCTTCTCACATGCTCCCTTGACCTTAACTGTCATTTAGAGAAATCAGCTTCCATGGAGGTCAGAAGTACAGTAGTGTTTATCCTTCCCATCTCCATGGTAACTCACTCCTGGGTCTTCCAATTGACTTCCAATTGTGCTAAACTGAATGTGGCTTTGTGACACATGAAAACCTAGTCATTACAGAGTGAATAGATGCAAGCAAACTCACTTCACTTCAAACCACTGCACACACTTCCAACTGCGGAATCAATGGGGGGAAATGGAATGTCCTTAGGGCTATCTGTGTTGCATAGCAGAAATGATCTTTTGATGCTCTACTTGTCATCCCCTACTGCCTCTAGATAAATGGTTAACTTTTGGAAAAGACAGAACAGCTAGGTTGCTATTCCATCTGGGCATTCTTAAACCCCAGTGAAACTGATTGCGTTATGTAGAAATGATTCTGGCCTACATTACACTTTTGTGCTGCAACCCTGAGTACACTTACCTAGAAATAAATTCCATCAAAACCATCTGTATTTACTTCTAAACACACTTAAGATTGTGATGTGCCTTTTAAGACCAGGATGTATTGCTTGCCAATGTCGCTAATGCAAGTGGAAGAGAATCTTCGTTGGAAGGGACCTCAAATGGTCCGACAAGCTGCCAATGCGGGAAATCTACTGCTACAGAATCCCTGGAAGGTGTCTCTGCTTAAAAACTCTCTTAACAAAAGTGCCCACCACCTCCTGAGGCAGTCTGTTCCATTGTTGAACTGGTCATGCTGTAAGGAAGTTCTTCCTAACATTTAGTCTACAAACTTTTCCTCGTCTCCTCCAATCTATACATTACCAGAGAAGGGTTCATAAATTCTTCCAAATACGTGCGGCAGAGTCTGCGGTCCCAGTCATCAGTGATGTGTCCACCGTACATAATTTCACCAAAGAGATAACGCAAATCTTCCCAGGGAACCTACGGAATACAATGGAATGTGTATTTAAAGAACCAGTTAGCTTTCTAAGGAGGACACAGCAAAGTCACTTGGCATAGCTCTGGCATAATAAAACATGGATTTCATCAGCACAAAGTGCATCGTATTATCCCAAGAGTGGGGTGTGTGTGTGTGTGTGTGTGTGGTTACAAGCACATAATCATAATGGGACCACTGACACATTCTGCTGCCATTGGTTGGTGTATGTGCATAAATGAAATAAACACAGGTAGAACAAAAACAAAAATGGTAAAGAATGGAGTCCAGTGGCTGCGAAACTCAATAAAAATTAAAACTTTTCAAGGCACCTGATTCTATCCTCTTTGCTTTCAGTTAAGAAAATTGCTTCCTTTTCCAGTGCTAATTAAGACAGCAAAGCTACAATGATTGTGTCGCATCAACTACTGCTGCAGGGAATTATAACTTGCTCATCATAAAAGTGCACAGAATTGTCACTGGCTGTACTCCCCCCCCCCCCATTTTGCAGCCATTGCTTAGAATTTAGCTCTTCACTCTTCCCATATGTAACACAATTCAGCTGAGAAAGTGGACTCTAATCCTCAGAAGCTTATACAACAATAAATTCTGTCAAGTCTTTAAGGTGCTACAAGACTTCATTGTTTTTCTGTTTCAGAAGAAAGCTGTGTGGCAGCAGCGGGTTCCTTTGAGAACAGTGACCATGCTTGAGTAGTATGCTAAACCATGGTATAGCAATATGTGCACAAACAGCTGTGAGTCTTGGGCTTGTGCTCTCCTTCCTCCCTCACAGCCAGGAGGCAGATTTTGGGAGATTTTTAATTGTTTCCCTTCAAGTGAGCTGGTTTGTTGCATTGTCAGCACCATGGATTGCAGTTTATTCCCAACTGGTTTAGTTCAACAAGCCACCTTCCACCGGCTTGTTTTGAAATTGACCAGTTAGTGATCAACCAAGATTCCTCGTATGGACAACATAACAAGTCTAATTTAAGGGAGCCTAGGTTGGGTGGCTGGAGATTCTGAAGTTCTCCTTAAGGGAGGAGGCATGGCAGTGGAGAAGCTAGATGTTTGCTACAAGTCCTTCTTGCTAAACCATGTCCATGCACACCTCAACTTGCTAAACACAACGGATAACCATTAGCCATTTTGCCTGGATTGATGGAAGCAGAAATCCAAAACTACCGGAAGGCACACGATTGGGGAAGGTTGGTTTGGCATGATGTGTGGGCATGGCCACTATGTGAGATGTGACAGCACAACTCAGCAAAACAAAAATATTTTTTTATGTGACCCTTCATGTAATGAACATCCTCTCAGGGGGAAATAGAGTGACAAACGCCTTACTTTGATTCAAGATGCAGTGTCAGATTTCAGCAAGAATAGAATATTCCTTCTGTCACCAGATACTCACTTGAGAGTTCTTTGTAGGGATCATAATGCAAGTCCACTAGTTTGCGATTAATGACAAGGATGTGTGTTACTCAAAAAGTCAATGCTACGTTTTAAAAAAGAGCAAGTTTCCTCCCTAGCCTTGGTTTACAAAATATTTACAGTTTATGATGAAGCCTTTCTGGACAGGAACTTTTACATACTCTGGGGCAGTATTATGCCTTCCAAGAGTTCAAGGAAAAACTTAATTTTAGGTCTTACATTATGTGGCAAAGCAGAGTAAGGAAAATAGCTTCAGCTACTGCAGAGTGCTTGATGCAAATTTGTCTCAATAAATGAGTATCAAAATGCATTAACAGACAGTATTAGACTATCAAAAGAAATGAGTTCAAAATATAGAATTCTCTTTGGACATAAAATACAAAATGCATATTAAATTTCAAGTTACAGGTAGGTAGCCATGCTGGTCTGCCTCAGTCGAAACAAATAAAAAAAATCCTTCCAGTAGCACCTTAGAGACCAACTAAGTTTGTTATTGGTATGAGCTTTAGTGTGCATGCACACTTCTTCAGATATCTTTTTATTATTAAATTTCAAGACTAACATGAGAATTTGTTTTTCTTACTATGCTTTGTAAAATAAATTTCAGAAGTTAACATGGATGCTTTCCAGCTATTTAATAATTGTGATTCAGTAAAACTGATTCATTTTTGTTTTGCCTATGTTCTCAGTGGTATTATTTATAAGCTATGCAGGCCCTGACAAATTGTGGGTGGTATGACTATTCTCAGAGACACATGAGTTTTCTGTTTTGGAGGGAAAGGGTTTTGCAAATCATACAGATCTCTGCAATCCAGAGACCAAAAAGACAATGCGTTATTATTCAACACGTTATTAGAAATCTTGCAGGGGAAGATGAAAAAGGCCCCAAACAGTGACAAAAATGTCAAAGCATCACTGCTCAGTGCCTAAAAAGTTACATTTCTAAAATAATTAAATTCATATTCTGTGTTGAGATAATTTCAAAACTGTATGGATTCTGGATTTTAAAAGTTCCTCAGTGAACAAACAAAAATCAGTTTCTATAGAAGTCTCTAACAAATTACTTCAAAACCTTTATCTCAAGCTATACGTTTTTAAAGGTGAAATGCATCAGGAATTTGTGTGTTTTGTTTAAAACAATATATTCATGTGGTATTGGAGGGCTGATACATTTAGCCTACATTATCAAAATAAGCTTGCCTCTATCTATCAAGGACACATTATTCAAGAACAAACAATTATTCATTGCTGCTATGTCGCATATGGAAATGAACTCAGGTTAGCAAAGTAATTCAAAGGGGCTAATAGTAGCCACTTCAATTTTATTTTAAACATTAAAATGTATTGCTGATGCTCTCTATCATTTTAAATGGCTGGAGACTTGAAGGTCATGAACAGTTGGCCACTCATCCTATTTCTTCTTTTGTCCAAGCTTTTCCATAACACTTTATGCCATTTTATACTAGATCTTGCACACTAAATCCTACTATACCATTACCACCTAATCCAGACAATCTACCCCACCCCAAATAGTCCCTACTCATGCAGTTGCTTGCTTTAGTTGGAAAGGTTCTGGTGCTGGAGTTTGTTCTGGACCAGGAGAAGACTACTGGATTAGGTAGATTGCTTTAGTACAGAGCAAAGTTCTCCAGCTTTTCAGAAATCAATAATAAAAGACTGAAGAAAGTGCAGTCAGCCATCCCAAAGGTCTCAAGGCCTTTGTAAAAGTAATCAGCAAATGCCCCAAGGGGGCAAAACTACACAGAAGGAAATGTGTAAAGTGAAACTGATCATGTAATTAGAGAAACAAGTTTACTAGAGAAGATTTGTACCAGCCACATTAGGGCTGCACAAAGTTATGCATTAGAAGTAGGCTGCACTATATTTAGTAGGCTCCAGTAGCATGTTTGGTAACCCTACTCTGCAATACAGTAACTGCCTAAAATGCATACATTAGAAAAAAGTAACAGGCAGTAAAGTGGCACATGAGAAGTACAATGCAGTAAAGAGAAAAGTACTAAGGGGCAGTGGTTTGGAACAAAGATCGTAATGAGAAATGAAACCTAGTCTAGTATATATTGCTTAAACAACATTGCAAGCTAAGGCAGTAATCCTCTAGCAATTTACCTGGGAATAAGTCCCAGTGAATTTCTGCATAGATAGGACTGTGATGGTAAAACCAGTTTTGCAGTCATTAACTGTAATGTTGGTGGGCTCATTCCAATGATTTGGAAGCAAAATACAACCACAGACAAACAAACTGAAGTTTTCCAAATATAGAAGGGATCTAAGGGAGCCAGATGCAAAAAAAAAGGGGGGGCGGGCCTTCTGCACCTTTAATAGTTATGGAGAAGAGGGAAGTGCATGATGCTTGTCATAACAAGGTACACCTGCTGAAACTCCCTCTTCTATAGAGTTATTAAAGGAGCAGGATCCCTGTTTACATGTGGCTACCCTAGAGGGAACCCAGAGATACGAAGCAGTAGACGGCATGGGGAGATGCTGCTGCTCACTTGACCTCCAATCAGTTGCCTTGCTGCTACTTACTAGCAGACAGAGAAGGGGGGTGAAGCAGCAGGGAGGTCAGCGCAGTGCAAAGGCGCTGATGGAGACAATCCGACATGCCTCTTGGTGAACGTGCACTGCATCAACTTCCTTGTCCTCTGCCTTCTAGTAAGCAGCAGCTACATGACTAATCAGAGGTCAAGTAGTAGTAGTAGTAGTAGTAGTAGTAGTAGTAATAATAATAATAATAATAATAATAATAATAATAAATTTATTTATACCCCACCCATCTGGCTGGGCTTCCCCAGCTACTCTGGGCAGCTTCCAACAAAATATTAAAATACAGTAATGCATCAAACATTAAAAGCTTCCCTAAACAGGAACAACAATGCCTCATCACATTTTCAGTTACTAACTATATGTCTAATTAAGTAAGAATATGTAAGGGGAAGGGTAAAGGTAAATAAGGACTGAAAAAATTATCCATTATGCTTTGTTTTCTCCCCATGTTGGACTTGTGGAAGGGCTTTGGGTGGATAATTTTGTTTAGCTTTCCTTCAGAGGGCAGGCCAGGCCCAAATATGGCTGCTGGCTCATGGGATTTGAGACTAAAGGTAGAACAGTTTGGATGAGTGAGACCCCTGACCAGGCCTGGCTGCCTTGGTCAGAGTGAGAGAGAACCTTCATGACCACAACAGCTTAGGAACCAATTAAGGATATTCTCCCACTTGCCTCCTGGTTCATAGGGAAGGTCGGAAAAATTGCAATGTTTTGCATCAAGTCCCATGTGCATCACTATAGAATAAAACGCTTATTGAAATGGTGACACCAAATATCATTTTCACGAAATAACCGATTCACAGTAGATATCCAGTTTTTTTATTTATCTAATCTGGAAAAGCTAGAAATTGCAGTATTCCGAATCATACTGCAATTGCAAATAAGCAAGTTACACAAAACTAATTCTCAGGCTAGAGTGAGAATACTGGATAGCTTAATTACTAACCAAATTGCATGTGCCTAAGTGCAAGTACCAACCTACTAAGTCTTTGCTAGACTTAGAACGTACTAACCTACCTTTGCTACACATGTGAATAATTGGTTTAATGAATGGTAACACCTGAATGGTTTTGCATCTTCCGATTGGCAACCAATCTCAAAACAGAGTAAATCATTCATCTAGCTTTAAACTTGAACTCAAGGGGAACATTCCTGAGAAAGTCACAACAAGGTGGCCTCCTTAATACATAATAACGACACATGAAGGAAATACACCATTATTTATATATGTGACGTGCTGTAAATTGCTTCCATCATCAGAATTAATTGTAGTGATTATTAATGCAATGTTATGAACTGTCAGGACTGCTGTATGTAATTACAGTTGTGCAAAATGCTTCATTACCTGCCTAATGAATTTGGCATATATGCACATGTAAAGCACTGTTTTCGTTAACATAATGAAGGGCTTATTTATTTATTTATTTATTTATTTATTTACTCACTCACTCATTCACTCACTTACTTACTTTAGTAAACCCATCAAGTGTGCAACTGGTTCAACCTATGTTATGAAATTTAAGCATCCTCTGTGGACAACCTCTGATCTGCCCAATTTGTATACCCAACAGCAGATACACATTTCAACTATTTCACTAAAGAAATATATTTCACCTTCCCTTGTTCACTTCTAAAACTAGGGAACAAAAACCAAAAAATATCACCACCATCTTGGCCAGAAGACACTTGGTCTCCAAGTTGTTACCTTAGAGTTTGCTTCCAGGTAGTTGTAGAGGACATTGACACAAATGGTAAGGTCTCCTACGTTAAAAGGGTATCTTCGATTCCATCCTTGAGGTCCAAACTTGAGTCTCCCAGCAACACAGGTGTGAAAGTAGCAAAGGGAAAAGAAGATACTTTTGAACTCTTGTTCTCGGGTACACAATTCAAGTGTATCCTGTTAAAACAAAGGATTATGGAAAAACAACAGTATTTCTATCAGATCACCAACAAGCTTTAGAGACGACAACTGTAGTTTTCTTACTAGAATTAATGACAGCTAAACAGCAGCAATAAGAATCTATATTTTCATCTTAGCAAAAGGTAAAACTGAAAGTAAGTTTGCAGGACCAGCAAAAAAAGGATTACACCTCCTACGATGGGCACACCATTCTTGCTCCATCCCTTTTACTGCTGCCTGTTCCTCCTCCCAGCTGTTGTCCCCATTCCTCCTCCTTCTCCTCCTCTCAACCCTCATTGGTTGTTTTTTTTCTTCCTGATTTCTGGTTTGTAGCAACAGCACTGGTCACTTCTCTGTTGCCACTTCCTCCCTACCTTGTCACGAGAAAGGGCAAACGGGGTCCTTTCCCAGAGCAAGGCATTTGTGACAAGATGGCTGACAAGGGCGCCCGCAACGCCACAGACAGAAACCTTGTTTAACATTCAAACAGTGTTTCTTACACTTTTACAACCAAGCAGTATATAAAAGGTAAAGGTACCCCTGCCCGTACGGACCAGTCTTGACAGACTCTAGGGTTGTGCGCTCATCTCACTCTAGAGGCCGGGAGCCAGCGCTGTCCGGAGACACTTCCGAGTCACGTGGCCAGCGTGACGAAGCTGCTCTGGTGAACCGGCACCAGAGCAGCACATGGTAACGCCGTTTACCTTCCCGCTATAAAGCGGTACCTATTTATCTACTTGCACTTAAGGGTGCTTTTGAACTGCTAGGTGGGCAGGAGCTGGGACCGAACGACGGGAGCTCACCCCGCCGCGGGGATTCGAACCGCCGACCATGAGATCGGCAAGTCCTAGGCGCTGAGGTTTTACCCACAGCGCCACCCGCGTCCCCGACAAGCAGTATATAAATTATGTCAAATAAATAAATTTCTAAACCCTACAACCCAATATGGTAGGCAGTGCAAGTGCTCCCGCCTCACCCAGAATGCCTCATTCTGAAGAAGAAATAAAGCAAAACTACCGATTTTCTCCTCACCTGGTCAAAATTATAGAGAGCAGCATGAAGATTTGCCAGCATACCAGTAGGGGGCTCGTTAATAATTTTAATACTGTTCTCTAATATTCCTTGAGGTATGACATGTTCTTCAGGACTTGGAGCTGGTTCTGCACTTATAAAGACACGGTAGTCGGGGTGACTTTCTCTGCTGTGTTCCTCCAGTAGCTTCTCTAATGTCCCCAGCCATTTGACTACGAGGTGTATGTTCTGTTTGAGAGCAAGCAACACTTCAATTATAAGAGCAAGTTTATTATTTCAAATGTAGCTTTAATTATCTCAGTTGCATAACAAGAACAAAACAGCCAATACTCCAAATATGATTTAATTCTATGTTTCAAGAGCAGAGAGGAGTAAAAGATAGAGACTTTATTTTAATATGTTACATTAGGAAGGACTTCATTATCTCTAGGTGCTATTAGGCCTTGATTTGCTAAGCACTAGCATATATAAATCATGTCATCTATAACCACCCATGCACTTAAGCCTGCTAACTCTCTCCAGAGCTCAGATAATGTTCAGTAGGATTTAGGAACGCTGGGATGATTAACAAAAGCGACAAATCAGAAGCTGGAAAAAGTACTAATGTCTGACTGCTAAGTATCACGGCCCGAAAGTCTAGCAATGATCTGGACATAGAGGCACAGAGCTTCTCCATAGCTGGATATTTTTCTTTGGAGTTCTTCCCCAAAATTGTGTGGACATGTGTGGATCTTATGCATGGAAGAAAATGCATGCCACCTACCTTTAGTAGGGGTAGGGGACAAATACAATTCTGTTTATATGTAAAGGTGAACTTACAAAATTCACATTTTTCACAACAGTATGTGAACCAAAACGCAGCCATCATTTCAACTTTGCAGTTATCTGAACTTTGCAATGCAATTCTTGAGCCAAACAATGTGTACAAAAATGCATATACAATGGTAAAGTGTGCATATAAATGCATACATTAATGAAAGTAATATTAAAAATGGATTACATAGGGAAAATCGCTTCACATAAATGTGTATATGAGACAGAGTGGCACATAAAAAATGCGTGTAGAAGGGGGAATTTGCACAAAAATGCTGTTTTGCAAAGTCAGATGTAGAAATGTGTAGGACTGAAATTAAGATTGGATAAAAGGGGAATAATGAAATTGACATGTTGGCCAATCCTTATTTTTTTGTTAACTTTCCTCTTGCAAGTTTATTTGTCACTGCATAACGGATACTGAGGGACAGAGGAAAATTCTCCATCTTGCAGAACTATCCTCACAGATATTTTTGATGAAAGATGATCTCCCATTCCTGTGGCAGCAATTTTGGAAGAGCCAAAAGAACCAAGCAGTAATAAAGCAGGTGGCGCCATTTGTGTGCTTAACTTCAGAAAGTTAAGTAACAAATCCCACAAACCACTCTACAAACTCTTTGATCCGCTATCATGATCGGTGAAAAGAAATAATGCTAGGTGAAGTTGTCTTCTCTCAGAATTCCTCAGAAGGTTGTTTCTTGTTGATGATTTTTTAACAGGAAGACATTTCACAGGTTAAGTATGTGCAGAGTAAGCCCCACGACAGAACGTCAAATCATACCATTTCACACTTACTTGCAGAATAACCCAGTGCCCATGCCTGGCAGCTTTCTTTAACGCCTCCTCCGCAACAACCTCTTGCCCTTGCCCCAAAGAGATATTATGAAATTTCCCAGAATCAATTGTGAAGTCAAGTTTTTTGCCTGCAAGTGGAGCAACGGAGGTGGGGAGGCGAGCAAAAGCGGAAAGGAGGAAGGGGATGGAGTGAAAGGGGGGGGGGAGATAATGCCCCATTAATTTCACCAATCACTGGGACAATACACATTAGTTCGTCACTCAACACAATTTCAACAAGCAAAATTGCGAGCTCTCAACAGCAGCCTTATGGCTGGTATTAGGGGAAAAACCCTGCAGAAATCTGCTCCCTTGGTTTTAAGATAACGAACCTTTTGACATTTTGATAGATGCTAGGTATTGTTACAGAGCTTTATAAACTCGTACAGGGGGTGCAAGCCATTTCCTTTATAAAAAAAGGGAGCAACATGTGGTAGCTATCACATCAGTTTTTTAACTGATTGGTTCAGTGGGTAAATGTGCAAGCCTCTCACCTTGTGAGGCCTGAGTTTAAATTGAGCACAGTCAGGTCACAGCTGTATTAACCTGGTATTCTCAGCAGAGTCAGTGGGGAATAGTAATCCTAAGTACAAAGCGACAGTTTCTTACACAATTGAATATAGTTTGTATAATGACCATTATTTAGTCACAGGGGGCACAAGATTACATGAGCATGGAGAAAATTGCCCTCTGGCCCTCATCTACTCAAAAGGTAAGAAACAGCACAAAAGAGCCTGCATTATGCCAAGCAGAGGAATGTTCAATCTAAAAATTTCTTCACGCTGCAGCGTTAATAGCCTCACACTTTTCATCCACCCTTCCAGAGTGAATGGAGGGCTAGGGCAAGAGAGGGGGAAATCTTTAAAACTTAACTCTTGTTGAGGAAAACAATTCCAAATTTAAATCTGCTTTATTCCTTGATAATGACTATTTGTGGGCTTTTTTTTGTGTTAGCTTAACATGCATTAATTAAAGACCGACTCCCGCTCTGTCTAACTCAAAGCACAAACCCCTGTTGTTACCAATCATAAACTATGCATTAAGAAAAGCTCTGCGGACTTTGCAAATCAGCAACATTAACAACTACTGGAGAGAGTTCCTGTTACCCACAGCCATGTCAGAATTCCTACCAGAATGCCTCTGAATGTCGCATGTCAAAATGAGGGCCCTTGCCATCATCAAACCTGCATTCTCTTTTCCAACACTCCCTAATAACACACTTTGCTAGGGCTCAGTGAGGTTTGTCCATGTAGCATTAAACCACGGTCCATAGCATTCCACATGAACACGACAAATTCTGTTTGCATTTTGTCTTTTGCAAGATTTGGAATGTTGCCAATTCACCTGCCCATGTTTTAAAAACCAGCCCAACAATACCTATTCAACAAAACATACTTACCAAGTGCCTCCACATCTTTAAGAGGATCGACTCCAGGAGAAAGAATGAAAAATATTGGAGTGGCTGGACTGCTTTCTTCATAAGATTTTGCCAAGTCTATTCTTGTACCATCCACATACTTTGAGCCAAGCTTTTCCTCTACAAAGTTTCTACAAAAATATAGAATGTATATATAATGAACATATGTTAACATATAGAAAAAGCTTCCTTATCCTGGTGCCATACAGATGTTTCGGACATTTCCCATCATTCTGGTCACTGGCCACCCTGGATGGGGCTGAACAGATTTGTAGTCCCAAATATCTGGAGTTCACCAGGTTGGGGAAGCCTGATTCAGAGCATTAAGAGTCTAGCATACAGTCTGCACATGTTGATGGGAAAGAGGTGGCTGAGGCATGCATCCTTAGCGTCTCAGCTGTTTTTCTAGGCCCCAAGTCTCACATTCTCTATTTTCCTAAAAAAAAAAAAATTCCTTCCAGTAGCACCTTAAAGACCAACTAAGTTAGTTCTTGGTATGAGCTTTCGTGTGCATGAAGAAGTCTTCAGATACACAGAATCTGAAGAAGTGTGCATGCACACGAAAGCTCATACCAAGAACTAACTTAGTTGGTCTTTAAGGTGCTACTGGAAGGAAATTTTTTTTGTTTTGACTATGGCAGACAAACACGGCTACCTATCTGTAACTGGATCTATTTTCCTAAATATCCTTTCAAATATATTCTATTCCACCAACGTGTAGAAAACCCAAGAAGCTGAGCTAAGTTCTGTTGTATGGCTTGAAAGGAAAACATCCCAGCTGACGAACTGTTGCTTCTAAATTAACCAGGAGCCACAATCCTAAGGTCTACTTCACATATATGAGTGATGTTTCCTATTGGTATTTTAAATCCAGAGTGCACTGAAGGCTCTCCATGTAACAGTCACTTCATATGTATCACTTGCCTTGTTCAACTCAGTGTGTGTATTTCACTACATCACCGTAAACAACAAGAAAGAGAGACTGCAATGGTGTGGTAGAATTGACACTTCTGTGAGACAAGTGGCTAGATACTTATTTAATTAATTTTAAAATCCTGCTCTTCAGCCAAAAAGGCTCCCAGAAGAGCTTACAAATCAAACAATAAATAACAACAACAAAATAAGACAGTCCCCACCCACAGGCTTACAATGTATGACACAAAAGGAAAAGTGTTTGGGAGGGAGGAGAATGATATGAATGGATTACCTCATGACGTGCACAGATTTAGAATGGCTACTGTACAGCCATCTGCTGATGTGTTTGATGCTATTTTTTAGTTATTTCTGTAAGTGCTATTTGACAGATCATGCAACCTGTACACATAAATAAATGGAGTGCATAAATAAATGTGATAAATATAAAAGGAGTTCACAAAGTCAAACATGCAGTACCTCAGAGCATATGTCATCCGATCCGGGCGTAATGCTCGTAGCATGATAATCTTCTGAAAAGAAGTTTTGCTTTTCCATTCCTGAGGGAACTTTTCCTTTTCTGGGCATTCTGAATCTACCCATTTTTTCCATCTCTTGGCAGAACCTTCTATGTCTCTATCTAATCCTCGAAATTCATCCATTAAGGCAATGGCCTGAAACAGAACAATGGCAAGCCTGATTTATTGACACATCAACTATTCGCACTAAGAGAGAAATAAGTGGCAATTATTGAGATGCTGTTTACCCTCTCCCACCACACATATTACACTCTCTTGCAATATACCAAAGTGTGTAGGATTTCGCCAAACCTTAGCAATTTCACCATGGACCACTAAACCTTAGTGTGGGCATTGCCAGTGTGGCACATCTATAGGCACACAAACAGCCAGCAAAGTTTTCTTTGGTGGCCACAAGCAGTCCTGAGCTACTTTAGTCCAAAACCTGCACCATAAAGGTTTTTTCCTTCCCCACTCAGAGCAGCTCAACCACTCTCTCATATATGGTCTCCCTTGTTTGACCATGCCCTCCCTTCCCATCTGAGTAGACACCCTTACTTCTGAAAATTCATGGAGGACAAAACTATGAATGGCTACTAGCCATGAGGGGCATGTTCTATATCCACAGCCAGAGACATCTGTCTCTGCATACCAGTCGCTGGGAATCACAGATGGACAGAGTGTTGTTGTGCTCATGTCCTGCTTGCAGGCTTCTCTCAATGATCTGATTGGCCACTGTGAGAACAGAATCAAGCATCTGATTGGCCACTGGCTTGACCCAACAGGCTGTTCTCATGCTCTTACACATGACAGCCTGTGAAGAAGAGATCTGGGAGTGAGCAAGCAGGTGGGGGTGCTTCATATTATGAATAACCCTGAGATCTACTGATGAAGGGTGGCATACAAATATTAATTAATTATACTGAGAAAGGTAGAGAAGCCGCTAAAGAAAAGTGGCAATGCAGTCAGGCAGGTAGCCATGCAGTCCTCTGCTTCCAGGTCTTTCTCGGTACTGAGATGGAAGCAGAAAAGTGTGGTGTGGTGTGTGTGTGTGTGTGTGTGTGTGTGTAGAGGGGGGAGTGTAATTCCTTGCTCACATCCTGCATGCTGGAGTGGGTTGCAGATGGCAAGGCCCTCAAGCCTGCTTCTTCATGGGGGAGCAGGAGAGAAACAGAAGCCATTCCTATATAAAACAGAGTATTTTGTGCAATGTAGAGAAGTAAGCGCATTAAAAAGTATAAAAGGTGCTCACAACCAAGCATAAAGCTGTTTGGGTATATGCAGGCATCTGCTTGGTTCCTTATAGGCAGCTGGTTGGTCATGAAACTTACCCTAATGGCACTCCATGACTGAGTAGTTAAAAAGTCCACAGGACTTTTGTAGGTGTGTTCAATTGTAAATCGTAGCAGGAAATTCAGTTCGGTGAGTTCTATTTCTTTACTTCTCAACAAAATCTAGGAAGTGAACAAAATTGGGAAATACCGTGAGAGTCATTACAAAGAAAGGTGTTACTCTATAATGTTCTGCACTACCATAATTCTATTTTATACAGAAGTAACACAAAGTATTGAGTATTTCTGCCTTCATGACCGCTCTGGTTAGACATACATTTTTTGCACTTGGTCTGATGATGATTATGATGTTGATAATGATGTTGATAATAATAATAATAATAATAATAATAATAATAATAATAATAATAATAGTAATTTTCCAGCCCACTCATCTGTACTCAGCTACTCTGGGCTGCTCCCAACAAAATTACAGGAAAAGGAGAAGCGACACTCCAAAATGTGAAATCAGCACTACTAAAAACGAAGAAGAAATTGGACACAGACATTTCTCAAATGAACAGTTCTTAGGCAATCATCCTTTCAAATATGGATGTGTGGAACTTTAGGCCTGGGGGCAAAAATGCAGCACCTCAGGGCTCCTTATCTGGCCCTCATGATTCTTCCTACCCATGTCCCCATCTCCTTAGGCCACACTCCTGACTGGCCCTGGTTCACACCTTCCTTGAGCATTTTGGCCTGGCTGGAATGTGTCCTTGAACATGGGCCCTGCCAACCACTGGAGTGGATGTTGTCCCTGGGATTGAACAAAACCTTTGGGCTAAAAAATGGTTTCCCTGCTTCTAGAGCAGCAGCGAATATATATTTTTTCCCTGCCCAAAGGCTACGTTACATTATGGGCATCCTTCTTGGGGGTGCATGCCAGAGGCCGAATGGGGGCCACAGTCCAAAGTGGGCAGGGCTATAGACATGACTTTAGGCTACTTTCTACTACACATGCAAAATGAAGTTTCTGGTATGAACTTTCGTGTGCATGCACACTTCTTCAGATACTGGAAGGAATTTTTTTGTTTTGACTATGGCAGACCAATACGGCTACCTATCTGTAAAATGAAGTTTCGACACACACAACCAGTTACATCTCTCAATACACAATTCAGTAAGGAAAGAGGCATTATCAACTAATCCAGAATCCGGCAGCTAGACTGGTGACTGGGAGCGGCCGCCAAGACCATATAAGACTGGTCTTGAAAGTCCTACACTGGCTCCCAGTATGTTTCCGAGCACAATTCAAAGTGTTGGTGCTGACCTTTAAAGCCCTAAACGGCCTCGGTCCTGTATACCTGAAGGAGCGTCTCCACCTCCATCGTTCTGCCCGGACACTGAGGTCCAGCGCCGAGGGCCTTCTGGTGGTTCCCTCACTGCGAGAAGCCAAGTTACAGGGAACTAGGCAGAGGGCCTTCTTGGTAGTGGCACCCGCCCTGTGGAATGCCCTCCCACCAGATGTCAAAGAGAAAAATAACCGAACTTTTAGAAGACATCTGAAGGCAGCCCTGTTTAGGGAAGCTTTTAATGTTTAATAAGTTATTGTATTTTAGTGTTCTGTTGGAAGCCGCCCAGAGTGGCTGGGGAAACCCAGCCAGATGGGCGGGGTATAAATAATAAATTATTATTATTATATTATATTACCATAACAACAAGGACACATTCCAGTGAGGCATAAGCACTTCAGGCAAGTGCAGAGCAGGGTTTGTGTGAAAGAGTCTAGTGAGGTGAATAGTGGGACTGGGAAGGGCACACTACGGAGTCTAGACAGCCATTCACTCATAGCTCAGCTTGCTGCTTTTCATGCCAGGAGTCATAGGTGCCAATTCCCTGGGGCCCTTGGTGCCTGAGCACCTAAAAAATTCCATGAAGGGGCCAGGCACCCACACATTTCAGTGCCAGGGCCATGCACGCTGTATAGCACCCACGGCAACGGGCACTCATGGTAGCAGGGCCAAGTTGGCACTCCTGCCAAGGAGTATAGATGGGGCCTAACATGGCCATGGCAGAGATCTGCTGGTGTTCCTCATCCCCCCTCAACCATAGCAGCTAATCATTTTACAGCTTGTAAAGTGAAAGTATGCAATCTGCTTTGGAATAGTATACAAAAAATGTGCACACCTGAATAAGATAACCTACTTTCTGAAGAAGAAAAGAAGGAGGTTTTTAATATTTTGAAAGTCCTTTGGCAGAGCAGACTACAGGAAACTATGTAAACACTCCTCAGACATGCTCAATACTTTATTTGGTAAATCGCCAACAAACATTTGTTCCTTTAAATACTGAAAAGGTTTGCTATTCCCCTCTAGGGGCATAATGAGTTGGAGTAACAAATAATGACCTTAAATATCTGTTGCTGAACAAAATTTCTCTTCCCAAAGGAGAAATTCCTGGTAGACATTCTCTCCCATACAAATCATTTCTAAAGCCTTAAATATTTGCCTCGTCTAGCTTTGACTTATAATTAAACTGACTGAAGTAACAAAATTCTTTTCAACTACATTTAAAGCAGGGACTTTGAGGGATTGGTGATCAAGACTTTGGAAGTTAGTTTCTACAAAACTGAGCATGTCCAATTGTGCCATATCCCCTGAGTCTTTCATGCTAATTCTCCCCTGTTATGTTGTACCAACATGTGTATCTCTAGTCTGAATTGATGCAAGAAATTAAAGTTGGCTTTTTCTCACCTGAAATGTTGTCTGGCCCAGAAAAATTAGCTTGTCCCTTTCAAAAAGTCCCTGGCCTACGTAAAGAAAGGTGAAATACGTAATAGCTTCTGTTAGGTTGGAGATGCGTCCTTGGATATCATCCGATGCTTCTGCTCGCTCAATTGCTTTACGAAAGACAGTGTTGAAAGCCTAAAGGAACACAGAATTAATTTCTCACATCAGAATTTCTTTTTCTTGAGGAACATTTTTGAAACCTGGATTTGGCTTCTACAATTCAAAAGCACAGTAATTCAGAATGCTTTAAAAACAAGGTCAACAACATAATATCATCTCTTAAGGAAAGAAGATGCTAATTGCTTCAAATTAGCTGACCTAATCTCTGGATTGGTCTGCTGTTGTTGAAATGAAGTGGTATTTACTCTTAAAACTAGTAAGGGTAGATCCACTGTAGCACATGTATACATCTGCTTGTGCAAGAGGGCTTCTCCTTCCTTCCACATCACCTTGAATGCCTCAAATCTGCTCTGGAGGAGTGGAGGACCCTCTGGAGCAAATTTTTGGGACACACGAGTTTGGGGAGCAGAGAAACCAGGGGCCACATTCTACAAGCAGATTTACACAGTGCAAGACAGAAGGGGCCATTGGAAGCCACCATAAGAATGTAAACCTCAGGTGTACAGAGATTATTCATTATATTTTCTGTTGCTGTAGACCGGGATGAGGAATAGGATCTGGCCCACTTCAACGTTCTTTCCTTTCCTACTTGCCCAAGTGGGGATTTGCAGCCACTGTTGATCAGCTTAATCAAGAAACCTGAACCCTGCCTATCTGATCCAGAGGGACATGTCACTCTGGAGTTGTTAAATGCCCTCAGGAAGCCTCAGGAGACCTACACACACACACACACACACACACACACACACACACACACACACACGTGCTGTCAGCAGCTCTGACTGATATTGTGATAACCTCTTCTAAACTGCATCCTGCTGATATATCACCCTTTGAAGCTGGACATCAACAACAGTTTTTAAGAAGGTGGTATGGCAGAGCCATTTTTGCACAGCGTACATGCCTCTTTCTTTTTTCCTTCCCATGACTCTTATGATCAAACAGTTACTGCAAGCTTTTAATGTACTGCAAAACTCAGAAAGTCTGCTTGGTCACATAAATTGGGGTACAAATATAAATGAATGTACCTAAACATGAGTATTAGTGGCTCCACTTCCACATTTCTGAAAAATAGTGCAAATCTCATGAGGTTTACTACACTATGTTTATTTTTTCGTATCAGAGTAAGGATGAGAACGAACCTTCAATGAAAACTGATAGATGGGATTGATTTTGCTGAGATCATGAATGGCGAAATAAAGAAGGGATGCTCTTGCAGCTGCTGGCCTGTAATGTTCTCTGGCTTCGTTAATGTTAACTTCATTTTCTTTGGCTTCGGCTACCTGTAGAACAACATGTTTGAAAGTAAATCAAGAAAACCATCATTGTTATATGAATAGGGCTGTGCTGTTAATCTAGCATCTACTTCAACAGATTTTAATCTAAGTTTAAATTGAGGATTAGCTACACCGAATATAAGATGGAAAGATATGGGCCTCAATCCTAGAAGAATCTTCAAACATCTGAAGAAATCATATCCAAAATAATTAACATGTGTGGTGAGCCACTTATGGTGAATTGGAGCTTCATGAGTTGTACGGTGGTACCTCTGGTTATGAACTTAATTCGTTCCAGAGGTCCATTCTTAAGCTGAAACCATTCTTATCCTGAGGCACACTTTCATTAATGGGGCTCCCGCTGCGCGCGAGCCTCCAGCGCATAATTTCCGTTTGCATCCTGGGGCAAAGTTTGCAACCAGGAGCAGCTACTTCCAGGTTAGTGGAGCTTGTAATCTGAAGTGTTCATAATCAGAAGCATTCGTAAACAGAGGTACCACTGAAATTCAATCCCTGATATGGTTTCCATGGTGGCAGTTTTTACCCTTTCTTACGTTTTTATCCTTTCATTTAGTGTTCATATGCTGTAGGCCCTATCAGTGGCTTAAGTAACACGTCAGGAAGTTCTCCAGATGTCATTGCTATTCCCATCACCCCCAGACAGCATGGTCAATGGTTAGGAATGACGTGAATTGTAGTCCAACAACAAGGGAAGGGCTAGAGTTTAGCCACCCTTTTTTTAAAAGGAAAGAAAAGTGGGAAAAGGTAAGTAACTCTCATCCAACCACCATGGTAAGCCCCTCTCCATTTCAAGTGGGACAAATTGCCTTCAGTTATTTTGCATTTACTCAATGCTCCATCATCAAAATGAGTGAACCTTGAAACATGGAGAAAGGAGTTCTATCATCTCTCTATCTATCTATCCCCACCCCACCAACTCCAAACTATTCTGAGCTGCCTCAACAGATGCTAAAATGCCTGGAGAGGAGTAAGTCTCGCCCCTTCTGTCTTCACTTGTGATTTGCACAATGCTCTCTCCATGAGGCATTGTATGGACATAACATGATGCTTTGAAATAGAGAAGTATCAAACAGTAAAGCTGCAAGTGCCTTAATCTCTATCTCTGCAGCAGTCGACTTTGTGGTCTCAAGTTTCTCCACGAGTTCAGTGTCTCCCAAGAAACTGCCCTCAGCAGCGGAAAGGCGGAACAGCAGATCGTCCTCCAAGCGCTTCAGCTGAATCTTGAAATCATTCTGTTGTTTTGTCAAAAGAGACTGGCAAACACAATGGAGAAAGTTTTAGTTGTAAATGTGGATAACTGATAGCAAGAAGAACTTTTAAGAACCTATTCTTACAGTGCATTGTATGTGCCTATGAGTGCTTCTTTGGGTGTCAAACAGGCTATCACAGTGTAAGTGTAATACCTTTTTTATATATTTGTTCACCTGAATGCATACCCAGGCAGACTTATGTGGAACAGGCAAGGTATGTTGTTATCCCTTGCTTATTAAAGTTTAATGGAATTTAAGCATGGGCTATTATTTTTTGCATGCAAGAGCCACTTAAAATTTTGGTATGATGGCTTATCTTGCTAACATTCATCTATAGCACTGACCTACACTCCTAACGGCATGTGGCAGCATCAGTTTAAGATATTTTTTTGAAAGTCTTCATGAAGATGAATCAATATACAGTCGTACCTTGGTTTTCAAACGCCTTAGGAGTCAGAACGTTTTGGCTCCCGAATGATTGAAAATCTGAAGTGATTGTTCTGGTTTTCAAACGTTCTTTGGAACCTGAACGTCTGACGTGATTTCTGCAGCCAATCGGAAGTCGTGCCTTGGTTCCCAAACATTTTGGAAGTCGAACGGACTTCCGGAACAGATTCCGTTTGACTTCCAAAGTACTGTACAGTTTTGAATGAAATTTCTTCCAATGCATCCATTTTTGCAAAGCAATTTTCCTTAATATAATGAATTCCTGTATGTGATTTTCACCAATATATGCACAGTTTACCCCAGTATAGGCATTTTTGTACACATTACCTGCTTGAGAATAGCATTGCAAAATTTGGTAAAATGTGAATCTGGCAGGATGGCTCTGTTTTGGATCACACATTGTTTCAAGAAGTGTTAGACAGGCTTAACTTTAAATGAGAAATGAACTGAATTTCTACCAAATCCCTACAAGATAGGGTATAAGATTAGTTGGCCAAGTGATGGAAATACATTCTCTGCCCTGAATGTACACATTTAGTCTAATCTAAAGACAACTGGAAAGCGTTGTTTTCCACTTAGTGATGCCGTCACAAAGCTAACTCTGATTTACTGTGGGATGCCATAATACCATCATATTCACTAGTAAGCAGTACAAATGACAAGAAATATACAGATTTTGTAGAGGGCGCTGAAAGTGCTAGAGAGCTGACTAATTCACACGTGGGTTTACCTTCACAGTCTCCAAATCAGGTCTTTCAATACTAACAGCCTCAGCCAACAGCTGGTCCTCCAAGCCATCCTTTGTAACTGTGAAATTAATTAGAGTGGTCTGAGCCTGCAGCTCTGGCTTGTAGTGAGGATTAGCCAGCTTAGTGTGAAGGATGAGACGGAAATCCTTGTTGAATTCACATTCTCGATCTTCAATCTTAATATACCTGATATCAATTAAAATGAAAACTGTTACAAGGCACAGCATTGATTAATGCAGCTTATCAGCATCTTACGATAAACACAGAAACTATTTCACATGAGACAGAGTTGTATGATGGCACATTCCACTTATATGCCTCTGACTACTATACCTACTTGAGAAAGGGATTATCCATTTCCCATTATTGACACCAACACTAATACTTTTCGCTTCTGATGTTAGTAAGAATGCACCTGATATGAGCAGCGTGTTGAGGATATTAAATAAGGATGCCAGATTAACCCAAAATTTATAGACTGAAGGCCAGGTCCATCAGTTACTCCTATTGGTATCAATGGTTTCACTTGCTCATGTCCCACTTCCTGGTTTTCTGAATTAGTCTGAGAAAGGCTGAAAAGTATTATATTTGCTTATTTATATGAACACAGAAATTATGAAGCAGTTGCTTCCAGTTTCTCCATTCATCTTTACAATTTTCTAAGTTGTAATAAACATCTGTCTAATTTTTTGTTTGGGTTACAAACGATTTGTAAGGATGCAATAAATACAGACTGAGCAATTCTGCAAGAGGATACTTATGAGCAGTTTTGGACATCTGTATTTCAAAAGTAATCATATGAAATGCAGGATGTATTCTGTGTATTCTTCCCCTCCTGAGGAACATGCTTGTAGCAAGGAATGTGCTGCCATCCATGTTTGCCAGTAATGTACTTCTTACTGCCCCCCCCCCTTATATAGCAATCCCTATTTCAAACTTGACCCCTTAAAGTGAAGTTGTTCAGTTTTCTAACACACGTGAATAACACTGGTCAACAACAAATTTGTTGTCTGCATTTTTTCAGTTGATTTAGGACGAATCTGATGTGCTGAATCCAAAAATCACATTGGTTTTGCTCAATCAGGTCAAGTTTTTGAGCTATGGCCACATGTCGTTTTTTTACGTTTTTGTTCACATGTACACTTGTGTGGAGCATTTTAGAAGTTGGTGGGGGTAAAATGCCATGTCAAATAATTGTTTTGATTGGAAATGATTATTTTAATGACAAGAAGTATTCAGGTCCGATAGTTCTGGGTGATTATGTCGAAAAGGGATCAGTTTGAAGTCATAAAACCTCAAAATCTTCCATAAATTGGTGCGGCTGGGATCAACAGAAAGAACCGGAGCAGCCTCAAGTATCCTGATCAATCAGCACGTCGTCCTGTAGCTCATTGTGATGAAATTCCAGTGCCTATCTTCAGAGAACTTCCTGACATTAGTGACGAAGATGCCTCCAGTGTTGAAGGACATGAAGAAGAAGAAGTGGTTCTTGAAGATGATGCTTCACATCCATTTTCCCAAAAGGAGTTGAATGATCTAGTTCGCGACCTCAGCTTGTCAAAGGACTCTGCCGAACTGTTGGCATCCAGATTGAAGGAAAAAAACCTCCTCTCTGACAGTGCTCGCATCAGCTTCTTCCGCAACAGGCATCAAGAGTACCTCCATTTTTTCTCGGAAGAGAAGGACTTGGTGCACTGTGCAGATATTGCGCAGCTTCTGCTCAAGCTTGGAGTGCCACAGTACGAACCCAAAGATTGGAGACTGTTCATTGACAGCAGCAAGTGATCACTGAAATGTGTTCTGCTACACAACGGCAACCAGTTTGCCTCTATACCCCTGGCTCACTCGAGTACACTGAAGGAGAACTATGAAGCGGTGAAGTATGTGCTGGAGAAAATTGGTTATGATCAGCATAAGTGGTTTATTTGTGTTGACCTGAAGATGGTGAACTTTTTGTTGGGACAACAGTCTGGCTTCACCAAGTACCCATGTTTTCTGTGCATGTGGGATAGTAGAGACCATGCTCAGCATTACCCAAAGAAGGACTGGCCTGTGCGGGAGGAATTGGTGCCTTGCAAAAAAAGGAACGTCATCAACGACCCTCTGGTGGACAGAGACAGAATACTCTTCCCACCGCTGCACATCAAGCTCGGCTTAATCAAGCAGTTCACCAAGGCTCTGGACAAGGATGGTGACTGCTTCACTTACTTGTGCCAGGCTTTTCCAGGATTGACCATGGAGAAGTTGAAAGCTGGCATCTTTGACGGTCCTCAGATCCATCAGCTCACCAGAGATCCAGAGTTCGGAAACTCAATGAACAAAGTGGAACTTGAAGCGTGGAAGGCATTTGTTCTGGTAGTGAAGAAATTTCTTGGCAACAATAAGGCCAGAAACTACGCAGAACTTGTCAACAACATGCTGACTGCTTTCAGAAACCTGGGCTGCAACATGAGCATCAAGATGCACTACCTATTTTCAAATATGGACCGGTTTCCTGAGAACCTGGGTTCAATGAGTGACGAGCAGGGAGAGAGATTCCATCAGGACATGAAAGAGATGGAGACCAGGTATCAGGGTCGCTGGGACGCAGTCATGATGGCTGACTACTGTTGGACACTGAAGAGAGACCTCCCTGCCGCTGAGCATTCCAGGAGTTCCCAGAAATGGAAGTTCAAGCCCTGAAGTTTGAAAAATGGTGAAGCAACATGCAATTTACGTGTGCTTACCTTTATCAATGCCCACCATTCAGCTTACAGTAAACCTGACCTGATGGAGAGAAACGGATGCCATTTCCTGATTCAGCAGTGCAAAAATACTCTAAATCAGTTGCAGAAATCTATACAACATTCAAAAAGTAAAAAATGGTTTCCAGTGTAATTTCACTTCTCTTATCCCCCTTTATTGTCCCCCTTTTCCTGATGGATCATGTCCTGTTCTCTAACCTACATGGGGAGTAGGAGAACTAAAAATATCAAATGAGCTAAAAACAGGAGTATGGCCATTGGGGACACTGACAACATTGCCAAGGGCTGACAGAACCAGGAGGAGGCTGAGCCCAGGGGTAGCACAGAATGGGGAGAGGATGAACCTGACGAGGGGCCCAGTGGGGTATGGGGCCCACTGCTAAGGGGCAGAGAACCAGAGACTAGTGACAGGGAGGGGGAGAGGCAAGTATCCATTGATTCTCAGCCATTCCTTCACCTCATCTTCCCAGCTCCTTCCGGGGAAGAAGAGGTGCATGAGAGTGAGACAATCTCTGCACTCAGAGGGGGGAAGGGGAGAGGTGTAGAGCACCAGGCAGAAGGCAGGGCAATTCTGAGATGCCACCCCCATCCCCTCGATCAAGAGGAAGTAAGAAATGCAGGCAGCAGAGGGAACGACAGCCTCGCCTCTTCGTAACTGGCAGCGACACTCACCTTTGGGATGCCTGGTGAGCAACGATGCTCTACCTGCGGCACCCTGTTGATTGCTACTGCCAACTTCCATTCTGAAGGATGTATGCCCCAACTATAGACAGCCCAAAACAACTATCCACATGCCCAGACAGATCTCTTTTTGGTATGATACTATTTTATCAAGCTAAATAAAAGAACAAGGTTCCACTGCCATTTCAATGTGTAGGAAAAGGTTGGGTGCACCATATATGCTGAACATTTGACTAAGCTGACTACAGGTTCATAATGCAGGGGGACAACGGAAGACTGAGCTCAGAAATTAGCAACAGAACAAAGAGGGCAATTTTGTAACTCACTGTTCTTGTTTGTTTATCAAGAATCTTACCTGGGGAACAATACTCTGCTACCGCAACGCTAAAATGGCTTGTTGTAAAATGAGTTCTGGAGTCTTGCACTGAGATTCTACTTTATAGGTGCTCATTGCACAGAAGTAATAAATCATCCCCAATTTCTGTGGTTATTAGCTATGAAAGGCAAGCACTGCACAATGACTCAGTGAGTTTTATCACTGTAGCTACGTTGGGTTTTTTGTTAATTGCAGGTGTGGGGAAAATAAATGTTTGTGCTATTGCTCTTATGGGTCAGCTATGACATTAGCAAAAAGTAGGAGAAGAGATCACAGAATCGGTATGTCAGATTCAGCAAGACATTGATGTCTAGGATAGTATAGGACAGGGGTCAGCAAACTTTTTCAGCAGGGTGTCGGTCCACTGTCCCTCAGACCTTGTGGGGGCCCAGACTATAGTTTTTTGGGGGGGGGAATGAATGAGTTCCTATGCCCCACAAATAACCCAGAGATGCATTTTAAATAAAAGCACACATTCTACTAATGTAAAAACACGCTGAATCCCGGACCATCTGCGGACCGGATTTAGAGGGTGATTGGGCCGGATCCAGCCCCTGGGCTTTAGTTTGCCTACCCATGGTATAGGAGATGATGGTGTAGCAAGCATGGGCTCAAGTTTTAAAACCCTGAATAGGTGATGTGAGTAAAATTCTTAGACAAATATGGTAGGACTTCACCTCCATGTTGCAGAGGAGAATCTAAAGTTTATGTAGAGACCTCTAGAGGAAAATGAAAAAGCAGCTGAGTTCACTCTTACTCAGAGAGATATAGACCCAGATTTATATTGTGACCTTGGGTCAAGTCATTTATGTACACAAATGTTCTCCTGCGGGAAAGGGAAATGCAAAACTAAAATAAATGTACAAACCTTACTGTTTACTCTTCTATCACATTTTCAATGAAAGCATGTTGCTTCTCCATATGTAATGCTATGAAATTCCATCTTTGTCAAATTCCTCAACTAAATCCCCAGTCCACACATTGGTCAATTTCAGGTTGACTACCACAACATTTAGAACAATGTGCAAACATAATAATGTCTAGTCATATGTACCAATAGCAAACTTGTTCTATGAATCTGGGTTTTTAAAATAGCCAAACTGGCCCCATTTTTGCAAAACGTGGAGGTATCAGTAGCCTCAAGGGAACCCCAAAATCAGCTGTAGTACAGAACACTTTAGAGAGAAATTAGGCCAGGAGTTTGGTTATTCTAAAGCAGCAATGCGGCAGCAAGCAAAGGCTATAGCAGCCAAGTCTGCTGCTTGTGGCTGGAAAGCCAAACAGGAAGTTTGTGACTGTTGCCATGGGAACAAAGGGGCAGTCCAATCTGTACTGAGCACCGGATGTTAGCTCAGTGGGTTTGTCACATGACCTGTACAGGATGTACATGGGTGGAGTGTTTTGGAGTTTCTCTCTGTCTGTTGAAGAGAGCAGACATCTTTACTGTATGACTGCTAAAAGACACAAATAAAGACATGTAGATACGTTTTCTGTCTGTGTCTGATTCCCCTCCCTGGGGATATGCAGGGAGGAGGAGAAGGAGGAGAAGCAGTTGGTGTGTTTTCCTCACAGCCTGAGGAAAATCGCCGGAACGGACCTCGAGTATGTTTATTCCTGCCGGGAGTCGCCGGAGGGAGGTCTAAGGAATTCAGCCGGTGCCTGAACAGATAGGCATATACCTCAAGACGGGCTAGAATTCCAACAGTGGTAGCAGACGCCGGTTGCTGTTTTCATCGACCTCTGCATCAAGAAGTGGCCTCCATGGAAGCCTGAGGTGAGAAGGCTGATTCTCTGCAGCCAGACGCTGACCTGAAGAATCTGAATGCAAAGCAACGGAGCCCAGGTATGAGATTTTCGGGCTTAGAAGTGTGAATGCAGATTGAGTTATTCTCTGCTTCACGGGGAGCAGTAGATGGGAAAAACAGCTCCAGTCAAAAGAGAAACCGCATTCCAAACATTCCTGTGGTTAATCCTGTCCAAGGGATGGAATGCACTGTTGCTAAGCGACGCCCTTCAGTGAAGGCCATGCCTCAGAGAGGAGAAGTGAAAGTTAAAATGGAATGTTTTGACTACACAGTCTGAAGAGCTCTTGGAATATTCCAACGCAGCCAGCGTTGAGAGCTGCCTGGTGCACAGAGTGTAAACAAGCCAGCTATTGGATTTTAGAGGCTTGTGTTTGAGAGTCAATGCAAGGACTCAAGATGGATGCAAAGAAGGGGGCTTTGCCTTCTCCGCCCCTTCTGACCAGTGACAATTATGCATCTTGGTCTATTAAGATGAAGGCCCTGCTGCAGAATCAGAGACTGTTTGGGGTGATTGAAAACCCCATTCCAGCAGCACCAACGCGTGCTTGGGAGTCACAGGATGTGAAGGCCAGAACTGCTATAATTCTGTGCGTGTCAGATTCGCAGTTGATCCACATACAAGATTTAGACCACGCGAAAGATGTTTGGAACACGCTGAGAAGGACACATCAGAGAGATGCAGGTTCTTCAGCGTTGCTGTATTTTGAGAAGCTGACCAACCTGAGGCTTGCGCCTGATGGAGATGTTCAAGCGCACCTGACGGAAATGAAATTTCTGCGTCAACAGATGGTGGAACGCAATTTCCGTTTGCAGGAGGAAGTGTTTTGCTTCATGGTGATCAACAGCCTGAATCGGACTTACAAAACGGTTGCCAGTCAGCTGGGGTCTCTCCCAGCAGCTGATCTCACGTCGGAGAGGGTCTTTGCCGTGGTTCTTTGTGAACATGACAGGCTTGCCGCCCTGGAAGTCAAGGACAGGGGGAGCAAAGAACGGAGTTCTAACGCCCCTACTGCTGTTGCTACTGGAGGAGACGCCGTAGCTTTGAACCTTGTCCGATGCTACAATTGTGACCAGATTGGGCATCTTCAGCGGTACTGTAAGAAGCCACGTCGGAACAGAGGAGCTAAGGCGAGCTCCACAAAGTCTGAGGCGTCAGACAAAGGTCATACCATCCCAAAGGCAAAGACTGCAAAGGCTTTGATGTCGCTAAAAGCCACACCAGAGGTGGTAAACTTCTTTGTCCTAGACACGGGCGCGACGGTTCACATGACAGGACACAGAGGACTATTTTCTACGTTTGAGAAGCAAAGCTTCGCAGTGCAACTAGCCAACGGTCAAAAGCTGGAAGCCACCGGAATTGGAACTGTGTATCTTGAAAGTCTGAACTTGACTATAAGCAATGTTTATTTGGTTCCAGAGTTGAAGTTCAATCTGCTCAGTGTTTCGCAGATTGCCAAGAAGGGACTAAAACTGTCCTATGATGATCAGAACTGCAAGATCTACAAAGATGGAGAGTTGTATCTTTCTGCCAAAGAGAAAGATGGACTGTATTTGTTGACTTTTGATCAAAGTGATTACATGAAATGTAATTCTTGTGATTCTAACATGGTCTCTTTTACAGGTGTAGCCAAGAAGAACACCAAGCAGGTCACCTCGAGGGTCGACAAGGCATTTTAGCGGGTGTATGCTGATGTGATTGGTCCTCTAGCACCCTCTAGAGGCAATGCAAAGTATTACCTAATATGTGTTGATTCTTTTACAGGTTTTGTCTGGCTTTATCTTTTG
This sequence comes from Podarcis melisellensis, assembly GCF_964234715.1. NCBI lineage: Eukaryota > Metazoa > Chordata > Lepidosauria > Squamata > Lacertidae > Podarcis > Podarcis melisellensis. The sequence continues at coordinate 26,671,273 of NC_138544.1, forward strand.
GAGAGACCGAAAGAAGCCTTAGAAAGGTTTAAAGAGTTTTGTGACAAGGTTAAAAATATGCATGATGCTGACATAGATTGTCTTTGCACAGATGAGAAGCCAATTTTCTTTTTACAGGAGTTCCAGAGGTTCCTGAAGAAGAAAGGGATAAGACACAAAGCTGCTAGTTCCGAAGAAGCTTGGAACAAATGTGTCTGTAGTAGGGTGAACAAAGAATTGCAAAAGGGAATGCATGCGCAATTGCTTAGTTCACATCTGCCACATGAGTACTGGGCTGAGTCGCTAATGTCATTCTGTTACACGTGGTTGAGAAAGTTTTCAAAAGAGTTGGGAAGTTCTCCTTTTGAGAAACTGTTCCACAGAAAACCTTCTGTTGCCCATTTCAAGGTTTTTGGGTCTCATGTGAGAACAGAAGCTCCAGGTGGGGTAAAGAATGCCAGAGGCATTTTTGTGGGTTATGAAAAGGGTCTCTACAGAGTAATTTTGTCTGAATCTGGTCAGGTGATTCTCACAAAATTTCTAGAGAGTGCTCCTGAACAGGAGAGAGTGATTGTTCCAACATTTCCCACAGGTGATGATGATTCTGATGATGATGATGATGAGTTTGATCTTATTGAGTTCAGTAGTACTGATGATGACAGCGATAGCTCAGACAGCTCAGTTGTCACGGTCATTGAGAGGAAATCTCAGATAATGACTAGACCCTCAGAAGAGGAGGATGAACCACTGATTAAGCTTAGTACTGGTTCTCCAGAGAGTTCAGAGGCTGAACCAGAAATCAAAGAAGAGCAGCACCTCTTACGTAGGTCTGAGAGAGCAACGAAGGGTGTACCACCCAAGAGGTATTCACAAGAGTTTGCTAACTTATGTGTTGCTGTTGTAAACGACCAAGGTCAAATTGAAGCTGTGTCTGAGTCAGAGACAAAGGCACAACAGAGAGTTGCTAACCAAGGTAATGCAGAAGCACTCATTCCTTGGAAGTCACACAACCAGAGAGGTACATTGGTAAAACCAGTGGCGGGTAGTTCCAAGGGTGGAACTGAAACAACAGGGGAATGTTATAAGTATAACAACTGTTTGTTTTCTTCTCTGGATGACGCTTTGCTCGCAGCACGCATTGATACTTTAGGGGGGGTATGTTATTCTAAGGCAGCAATGCGGCAGCAAGCAAAGGCTATAGCAGCCAAGTCTGCTGCTTGTGGCTGGAAAGCCAAACAGGAAGTTTGTGACTGTTGCCATGGGAACAAAGGGGCAGTCCAATCTGTACTGAGCACCGGATGTTAGCTCAGTGGGTTTGTCACATGACCTGTACAGGATGTACATGGGTGGAGTGTTTTGGAGTTTCTCTCTGTCTGTTGAAGAGAGCAGACATCTTTACTGTATGACTGCTAAAAGACACAAATAAAGACATGTAGATACGTTTTCTGTCTGTGTCTGATTCCCCTCCCTGGGGATATGCAGGGAGGCGGAGAAGGAGGAGAAGCAGTTGGTGTGTTTTCCTCACAGCCTGAGGAAAATCGCCGGAACGGACCTCGAGTATGTTTATTCCTGCCGGGAGTCGCCGGAGGGAGGTCTAAGGAATTCAGCCGGTGCCTGAACAGATAGGCATATACCTCAAGACGGGCTAGAATTCCAACAAAAAATAGCTCAAATGAACATGCTTAGTGGGCCTAAAATACTGATGGGGAGGGGGAAGGAGAACAAAAACCCACAAGGAAACAAACTACTGCATTTGAGAACAGCTTAGGTGAACTTTTAAGGTGAAAAAAAGTGGCAGGCAGATTCCTGGGAAAGAAAGAAAATGTGAGCAGCATCTTCATGCTTTAAGGGGGGAAAGTGTTTTTTCAAAAAACATCTAAAAAGCCCTGCTTCAAAACCTGCTGTTTGAAGTTAAAAGCTTCCACATCCAACCAGCAAACTCTAGCAGCTAATGCAGAGAGTGAATCTGAACATACCAGGTGTGGAGTTGTTACTTAGCAATCACAGCAGGCCAACTGTTCAAGTTGGTCAAACTACTGGAGAAGAGAAAAAATTTCGAAAGTTGCACAGCTAGCCTGAAGTTCGAGGCAAAAAAAAAGGAGCCTTTCCTATGTATCAAAAAAGTGAGTTAATAATCTTGCTGCTGCACGAAGACACACAGAACTGTCTAATTTAAGATAGAAGGAAACTGTTTAATATTATCTGTTAAATATTATCAAATGCATACCATGAGGGGATGTATATAATGCTATGAGGCTAAGCTGCATTGTCCCTGAGGTTCATAGCCTCCCCCCTTTTCCTTGGCATGTGCAGTTGAGGCTCATTTTTTAAAAAATGATTTAGCATAATGTTTGAACCAAGTCATTGATGCTATCAGTAGCGTAAGGTCTTGAAGTACAGTTGATGTTTCAGAAGGCCTGATTTAGCACAGAACACAGATCTGTTTTTCAGGCCTTCTCTTTGGCTCATAACTGTGTTGGCATAACTAGAGAGTTGCATTAGAGGGAATTACCTCTGGTGACAGGAATCACTGTGAAAACTCGATTATAATTATGGTAATAATAAAACTATTTGGTTGTTAAAAGACCGTTGAATGCAGAGAGACTGCCTTTCTGATCTACAGATACTAGTACACAAAACATATATATAACTTTGCTGTCAATCAAAAATATGAGAAAAGCAGTAGAAGCTCCTTTCAGGTATCCTAAACAATCTGGGGAACGAGATGCACACAAAAAAAATCATTTACAGGTAGATGCTCTATTCAAGGGGCTAACTTAGAGAGATAATCTTCTCTAAATACTTTACCAACTACACTCTGCCCATAAACTGGATTTTCCCACCTAAAAGGTGGGAACACCTGGCTGCTTCATGGGAGAATCCCTTAGCAGGAGATAGATAGATAGATAGATAGATAGATAGATAGATAGATAGATAGATAGATAGATGATATAGATAGATAGACAGACAGATAGACAGACAAATATTGGATACCTATATATAACAAAACATAGAATCCAACAAATATTAACTGCCCTCTTCTTAGCCCTGGTAGGCTTACCTAGTGGTGGTGAAAAAAGGATTTTTTGCTCAGGTGAGTGGTGGGCTTCGCTGGAGGGATTACAACAACTGTATTGATATCTCCTTACACTATGGATGGCTATTATCCATGCACAATATTTGTGAGCCACATCTTATGCGTATATCTCTCTCTAGACCAGTGCTTAAAGGTACTAATAGTACACAGAACAAGAGCTGTGCCATCTCTAAGACACCACATTGCAGGGCTGCATCTTCAATAATGTAGCAAGTTTTCTGCTCAAGAAGAATCTCAATAAAACGGAGCCAGGATAAAATTTTATGAAGTGGCTTCATAGAGCAGAAGGTTTGCTAATATGCAAAGCTAGTAAATTTGCTTTGGAAGGAGCACAAGTTGATAAATCTTCCCAGCGATGCTTTCTGTCGATTGCTATTGTAAGGTATATTTTACTTAAAATTAGGATTGTCTGAAGCTCAGTGGATCTAATTATTTGTAATTACCCAGTTGTTGTCAGTATGTGGTCATTTTATGACAGCAGTAGCAAGTGTGTGGGTCAGGTTCAACTGTATATCTTTTCAAACACAGAATTAATGTACTATTGATAAAACCATTACTAGAACCAAATTAAAGTCTGAACTGATGTATTGGTCCACAGGGTGCTGTCAGACATGAAAGGAGTAATTAGTATTCATTACTTCATACTCTACAACATTCCAATTATTAATGAACTTCAACTGTTGGTCTGCACCATATCTATCATCTGCCTCTTTCCAGTCTTTCTTTATTAGGGGGGGAGGGGGAGGGACAAACACTGACACAATTCCTAAAATTAAGAAAGCATAAAATGTTGAAAACTTTGCTAAACTTTGCTGCAAAAACTGGTGCTTGAGACCTGTACAACATGTGATCAACTATTTTAATGGAAGATGTTTTTAAAATGAAAGGAAGGACTCAGTCGTATGCACAGACCAATTAAATCAATCACTGCTTATTCAGTTCTATGGGGAGAACCATGCATTACACCAACAGAGAGTCTTGTGGCACCTCCAGAAATGAATATATTTATTGCAGCATTCACTTTTGTTAGTGAAGTGTATCCTCATTTGGAAGATCCTCTCGTCTCTCATTCATACACACACACGCACACCAATTTAATTCATCTACAGAGGTAGCCAAAGCCCCACAATTCACGCAACCACCAACAGTGAGGCATCAGGAGACCTAGGGGTAAGCCCAAGATTTGTCTAAGTAAAAAAAGTACTGTATTTTTTGTGTATAACACGCCCCCCATGTATAAGACAACCCCTATTTTTTGGGACAACAACAAAAAAAGGGGGGAATTGCCCCAAATTTTTTTTGGGGGGGGAGATTGCCCAGAGTCATTGAGCTTCTTTTTTGGGGGGGAGCACAGCCTGCTTGCCCACCACTGCAAATTGCATGCATCGCCACAGCCAACAGTCGTCTGCACACTCACCGCCAACTGCCGTAAATCGACTGCCCAGTTGCCGCAGCAACCAATCACATGCCCAATCCCTGCTGCCAATCTCCTGCTGGCTTCTGCCACCAATTGCCCATCCACCCTCTGCTATCCGTGTATAAGACAACCCGCAATTTTGGCCAATTATTTCTAAGGAAAAAAATATCATCTTATAAATGGGAAAATATGGTATTTGAAATCAAATGGGGGGAAATTATACTCTGTAGCTGTGGTTGCGCACAGGTCTGTCCAACTCCTTCAACAAAAAAACCAAAATGTAAAAAAAAAATCTCTATACCCTTGTATTAATTTATCATTTACAATTAACAATACACCTAAGTGTCTGATGACAATTAAGTTCACAAAAGTTCAAATGATGTAGTTTACATAAACTCAAAGAATGTCCCCATCTCCATACATGCAATTTTAAGTGTTGTCATGCTGCAGTTTCCTTAAGTCACAGACAGGTGGCTCTGTGAACTACAGCAATATGACCATCTTCTGAGAGCTGCCAGGCCATTACAGAGAAGCAGCAGCAGGTGGCCCAACAAATGGTCCAGGTGAGCTGCAAAGGAACTGTCACAATAGATCGGGGCTCTGCTGCCCCTGCACAAATTATGCCATTTCCGCCTTCTCCTCCCAGCAGGATGGCTGCTGTAGAGCTGTCTTCCGCAGCCTGTCACCTCCCTCCTCCTCATGAGAGAAGGTCTAAAGCAGTGTTTCCCAAACATGGCTCCCCAACTGTTGTTCAACTACAATTCCCATCATCCCTAGCTAGCAAGACCAGTCAGGGATGATAGGAATTGTAGACCAAAAGCAGCTGGAGACCCAAGTTTGGGAAACACTGGTCTAAAGGGGGTGGGGGGGGTGTTGGGATGCGTCCGGGGAGACGGGGGCATTTGGCAGGCCTCCAGCTGGCTCCAGCCACCGGCCAGCAGCTGGGCGAAATACGTTTCTCGGAACAGCATCTATCAGCGACTCAAGCCTCAGAAGCCTCCAGAGACTGAGCACGCTCTAATCAGCAGAGTGAATAAATCTTCACAACGGAAGTGGCGGACAGAGGTATATGTCAGCATATTTACAGGCGTTTATTCAGCATCAGGAACAAAGGAAAAACATGTCTGCTTCCCTTCGTGTCCAAGCAAAACAGCAGTATAGCAATAGCTATATACAACAGACGTTCCCAGCAGACTGTGCTGGAAGTAAACAGACAGGTGACATACAATAACTCCACATGCCTGTTCTAAAGGTGGAAAGGAACTATATCCTAACAGGGGCTTCCTTCATGGCTTCCCTCAGCTGCTACAACCTTTTGCCTTCTTACACAAGAAGCTCTCAAGAGAGTGGTGTGTTTGTCTGTGGTTTGCCTGGGCCACCTGACCCTTCCTTCCTCTCCTTGCGGGAGAAGGTCTAAAGAAAGTGGAGTGTTCCTTCATGGCTCACCTGGAGTACCTCCCTCTTCCTCACAGGAGAAAGTCTAAGGGAAGGAGGCAGCTTGGTGAGGTTTAAGAAGTGTGGGGAGAGATTTAGCTGTCCCTCCTTAGTACCTTTAACGTCTTTCCCCACAGGTAAGTGGCACCTGGTTTGGAGGGTTTACCACTCCCTCCCTCAGGCAGGGATCCATAGCAACTGCTGAAGTGGAAAAGAAAAAGTCTAAAGGGTTGCCATGGCAGGGGGAAGGGGAGACAGGATGGAGGTGGAGGGAAGAGTGAGAGGAGGTTGCAAGCTGGGCAAGCAGCGACACGTCCCCCAAGATATACACCCACACGTGTTGTATATGTAAGCCTATTGTCAAGAATATATTGTGAGAACCTAAAACTTTTAATTTCCTGGTGGCATATTTCCCTTTCTTTAAGACAACTTTTCTCAACTAAATGGGAGACTACTTGAATGGGCACAATTAGGAATGACAGAGTCAGACCACTGGTCCACCAAGTTCAGTATTGTCTATAATGACTGGCAGTACCTCTCCAGGGTTTCAGACAGGTGTTTCTCCTAGTCAATGCCAGGTACAGGTAATAATCAATGCCAGGTATAGCTGGTAACAACAGCAGCAGCAACAACAACTTTATTATTTGTACCCCGCCCATCTGACTGGGGTTGCCACTCTGGACAGCTTCCAACAAAATCTAAAAACACAAAGAAGCAACAAATCTTTAAAACTTCTCTATACAGGTAGGAATGACCCACGTCTAAAACTCTGGAGAGACACTGCTAGACAGAGTTAGATAACATTGAGTTAGGTGGACCAGTGGTCAGACTCTGTTGTTCCTAACTAGGGACAATAAGTGCATCAATAAATTATGTTGTTTCTATTAGGATTCTGATGTTTGCATAAAGATTTAGATTCTCCAAGAGCCACATCCAAATTTCCAGTATCAATACACCTGTTTCACAATGCACTGCCTAAAGGAACAATACATAAAAAGGCACAGGAGCATCATCTACCTCTTCCAGAAGGTACTTACTTCCCTTTTTTAACCGTGTTCCTTCCAAGCAGGGGATCAAGTACAGGGTCTACTGCTTCATCCAAATTTTCAATCAAGACAACATCCCCACAAGCCAAAGCTCTTTCAATAGTTTTCAGGAACCTTTATGTAACAACATAAAATAGGATTAGAAGATGATACTACGGGTGGATTACTAATGTCTGTAGAAAGTGAAGAAATTTGGGAAGCTGGGAAGTGAAGAAATCTGATGTGGTAGGGCAGGGTCAATGGTAGTGCAGCAGAAGTACCCATGTAAGTAAATTTGGATTATATGACACTACTGCTTTCTGAATTTCTCTCTCTGTATGGAACTGTTAAGTTGTCAGTGGTGGCACATACCTCTCTATTCCCCTTCCCAGCAGGCATCTTGAATGGATCAAGGGGGGGGGGGAGCGAGCACTGAGAGACTCCCCCCCCCACACACAATATAAGAGTGTTCTACTCTACAGCACAAGAGAGGTCAGCAAACTTTCCCCAAAGCTTCCCATCCTACAACAACCTTACAGTAGGCTAGCGATGATCCGGCTCCTTGCTTTCACTCCCTGCTCAATCTTTGGATTCATACAAAAGTGAAAGTGTCCAGGCTACCTGTTTTTGTTTTGCCCTAGATACACCTGAGGAAGCTTGAACAATTGTATGCTTGATGGAGGGAGGATCCCAATGGCCAAATCAGAGACCTCCTGTTCCGTAGCACTGGAAAACAGCTACCAGAGAGCATTGCCCGATGCCTGCGTTCAAGTTTAACAGCTTGATACATTACAGTGAAGCATCTGAGATACATTCAGTGAACTAGGAGGGCTCCCCGCAGTGGCAGATTTGATAAGCACAGAGTTAAACAGAAGTGAGAGGAGATCAATTCTGAAACAGCAATGCTAACTTTAGACTATATAGGTTAAAACCCACCTTCCCTGGAAAAGAAATGTATCATGTTGTCATTTATGCATAGGAGTACTTTTTCAATGCGCACATACCCCTTCTGTCCTAGATGTATGATTTTAAGGTCAGCTCCATATTTATTCTTTATCCATTTTATTCCTTGAAGTTGAGGGTCTATGAGAAGTGGCCAGCGCTCGCAGTTTGTAAGAATAGAGGCGTTTTCAGTTGACATTCTGTCGCTGGGCAGACCTTCATTATTCCATGCTGCAATTGTTGCATCATCTGTCAACATGGCAATCACGTCTAAGTCTTCACTGACTGGAATGCGAATCTTTGAAGCAAAGAGAAATATAACTTTATAATAAAGTTAACAAAAGAGCCAACAAGATGGTATTGTGAATAAGGGCAGATATAATCTATTTGGCAATGGCACATTGGGTAAATAAATTGCATTCAGTTGGAGAAAAGCAGAATTGCATTTTCATTTAAAAAAACACACACACCATGCTGAAACAGAACCCAGAGACACAAGAGTTCCATACCAAGTTTTGCATTGCAAACACTCACTTCTTGAGATTTCAGAAATGGAAGCCACATGCCTTCCATCAGCTCGTGGCGATAGGGTTTGGTAAAGGATCCAATGTAAGAAACAAAAGCTGCCGTTAACAAAACATCCCCACACACTGTTATTTCTTGCGCTTCAAAGGTTTTAATAGATTGGGTCCAGCGAACGTTTTCAGACTGAAAGACAAAATTATAAAATAGCATGGGGAAATCACACAAGTGGGGTTTTTTGTTTGTTTTTTTGGTCTCAGATTAGAGTTTCTGCCAAAATATGAAGATCAATACAGTAGATTTAGGCAGGTTGAGTGCATTTGAGACAAACACATAAACAGTCCACCAATCAACAGGGCATTTGTAATATGCTCTATGGCAAAGACCAGGACAAAGGTATGCCCAGCAACATGTGATGAATCAATGATATACTGAGTCAGCCCCATGGTTCTCAAGGAGGTTCCAAGCCAGACCAAATGGGGCCATCATGGGCGGCCAACCCATTAACAGCTTTTAGCATATATTAAGCAGAGATATGTGCAAAAACTAGATCTGCCTAATCATTCCGTACCCATGGCAAAACTTAGGTGCCCATCAAACCTCTTGCTGGGAAGAAACCCTCGAGTTATAACAACATCTGTGATTTGGCAGAGGGCCTTCGGCTGGTGCCTACCTCCAAGCTTTGGCTGGTGCCTACTTTGGGTATCTTGTGGCACCAACTGAAGGTCTCCTCTTCCACCAATTGGTTGTGCGAGTGCTTGCAATGTAGATGTCATGCACATGGTAACATGGCCATTATGTAACATTTAATATATGCAGTGGTGATCATGGTTTAAAAATTCTATATTATTCCCTTTTTGTGTTCTGCCCTGACACCACTTGTGATGAGGGACAGATACAAATCCTATAATCAATAAACAAACAGCTACACATTCACAGGCTCTCAGAGAATGAAGCAGAAATTTCAAAACACAGCTATTAAACTGAACTTCAATATGCAGAAAGTATGCCCAGCAAAGGAGATTACAACAGTTTCTGCTGTTTAAACTAGCAGCTATTACAATCCACAATTCTATATTATTTCAGTATAAAACATTCTTGCTATCTGGTATTTTTTTATAGAACCTATTAGTTCCTTTCTTAAATCACTAGCTGAAGTGAACCAAACAAACCCATTAACTTGCAGGAGGGAATTTTGATTTATTCATTCTCTTTCCCTCATTGTCACTGGCTGGTAAGTCATAAACAATAAAGTGCACCTACCTCATTCTACAAACTAGCTTTGAAATCTGAAGATTTACTAAACATAGAATGATTGTCTATTTAAATCTTCAGTAATTTTACTGTACCACCCCAGCATCATAAATCACAAGTGACATTGGCTAACAAGGGTTTAAGAGTTGGAACATGTAGTGTAATAAATTTCCAGACAGTTAAAAATCACTATAATTTTATTCTAATGCATTATAGATTGCCTGTAATATCATCCTGGCCGGGGTGACCCATTTCTAATTTTGAACAGCTGTTCAGCTCGGGAGTTAGTTAATGATTAAATATAAATTGCCTGATTTATTAGTCTGAATGGTTGAGCTTCCAGGTCAATGGCATATAGACAAAATCATCAGTCTTGATGCTTTTCAGAAGTTAACTGTCTCCTGTTTAAGTCAAAAAGAATTTATTCTCTGAGGAAAAGTGTTGATGCTCTCAATTAATTGTTATATTTTCTTTTTCTTTCTTAGCTTACACAAGTACTTTTAAAGTGGAGAGGATTGTCACTGTTTGGTAGTAACAGAAACTTGGAGAATTCTAACACAGTAGCAACTAAAGATATAAGCAAGGCATTGCAGGACCCAAGGATATGCAATTCTTTTTAAAAAAATATTTTACCTACTTATAATGTTGATGCAATGCAATTTCCCCTTCAAAACTACTCTAGAGTAAATGGAATGCAAGCTGCAGGGCACTTCAGCGATAAATACTATTATTTTTAGCAGTGCAACCCTATGCAGGTTTAATCATAAGTAAGACCACAGATTCCAGTGAGACTTACTCCTGTGCATTCTACTGGTTTCCAACAGCTCAACCCTATACATTAGATATGGGGACCTTTGGCCTACCTGGTATTGATGAACCACAACCCCCGTCATCCCTGGCCTCTGGCCATGCTTGTTAGGAGTAAGGCAAGTTGTAGTTCATCAAGATCTGGACGTCCAAACACTTCCCACTCTTGGTATAAAGTCTTACCTTGGTTGCCGAACACAATGCGTTCTGGGAGTCCAATCAACTCCCAGAACCGTTCAAAAACCAAGGCACGGCTTCCGATTGGTTGCAGGAACGACCCACAAACCACTTTGAAATTCCTTGTGCGCGTTCTTTGTGTATGCCTGTCTGTTTTCCCATGCACACAAATGGGTTCCCTGGATCCCACTGATTTCACTGGCTTAGTGCCATCACGTTAAAATTATTAAATAAATAATTAAATAATTAAAACAACTATGTGCAAACTAACCATTAAATCATTATCTGTTTTGATATGAAGATGCTTTTCTGCAGATGGAAATAATTAGAAAACTAAATTCCTTATAGGGGGTGTGCTTTTTTTGTTAATTAAGTGTATATTCTGTACTGATTAGAATAAGATTAATGCCTTTTATGAACATAAGAAACAATGCACTGACTGTAGCCCACTTATCCAAAGGTTAAGTGCATTGTGGGTGGATACAAAATGACTCCGTCTTGACCTGAAGATTATTCAGTCTCAGTGCTCATTAACCAAAGGCTGACCATGCTGTCAGAAAGTGTTCACTTTTCTGCACAGATCTAGCGACTTAGTTACAGAGATCTTTCTCTGGGGATATACAACCCACAGAGCAAACATATCGCATATGATGCAAAAACAGCAGCATAATGTCTAGGGCTGGATAGCCAATTAGGCTAAATACACTGCAGGGGAAGGCACCTGCAACAATATCTTCCCACCCACCAAAAAATAAATTTCTACAGTATAATTATTCCAGAGTTCTGAAGTGTGCATACTCATAGAGCTCCTTAAAGGAATAAATAAACAATTGTCTTAGCATCTCACTGGGACATATGGAAATGAACTTCTTAAGTATGTCTGGTGGTGGAGCACATGGTGATTACGATGAATTCCTAGTTTTAAAAAATGATGTTAATTTCTAGCCCAGGCAATCTCTAATCTAACCAACCTAGCTATTGGAGCCTGAACAGACCTAGACTTTTCAGGAACCGCCCAGGAGCCATCATCTATGAAGTTCCATCTTTTGTTCAATAAAAATTAAAATAATTCTCTACATCTTCTATTCAACGAGAGAGAAGGAATCCTATATAAGCTGCTTTCCCCAATAATTTCCCAATAAGTAGGAAACTTTCTCCTAGAGTGCAGATCAAGGAGTCTCACTGCTGCATGTAACTGGAAGGTGAAATCTTTGGTGCACACTTTAGTCATGGATAATAAGGAACAATGAGGACGATTACTTAAGTAGTAAGATAGATTCTTCTTATGCTCAATGGAAATGTGTTATTATTTCACAGAGTTCAGTCCTGGTAATGAAAACTGGTTCTGGAGCTAAGCTCCAATAAACTCTGCCTCAAATTAATCCTTTCGTGTGCACACATTAACCTACACCACTCCAATAGGTAGAGAAGGAGAGCAAGCAAGGTGCTCCCTGCTGGGGCAGCTTGCACAATATCCATGTCGCCATATTGGTTAGTGTTTTTCCTCTTCCTGATAGTTTAAAGCGGCTCTCATTTCAGCAACTCAGAGGCATCTAAAACCTGACACTCCAGAAATATTTCATTTCCCCAAGACCCTTCTCTTGAATACAGGTTTGCCTGCTTTGATCAGAACTCCTGAGAATGATATTAATGAATATCCTACTTGCCTCAAGTCCTTTAACAAGCCTGTTAGCCAGCTCTATGGTCTTATTGGTTCGGCTGACGTCTTCTTGACATCTGACTTTTTCTGCTGTTGCTTTTTCAAAGGATGCTGTGAGTTTGCACAGATTGAGATCCAGTTCCTAAAGAGAGAGAGAGAGAGAGTTAGTTTTCATTCATTCATTCATCATTCATTCTTCACATACTCCTGTTGGTGAATAATAAAAATACAGTGGTACCTCGGGTTAAGAACTTAATTCATTCTGGAGGTCTGTTCTTAACGTGAAACTGTTCTTAACCTGAAGCACCATTTTAGCTAATGGGGCCTCCTCCTGCTGCTGCACGACCGCTGCACGATTTCTGTTCTCATCCTGAAGCAAATTTCTTAACCTGAGGTAATATTTCTGGGTTAGCGGAGTCTGTAACCTGAAGTGTATGTAACCTGAAGTGTATGTAACCCGAGGTACCACTGTAATGGTAATACTTTCATACAGTAACCATCTGAAGCCTCACCAAAATGGCAGGCCACAAGGGTCAAATGTTTTATGCTATTTGCCTCACTACTATTTCCTTCATCTTCTCTCACTCATTTCCCTTGGACATCTCATGTTGCATTTATAATTCATGCAAGAATCTCAGTTGCCCATATCATGTCCCCTAGCTGCCATCGTCTCAGCTGCTGATGCCACAACCTTTGATGTTAAGAAAGCTTCAGTCGACATAGTCGCTTTGGCAATAGAGAAACAGCTGGATCCACATTCCAAACTCTTTGAGCAATTTATGGAAATATATGAGGACTTTCAAAAGACATCTTGCTCGTGCAGATCAGCTGAAATGGACAGAACTCCTGAGCTGCTTATCAGATAAAATCCATCTGAAACTGTCAATGATGTTAAGTGGCTTTTGCCAACATGTCTATTAAGGCCTAACAGAAAGTTCAGTCCAGAACAGCTGGAGGGCACCAGACAGCCGAAGGCTGATGTAAAGTCTTCAATGCCAGTATTTTATCTTGGTATTCTGCGTGCCACTATAACCTCAAGAATATGTTGCATTTTGCAATCGTATAAAATCTAGTTATAATCTCAGAGCCATTGTATTTTATAGCCATGGACAGGGAGACCACCCAAACTAATTCAGGAACCACAGGGGTGGGGGAAACCCAAGAGTTATAAAATTGGGAATGATAAAATTGTAGAGAAGTGAAATAGCCGCAATGCCTGGTTAACCAAATACACAAGTGTGACTAGAATTCATGTGGGTAATGAGGTAGCTGATCCAATTTTGTTTATGGAGGCATTTATGGTAATGATTTGAAGGTTGACCCATTCTGCATGGCAAAATGCCACCAGCTCTTCCGAGAGCTTTTAAATGGAGACTTGAGCAATGTGGAACATTAACTGTGATCCTATGATGTTTAATGGACTATGAACAAGTCTTGAATGTAGCAAGTAGCAAGAAGGCTAATGCGGACATCTGCCCCCCCCCAGCATACTTCTAGTGCCAAGAACTGAATAAAAGACCAACAGGCTCTTTTTCAAGAGGGTGGGGAGTGAGTCTGTTTCTATTAAGATGGATCTTATATTTCTCATGGAAGGGAATAATCAGCAAAGTTTGTTTGCTGTTCATTAGATGGGGGTCACAGGCTAACTCCTCCCCATATTTTTCTAGTTGCCTTTGATTGTTTTTTCCCTGCCTTCCGGGCCCGCAAAACATGTGAATCATCATGCCAAATTCAGCTCATCAGCTGTGTAGGGCAATTCACCAAGAGCTTAATAAACTTCTTGTTCTTTTGTGCCTGCCTCTGTCTTCAAAGTAAGGTGGGATTGTCTTGTATTAAGCAGGTCCTAATAGGTGATGGGCAATGCATGGCTCTGTGGGTTGCAAGTTGTGAGTCTTGGAACTGTTCTTTATGATTCAAGTGCCAGGTTGGATGATGAAGGGATAGGGTTTTGTTTTTTTTAAAGCATGTAGCCTGTACCTGGGTATGCCAGAATGCAATTCAGGAAGATGAAAATGTAAATGATTACATGCTGGGGCCATTTAACGCTTCTGAGCTTTTCCTTTCCTACAGTCAATTGACAGTGGGAAAGGGCTGAGTCCAAATGGACTGCCAAAATTTTATGTGCCTGGGAGGTGAAACTGGTGGAGCCATTTCACCAACAGTTCTCCACAAGGTGATGGAATGCTCTAACAGGAAGAAAAAAAAGTATCTCCTGAGAAATATTTTGCTCAGTATTAATTGAACCAACACCACCAAGAAGGAAAGGAGGACTGGAAGTAGCAGAGCCAGAACCTATTGCTTTCTTCAACAATATTAAAACCGAATCCACAACTGAGTCCAAAATTCTTCACCACAAAAAATGTATATTATATGGTAGGGCTTGAGATTCTCCAGCAGTCTGGGGTGTCTGTGAAGCAGAAGATTCTCACATAATTTATCAGAAAACACTTTTCTGTGAAACTGGTCCGGTCCCATCAGTTCACCAAGGTTCCACATAGTAGTGTACGGTACTAATATCTAGTAGTATGTTGTTATCCATAGTCAAGTGTCCTCTAAGATTTACTTACAGGTACCATTCAACAAAAGGTACTTTCCAGTGTTAGTGAAAACCTTCCTACCAGATTTAACCTTCATTCTCTCTTCTAAGTATGGCTGGAGATTAGGAATTAATTATGCCTTAACTGCCCTTTGAAAACTCTCATTTAATTGTCATTTTTGTTCCTGGGAAGCTTTAATAAAAGATTTACACCCTCGGAGGGGGGCGGGACTTTTCATTTTAAATACAGAAACTAATTAAAGGCACAGTAGCTCTAAAATTGTGGAGGACTTTTCTTTAGGAGCATTCCAGCATGGGAGTCTGGGTTAGAATGCTGGCACACTTAGGCACACACTTCTGAATCACTGGTTGCTAATCCAGTGATTAATGTTATATATATGGTAAAACCAAAACTAAAAACCAAAACTTAAGATTTGTGAGAAGGTATATAGCAGTTTTACAGTCAGCTTCAAAATGAAGCCAGTTTGGGAAATCCACACAAACCTTTCTAGATTATTACAGACCAGACTGAAGAGTGAATTTCAAAGCAACTGAAAGCTTTGGTTAAAACTTAATTTTGTTTGGTGTCATTTCATTGGCTTTTGAGTTTGAGAAATATGTTTGGGAAAATTGAGGCTACAACCCTGAACACCATTAAAAGGGGATTAAGCCCCAACGAACACAGTGAGGCTTACTTCTGCATAAAAGGTGGATGTAAGAGCATTCCGAGGGGGTTGTGTTGCCCACCCTACAGTCTGCTCAGAGACCTCTTACATCCATAGGTGAATTGCACTCTAAAATATGTTTTAAGAACATTTATTGGCTCTAAATGTGAATAGACAGTCTTTGGATACCAGTGTGCAATGTGGTATTAAATGCAGGGGCTCTCCTCAGTCATTGCGAGGTTACACAGGCCACAGCTTAAACATTTCTGCACCACATAGACAGAAGCAAAGTTTACATATCAGAGACGTAGAAAGAGTTGTGTAGATTGAAATAAACCTTTTGAATCATGTAAAATATTTTCATGGAAAGATTTAAAAATAATAATATCCGTTTCAACAACATTAATTTTGCTGTTGCATACAGCTGACAAGGATTTAATTTGTCATTTTGAAATATATTTTAGCAGGCATTAAAAATGAAGGGTTGTTAGCACAGTGCCATCCAAATTGATGATGTGTTATTGATTACCAAGTAATAGCTGCAACATTTATTAATCATTACAGAAAATTACTAGGTAAAAAGAATACTTCTGTATGAAAAATTAGAACCATGCTTTCCCAATAGAAAAGCACTGGTTTATGGGACAGGATTCCATTGGAAATCCATAAGATGGGGACGACTACCTGTGACTCTATTTTTCAAAGGCGTTAGGTTTGCTGAACGATAGAAAGAATAGTTGGCCAATAAATGGCAAACAGACATAATGCTGAGGGATGCATTGAGAACTGAAGGCCAATGAGCAAATGGATCAAGTATTGATAAAGGATGCTACTTGATAGAAAAGTTACCCCCATACAAATGTACAAGGCACAGCATCTAATCTCATTATAAGCACTGGCAGAGAA
Organism: Podarcis melisellensis; assembly: GCF_964234715.1. NCBI lineage: Eukaryota > Metazoa > Chordata > Lepidosauria > Squamata > Lacertidae > Podarcis > Podarcis melisellensis. Next base: position 26,687,694 of record NC_138544.1, read on the forward strand.
CTCAAATTAAGGAGTGAGAAATAGGCTACATAGTTGAATTTGAAAGTAGCTGAGATCTTTAATTATATTTTGAAAGGGTGGGTAATCAAAGTAGCACACAATTTATCTTGCAAGTAATAGGAGGTCATATCCCCCATGGCTAGAATTTGCTTTGAATTAATCTAGAAGAGGACTAGTTTTGTATCTTGCACATTTGCAAAAAGTGATCAATGACAATTATATTTATTTAAATAAATGTCTATTATGTTAATAATGTGGCTGAATGGGTTTGGGGGAAATTCTCTAATTTCATGTTAAAAGATTCAGCGCCCACCCCAAACAAAAAAAAGAAGATATATTCAATAGGTTTATGGGGGGAAATGCAATGACGCCCAATATAACTAAATCATATATTAGACACCAAAACAATAGCTTCATAACCTGGCAGGGCTAGAAAGCAATAAAACACCTTATCTTTACAGACAGCCTCTGTGCATTGCCACAAAGAATGCTAGCTTGTTAGATTTGCTACGAAGTAGTGCAAGATTAGGATTGGAGTAAGGCCTACCCCAAGTTTTTTCCTGATGGCTTCCAGCTTTTCAGTAGCTGCTGCAAGTTCAGCATTTGCTTGGGCCAATGCTTGGCGTTTTGGCTCCACATCACAGTATACCTGGGAATTCCAATATTAGAAATTCTTAAAACTATGATAACACATAAAGTTTTAACAAGAAGTGATGAAACGGTCATGTTTTTATCGCAATGTGATCCACCTTCAGTTGTTTCCACAGTTTATTAGGCAATATTTCAGCCGGAATTGATCGCACCCTCCCTTCTTTTCAAGTTTTCAAGACGCACTTGCAAGTCATAGGAAGAAACATCACAGAACAGATAAATTGGATGCATTAGATATACATTTAATTAAAAGTAACGTCCTGGAATATGATAGATAATCTAACACTTGTATTTCAGTAACCATTTGCTATCAGATTGCTCTGCATTTGTTATTTGGTGCATCACAATCTTAGCCTCCAATATGAATGGAAGTCTTTTCCTCCCTTTGCTGAGAAGTCTGATGTCTCCATGGGAGAATGGTTTATTAGGACAAACAGAGCATTGGCCCACCAACTTCAACCTGCCCCTCCGCCACTTGCCTGACTTCTTATTTACACCCTGCCCAGGAAAATGGCACTGCCTGTTCATTTCCTCCTCCTCAATCTCTGTTTTGCCTTTGTGAAACTAATTAGGGAGGAGGGGGCAAAATGAGTTGGTTTTGCCTGTCATTGGCTGCAGTTCTTCACATCATTAGCTCTAGCTCCACCTACTGTTGATCTCCTTCTACCCTACCCATCCCATCCACTCACCATTGGTTTTCTCTCGTTACATTGCAAGGTGCTTTATGAACCCAACACCCTATCCTTGTGAGATTTAATAAGCAGTACTTGATGGTGTACATGAAAGGATGGTGACATGATGTTTTGTGTTTTTTAAATACTGGGTTGTATCCAGGCTGTATCAGCCATTCTTTAGCCTCACTAAAACCAAGTTAAGGACATGCTAATCATGCCTCATTTAAGTCCCATTGCTTTCACTGTACCCACACACATATCACAAGGTTTGATTCTCTATGTTGTGCCATAGTCTGAAAACTTGGCTTTGCCATGCTGTTCTTAACATTCTAATAGAGTGCAAAATACTATTAAGCATTTCCATTGTGCATTTAGAGTGTTCAAAGTGTTTCACATGCATTATTTCACTAATGATGGTAACACCCCGATAAGGCATTTTCCAGCGCTTTTGAGGCTGAGAGATGGGGACTTGCGTAAGACCGCCTGGTAAGTTCATGGTGAAGAGAAAGCTTGAACTGAACTTGCTCACATATCTTAGCAGCTAGATCGTAACTTAAGAGGGACATCCATTTGATATGTTCTAATAAAAATAAGTTGCATAAAGTTTGTACCCTGTGCAACCTTCATCTTGCTATTCTCTGCTGAAAATATTGCTGCTCCAATGAGCGGCCACCAGATACCTAAGCTATTCCCCCCAATTTATTTCTCCAATTGCAACAAACACATTCAGTACCTCATAGAATTTCACTATGTTGATAACCCAAGCACAGAGGCCAGCTGCTGCAAATGACTTAGTGCGAACCAGGTTTGGGTTGAATTCCGTGTCTTTCAAGTAATGTTCTTTGACCACTTTTAGACAATTCCCTGGGATGTGCTCCTTGTCATAGTTAATTAAAGCTTGCAAGAATTCATCAACCTGGAAGGCAGTTAATGCACTTAGCTTATTATTGTTGAATAACACTTCAAGCCTGCAAGTTGATTTCAAAATACAAAAGGTTAAAACCCAAACAAGCATAGTGACCCCTATTTTTAAAATAGCAAATAAGTATTGATTTAAAAAGTAAGTCATTTCATGCATATGCACTTGCAAATGATAAGTAGAATCCTAGAAGCATAGAATTGTAGTCTGAAGGGACCACAAGGATCAACTCATTACACAGGAATATTTCCCCCAACGTGGGGCTCAAATCCACAACCCTGAGGACGTTTACTCCTGTGTCTCAATATATACATGAACATTATTATTTAAATTCAGAGTCATATCATCAGGTTGCAATGCAATTTACAGATGGTGATAACGTTGCAAGAACCTTTCCCATGAAGAGTCTAGCTGCATTCCAGGTTCGGTCTTTTGGTACTTTCCCTTTATTCGCCAGTAGGACCATTACAGCAGCTGTAACGTTGGTCACTGCAATTGGTGGGTTAGGGAAGGCTTTCAGTTCAGAAAGGTTCACCTGAAGAACAGCAACAAAGATGGTGTTGAAAGAAAGCCAAAAGCATTGTGACAACTTGAAGAGATTGGCAAGGGTTAGGATTGCTCTGCCTAAGTATGCTTGTGGAAAGCTGCATGGACATAGGTGTGTGGGTGGCAAGGCTCAACCTGAGGCATTCCAGGGATCAGCCAGGGGTGTCCTTGGATCGGTTGACAGTCAATGTAACTACTGAGGAAAGCTACAGAGGGGATAAAAGACACAAGCTCCACCTTCACCTTGCACCCTAGCTGGCAGAGTTTTGGAGATGGCAGATTGCCCACCAGTTAACTCCTGTCCCAATCCCACTTATGATTGTTCCGTAACTTGGCTATCTGTGATCCCCTACCTCTACTAGAGCTGAAGATGTCTATAAGTAGAGAACAAATGACAACTGTAAGAATATAACAGGTGTTATTGTATCAGAGCAAAAGATCATACAGTACAACACTCTGCACCCAATATATAGTCACAACTGGGATGTCACTGTTTCCATGGTTGCATAAGAGATACTGTCTAAGTTCTAATGGGGAAAATATTAATTGGTTTGGATATTTTTGTGTTATTAATTATACTGTTCTGTGTTTTAACTACGATAAGCGTATCACATTTTATCACATAGTGGAGCTAGAAGGTTGTTTGTTTCACGCAAGTAGATGCAATTCCAAATGGAATCTGATGCAAAAACTGATCGCTAGAATGGGTTCATGAAGTCTTTCAACTTTCATTAAAACTATCAAATTGATACACGTCATTGTCACAAAAGGCACATTCCAAAACGCAGAAGTGTTGAAAAGATTACCCAGGGCAAATTAATGTGCTTGGAGCTCTGGTAAAATGCAACATATTCAAACTGAAGGAACGCTGTTTGGATGCCATGAAATAATTTAATATAGCTTGGCATTCATTACATGAAAAATGGAATAATCTGGAAAGACCGATAAAGAGAAAAAGACTTAAGTCTGCTCCATGAGAGCATGAAAACTACGCTAGTAATCATCTTAAACTACATTCTTTGAAAAGTGAGCAGGCTGTATTTGGGGTGGCGGGAGGTGGGAATTTGCACTCAACATGTCACATGGCAGACAACCACACCATAGTTTGCTATTTACCTTATTAAGCGTATTTAAAGCTGCAGTAGCAGCCACCAGGGCAGGTTCTGCTTTTACCAGGTCATCCTCACACTCTTTCTGTTTCCGAGATACTTCTGCTTGGATGGCAACAACCTATTTAAACACACACTCTTAAGTTTTGATTAAGGCAGCAATCATGGAATTAATTACTTCAAAGTAGGCTTCAATTAAATCAATTGAGACTTAATTCTGAGCAAACACAGTTAGGAATAGAATGTAGGGAAGGCAATGAGTACCTGACATTGCACTATTGCTAAAGCCATTATCAAAACTTATGTATTTATCATGTTCTGTACATGATGAACCACTATTATTTCAACAGGTTTTTAAAAAAGGGATGACCAGTGTTAATTATTGCAATATGTAGCATTAAAATGTTTCTGGATCTCTGTAGTTGAAAGATATATCTATTGCCCAATGCCCTCTTAATTTGAATAAATTATATTGTTTAATCTTTGTAGACCAATTTAAGCCTTTTGAGGCAGTTTTAAATAATAATAATAATAATAATAATAATAATAATAATAATAATAATAATAATAATAATAATGTTATCATTTATACCCTGTCCATCTGGCTGGTTTCCCAAGCCACTCTGGGTGGCTTACAGCATATAAAAATTTGTAAAAACATAAGACATTAAAAACTTCCCCAAACAGGACTGCCTTCTGATGTCTTCTAAAAGTCAGATAGTTGTTTATTTCCTTGACATCTGATGGGAGGGTGTTCTACAGGGTGGGTGCCACTACCGACAAGGTTTTAAATTTATTATAATCAGTGATATGTTGATCATTGATTTTGAAAGAGTTTTTGGCAAGCAGTTAAGGAAATATATGATGAGATTATTTTGAGGGTCACAAAAAGTAAGTCTTATTCTTTAAATTGTTGACAGGAAGTTATCTCCTGATAATCACACTATGTGCTGAAGCTTATTGCTACAAAAAGTTGAAACACGTCAACAGCATCCCGCAATCCTAACACCATCAGAACATTACCAAATAACAGCAATCAGAGGCTCAGTAAGTGAAGGATCCCTAGTACAGTGGTACCTCGGGTTACATACGCTTCAGGTTACATACACTTCAGGTTACAGACTCCGCTAACCCAGAAATAGTACCTCAGGTTAAAAACTTTGCTTCAGGATGAGAACAGAAATCGTGCTCCGGCGGTGCGGCAGCAGGAGGCCCCATTATCTAAAGTGGTGCTTCAGGTTAAGAACAGTTTCAGGTTAATTACGGACCTCCAGAATGAAGTACTTAACCCGAGGTACCACTGTACAAAATACTGCGCTCAGGTTGTTGGTGAGTGCCAGGCACTTTGGTTCTATCCTGTCAGTTTTACACAACCTGCACTGACTGCAAGTTTGTATTCCGAGGTCAATTCAAGGCGCCAGTGTTGACCTTTAAAGCAGGAGTAGCTAATCTACAACTGGTGGGTCAATTCTGACCTGCCAAGTCTCAAATTGTGGACCACCTGCTTGGTCTGTACAGTGATCCCTAGATAGCAGATATGCTCTCTAAAGAGTAGCCAGAGAGGATATTTGATCTTAGTGCTAAATTCCACAGCACTGTGATAAAAGATAAAGCCCCCTGCCTGCTCTTTTGAGAGGAATAGGCAGCATTTTCCCCACATCCCATCCCTGGAATGGGTGGAAACTCTGCCTTTTACATTTTGCAGATGCTAGAGCTGGGGTGTGGAGGGCTTTAAATGCTGGATTTGTGGGTGCAGGAGCTGCAGGTGTGCTTGGGAGAGTATGTGTGAGTTGGGCTCTGAACATCATAAGAACAGGGTCAGTCCAAAGACCTAAAAGGGTGTCCAGAGGCATACTGTGGTCACTGATGGTGTTCATCTCTACATCTTGTGGGAATTTAACTATGTACCATGTGAAGAAGCATTTCCTTTAGTCTAAACCCAGTGATGGCCAAACTTGGCCCTCCAGCTGCTTGGGGACTACAACTCCCATCATCCCTAGCGAACAGGACCAGCAGTCAGGGATGATGGGAATTGTAGTCCCAAAACAGCTGGAGGGCCAAGTTTGGCCATCACTGGGTTAAACACTAACTTGAATCTTTCAACACTCAGCTTCATTGGATAACCCCATGTGCTAGTATCATGAGATCCTACTCATGCAGTAGGCTTCACGGCAGCTCCCATCCCAGCCGCTGCCAAGCTATTCCTGATGGCTGGGGGATACATCAGCAGGGTGTGGGATGTGGTACAGGGCCTGTAGCAGGAGAGTTCAAAGGAAATACGGGGAATGAGTGGAAATGCCTTTTGGCTCATATTTCCTAAGTCGTTCTGGTTTACAAGTCATTAGGTTGGGAAATAGCAAGATGTGAAACTTTCTTTTTTTAATCATACTTTCTGTATGTATCTAGTCTTATGTAACAGAACTAAAAAAGTACAGTGGTACCTCGGGTTACATACGGTTCAGGTTACAGACCCTGCTAACCCAGAAATAGTGCTTCAGGTTAAGTACTTTGCTTCAGGATAAGAACAGAAATTGTGCTCCGGCGGCGCAGCAGCAGCACCCATTAGCTAAAGTGGTGCTTCAGGTTAAGAGCAGTTTCAGGTTAAGAACGGACCTCCGGAACAAATTAAGTACTTAACCCAAGGTACCACTGTATATTGGTTAATGAAGCCAAATGTAAGTAATGTTAATATGAAACATGAGTTCAGTATGCAGAAGGACACGGAATCTGGACAGCTAATGCTGAACCCTAGAAAGTACATCACAGAATGAAAATTTGGAAGTGAAAGTACAGGTCAGTGAAATGGACTTCAAGAACAATTGAGCTGTTCAATTGAACTAAAAAAAAAAAGCCTTTAAAAACCTGAAGTGCTCAGAGATGACTCTCTGACCTTTACTGTATTACATACAGGCCTGATTCCCAAGATCCCCATCCATTATATGCTTGAATGAGTTCAGTGCTTATTGTTCTTTCATATCATTAAAAGAGCTAAAAGGTTGGAAAAATGCATAATGTAAAGAAAGGTCAAGTGGTAATCATGGTGTGAAATGTTGAAACATGTGTAAGTATAATAATTCTTTAGATTTTATGCTCCCTGGAGAGGTAGGTGTTCAAAATTGTTCACCTACAAAGGTTTATTATGTACTAAATATAGCTCAACAACACTAAATTGTGGAATTGCACTGACCTTTTGCTCCTCTGCATCAGCGATGGCCTTTTCCTTGCTCACTTTCTCAGTCTGAAGCCCTATCTTGGTAATCAAAGCTTCAGCATCTTGATTTCTCAGTTGCAGCTCTGCCTCTTGAGAGGCAAGTCGGTGTTTTAAGTCCTCTACCTAAGGAACAGCAAAGGTATTAGTTTGGAACAGGTGTTTCTGGAAACTGTGTTTAGTAGAGACAGCTTTCTGAAAAGGTGGGTTCTCAACAGCTGGATATCAATGAGAGCTTTTTTGTGACTATTAACTGCAACAAGACCCCAAGTAATGATTTGATCTGCCTTAATTGCTTAATAAGTGAACACTGTGGGGCACACTTTTTTTCTTCCCTTCCCTTTATCCGTTAAAGAAATGCATACTTGCCTATCTTCAAGCAGTTAAAAGAAAGCACACAGAGCTCCCAGTTTTAAAAGACAGAATGAACATCTAAACCAGGTTTACTATTATATTATTGGTATGTTTCATACACTCATAATCACCCGACTGAGACTGTGTATTAATTGAAGTATTGATTGCTAGTATTACACTCTAATAAAAAGGGAAAGTTACCTGTACAAAGCTGAGTAATTTACCATTTTCCATGGAGAACAGGTCTAATAAAGAACGTGAGTTTATGATAACTAAATAAAAACCCCATGTTCAGAGGCGATGTATCACTGGATATCAGTTTCTTAGGGAACAAACTATAGGAGAAAGCTCTTGCCCTCAAGACCTGGTTTATGGGTTTCCCAGAAGCATCAGCCTTCAGGAAGCGGAGAAGATGATGGAGTAGAATATTAAATGGGCCCTTGCTCAGATATCCAACTGGAGTGATACTTGGAATGAGACCTACTTTCATGATAAACCATGGATGTATTAGCTGCCTCTGGGACAAACCTGGATCTCTGAAGTGAAGGGTGGTCAGTCATGCTGCCTGGGGCTACTTTAGCTGTACAGTGGTACTTTGGTACTCAAACAACTTGGCTCCTGAATAAACTGACTCCTGAATGCCACAAACCTGGAACTAAGTGTTCCAGTTTGCAAACTTTTTTGGAAGCCAAATGTCTGACACGGCTTCTGCAGCTTGTGATTGAGTGCAGAAAGCTCCTGCAGCCAATCGGAAGCTGCGCCTTGGTTTTCTAACGATTTCAGGAGTCAAACGGACCTCTGGAATGGATCAAGTTTGAGAACCAAGGCACCACTGTATATGAATAATTATATAGATCTACACCAGGCTCTTGGACTTACATAATGTTGTTGTTGTTCCTCTTAATTTCATTTACTGTCCATGAGGCACCCTGGAGCAATTTACTATATAAAGCAATTTGCAATTATATAAGCTAGCAGCTGCTATGAATTGTGATTAATTACTGCTACTGTTTATTACTACTATTACTACCTGAGAAGCTGTTGTTTTCAGCTTCTGAATGCCATTCACAAGGTGTTCCTTGTGCTGGGACATTTTCTGGATTTTCTTCTCCAAGAGGTTCTTATAAAGCATGATTTGTTCCAGAAAGCTTTTGGGAGTTGTATAGTTGTATCTCCTCTCATTCAGTCGAAACTTTGCACTCATCTCATTTACACTGGTGTGGGCATAGGCCATGAAATGACAAATAGAGTCATGAAACTGTGGCTGAAAACATAAAAGGGCATGAAAGGGCATTTAAATTTCAAGTGTTAAAAATTCAGCTAACGAAATATATAACCAACTGTAGCAGAAACTACTGATTCTAAGACAAGTATGCACAAACATATGAATTTTAACATTTAAAAGTACATAGACATTTATAAAACATTATTTTTCATTATATGTATATTGTGTATTTCTGTACAGTATTGTCTCTACATGTGTGAGACACCCACACCCACACACCCCACTTAAAATGCTGCACTATCAATGTAAACAATTTCCATTTCGTCCTCAGTGACTTCTACCATACTTAACTTTCTAATTTGTGGAATCACATCTCCCTCATTTTAATGATTATTTATTGCATTCAATACAAGATGTACCCAGTTCAATTAATCAGGGGAAACTTAAAAATCAATTAATATGAATTAAATGAGCTACTGCAACTCTTAGAAAAGTCACACATAATTTACCAAAGAATTGTCAATAATACTTAGGAGAGCTTTAGGAAAATTACTCATGAGCGGTTGTTGATACAGCTAAACGTTTCGAGCCAGCATAATTAATATTACAAACAGGTTCATTTAGACAACTTGTAATTTATCTCCGAAACAAAACTTATTTTTAAACGCAGCTTCGTTTAAAAAGAGCTGCTTTTAAACTACAGTAATGAGAGTGCAATTTAAATACACAGAATCAGTATACAAGTTGGGTGCAAAGTGACCAAACTCCCATTTCCCCAAAGAAATGTTTTGTCTATGTTCAAATAACTTTTTGATGAGACCAGAATCCGCCTCAGAGCTTAAGAGGCTAAATTACTCAGCCCATCGTTTTCGCCCTTCTGCAAGCGCCCTCTCACTCTCTCTCTGCCACAGGGACTTTCTTACAGAACGACTGGCTACTTCCCAGCCATGATCCTTATGAGAGACCTTTAGGCAGCAGTTCTGAAAAGCCTTTGGTAACAACAGTTTCATTTTAAAACCAGCCTGGGTAGTAGCTGGTGGTTCCGGTAGAGCTGGAAGTGGCTTGAGACAACTTGTCCCAGTGGGGCAAAATAACTATTGTTGTCAAGCTTAACAAAATGGCACAGCATGGGAGGCATGCTGGGCCAGAGAGCAGCTGGTTGTAATTCACACTGTTTTTCAGAAAACCCTAATTGTTCTGAGCAGACCTCTTTGATGATTGGTCTTCCCTGCATTTTCAATTTGTCACTTTCTCTTATGATAAGGTCAGCAGTGACAGCACTTCCTGACATTAACAGCTGTGGCTTCTAAAAGGGTCATTGTGGAACTACTAATTGCAGTAATTTCATTAGCATAAATTATTTATTCTGCCGTTCATTTATCTCCAAGGTTTTGGTGGTGTTTTGTTCAATACTACACCTTATTCCTGCCCCCCCCCCCGCTGTATCAGCTCCATCAGGCAGCAAGGCAAACAATATGATTAATGCTAATTTGACCCTTAAAAAAAAGAATTATGCAAATTGCCCCTTTTTATTTAACTCTGAAGGATTAAACAGCAGTAAACCAATAACCAACACAAATTTCCTCTAAATAAAATGTTTTAAAATGTTCCCAGGGACAACTAGGAAATCCTTTAAGGTCTGTTTTTCAAACATATAGACATGTACATGCTCACATACACACAGGCAAGCCCTGATCTAGCAAGCAATTAGAAATAAATTTCCATGCATTGATATCCCTTTAAAACATTTTACCATACACATAAAAGGATGAAGTATGGAGCAGGAAAGCCCTGTAGCCAGACCTGTTGCCATGCCTGCAGTATGCTTTAGAACCAGGATGCATTGCTACACAGGTGGTTGCTGCCGTCTGATAATTAGCTGTTTAGGTTTGTTTTGAGGTACTGATTCCAGGTGCCCTTCTTCTTCCCTGGCCAGTGATTGGATTAACTGAATTTATTTTGTTCCATGTTTCCGTCATACAAGAATATGGTATGTAAACTTGTTTAATTTGTATGTTATGTTACTCAGTTTGTATATGGATAATGTCACATCATGTTTGTTTAATTTAGAGTATGCACGGCTGACGAAGCCCAGTTGGGCGAAACAAGGTATTATCCTGGAATCCTTGCCATGCCATACCTTTAAGTATCTAATCTGATCCAATATCTACATGTGCCATACCTTCAAGTTTTCCATCTACTGTAATCTGATATCTACATACAAGGAACATTAGAATCCTCAAAGCAGTGATACGTGGAACATCATAAGATAAGCATACCATATTGTGGTTATTGCCAATATGCCAATTTAGGAACTGAATGGACTTTATCTCCTGACCATTCATTGGACTTTAATTTCTCTTGATATGCTCTCTTTGCATGATGTGTTGGTCTATGTAATTACACTTTGTGATATATTATATGTTGAATTGTGTTTGAAATAGAAGTTACATAGTCAAAAACAGCAGCAATCACCTGGCAGAGAAGATCACCAGGGGCAGTAGTAGTATGAATGCAGCTCATTGTTATGAACTGAGGCCAAATGGTTTTCCTTTGGACTTTTATCACAGGGAGGAGTTCCACGCAGGCAAGTATCACCACTCTACATGTGGAGTTCATCCCAGTTCTGATGTAAATTTGCATGCCGACTCACATGGGAGCTCCATGTGTACATTTTTCATGTAGGCAGCAACACTGTCCAAGAAGTCCATGTGGAATGCAAACTTGGCTGCGACGTCTCATTTTGATTATTTCATCCTCCCAAACTTCCAGCCTGCCTTGATTTTTTATTTTTTCTTAACAGTGTCTCATTCAATGCAATTACTATAGCTTTGTAAATCATGGGGTTGGGTCAATTAGAAGTTGACTCTAGGTTCTACTAATGAATTTAATTATAGATCTTGAATTTGTTGTCGCAAGTTTACTGGATAATGTAGCTCATGCACACTAATGACCATTATATGTGGTCAACTGTCCTTTAAACAAATGGAAATAAAAGGTTTCCCCTAGATATCTAAAATCAGTGTGGAGTAAATTGTAAAATAAGAGAGAAAGCCACTCTACATCCATCAATCTTCAGCTGACTGAATACACTAGAGAAAGGGAGCAGGAATTTTATTTTTCCCCCAAGGAGGTTATGTATCATTTTTTAATGTGCTATCTAATAACCCTCGTGCATAGTATCTTTTGATTCTGATTATACCACTCTTTCATCTCATCCCTCTTTTTAAAGGAAATTTACTTCCTCAAATCAAGGCACCGAGTACAGCTTTACACCTCCCAATTATTTCTCCCACTACCTGTTACGCCTGTCACTACGTTGAGCATAATGCTCCTGTTCCTTCTTTTAGCCTTTGAGCGCTGCTGTTGATTGGAGGCTAAAAACAAATGGGCAAAACCCAGACTCCGTGTGCACTTGGGTTAGCGGTGCTGTGCTGAGCCAAGCATGAATCCATTGCTTACTCTTCTACCCTCGGCTGTGGAATACCCCCTTCCCAAAGGCACCTTCTTTATTATATTTTCGGGAGCAGGTGAAGACTTTTCTTCTTCTTCCAGGCCTTTTAAAAATCTGTGTTTTTAGTGTTCTGAATCAGTTTATGTGCCATATATTTCTAGTTTCCTTTGCTGAATTTTATGCTACTAAATATTAAGCTGTATGTTACCATTTTATTTGTGAAATGCCCAAAGAAGTGTGCCATAGAGTGGCCTCATTATTATTATTTTATTTACTATATTTTATATATATAATAGGTACATTATTAAAACAGGATGCAACATTGCCTGCAGGTTAATTGAAGAGCTGCTACATTTCACAAAACCCTTAGAACTGCAAAATCAGTTTTGTGCAAGCTCTGAGGAGACAGCTTCTCTCTCTCTCTTGGTCTACCCTAAAATACTTAAGGCAAGAACAATTTAAGAATTGGAAAAACGTGGCTTCCCTTCAGCAAAACCGTATCTTGGGGTTTTGCTGTACATCTCAATTCCTTGTACAGGAATTATCTTTGTAGGCGCCCAATTAACATTTTTGTTGTTGCTGCTGCCATATTCTTCCAGGACCTCTCTCATTCAGTTCATGCCATGCAGGCAGTTTCTCACAAAAGTGATTGTACTTGAAACATCAGTCTAGTTCCACCTAGCCACTCAAGCCCTAGCACATCCCTTGCCCTGAACTACAAAACAGGTAATTTGTTCTGTCAGCACTGAAACAAACAGAATTATGTAGTGACAATAAGATATAAAAATGATGCTGGCTGCCAATATGTACTTGTGGAGCGGGCAGGATTTGCAATAAGGTATGGAGATGCGTCTGCAAAATATAGGGAGGGTGTGAATTTTGTGGGGGGGGGACTTGGTGTGGGATTTAAACTCTGATGGGAAGGTTAATAAAAATGATGGAACATAGATTAATTTTAATTTCCATCTAGATGTCCATAGCCAATTGCATCATAAAGCTTAATAATTTAAGAGCAATTCCTAATTAAAATCTAAACTGAAGTGACACTCCACATTGGCTAAAGTATTGGTATAATATCCACTGTTTTTAAAGTATGTAAATCAGTGAGGAGTGGTTCATAATTTTATTCTCATTCTTACACAACAAATTTATCCAATACATCAACACAATAGTGTTTTGTTCAGTAAGGGTACCTGAACATCTCTCTTGAGTTAGGAACCCAACTAGGCTGCACCACCAGTAAGTATGTTGCTGGATCATTAACTTCAGTGGATGTAAAATGGCACGTGCAGAGTAACATCTGTAGGAAGTGCCATTACTTTCCTCTTAACTGCTACGGTTGCACTAGCCCTCATCCAATATTATAAGTTTGCTAGTGTACACCATTGCATGTGCAGCGCTTACTGTGTACAGTATTTACCTTTGATTTCTAGCATTAATAATTGCAGTAAATAACTTCTGCTAGGTTTATCAAGGCAATTTTCAGCGACGACATTGACCAGTATTCATTGTAGGAAGCTCTTAACATATTCAGTTTCTTTCCTAAAATTCGTTTTATTTTGAAGCATTGCTAAGAGGGAGAGGTAAGTCTGGCATATTTTCTTTTTTAAATGAATATGTAAACATATATATGCTGATAAGCATCCAGAGTTTCACATACTGGGGGAAATAACCCCACATAGAGTAAAAGTAAAGCTTTGGGAAGCCCAGAAACTAAATGTACTCAGAAACTGAATGCATCACAAGAAATGACAGCACTAAATTTCTGAAAAACTGCACTAATACTCTACATTGTCCTGAACAGAAAATCAAGACAAGTCTCTCCATGGCCAGTAGATGTCATTGGTCACTCTTCGTAATATCAGAAAAGCTGTTTCATAGCTCAATACTGGCAGCAGAAGAGGTAAAGGAATTAAAACTAAATTTCATATCCCAGCCCTCTTTTTGACTGTTTTCCAATCATTTGGTATTATTACATGGAAGTTGTTGTTTTTTCAAAAAGTATCATTTCTCACAAGAAGGGGCATTACCCTGACCACTGAAATGGGTTTCTTGCTGATGTTAAGTAAATACATTTACCAAGCACCGGTCAGTTTACGCATTTCCAGAAGCATAGCATGGATTTATAATTGCTGTTAAGCCCAGACCTTTAATGGCTGCCTTTGTAACATTGCAACAGTGTTTTCCTGCCACAAAATTCTCTTTTCTAGGACAGTAAAGCAATGCACTACTGAAAACTGATGCATGCAGCCCTCTTGAAATTCTCTACTTCCCATCGTTACAAATTCCTTACATAACTTGTTAGCATCACAGCAAACAGATACCAATACTACTGAACACTCACTGCTATCTCAGACTAAAACACTGGAATAATAGCCAAAACAAAGGTCTAGTTTTCTTTCCTTAAAAATGTTTATGGAAGAAAATTCTGATTCATTTCTAGAGTGCTGCTTTTTCAAGTTTTTGAACTATACAGTAGAAATGCCTTCTATAGCAGGAACCGAATCTTCTTTTACATCAATCTCTGTCATCAGCACCAGTATTGATGTCAGGTCATTAATATTTGGCTTTCCTCAATGGTTAATCACCTTGATGCAAATCTTAACCTTTCCTGAACTCCCCATTCCTGGTCAAAGTTGATCCAGGGGGAAGTCAAATGATGAACATAACAAAACACCTTGTAGAGCTGGAGGACAATGTTTTATGAGCATTTCTCCATCTGGCTCTTTATCACCCTCAAGAGAAAGCTTGGGGGGGGTGACTAAAGAGGAAAATGAAGCTGAATAATTGATAAGCTTTCATTATAACATACAGTATTCAGTTCTGACTTTGATTTTTTTTTTAGATTGTAGTTATTTAAGAATAATCCCAGTGTTATTTATTCCGTACTTACATCTTGCAAAAATCTGCAAGAAAAGAGAAGACAAAATGTTGTCAACTTAGATGCCCTTTTAAAGAGAGACCTGAGTTCTCATATTTTTATGCACAGCGTTCTACCTTTGGAGAACCTTAGAAAGTGGGGGGGGGGGGGAAGGTCAGAATTAAATCACTGCAGGGTTGCAATGTTCAATTCCTTCTATTTTCAGGTATTCAAGTGCATTTGTTTAATTGCACAAAAAAAAAACCCCAAACACCCCCCCCAAAAAAAACCTTAAGCAAAGCCCCTGAATTGGTAGAGTTCCATTTCAGGGAGAGCTCTAATAGTTCATATACAGATGTTGGGATCATTGTACACTTTGCCTTAAAAAATAATAATAAATTCTTCCTATTTCAAACTGTCAAAATTGCACTGAAGAAATTGGCTGCACAGTATTAGGTAACCGCCATGAACTCTGCAACCTTAAATGAAGACAAATACGTGAAGAAACAAAAAGGATTCCCTCCACCCCCCCAGCTTGTCCATGATTGATCTTCCAGAGAGCTGTGCTGCTGCTTTTGCATATGACTGGCAAGTTTGAAACTCTGTACCTTAATCCCAGGCGCCTCCTCAATGAACCTCCTGCTGACCGACTGCAGGGCCTCCTGCGGCCACTCATGAAACCAGTCAATAGCTGTGCAGTTAACTATGGCTGGGAACTTCCGAGCTCTAACTCTCAGTGTGGAACCGACAGGAGAGAAACACAGAATGATCTGTGCAGATGAGGAGGGAAAGAAAGAAAGAATGAAGTATATTACATGGCGATCAAAGAGAGAGGAACTCAGTCAACTGTGGTGGCTGCCAGCCACTGCAATCAGGCTCACAAATGAAAATGCAATCTACCTAGCAGCTAATAAATTTAGGAAAATTAGGATTTTACACCCAACAAACAATGTTTTATTCACTTGCACTGTGCTTCATGCTTCACCAAAAATCTTCCCACTTGTGGGTTACCTCCCCACCTAGGTCCAGTATCAGTTAATGAACTTCATATGTATTAATCAACAAAGCAAAATCCTAACCATCATATTCAGTCAACAGAGCAATCAATTTGACATAACACCACTTCTTGGGTTTCTGATCCTGTGCAGGGTCAGTGCGATCTGAGATATTTAAATAAACAAATATATTCCTATTTGGGTGAGTTTTTGGTTTTGATGCAATATATCACTGCCATCCTCGAGATTTTCCTAATAGGAACCGCTTTTTTCTAATAAATTTTTATAATAAGAACTAGATAAATGCCCATATATTTCCAAATAATCCGGTAAAATTATGCTTTGCTGTGCCTCATATCCTAGACACTTTGAAGAAAGTCCAACAGATTTAAATAGAATTTAGCACCCAGTAACTGAAGTCCTAAGTCACAACAGACGTTCTCCCCTTCCATCAGTACATGTTGTCTTCCAGATGTTTTAACTAATATCTTCTGCAACACACAGTCTCTACTTTAAAGTCTGAATAGATACTTCCTATAGCTGACTCTGGAAGTACTAATTTTGCACAGTGGGACACCTGCAAAGCAGTAGCAAGGCAATGCACATTCTGAAAGCAGTTTCTAAAAAGCTGTTAAAAATAATGAAGTCATGAGTGAAATTAGAGGATCGAAGACAATGGAAGGAAGGAGTTTAGAAGAGATATATGCTACTATCTACACCCCTCCTCCAAAAAGCAGTAGCTAGAGCCAAACATTTTGAGAGCCAAAATTTCCTCCATATAAAACATAAAAACCAAACAGTCTTCTTGAAGCAATGTGTGATATGGAACAGTTGTCCAAAATAAGGCACAGACCACTTTCAATTGGAAAAAAAGTTTTACTGTCATGTTAGTGTCTTTATTTTGCTCCATACTGCCGACATTATCCTCACCCCAAGGGCTCTTAAAAATGCAGCCAGAAAACAGTTCTATAATATATAGCAGCTGGAGAATGCTGTCTTTACTATCATAGAGTACTGTGCACACATCAATAATTTCTGGCCACCAGAGTTCAAGAAAGTGGTGGACAAACTAGAGAACAATATGGCAACGTATATCTAGAAATCATAGCTTATGGAAGATATCAAAGACATTGGGAATAGATGGGCACAGGCAAAATGTGACACAGAAAACTTAAATCTTGAAAACACGGGTTCTGAATTTGCTAGACACTCAACATAGATGAAAGGAAGATGATTTTGTATGGTGTTGTAATATCTATGGCGTTCATATACCTAGTATTTAGCTGTTCATCACTAGTTAAAAATAAGTTCAGTATTCTTATTTATAACCCCAGATCAATTGTTTCTTACTTTTAGCTGCAGTCGTACTCTATCTAAAAAGAATCTCCAGCAGTTTTCTCTACTGTCAATAACACCAAGTCCCCGTATCTCACTCCTAATTCCTGCAATTATATCATCCATATCTTCATCACTGAATAGATCTGGAACTTCTCCTACAATGAAATAAAAACGGGGGGTGAGGAAGTACCCATAATTACAAAATGAACACAACCAAATTACAAGTTTCAATATGTTTTGCTCTTTTGGCTCGGAACCTAGAAACACTTTTATAGTTCGGCTGACTCTGGTAACAAGTAAGTGTCTGAGAAATGGCATTAGATACGGGTTAACCCAGTTTTGCTTTAAACTACTGTTATATCTGTATTGAGTTTTCTACTAATTTGTCCACCTTGTAATCTTTAAGATAAGACAGTTCAAAAATTAAAAAATGCAATCACAAATCTTGTATATTTAATAACAATTCCCTTGCTACAAACATAAACAGCTCTATTCTAGACCATTTTGTTTTGGAAAATGTGCCTTGCAAAACTACAGGTTAGGACAGGCATCCCCAACCTGTGGCCCTCCAGATGTTTTGGCCTACAACTCCCATGATCCCTAGCTAACAGGACCAGTGGTCAGGGATGATGGGAATTGTAGTCCAAAACATCTAGAGGGCCGAAGGTTTGGGATGCCTGGGTTAGGATATCATCATGCCTCCCAAATATGGTTTCTGTAATGTCTCTAATATTACTATAAAAAATGCCTCTCTAAACCAGAAGAATATGTTGATGGTATTATTTATTATTATTAATAATATACCACCTTATACCTGAAGGTCTCAGGGTGGTTCACAGAAAATGCTTAACCTAACTAAAATGCTCTCATTTAAATCACTACGATTTTACCACTATTGATCAAAGCACATGTAAAAACTACCCTGTCCCACTTTCTGGCATGATGCGAGTCAATCCATTCAATCAGTGTAAGTGAATCAGTATAAAAGAAACACCTACATTCCATGACCTTGATATTAGCTTCTGAAGAGCAACATTGTTTTTAAGCAAAGTAGGCACAATACCCAACTTAGCTGGGTTAATACACTTTTTCCCAAAGGACATCCTAGCCATACCAGAAAGCATCTCAAAGACAAATAATCTCCTTTTTAAAGTTCATTGAAACGGCAGATAATTTGTCATTGGGAGGATCTTTCAAGAAATGTGTAGGTCTAATCACCTGATGCCAACAAGTCATTAATCAGCACAAGAAAGCGTTCATCTGGAACTTGAGCATCTGTCAGCAAAAACACAGTGGGAATGTTCTTGGCTCCCGTCTTTATATACAGATTGGCAAGATCTACCTGTAAGGAAAGTAGGCAATCATTCATGTTACAATAAAATGTTGAAACAAAACTGGGTGGCACGGTAACCAGTGTGAAAATACATGCCACTTGAGAGCTATTCGCTGTTGTTTAGCATCTTTGCTTCATTTTCGTGGCATATCCTTTTCCAGAGGATTTTTTAAAAAGACACACAAACAAACCCAGATGTGTTTTAAGATACCAGGTGAAGAGAACTGTGGCTTGATAAGTTTGCAAGGAAAAAAGGAAACAAGTAGTAATCAATGAAAGAAAATCTTTCCCCTGGTATTCAGAAAATTGTTATTAATGTTCTGCCAAACAAATCAGCATCAAGAACACTTCAATCGTATTAATAATGCCTGTTTCATGGGTTGGAAGTAATTCACTGCATACTCATTTTATTTTCAGGAGAAATATCAAAATGAATTCACAAATTCAGAGGGGAAAATGCAGAGCTAGGTACACTATTCAGGTTATTTGAGCAACTGCTTAGGGTCACAAGACATCTTTGCAACGGTGCCTATTAAATATTCTCCAGGTTATCAGGCAGACCTTATTAACATAATCAGATCCCATGCAGTTCAGCAAGTTACCCAGCCACATAGGTGGGGTTCATCACATGGGTCTCTCTCATGGAATTTGTATCCCTGTCAAGGCGGGAGTCGGCCAGCAATAACTCACAAAGTGCCAATGAAGTTAACTCTTTATTTAAAGAAACAAAACAGCTCAGGCCAAGATATCATAGCAACTCTTCCCAGGAGGTCTTGCCCAAATAAAGATCCCTGCCTTCCCACCGCCTACAAAATTTGTGGTGCGGACAAACTAAGTAGTAACTTTTCCTAGCCCCTGGATGATACCTTCTCACTAGCACCACAAACCACACATTAAGAATGCTTTACTTCAACCCCTCAGATTCTAAATAGCCTGCTTTCAAGCCTAGCAATTCTGAGGGCAATTATGTAATAATTGTTGTTTTTACCCTGAGGTCTTGAATTGTGTAGTCTTTCTTCAGTGTAATCTGAAACACTTCAAGAGATCCAATATAGGCAGCCAGTCTTGATAAGCTTTGTTTTCCACTGCCACCCACTCCAATCAAAAGTGCATACCCACGAGAGGACTGCAAGATTCGGCTAATGCGACATCTGATTATGGAAAAGGAGCAACATGACTAATGGCCACAGAAGAGTTATTTTATCTTTAATTTTTAAAATATTTCTAAAGCACGCTTCTTCTGATGCATTTGGGGGGAGTGTATAATAAATGTAGAAATTAATTTAAAATACATTGACACACCTCAAAACATACATTCAAACAATTTATAGACTCAGAAGCAACAAAAGACTATAAAACTAAAAGCAGGTTGAGGCAATATAACCCTTAGAATGCCACACACACACACACACACACAGAGTGGTACCTCAGGTTACAAACACTTCAGGTTACATACGCTTCAGGTTACAGACTCCGCTAACCCAGTAGTAGTACCTCGGGTTAAGAACTTTACCTCAGGATGAGAACAGAAATCGTGCGGCGGCAGTGGGAGGCCCCATTAGCTAAAGTGGTACCTCAGGTTAAGAACGGACCTCCGGAACGAATAAATTCTTAACCAGAGGTACTATTGTACAGAGAGAGAGAGAACCTGCTGCCAAGGAGATTGTAATTGTGGAACCAGCTGTACCTTTATGGAGAAGGAATTTTGAAGTTATGGCACCACTGCAGAAAATAATTCTATTAACTGCATACTACACCAACCGTCCTACATGAAAGTGGTGCAGTAGCAGCATTTTGTGGCTTTCTCCTTGATATTCTACATACAAAAATGGATAATTCCAAGCTAGAATTTACAAGTTGTATGTGATAATTTTGTTCTGTTTTAACCTACTTTCTAGCAAATTTATTTAAAATTATAGTTTGTAGTGTTAATGTTTTTATGTAAACCATGTACATTTTTTTTTTATAATATGTAGCAGTAATAAAAATAAACGAACTATGCTGAATTCAGGCCATAGACAAGACATTTACTTACACATGTTGTATAGCATCCTCAAATAAGACTAAGTTCATAGATGCATTCAGTTCATTGTAGTTCTCTAGAGCCTCCACAAGGATATTTCTTAGCCCTTCCCAATCCTTGACAGGCATATAGTTAGGCTCTGCTACACCATTTGCAAAATGACAGTAAATAAGTGGTTGCTGGAGAAGAATGTGATCGTCCAGATCCTATTAAGTTGGCAACATAACATCAAAAGGAGAGACTGAAACACAGGGATACACACAACTTGGAAATGCTTTGCTATGCATCCTACCTTAAATGTGCAGAGAATGCCCTACATACTGCCAAGATCAGAGGTTGTTACTCAGCATTATAAATAAATGTTAAGAAGCTGTGAAGAAGTATTGGAAACAAAATGGAACCCTGTAGGGCCTGAAAAGCCAATGGCCAAGGGGTTGAACAAAAGTCATGAGATAAATTCAATCATTTCTGATAAATAGATTCAATGCCCATTAACATAGAATCAGGATTCAAGATAACCTAAACAAGATTGGAGAACTGGGCCAAAACGAACAAAATGAATTTCCACAGAAACAAATGTAAGGTTCTGCACTTAGGCAGGAAGAATCAGATGCACATATATAGGATGGGGTGTGTGTGTGTGTGTCTGGCGTGACAAAAGTACATGTGAAAAGGATCTGGGGACCTTAGTAGACCACAAGCTTAACATGAATCAAGAGTGGGATGCAGCAGCAAACAGGTAACACAGTTCTAAGCTGCATCAACAAAAGTATTGTGTCCAGATCAAGGGAAGTAATAGTACCACTTTATTTTCCATTCTAAGTCTTCTTTGCTCAGTGCTCATCAAGTTTCTTTTACTAAATCTTCCTCAGCTTGCTAGTGTTCATCATTTGTTTCTATCACCATGTACTCTCTCTCATCCAGAGAGTTAAATGCAGGCTATATGCAATTAAGTTATTTTCCCCCATTCAGAACTGCTACTAAGAATATGCTGTTTTGTGTTATTGTTTTAAGGGCAAGATATAAAAAAAGTTGAAAATATGGGTTGCTATAAAGCTAGAAACATTAGTGGCAAAAAAGCAAAATTAGACATGTTTTAAATAAGTTACTTTTTAGTTACTAAAGCTATTATTTATAAAAATAATAATAATTTATTGCATTTCTATTTTTTTCTAATTAAAGAGAGTGCCAGTGAAGTTTAGCTGCAGCCGCACAGTTTGCCCTATCAAACAAACATCTACTTCCCCCATTACTAAATTCTCTTCATCAATCTGACATATATATTTTTTCTTCCTATGCTTTGTTATTAGAAAGAAAAGCAAAACAGCTTATTATTTGGGCCATACTAGTTTTCTTGGGAGATTGACTTTGACCCTAAATAGTTTTCATATTGGCAAACTTGTCATCAGTGCTACAGTATTAGGCAACCATTACCAGTCCAGAGCTTTACCTCAAAGAATCTGTGTGCAGTGTCTAGCAGCTTTTTATGGAATGAACTGCAGTCTTTTGCTTCCACCAGTTTATCTCCATAAACACGTGAAGATTCATGAAGCCACAAACGTACAAGATCATTTGGATGCTTTAGACACTCCTGTTTAGCAAATAAAATTCCCTACAAACCCCCCCAGAAAGAATATGTTTATAATACTGGTAAAAGACAATTACTGCAAGACACCAATCCTGATAGCTGCATATTCCTACATTACTTTTGTCTGAGATGATGGAAACTCTTTTTGTTCAGGGTTGCCATACGTCCGGAATTTCACAGACATACCCAAAACACTGCTTTTGGAAATCAGCAAAATGTCAGGGAAAATCTGGATGCACAGCAATGCGTGTTGGTAGTGCCATTTTTGCCATCCATTTTTTGTGATTTTGCCCAAAAAGCTCATCCACTTTGGGCAAAAAACATAAAAAGCTCATCCACTTGCCCCCCCCCAAAAAAAAATTGGGGGGAAAAATATGGCAACCCTATATTCGCTTAAAATGCCCAATCACATAAAAAGAGGCAGGCGGTATGGAGGTAAAGATATCTTTTCTCATCTCACTGCCCTCCGCCCACCTATGCACTTTTCAAATAACCAAGCTTACTTCTGCTATCAGACTCTAGCAGAGATGAGGGAAGGAACACAGCTTAAGAGACGGCTTTCGTGGGGTGAGTCATAAAAGCAAGGAGGGTTCAGTTCCTTTCACCTGAGCACCCTTTTTGCTCTTCAAAATGAGTTCCTCCCCTGTGCACATCCCTGCATACACAATCAGGCTATCTCTAGGTATTTTAACAAACAAAACACAGACCTGGCACTGTCATGTATAGTTTGAGCCTCAACAGCAAGGCAAACTTAATTACAGACTCCCTTGTGCACTTCAGCATTTGATACACATTCCAAAATGGATAAATTCTAACCTGTAATTCTGAGAAGTAAAAAAGAGTTTTCATGCAAATAGACTGCCTGTGCAGATAGAATCTTTTTTTAAAAAAAAACAACCAACAACGCTGAAACACCAAAACTCCAAAAACTGGAATTGTAACTTTATTGCATGCAAATGACAATTTAACAACATACACATGCATGGGCATATGCATATGTTAGGCCCAGAAAGTCCAAACTTGAGAGAGAAGCACACATCACATTTATGTCTGTATCAATATCAGCATCTGTATCTAAAACACACACAGAATTAGACACAACAAACCTGGAAGATGTTGGAGAGGTCTCGAAGGTTGAAAATATAATGAAATTTAACAGCTGTGGGGAGAAAGTTCTGAACCATTGTCTGGTGGAGCCATATCGCTGCTTGGATGGTGGCAGCTGCATGTTTCAACACTGATGGATTAAAGCCATAATGCTGGAAGTGGAAATCAAGGATCTTGCTATAGATGGTGCTTAGAGCATCAGTAGATGGGAAGTTCATTGCAAACACTGCAAAGTGTCTCTAAAACATGAAGAAAATGCTTGCTTTAGGTACTTATCAATGATAAGTTATGTACGTATTTGTGAATAACTGATGATGTGAATAAACGTAGGGCAGAATTTCGGTTAGCAAAGGGTATAACCATTAATTTGGCACAAGTATCCCCATGCTATTTATTTTTCAGATCAAAAGCTTTTGTCAAGGAGTAAGTTTTAAGTGCTGTTTTTCTCCACACAAGCATCCAGGTATGTGGGAGGAAAGAATTTACAGCCTAGCCTTCACTAAATGAGAATCCTTGAAAGACCACAAAAGACTTTTTGTCTCTGGTTGCAAAGCTTGTTTGTCCAATCACTCCCTAAAAAATATTGCTCTAGTCCCTAAATCTCTGTAAGTAATGCAAGGAACTAGAAATAGCTTATCTTTCAACAGGAACAGCTCACACTGGACTCTCCATGACTTCCCCAAACAGTGTTTCAAGTCCTCCACTTCTTCCTGGAATGGGAATTTTGTGCACACAGGTACACAACCTGGAACCACTCCTCCATTAGAGCTCCCTAGTTTACGAGTCTGGTACTATAGGAATCCAACCAGATTGAAACAAAAAAGGCACAATGCAACTAATTTTTACAGCTACCCTAGAAAGCTCTCTGTAAATAGGAGAAAGCCATCACAAAAATGCTATAGAATAGCTATGTGATACAACCAGGACCCATGCTCTTTCTAGGATTCAATATGCCTGATATGCAGATTGGGAGCAGACAGTAGTTATTAACAGAGAGTTTGGGATGCACTGAAAGAAAATCAATTTGATGTCTGCAACACAACTTTTAATAGCATCCCAAAGAACTTGGCTACAGTTTCTAGGCATTGTTTATGTCACAATTAAGTGGTGATGAAGCAGATTTGTTCCTGATATGTGCTTCAAATATACTCCAGCCCAAGGAAATGTGGCAGGTTCACATGAATAGCATGTCCTCTGTCACAGATCTCAGAAAAACATTGTGTTGCATGATAAGTCAACTCTACTCCAAACCACAATCTGTATTTTGTGAATGCAGTACAAAGATCTTGTCTAAATAATCTGTCAAGGCTTCAGTAACGAGAATCTCTAAGCATACACTTTATTGCGTTTTCTATGAAGCAATTTGCAACCTTACCTGAAGTCGCGGGTTGATGGTGAAGCTGCCAACCGTTGGATTCATGCAGGCAACATACTGACAATTATGAATTTCTTTTACAGTTAATGCCTGTCTATCATACCTGAGGCAGAAAAAATATTTAAACATCTAGAATTAATTTATCAATTATTATAGATGACGCCACAATGATGATGCCACAGAACTCATTTACACAGGTATCAGATAGGTTGACCATTCAGCTTGCGTTAAAATGTAAACAAAGATATAAAGGACAAATCTGAGCAAGCAGTAGGATAATTAACAATTATCCAGATATGGAAAATCTAAAATTTATCTTATCAGTTGATTCAAACTTGCACTAACAGTTTTTATCAGCAGAATTAATTCTTCGTTCAAAAATTACACAAGTTTGACTTAACATCAAAATGGAGTCACTTACCAATGTCCATAATCTATATGTTGTCGAATCAGTGTGTGAGGCTGAACTGTTCCATAAGCATCCACTTCCGGCATGTTCATATCATCAATAAAGTAAACCAGTTTCTTGTTTCCTACCGGACCAAATTTACGACCTGCTTTTTTCTCCAATGGTTTTTCAAGAATCTCTGAAATGGATTATGCTACATGACTAATGGGTGAAATACTGCAGAGGCTAGTAACTAGACAACATACAAATAAGAGACAGAAATGTATAAAAGGTATACAGTGCAGGGACTCAAATTCAGCTCCAAATCAAAGCAGAAGCCACGTTTGTTACAACAGTGCATTTAACTTTTCCCACTCTGTTGGTGATGTGAGTATCATGGGCATAGTATCATGGGCATAGTAAGCCCATAAGGGGACTCCAAATGCAGTTACAAATATGAAGTGGCCATAAATTATGCTACTCGTTATGCTGGCGTTTCTGGAAAAGACAGAGCTCACCAAATCTGGACCATTTGTTGGGAACGGTATTAACCTATGGTGTTAGGCACAAGTGATTCTTCAAACCACACTGGCTAAGTTCAGGCTCAATACTGATAAGAGTTTAATGAATGGAAGCAGGCTGCACGATCGTGCATATGCACTTTTATGACTATTGCCCTCCCATCCCCTGCCTGCCTTTGTTATAGGGTCGTATGTGCCCACTGGCAACCTGGGTTAAATGCCCTCCTAAACAAGGCATTCTACAGTAACAAATGTAATTACTAGCCTTTGTTGTTTTCTTGCTGTGAAGCAGCATTCATTATTAAAGTTACTTATACAGTAACTGGTTATTAATCACTTTAAAGCATGATTCACTAACTTCCCAGCACTAACATGGGAAGCTTTGGTGTAGTCCAATCTGCACTCATATTTTTAAGGGTCCTAGGCAGCCCCTTCCAGAGTAGCAGGTATTGGGTGGTTTCTATCTTGGAATGATTTTAAGAAAAAAATAATCTTCTGCATATTAACATTTAATCCTGTTAGCTTTGAAATACAAGCAGACGCTAATGAAAGAACTGTGAAATATATTTGTTAACT
Organism: Podarcis melisellensis; assembly: GCF_964234715.1. Taxonomy (NCBI): domain Eukaryota; kingdom Metazoa; phylum Chordata; class Lepidosauria; order Squamata; family Lacertidae; genus Podarcis; species Podarcis melisellensis. The sequence continues at coordinate 26,713,938 of NC_138544.1, forward strand.
ATTTCCTGAGAAAACCGCAGCAAGTACTTTATTAACTATTTCTCTTAAAGACTGTTAAACTTTAATGCCTTTCTCCTTCCCCCTTTTTCTCTCTCTTACACAAATGCCAAAAATATAGCAGAAAATGATATTTGAATGCAAACACAAAAGCAAGTTAGGGGGGGAAATGCAACCTTTGTGTGGAGCATTTCATAAGCTCTGTTAACAGTTATCATTGTTCCAATACTAAGACTGGGTACACAATGTTTTAATACATATTGCGCTGCAATAATCTTATTAAAACAGCAGGCAAACCAACAGAGTAATACTGAACTTTCTGGCGTGTTTTAATGCCTTAAGGCTTGAATTATAGTTCTCAAAAATGGCATTAACTAGTTGGTGATGCTTGCTGCTTTTTACCTGTGATATGAGGTATAAGATATTTGAGAAGCACTCTAAATTTATCCATGAAATGTGTGGGAGTGTAAAATACACCATACCCATGTCAATAATATGCAATCTTCACTTTCTGTCTCTGAAATAAAAACTTTGCATTCATCACTAAGAAGATCTGTTCCGGGGGGAGGGGGAAGGCATGCAATTGCATATATGTTTTCAGTTTCAGGAACCCTTCATTAACAGTCGTGAACAAGTTGAATATATCCAAAAGAATCTAACCTGTCCAAAGAAAGGGTGGGTATAATTTAGCTGTACAGCGTCCAGTGTTGGAAAGGAATCGGGGGTAGTAGTGCCATTCCCTACTCCCAGTGTCCCTGGCAACCATACATTTAACAATTAAATACCGCATTTTTTGCTCTATAAGACTCACTTTTTCCCTCCTAAAAAGTAAGGGGAAATGTGTGTGCGTCTTATGGAGCGAATGCAGGTTGCGCAGCTATCCCAGAGGCCAGAACAGCAAGAGGGATTGCTGCTTTCACTGTGCAGCGATCCCTCTTGCTGTTATGGCTTCTGAGATTCAGAATAATTTTTTTCTTGTTTTCCTCCTCCAAAAACTAGGTGCGTCTTGCGGTCTGGTGCATCTTATAGAGCGAAAAATACGGTGCCTTTAGGTACCAGGCCTCTGTATCTATGGCCTCTTTAAGTATCTATGGCCTTTCAAATGTGTTTGTGGGGAGGGGAATTACTGGTTTGTTTCTGTTTTCGTTTCATTGTGTATTTTGTGCTCACATTGTATTTTCAAGTTGTGAACCTCTCTGTGATATTAGCGTGAAGGGCAGTATACAAAATTAATAAATAGTAACAATAATAATGACAACAACCAGAACAGACACTTGCTGGTGGCAAATGCAGGAGACACAGGAAGCCAGCATATGCCCACTGCTGTGTCTCCCCACTGTTTGGGGGCTAAATCAGGGACCAAAATGAGCATAATTTGATTGTTCTGAGTAACCCGTTTTTATTAATTCATGTTATAATACACCCTTTCTTTTAATTTTGATTATTTATAAACAGTCAACTCCCTCATTGTAACCAGACTTGCACATGCAACATTGTCTGCTTGGGAACTTACTTTGTAGGGCTGCTGATGTGGTGTAATAGTTGAAGGGGACTTTGGACACCAGGAAATCTTCAGAGAGGCCAGCAAGGCATTGCTCAATAAATACTGTTTTCCCCACTCCGGCATTTCCAACAAGCATAACAGGCTTGCCTTTCTCCAAGAGCAAATCTGTAAAGTATCTGAGACACGTGGTCTCAGATGTGTGAACAAGGACTGCCTGAGGCATCAAAAGGACTTACGTTAATATGCTTTGTATTAACATGCCACTGAAACAGTATTTTCTTAAAAATAAAAATAAATAGTTTCATTCGTTTTAGGTGCTTCAATTTTCATTTCTCTGCAACGGAAGGGTGAAAATCTAAGTGACTGCCAGGAACATGTATGCTTAAAGGTAAAGGTAAAAGGACCCCTGACCATTAGGTCCAGTCGTGACCGACTCTGGGATTGCGGCGCTCATGTCGCTTTATTGGCCGAGGAAGCCGACGTACAGCTTCCGGATCATGTGGCCAGAATGACTAAGCCGCTTCTGGCGAACCAGAGCAGTGCACGGAAACGCTGTTTACCCTCCCGCCGGAGTGGTACCTATTTATCTACTTGTACTTAGATGTGCTTTCGAACTGCTAGGTTGGCAGGAGCAGGGACCGAACAACGGGAGCTCACCCCGTCGTGGGGATTTGAGCCGCTGACCTACTGATCAGCAAGTCCTAGGCTCTGTGGCTTAACCCACAGCACCACCTGCGTCCCTTATGTATGCTTAGATGTGAACATAGAGCATTTTCACATGCATGGCCTGATTTCAAATTGGTGGCTGGAGGCAACTCTCACCGTGCCCCACAGGATGCAATGGGCCACAATCACTGCCCACCCCTAACTGGGTAACCATTATGCCTTAAATTCCCTCTTTATAAAATGTTAACTTATTTCATTGTATAGTAAGTAAAGAAATAAAGTTAATCTTTGTAAAAGAGCCCCCACCACAGACCATTACGTTTCTTCTCATTATCAGATACAGACACACACACTAAAACTAACATTACAGTGGTACCTTGGGTTACATATGCTTCAGGTTACAGACTCCGCTAACCCAGAAATAGTACCTCAAGTTAAGAACTTTGCTTCAGGATGCAAACAGAACTCGGGCTTCAGCGGGGCGGCGGCAGCAGGAGGCCCAATTAGCTAAAGTGGTGCTTCAGGTTAATAACAGTTTCAGGTTAAGAACAGACCTCTGGAACGAATTAAGTATTTAACCCGAGGTAACACTGTACATGCAAAAACAGACTCCCCAACAGCTTCATTTTCCAATGAGTGGGAAACAATGAAAACACCAGAGGAGAAAATGAAAAGCTGCATGCACTCATTTTATATTAAACATGTGCTTACCTGCAATGGTGTATCCGGATCCATGTCAAAACTGATAATTTTATCACTCCAAGGCAGGAATTTCTTGGTTTTGGGGTCAATGTAATAATCAAAGATGGTTCCATGTGATGGAAACTTCACAGCTTTCATCTCTTTCAGCCACCAGCGGCTAAACTCAGCTTGATAATTAGAAAGCTGGAAAATTTTAAATAGGTTCTTAGTTTTGGGGTGTGTGTGTGTGTAAATTGTTCAATGTACATAGCAAGTTTGATGGTTAAATACAGGCTTATAAAATTATTCAAATTACATGCAACTATGAGCTTCTTTATTGCCCCAATGATGGTAACCATTTCCACTGGGGAGAATGAAAAACTTAGCTGGCATCTTCTTGTGAAAGACCAAACCAGATACTGAAAATTCTATGTCAAATAAATTAATTGCTTCTGCACATCGTTTTAGTGGCCATGAACATTTCCCTTACAGATTAAAGAAGATGTGCTAAACATCCCAAACTGAACACCGTGACAGAAACTAGAGTGCACAGAAATGCTGCTACCTTCCCGCCACAGTGGTACCTATTTATTTACTTGCACTGGCGTGCTTTTGAATTACTAGGTTGGCAGAAGCTGGGACAGAGCAACGGGAGCTCACTCCGTTGCAGGAATTCGAACAGCCGACCTTCTGATCGGCAAGCCCAAGAGGCTCAGTGGTTTAGACCACATCACCACCCGCGTCCCACTAAACCACATTTCATAAAGACACCACAGTCTGTGCTGTGTCATGTTTCCTTTTGGAACCCTGGGTAAGTGCCTAGAACCCCTGGAATCTTGCACCACTTTGAGTTTGGGTTGGTGTGCAACAATATGTTGATACTGCTCAAAGTGTGTTGGACGCAAGAAATTCCTTCTTCAGTGGCACTCTTAATCAGTTCGCCTCCAAAAATTTACCATTGCCGTTTTCTCCTTGCATTTTAGGATTTAGAACCCCAATTCTTCCTTTCAGCAATTATGGGAGGTTAGTGATTCATGACCTTAGTTCTTGGGCTTTGAGCCCCAACACAGATACCATCTCCAACACTTGAGACTGCCATCCGATTCTCTCTATCTGATTTTCACTATGGTTTCATTGCACATGTCACAGAACAGTCATGTCCAACAGGTTGATTGCGATCTACCGGTCGATCGTGGGGAGTCCCTGATCAATTGTATGCCCCCCCAAGTGCTCAACTTTGGTGAATTCTCCCCCCCCCCAAAAAAGCTCAACAACTTTGGTCAATTCACGGGGTAGATCACTGGCAGTTTTTTAATAGTGGGAGTAGATCGCAGCTTCTAGGTAGTTGGACATGCCTGTCATAGAGGAAGAGAAGAGTTTGCTTATCCAAGTACAGCTCAAAGCAAACTGCTTCCTGCCTACCTGATCTTGGAAGACGGCACCACCAAATGCCCACACACAGGCAAAGGCAAAATATGTCTCATACAGTTCTCTCGGACCATCAAGGGGCACATTTTCTGGAGTCAGTAAGCAGTCAAGGAGAGAACAAAGTGTCTATATAACGAAAGAGAGCAAAAACAAAACATTAAAAATATTTTGCAGGTTACAAGTACTTAGGAATTTGACTTATATCAAGTCAGAATATTGGGCTATCTAGTTGTACAGGGATTGGTAGTGTCTCTCCAATGTTTCAAGCATGGGTGTTTCCTGGACATTCCCAAGACAGTTTCCATACAAAACATAAAATCGTAGAATTGCAGTGTCAATAGAGACCCCAACCAACCTCCTGTAATGCAGGAATATGCAGGTGGCCCCTTATGGGGGTCAAACCCATGACCTCGGCATTATCAGCACCACACTCTAACCAACTGAGCTAACTGCTGCTGTTTTGTAGCACTGAGCTACCCACTCCCCAATTATATAAATAAACCTGAATGTAACTCTAATGAAGATCATACTGAAGACTTTTTTTAGACATCTGGAAAACACAGCATCATGTGGGTGAAGCTGTCTGTGGCAATCTGCTTCCATACAACTGTACATACAGAGTGCTCATTTATTGTATTTCTGTCTGTATCAACTCCAATCAATTGCAGAATTGTAAAGCTGAAGGGGCCACAAGGATCATCTAATACTACTCCTATGCAGGAATCCTTTGCCACACATGGAGCTTGAAGCTGGCTTGTAGCATATTTGTGTTATTCGTTGCCTTTTTATATGTTTTTATAGTACACCTTGTTGCAGAAAGATGGGTTGGTTACATAAATGAAGACAACGATGATAATAATAGTATCTGCACAAGTAAAAGCATACCTGAACCATGCTATTCTCAGGGATGGGTGTGATCGTCTTAAAGTTAGTTTTGAGCTGATCTAAGCATAGAGGAACATATTTATCAAAGAGGATTGTCAAATTGGCTTTTTCAGATTGGTGACTCCTTGTCTCTATCCAGCTTGCAACGTATCTGAAAAAGAAAACACAATGGTTTCTGCATAGATTTGCTGGATCAGTGCAGGGACTTACAATTACTTTCCCGTTAGTGCTGAGAAAATTCAGGAATAGTTGCCTAACTGGCTTAAGAGAGCCACAATTGGCACAACTTTTTGCCAAGCAATACTGTCTGGGATGACAGCAGCACAAAAGGCACTAGGATCTGGGCTCTGAAGTGCTGGGAGCCAAGTGAAAGCGAGTTGCCCTCTGGGACACCAGTTGGCTATTCCTACATTAGAGTATTATTACTGTGAAAACTAATAAAAACAACAAATTGCTAGTGTGCAGTAATACTGGAAAGTGACTAGAGGAAAATCCCAGGCTTTATTTTCTTATTTATTACAATATTTATAACCTACAAACTACTAAAAACTGAACTAAATCAGAAATTTGTGCCATCGGACCAAAAAGTTGCAGAGCCAAAAAACCCCAAACTTATTTCTTAGCTGTACTCCAACATTCGTGTTTACAACAATTTCTATTTTAGAGTTTTGGGAGACTTTGTTAGCCTCATGGAAACCTTGAAGTCGCTTTCAACAACTGAGAAATATAAAAAGGGAAATATAAATCAAGACTGAGCCATCATATGCCAGCTGTTTTTCCATAAAATTCAGTTAAAGTTGACAGCAGAATGTCATAGAATCATACTCATTGAATTGTAGAGTTGGAAGGGAGCAAGAGGGTCATCTAGTCCATCCCTCTGCAATGCAGGAATCTTCTGCCAAACATAGGGCTTGAACCCACAACCCTGAGAGTAAGAGTCTCATGCTTTACCAACTGAACCATAGGAGGTACTTACGGATTCCAGCCAAGGTCCTGCGGGTTTATGTACAAAATACCTGCCCTAGATACTGTGGCAGGAGTGGCTGTTTTCAAATGGTGTATCTCAAACAGCAGTCTCATGGATGGTGTCAAAGAAACCCGTTCATTGCTAGCAAGAGTCAGCACCTAGACATTAGCAGCACAGAATCAAGTTATTCTGACAGCTGTATCCACGGCTTGCATTCTGATAATAAATCAGAGAATTGCTATCGTAAAAAGATCTGTTAATATTTGAAGGCTATGTTAAAATTAAAATATACTTTGGCCTTCATAAGGGTAATTCTGTATTCTGAAATACGCATGGCCACAATTTATATATAAGGAAGGCCACCAATTCTCAGGGGGTGAGGAAAACACAAGATAACAGTTCAAATTAATTTCAAGGCAAATGTATTTCAAAAACTACTTGCACATAACTTACAATTGGTTTACTTAGGAGAGATGCACTTGTGTGTAGAAAGAGAGCTGTGGTTTACTGCTGTGAAAAATATTCTTAGATGTAAAGTAACAACTCATCTCTCCATACAAGTTGAGCTACACAAAGGACTCGATAAGAAGTTATAGAAGGCCATGGTTTCCCACTTCATGGAACAAATTATAGCAACCTGTTGATTTACATACTCTCTCTTTCCTGTCCTTCGCCATATGCCAGGAGAAGTTTAGAAGCACTCACTTCAACTTTTAAACATACAATAGGCAATTTCCTATTACATCTGAACTCAGTTTTGTGAGTTCAAACAAATCACCAATTCCTAAGTCAACAAAAGAGGATCAGAAACCCAGGTTTGAACTTGGCATGTTGGATTAACTAGAGTATAAGCAACTGCAATCACCAAGGGTTGGATTTACTTAGGAACTGTTTTGTTTTCAACAAGAAACACATATTTTCAGCCTCTGCCCTAGCACGCATGAGAACAGACTCTTTTGAGACTGGTGTTTGCCATGCTGTGTTAAACATGGTGGGAAATGTATGAATGGGCCTTAATTTTAATGAATGGTACTAGAATGCAAGAAAGTAATGCAGCCTGGTTTTGAAGACACAGGGTTCACCCACACTTCCACTTGCCCTGTGCTTAGAAAGGCTTGCCCTGTGCTTTCCAGGCATAGGTCTGAATGGTTTTGTCCTGGGAAACTTGATTGCCAGTTGGTCTGATTCAGCGGGAAACCACAGGTTTTCCCAGGGGAAAGTGGCAGGCCAAACAGGGTTGTGGATGAACCCTGACTATGGGGCAAGATGCCACGTAAAACATGGGGTGAACATTCTACCTATCAGAAACATGGAGGAGGTATGGCAAAGGAAAACAAATGAGGAAACAAAGAAGAAAGATGCAAAATGCAGAGTTGTCCAATGGGAAAAGAAAACGTGTTTGCTTTTTGCTCACCTTATTATCATCCATGACAGTATTGAGCGACTCAATCCACATAGGATCGATGTCCCCATCTAAGACAATCCACTTGGGCCAATTATGGGTCATATTAGCTTGCTCTCTCAAAAGAGATGAGAAGAGTCCTGAAAAACAGGAGGCAAATATGTTTTGGACAAAGGAACTTTGAAATGATGAAAAATAAAAAAATAAAAATCCAACTGGGGTCCAAAGAACCCTGGGCACAAAGTCTTCCAAGTACGTCCTGGAGTTTCCCCAATTTTTTGTTCTGGCTACAGAAAGCCTATATTGGAGGACAGGATTCAAAAGCAGGAACCCTCTGGGTCCAGGCAACGTAATCTATACGGCAGGGAAAAAGATTATACATCCTGACAGCAGAACTGTGTGACAAAGTCCTGGAATACTTTGGCAGCTGAGAGAGGACATGGAGTATATGATGATGACAAAGGTAAGATTGTGCAGGCAAATAGCTTGATAACTAAGTAATGATCTGCATGTGAAGTCTGCCTTAGGGCAGTACCACCTCAGACTGTAAGTGGGGAAGAACTCTAGTTTAAATACTTCTCTTTAACTGCCTGCATGTAGAAAAGTAGTGAGGAGGGTAAGCAGAATCTTTTTAACATGCTACATTTTGTATGCAAAGAAAGGGTTTAAGAACAAAAAAGTTGGGATTATTCAAGCATGATCTTTCCTACCCATCGCCTGCAGTATAAAACAGTGTGGCCCCAGGAAGCCTACACCATGTGAATTCTCTGTATGAATATCCTAGCAAAATAAACATCAGTTGAGGGATATTTTGCAGGAAAACATGAAGAATGTGCAGTGAATGTTACAGTAATTAAAATATATCCTCTACTTGCCATCTTTCCATTCTCGAGTAGCATGATGTATGAAACCAAAGAGTTCATCAGTAGTCATAGCTTTGGGGTTCAAGTCATTCCAAACAGGCTTCCGCTTCATGTTCATATAAGTCCTGTTCAGCGTTTTCAGAACCTGATGAACATCAAGGAGAAGACTCTTGTTAGGATCCAGGTCTCAATTTTGGGGGAAAGTGTTCTTATATAAATATTGACACTGCTTTTCCAGTTTTCCATAACGTCTTGGGGGGCAGATCCAGATTAAACTAGTTCCCACTTAAATCAAAGAGACAAGCTGAGTCATGATTAAACCCCCCCCCCTAATTTTAATGCATCCTAAATTCCACTGCCTTAGTCTGAACTCAACCCTCAGTTTACAACGTTTGGATTTATGGAGCCCTGTTTTCTGAGTCTGGGGACAACCACCTTGAGCTCCTTGCAGGAAAGGTAGGGTATAAAAATTCAGCAGTAAATTAAATTTTAAAAACTGTAAGACCTTTTGATGAGAAATGACAATGGGATGAAAAAGATGTGGGAGCAATGGCTCTAGAAACCTACATTAAACTTACCTAAATACTACTGCACTTTCTTAAGGCTTTGAGACTGAGCAGGAATAATAGGAAACTAACAAACAGAGGAAGTATTGTTTCTGAGAGAGAATATTTGTGGGGGGAGGTCCCAGAATCATAGTATTCCAGACTGCTCCTGCTGAGCCTCTGCTTCCACCATAAAAGGAAGCCACTCCAAATCATTACCGCCCCCTAAACACACCCATGCTTGAACTTTTATTTTTCCACTGGATTTTGTCTTTCCCATCTGGGTGACCAGCTGAAAGAGGAAGGGAGGAATCCTTTCCTAATTAAGTGGTTGATGTATGTGAACTAATCCCTGGGTAGTTTGAGACTCAGGGAGGGCGGGGGCGAAGTTACATCTCTGTCATGATTAGCCTGACCATAACAATGCTCAACTTTTCACTTTAAAATCAGAGTTGAGGGGGATGGCTGAAGAGAAGCATGCAGTGTTATGCCAGCTGGCGTAGAGCTGCTTTTTCCCCCCATTTGTAAAATCTGCCATAAAAAATGACTGTTAAAGCACCATGCTGTACCTTGCTTTTTCCAGTGCCTGCATTTCCGACTACAAAGACAGAGTGACGCACTGCCAGAAGCTCCTCAAGCTGAACAATCTGTCAAACAGAATTAATACACAGCCAGTGGTTTTGTTTCCTTGTCCTCCCATTACCACCGACACCAATTACCTCCCAAAAAGCAGCTTCCCACCCTCTCCTGTAGTCAGGAAATTTTTTTCCTCCAAATAACTTCAAACAGGATAACCTGAAGATGGCACATTAGTCTCTCAAGGCCCTACACCCAGACTTGAATTAATGAATGAGCCTCAAGAAATGAAAACAAATCTCCCCATCCTTTTTTGTTTGCTAAGCCACACAACCATATCCTGGTAAAATGAAGAAAACACTAATGTCAAATGTCACTGACTGCTTGATGTCAAGTAACTACAGGACGGGTGGCAAATGGAGGCGAAACTCCCCTTTCTAGGCATCTTTTTAAAGTGCACAAGTCCCTTTTCAGGGACTGAAGAGAAGAAAAAAAACAACTAAAGGGGCAGCAAGACTCACAAAATGAATTCAAATTAGCTGGCCAAAAAAATATAAGAGAGGTAAAGGTAAAGGTAAAGGGACCCCTGACCATTAGGTCCAGTCGTGACCGACTCTGGGGTTGCGGCGCTCATCTCACTTTATTGGCCAAGGGAGCTGGCGTACAGCTTCCGGGTCATGTGGCCAGCATGACTAATCCGCTTCTTGTGAACCAGAGCAGCGCACTGAAACGCCGTTTACCTTCCTGCCGGAGCAGTACCTATTTATCTACTTGCACTTTGATGTGCTTTCGAACTGCTAGGTTGGCAGGAGCAGGGACCGAGCAACGGGAGCTCAGCCTGTCACGGGGATTCGAACTGCCGACCTTCTGATCGGCAAGCCCTAGGCTCTGTGGTTTAACCCACAGCACCACCCGCACATGTAAAACTGTGAGTTGGGCTGATCCAAGCAGACTCTTTCATTGGAGCATAAGGCTGGCAGCACAGGTCTCTGCTTCTTCTCACCAAACATCCCAGTGTGGACAGCTTCAATCTTAGTCTGAATTCCCTCATTCACAAATGAGAAACAACAGTGGCCTTAGATCTCCAAGTTTGACTTCTAAATCATATCATGACTGCTGTTTCTAATGGCCCATCTGTGAACACGAGAGTTGGAGCCACATGAGATGGGCTGCGATGGCTTTTTCTGCTTCTGTGATTCACAGTGAGCCTCACACTAACAGTCACCCATCTTCTCTAAAGGCAAGCAAGTGCAGCTGCTGTGTTTAAAATCTTGGGAGGCACAATTTGAATGCAGATATGAAAAAAAAAGTTCCACACAGAACTCTCCTGCACTACAAAGATTAATCTAGCTTTCTCTTCTATTTTGATTGAATAAAGGAACATAGCAAAACAAATGACAACGCCAGCGCCTCAAATTCAGTACTATGTGAAGAATGAAAACCTACTATTAATAACCACTGGTCACTGACAAAAATTTGAGCAAGTTAAGGACATTTGGCAGTGAGGGAAGGAAGCATTTTCATGACTAGACAGGAGCAGTAGTTCCTACATATTATTTCAGAAACCCAAATCTTTACTTATAACATTGGCCTGCAAGTGTACAGGAGTATTACTGAAATACCACCACTTTCAGGACACAATAGGAATGCTATCATTGTACACAAGCATAACCTTCACATTCAACACAACCTGTCTGCAATTATTTTTTGATTGAAATTCTTAAGGGGTGTAATTAGAGGCAATGGATTATTTTACTTTGAGAATAAAGCTCTCCTCAGGCTGCAAGCGAAGCTCCAGGGTAGACTGTTTAACCATCTGTTCAAATTGCAAGTCCCTTTTCCTTGGAACATCCAGAGCCGGAAACAGGTCACTGATTAAGCCCATGAAAATGGGGATATCATCTGTCACTATCTTGGGCAAGTTGAAGTCCCTTAAGGCTCGCATAAGTACCTGGAAAAGGACAGTCAACCACACGCTATCACACCTGCAAGAGCTTTCAATCAACAGAAAATACGTTTTTGTAGTAACAGAGTTGAAGAAGCATTCGTTCCTCTGAGTAAAGAACAAATATGGACATCCATTAAAAGCAGCAGTGAGGAACCCTCAGCCCACAGCCTAATGCCCTCTGGACCATTACTGGGACAGTCTTGCTCTGCACACCACCCCTCTGCGCATCACTTTTCATTTTCAGTTTTGTGTGTGCTCCAGGATAGAGGCAATCCAGAAGGGGTGGAAATGAAGGTGGGAGGAGGGTGGGAATGGGAACAAGAGGAGCAATGGAAGAAGGAGAAAGGAAACTACGTTAATGTGGGTGGTGAAAGGAAAGAGACAAAATAGACGGAGGAATCACAGAGATTGAGGGAGATGGGATAGCAGAGACAGAAAGACAGACAGAGGAAGCGTGCTATGCAACATTGCAACCCACTTTGGGCTCCATTTCTGCCCACAGCTAGCATGACAAATTACCCCTAAGGAAATGTGGCCTTTAGCAGAAAATAATGTTTCTTACTCCTGCTCTAAAGAGGTAATTTTGTAATTAGAATCAAACTGTGGGAAAAGCTATTCCAACATTATGTTTATGAAGCACCAATCTGTGCTACTATGCATACCTGATCTTCAGGTCTAGCTTTGTCTCCTCGCTTCAGTGAGCCGGCAACTACCAAAACAGACTTAACAGCACGAAGGCCCCAGTCATAATGATCCTGTGGTGAAGATACAAGGGGGGAAAGGTTAAATGCTCACCTGTGAAACGTGGTTAAATAAATAAATTCTCAAAATCTGGGAACCAAAGTTGCTCTGCTTTTTGATGATATTATGAGTGTTGCCTATGGTGGGGTGAGAAAAAATTCTAAAAATGAGAATATTTAATCAAAGTCTCCAAATCCATATACAGGCATCCCACCCATTTACATGCGTTCATGTCACGTGCAACTGTGCATGCGTGCAGCATCAGAAACCCAGAAGTGGGGGGAAGAGACCTGAAGAGCCTCAACAAAGTCGCACTGTGCCTCTGGTTCATGAGGAGACCCTCCCCTGGAGCATTACTCTTTGGAAGCAATCCAACGCTCCCTGGGAAGATGGCTGGGGGGTGTCACAGAATGCCACCACAATCCATCTAAAGTGGATCCTATTCTTGCTCTGCCATGGATTCTGTTCCTCACCACTGCCACTCCCACTATAGGACTGCTTTGTTGGGCACAGTTGTGCTTGACTAGGGAATTGTTGTCTTGGTAGGGTAAATCTGTACGCATTATTACAGCCGTACCTTGGAAGTCAAACGGAATCCATTCCGGAAGTCTGTTCGACTTCCAAAATGTTCAGAAACCAAGGCGTGGCTTCTGATTGGCTGCAGGAAGCTCCTGCAGCCAATCAGAAGCCATGGAAGCCCCGTCAGAAGTTTGGCTTCCAAAAATAGTTTGCAAACCGGAACAGTCACTTCCGAGTTTGTGGCGTTTGGGAGCCAAAGTGTCTGACTCGCAAGATGTCAGGATCCAAGGTACAACTGTATTATGTATTTCATCCTGTTTGTATCAATTTTATTGATCTGTGACCATAATATTAATTCATTAGTAAGATTGTTACAGGTTAGGATTAGGGCTCCTCAAATAATTGCTGTTTCTTTGCCTGAACCTTTTTATTAGCTCCTTCTCTTTTGAGTTGCTCCTTGCTTTCAGAACCCATCTTGTTTTTTCTTTCACCTGTGTCTATATCCTGCTTTTCACTCTTCACAGTGAATATTCTTCCCAGAATATTCTAGTGTTACCAACCTCACCTTTTACCCCTGATGTTGTGCTTTCAGGTTCCCAGAGAACTCATGGCTACTAATCTCAAATCACACCAGCAACAATGTGTTCTTGGAGCAGACCCCTTGGGCTCATGGGCCTCTCATAGACCATTGTCCTCAATGCTTTGAGGATTCACTGTGGTAAGCAATGTGCAGAGGCCATACGTAACCTGGCTCGCAACATGTGCCAATCTCAAAGAGACTCATGTTTTTGTAGCAATCCAGCAAATGAAAAAAAGATTACTTGTAATATACTTGGAATCAAGTTTCACTGAAAATCAATGAAGATTACTTCGAAATAAACAATTTAAGAGATTAGAATGTAAAAAAATATTTAATAGGATTACATAGGCAAGTCTTTCCTTTGTAACATTAGAATGCTTACAGACTAGAAGAATGCTTACAGACTAGAAGATTGATTACAGTAATCAGAACCAAGCAAACATTACATTGTCCAAAACAAAACACCAACACAGAAACCATTTCAATTGTTTCCAATAATGCTGAAATAAATGAATAAAGCCAAACTAAATCAATATTCAACAGACATGACAAAGTTGTACATATGAAAAGGTAAGCAATTCCCTTTTCATTTAATTCCATCTGTTCTGCTTCATCTGTTGTAGGCTACAGGGCTTTACTGGGAGAACATAAATAATTTTATGGGGCCCCCAATGCATGTAGATATTATATATTGCAGATAATGTGTGCTTTCTCAGATACTGTGAATAGCTTAAGGAATATTTTTGCTTTCAAAAGCATCCTACATTTTATTTTGCAAGTTTATATTGTAGCACAATACCATTTGATTAGCATGGGAGAAATCTCAAGGTCCAAAAGAGCTCCCTTACCTGTTTAGAGAGAAGTTCTCTACAGAGAGTATACAAGGTAATAAACTTCCTGGCTAACAAGCGTGCATCAACAAACCCCTCAGCAACCAGCATAATTTCACAAATTAGTTCAATGTCAGGGACAACCATTGCACAGGGTCTAAAAAAAGTGTAAGAACCAAACACAGGGATTAGTATTTAAACATTGTGAGAATAACAAATGGCCATCTCACCTAAATTCAAGACAGTGATGTCTACAAACATTTTAGCAGAGCTCAAGAGAGTCACAATTATGTGTGTCACTCATTGCTAACAAGCACTTTCAAAGCAAAAAAAAATACGGCTAATTACTCGTTGGCAATTATTAGCATTCCCTACCAGTGCTATTTCAAAGGAATCAGCTGACGGGGTAGGCTTTGCAAGTCCTCTATAGACAAATCACAAAAATCTAAGATGCTGTTACAGGGAATCTGCAAGATGGCCCTTTATGTTGGTAAAAAGCAAGACTAGACAAACCGCCAGTTTCAACTTGATTTTTTCCAGAATGGAATTCTGGCAAAATGATACCGTTCCCAATAGTTCTAATTAGAGTGTGTGTAAAATAATAGTTTATTAGTTTCGTGATGTGAGACCAAATAGCTAATTAAAATACTGCATTAAGCACATAACACAGATGGTTTTGGAACAGTAGGTTATCCAGTGGTGGGGGGGACACCTCGGATCTGGGGGCCAAATGTGACCCGCCAAGCCTACCTGGACCTTGGGGCTCTTCCCAAGCCATGCTCTTGAGTATTTTTGCTTGGCTGAGATGTGTCTTTGAACTGGGGCAATACCTCTTGCTTGTAGCGTGCTTATAGAAACCTCCGAATTTTGCATGGCTGGAATGTGACTTCCTTTGTAAAGTTGGCCACATCTGTTGCTTTGACCATTTTTGCTTCTAGCCCAGCCCACCAATGGCATGCAAGCCCCTGGAGGGCTTCCTGCCTACAAGGAAATGTGTCCCTCAAGCTAAAAGTGGTTCCCCACCTTGATCCAGTGAAAGGTCATTGAAAATAAGTCAGTATCAGGCATGGAAGAGACATATTAAGGCAGTTACAATGTACAGGACTGTCTGAACTGTGGATCTCATAGGCCATTTTTTAAAGATCTGAAACAAGAAACCAAAAGTCTGTCCACGGAATGGAAAGCTGGGAACTTAAAAGTTTTTTTTCTTGTTTGGGGTAAAAGAGACATTCAGGAAGGAATGTGCTAAGTCCTCCTGCTGCCCAGGAAGGCAAGGAACTTGTGACTAGCTCTTTGTCCTGCATCATAATAAATGAGTTGTGGGCCTTTTTTTTTTTTTTAGTAATAGGGAGATACTGTTCAGTGCTTTAAGAGAATTCAGTTAGTATTAGGTTTTCATCATAACTCATTTATTTTTGTATTGCAACTAGATTTTTCACAGAACAACTTCTTCTACTGCACACTTAGCAAAGATACAGAAAGAATTTCTCTCCCTTGGTTAAGCTAGCAATACTGCAACTTTGGGAAACTCTTTCACACAATCATCGTGCAACAAGTCAAGTGCAAATCAAACAACTGACATTAGGTGGCATAAGTGCTCAGAATGTGAATCTGCAGCATACTTGCCTGAAAAGAGCTTTGAGATTTTCAGGTAATTCTGTTCGGCCTGCATAACCTGGGTTCATAGTAATAAATATTCCAACCGATGCTTTCAGTGAAATGTTTTCTCCAAGGAATAAAAATCTGCATCAATTGCACAATATAAGGAAAGAAGTGGCTGAAATTGGTTGGGATTTAAGCAATTCTCTTTGACTCCATTTCCCTCTCAAACACACACACACACACACACACACACACAAACACAGTGTGGCAGGGACCCAAATTCACATAGCTGGCTCTGAATACCCAAGATGATTTGGGCCTTGTGCTTCACTGCTCACTTACCCCACTCTGGTATTGCATAGCAGAACTTATTTTGAAACTGAGGTGACTTTCAAAACATTCCAAATGAAAATAAAATGTGCTAATGCTATGCTATGGGAGGAACGCTGTTTCATACTGGACAGGGTATGCCTAAACCTTTCAGAATGCCTAAAGTAGTTTGGTTTCACTTCTTTTCAGCATTCCATACAACAGTATCAAACAATAACTAAACAATGGGTTGAGTCCAGACCTTTAGGTCACATGTTCACCCAAGTGAAATCCATGAAATTTAAGTTAGTTGTAACAAGCAGAGCAAACCTATGCCTAGCTGGGGAGCAGGTAGGTGAAACAGAGCGACAGAGATGTCGCATAGACCTGCCAGGGCAGAAGGTAGGGAAGTAAATTCATACCCCCATTCCTTTCTGGTGCCAGCTCCATGCTGGCGTAGCAGAAAGGTTCAGATCAGACTCCTCTCCAGGAGCTAGACCTGTATAGGATCTGGCAGATCCATAATTGACCCTGCTCCACTTCTCTCACACACACCCAGGCTTCCTGATTTGAGTTACAGTATTTGCCAATGGTCTTTTCTGCAGAAGAGGTCTCTGCGATGGAGGCTGGCATAGGTTAACGGACAAGGATGTCTGCTGAATCATAACCCCTTCCATCAGCACAGATCATGAGTAGATCTGCAGCCTAGCTTGTGCGACTAGCTCACTTTGGATCTATCCCAACATGAAGTGCTAACGGTTAAAAATGCTAAATAGGTCTATATATTTCCCAGTGAATAGCTAAGCAAAACAGATTCAATTAATAAACAACCCAAAATTCATAAAAATGAAATTCATAACTAACACGGGGGTAATACACCGCATCATATGCCAGCCAGATTTTTGGATCCGATTTCCAACTAATATCACATGATGTGCAATCATTGCACTTATTGCTCCATGACTTTAATTGCATTTCAACTGTGAAAAAATGCTTTACAATTGTTGTTACGGAGGTATAAAATATTTCTATTTTACATAGTGGAAGCCAAGGCCAAGAAATAGTGTCTTCTCCCAGGCCACCTATTCTATATATGGCACATGCGAGACTTCAGACTAAACTTCCCAGGTGCAAGTTCAATTTCTCCGAATCCATTTTTTATTACCAAATATAATAAATAAATCAGAAGAATTAGGCTTAGCAGGCTGTCACAATTGATACACAGGATTAAAAACACACACCAATAAAACAGCAGCAAATTATCCTCATGCTAGACAGATAGAAAGATAGACTGACAGACACAAATGCAAATGCCTTTTCAAAGAGGATGTGAAAGTTCGCACCAGTGGGTGGTTTCTTCATATGCTGCACCATCTTCAAATTACATTGAATACATTAAACAATTTTGAAGGATGTATCTATTAATATACTCACTGCTTTTTCTTATTTCTTATGGCATCATGGATAGTCTTTACTTGCACAGCCACAACGGAAAGAACTTCTACTGAAATTCGGTTGAATTCGTCAAAGCAGCCCCAAGCACCTGTCTGGGCCAAACCTTTATAGATGTTTCCAATGGACTATAATAAATAAATGTATAAAATTCAGATTTATTTATGAAAATGTAAAGTTTTTTTTCTTATATGTAAAGCATTTACAAGCTGCCCATGTAAATGAGTGATATACAACTAATTAATCACAAAATCCTGTATTATTGCACTTCCATCTAATTTATCTATACTGGTTGCCTGGTTATTCTGTCTAGTGCGTTCAAGAAATCACAGCATTATGCAGAAGATGGCATTGAACTGTGCATATAGGAACTGGCTTTGTTCAACAGGAAGAAGCAAATAGTTTGCAATTTGGGACGTAATTCAGGGGACACACGTTCCAATGGTGCGCCTTGATTTTCCTGAACACAAATGAATTCACCCCCTTTTTACTGAGTTGTTAAAAGGAATCACAGCAATATCCATGTAAAAGAGAGGAGAATAAAAGGCAACCTTGATGCACCTATTCTCTCACTGCCCCCAATTTGTGGGTTTCATTCCTATGGAGATAAGCTGCAGTTGGGGACAATGCTGCAATGGGATGTCAGGGGCAAGAAGAAGTTTGAGGAGAGGGGTGATGTGCAGGCAGAGGGCAGGAGGTTGATTCAGAGGATCAAGGGTCAGAGGTTTGTGGGGTTCTGTGCCACCAATGAGGCAGGTGCCGGAGATGGTGGTAGAATCAAGGGGAAGAGACCAGGCAGCAAAAGATGGGGGAAAGGAGGTGGAAAGAGAATTGTAGGGCATCTCAGAGGTGGAAGAGACTGTGTCAGTCTGAGAGAGAGCCATGCCTTTGGAATCTCCCATATTCGTGTCTCCATGCACAAGGAAGGGCTTAAAACTCAGAAGGAATCATAGGGCACTTGTCCATACTGCGTCAGATAAGTGAGTTTAAATAAGCTGAAAAGGGTGTGGTAATGCTGTTACTCCAACTATCCGGGTCGGAGCCTAGGACCGTAGGGGTAGATTGCCTAGCCAGCTAGTTAGCAGGGGCGGCCTGTATAACCCTTGCCCCTTAGGAGCTGATGTACGGTAACTAAGGGCTTTGCCAACAGAGAAATAAACTTCCAAACAATTCTCATAGGACTGCGTGCTCTCAGGACATGGGAACAAAATCTGCTCTGCACATTTTGATATTTGGTGTCCCAGCTTTGCGTGGACAAGTGGAGTCTTCGTAGGTAAGATTCACCTTCAGTTGTGTGGGCAGGCCAGTCCCTCCCCTAACCTGACTGATCCCCTGGCAATGCCTCCCCAAGCGGGATTGGGCAATTGGCTGAGGTAGGCAAAGACCTCCAGGTATCCAGCCTGGGGAGAGCGAAGCCAGCCCATACTACCGGAAGCCACATTGGGATCCGGGGAGCTGCGTGCGACCATGTAAAAGGTGCCCCCCATTTGATGTGGTGAGCGGTCATTCCATCAACAGTGGCTACAAAAAGGGATGCAAAAGTCTCTGTGCGCATAACAACACACTTATCATGACAGTCTTCCCTCATACAGTATCCCCTCAATATGGGCTCAGTACCTTGTAATCCATCTGTTCAGAACAGTTGAAGACATAGACCATCATCCCAAGCGCATGGCCCAAATCCTTAGTTGTCTCCGTTTTGCCTGTCCCAGCTGGACCTGCAGGAGCTCCACTCATTGTTAGATTAAGGGACTGCGTGAGAGTGATGTAACACCTTTAACAAGCAAAAGCACAGCTACTATTAACATGCCAACAGCCTATTACTTTAGTGGCTGACATTCCAAATCCACAAAAATGCAGGGACATTATAGTTGATAAACTTGCAGTAAGGGTATCATTATTATAAACTGTTGTTGTTGTTGTTGTTGAATATTTATATCCTCCTATTCTATCATCAAGTACCTAGAGGGGCTGCCTCTTGTTTAAGAGGTTTGTTATTTAACAATAACACAATTTTATTTATTTTATTTATTTATTTTTTATCATCATCATCATCATCAAATTTATATACCACCCTTCATTTGTAGATTTCAGGGCAGTTTACAAAATAAAAATACAATATAAAAAACACAAAATATATAATAAAAATAAGAACAAAAACAAACCAAGAATTTCCCCTCCCCTCATCTGTTTAGCTTCAATTATTTAATTATGTTTCCTTCTTCATACTGCTTTATACAATGTTGCTTAATTTAAGCTTTTATATTAGGTTAGCTTGCTTTTATTGTTTTACACAATGTTGTATGGATTGATTTTTTGAGCTTCCTGATATTATGATTATGTATGACGGCGTCTAATATGTTTTGAATGGTTATGCTTACTGTTCATTTGCTATGTTGTGAGCTACTTCTTGTGGAAAAGTGGCTTACAAATAAGCAGATGCCAGATGATAAAACATTTCATTTTATTCGTTACATTTTGCCCATCATTTTCATGATCCTAGAGCAGGTAACAATGTTAAAAGCTAAAATGCAATTAAAGCAATCTACAGTAAAACACAACAGAAAGTAGCCTGCAAAAAAATTGCATCAAGATACAGCAAATACTTATTCGGCAATAGCACCATAGTAGGTACACAGAATCTGACAAAATATATCTCATCAGTCCCTACTAAAAGCCTGGGAAAATAAAAATGTGTTTAATTAGTGTTGAAAGAGGGCCAAAGACAATGCCAATATATTTCAAAACCCTCCATTAAAAGGTAAAGGTAAAGGGACCCCTGACCATTAGGTCCAGTCATGACCGAGTCTGGGGTTGCGGCGCTCATCTCACTTTACTGGCTGAGGGAGCCGGTGTACAGCTTCCGGGTCATGTGGCCAGCATGACTAAGCCACTTCTGGCGAACCAGAGCAGCACACAGAAACGCCATTTACCTTCCCGCCGGAGCGGTACCTATTTATCTACTTGCACTTTGACGTTGTTTCGAACTGCTAGGTTGGCAGGAGCAGGGACTGAGCAACCGGAAGCTCACCCTGTCGTGGGGATTCGAACCGCCGAACTTCAGATCGGCAAGTCCTAGGCTCTGTGGTTTAACCCACAGCGCCCCCCTGTGCCCCCAAAACCCTCCATTTCACATCTATATATTGGGTAATCTTCCTTTACACATCATTTGTATGAAGGGGTTCAAAGAGCAGATAGGAAGCAGACCCCCACATCTGCAAAAGAGCAATTGCATGTGAACAACTGCTCACATTTAGGTGTGCCATGTGATCTGGACCCCCAATCATGCAGAAGTCCCAATTGCAAGGAACAGCCACACCTCTACAGATGCTGAGATGACAAGGCCAGCTACAACAGGTAGTTCCTCATCCTCGGCTACTTCCCACTCCAGCTCAGAATCAGAGCACTATGTTGCTGGCAAACACCAGGTATTTGATTTTTATTTGCGCAGTCTACTCCCAATGTAAGCCTTAAAGTCATGCAAATTCAATAAAATCCTTTTTCACTCCAAGGGATACAACTTTTACCTAGACTCTAAAGAATGTGGGTGCGCAAGAACACACGTCTTTGCCTGCGTGTTCTCTGCCTCTTTCTGTCTGGTGTGGGGAGGGTACGCGTGAGAAGCAACCAGAGAGGCCAGTGCCCATGGCACTCTCTCAAAATTCCAAACATGCCCATGCACTCAGAAAGGGTGGCAACCTTGTGACTATGGAGCTATAATACAAGAAAGCTGTGATTTCCTGCCAATAGGGGAAAATCCCACTGGGGTAAAAAGAAAACTCTAGGAGGTCTTGTCCAACCATTCTTAGGTGTAAGAACCATTCTTAGGTCCTTGTCATGCAACACAACACATAACTGTTCAGATTATATGGGGGATACCTTTTATTCCCAACGCAATTATTTTACTTTACAATGTGACTGTTTTTGTCAAAATGTCACATTTGCAATGTTAAGGATTCCTCACAGGGGAGAATGACAGCTCATTTCATGTTTAGCCTTCGCATTCTACAAGACGGATCAAGTCGAGGTAGCCCACTATTAGCCAAAGCAGATTTTACCTGTCAGTTAAAGGTGTAATAACCAGCCGAGGGGTATTTCCCAAATACTCATAGTAGTACTGGAACTGAGCATCACATATGTTGGCAAAGCAGTGTTTTTGGGCCCAATCCCATCTATGGCGCAGTTGTGACAGCCAAGCAAAAGCTTGGGAACTGGTGACCTAAAAAAACAAAAACAAATAACCACATCTCCATTGCACAAATACTATGCCGAGGGTGTTAAGAGATGAAAGAAACCAGACATGCCAAAATGTCAAAACTGTCATCACTCATTTCACACCTCATCCCCAGCCTTTCCCAAGCAACATCCCTCACACTGGCAATTATAAGGGATTATATGCACTCTTGGGCATTTCCACACCATACAGAGGCAAGCGTAATGTAAGATCTGTTTAATGGAGGCTTTTGTTGCAGCAGACATTACAACTTCTTCTGCCAAGATCTCTTTCACCTTTTACAAGAAACCAACTCTGGGGATTTGATATGACTCAATTTTGTATTTCATATTTCCTTAATAATATCCCCTGGGCTCCATGAAACAATTATATATTTGATGTCTCATTTGTTTCTCTCTGCCCTTTTAATCTCCTACTGTACAGTACTGTCTCTAAAATATCAGTGGAAACAGAGCCCTTTGTGTCACAGGCAGGTGATGTGGGGCTGGTGCCTGCCTTTGGCACACAAATATTTTCTCTCTCAATTGCAGATAGTAAAGTCTACTTATGGTTCCACTATCCCC
Organism: Podarcis melisellensis; assembly: GCF_964234715.1. Classification (NCBI taxonomy): domain Eukaryota; kingdom Metazoa; phylum Chordata; class Lepidosauria; order Squamata; family Lacertidae; genus Podarcis; species Podarcis melisellensis. The sequence continues at coordinate 26,736,230 of NC_138544.1, forward strand.
TTTCTCTCATTCTCTAGTGGAGGGAAGCTGAAACCATCTAACCAGGTGGAGCCCACAAGCTATGCAAGTGCTTACCCATAGACTTACCACAAAACAGAAGCATCAGTGGTTTGTCTGAACAGACCTTTTAAAAGTTTTGCTCATGGCCCATCCCCTGACATCCATGTGTCAAGCACATAAGAGCTCTATGCACGCATATATACATTGTGCCAACCTATGCACTTAGGCTTCCCCACTTGAGACATCCATGTTCAACATAGGGTTACTAGGGTGGTGCTAGCTGCGCGGGTGGCGCTGTGGGTAAAAGCCTCAGCGCCTAGGCTTGCCGATCGAAAGGTTGGCGCAGCGGGGTGCGCTCCCGTTGCTTGGTCCCAGCGCCTGCCAACCTAGCAAGTTTGAAAGCACCCCCGGGTGCAAGTAGATAAATAGGGACCGCTTACTGGCAGGAAGGTAAACGGCGTTTCCGTGTGCTGCGCTGGCTCGCCAGATGCAGCTTTGTCACGCTGGCCACGTGACCCGGAAGTGTCTCCGGACAGCGCTGGCCCCCAGCCTCTTGAGTGAGATGGGCGCACGACCCTAGAGTCTGTCAAGACTGGCCCGTATGGGCAGGGGTACCTTTACCTTTACCTAGCTGCCACAGTCTCATTCCCTACTCATGTATGGATCACAACCCATGAGCAAAACTTCTGAAAGCAGTTCCTTTCTTGATCAAATAGCTTCAAAGACACCCAGCTGTTCTGCACCAACAAACTGGTGCCAAGGAGCTGTGACAAAGCAGGAGCTCAAAACTCCAGTTTTACTGGTTCCTGTTCCTACATTGTTCTCAGCTGCCTGCTCCAAGGCCCCCGTTGCTTCAGAGATGATAAACAAGTGGTTCTGAGCCCTCCTCCCCGGGGGAGATGTATGACACCTGAAGAAGTGACATTTCAGGGAAATAAATGATCCTGAGGCTTTCTCCTCACACCAGACAAGGCCTGAGTAGACTGAATGTCCTATATCAGAGAACCTCACTGATACACATCTTATTTGTGGGAGTAACTACATAACCACCGTTCCCATCATCCCAATCTGATTTTATAAGAAAAAAGAACTCAGGAAGAGGTGTTTGTTGTTTTGTCCTAGTAGCAATTTCCTGGATGTGTTTTAACAGGGGGACAGCTATGCCCTGTATTCCTCTTCTAAATTCAGTGTTGAGTTAATGCCCTTGTCTACATACCCTCACCTTCAGCAACAAATGCACATGAGAATCTCTGCAAATTAACCTGCACAACCCATTATTTGTTGTTGAGTTATGGGATATGCAGGGAACATGGCCCATATGAGAATGATTGCCAAAGTTTGGCTAACCTGGTGCAGTGCAGTGAGCATTCAATTTTTAAAAGTGCCCCCCCAAAAGTGCCCAAAATGTTCCACACACTCACATTCTTCTTACTCAATATTTAGCTGCTCTCCCAATTTTTTTTTTTTATAATATATACCATTTTTTCTGTTTGTATTATTTATAATTGTTTTATTGCTTCTACTTTTTTGTTTGTGTCAGGGAACTGACATCGGAGCCGAGTGGAGTGGTAAGGCTCCCTAATGATGCCGGAGAGGGAACCAGCAAGGAGAGAGGGAGAGCTTCTGCTGGGGAAGGAAACCGAGGTGACACCAGGAAGAAAGGAGAGACTGAGAGTACGTCGGAGGGGAGGCTCTGAGACTCTTCCAGTGAGGTCAGTGAGGAGAGTGCAGGACCACCCCTTGGCACACCCACTCTGCGCAGAAGGCTTCCGCGCAGGGAAGGGAGGAGGAGATTGGCTGTTAAGGAATTCTTATGTTGGAGGAAGTTTAGGAAACGCCCACTGACGGATTCTGCCAGTGATTGAGACAGTCACGTTTTAGGGCTGTCAAACCGGGAAAAAGATCCAGCTACGTAGCCTGCTCGGAGCAGTTTGGAATTTACGCACAAGCAACCCCAATTCCCATTACAGTTTGCTATTCTAGTTTTAATTTGGTTTGTAAACCATCCAGATAACTATGCAATATGAGTGGTACATAAATTTATCCAATGAATAAATAGTTAAATATTGGCTTATTCAAAAAAAGGCTACGATCAAACCATGATTCATGAACTTGCCTTGATAACAAACCATAGTATTCTTGTCATTCAAATGTAAAAAGGAACTCTGGTTCAAAATAAGTGGATGCTGCCAACCTCCTCCTTCCAGCTATATTGCAGCTAGAGGAGATGAGCAGATGAGCTCAAAGCTCATGACTTGGCATTGCTCATAGTAATTATAGGCTAATGCACATAGCATTAAGCTATAGTTTGTGTTGCAGCCTTAGTCACAGAAGACTAAGTGAGGTTAACGTCAGTAAACATATTTCGGATTACCCTGCATGCATGACAGTTAATAACCTGATCCTCTGGGAAGCATTTACTCATTTATTTCATAAAATCGCAGAGCTGGAAGGGACCCCAAGAGTCATCTAGTCCAATCCCCCATAATGCAGTAATCTTAACATGCAGTCCCTCATCCAAAACTGGACCCAGTTTAGCTTTGCAAATGTGCTAGCAGTTTTATCGCTGCACCACTAGGATGAGTTTTACTTCAAAAAAAGTATATTTGGGACACATTTAGGACTGCAGCAGAGAAAATGAAAAATGAAACAAACAAACAAACAAACAAACAAACAAACAAACATGTAAAATAAAGTAGTATGAACCAGTCCTTGGACCCTGGTATGGAAGACAAGATGGAGATTTAACTTTACCTTCTGAGCAACAAGCTTTGCTACCACATCTCTTGCATGAACATCTATTGTGCAAATAGTCATGATCTTCTGTCTGTCACTTGATGTCAGCTCTCCCAACAATAGAGAGATAAGAGCATTTAGCTGAGTGATCTTGAAAAAGGCACAAGGAAAGAAATGTTATTGAATGGAACTCCACTAGCCTTAAGCACCACTTGTTGGTTTATTGTGTGCAATTAGTTAATTCAACTGCTGGAGCAATTTTGCTGTATAGCAAAGAGGTATGAGCCCCTCATATGCAAAACATGTATATGCAGTACATGCACTAGCTTAGACAATGCTAGTAACTGGTACTGCAATCAAACAAATGCTTTTATTCCCTTCGTTTATATTCGTTCTTGCTGTAATACAAGCCTGTGAAAACTACACATTGGCTATTAAGCATAATAAAATTTGTTAGTCTGTAAGGTGCCCAAAACTTTTTGTGGTGTGTTTGCAAAGACACAGAAACCATCTTATCTATGAACAGGCAAAGGAAATGCTTCTTTTATCACAGATAAAAGTGAGTAGCCAATAAATACAGGATGACAGGGCATTGTTTAACGCTCTAGCTAAATCACTCCTACAGACATATTTCATTTGTCTTAACACCCGTTAACACAATAGGCAAGAACTGAGTCATAAGGTTTTTGCAGGACTGTGCCACTTCCAGCTTGCATGGAAAGGGGAACTGAATTTTGCAATATTACTCCATGAAGAAAGCTTTGTGCACTACCAAGCCAAGGAAAACAGCAAAAACTGGCCTTTCCTTGACATGTCACTTTCCTATATGAAGGAAGACTCTGTGCTTTGTGGAAGCATTCAAGCAAGCAACATCCTACACCTGCAACCTAAAGCAGTAAAGTTCAGGTTTACCAACTTGATGTTGCAAGCAGTGGCAGAGGAAGGGGGCAGAGGTCTACCCCGGGTGCTATCCCTGGGGGGGGGGACGACAAACCTGCCCCACCCCTGATGCCACAGCGCATGGAGAATCGCCCTCCCTGCAGCTTGCCCTGCCGCCGGTATGTAGTGGCGCTGCACGTGCACAGTACGGAGTGGTGCCGCGCATGCGCCGCCAGGCGGTTTGCCCTGCCCCTCGACACACCACACCGGGTGCCGGAGAGCCTTCCTTCGCCCCTAGTTGGAAGCTTTGTAAACTAGCTCTGTTTTACATATGGCTTGACTGTTACATAAATAAGGAATCTATCAATACTTGTTTCTTATGATAATCCTTCAAGGCTGTTTCAAACCCTTCTTCCAGCCTGTCAAATGCTATTCCCACATCAGTGGTCCACCAGATTTGAGAGCCAGTGAGTGCTACTTGTGCAGGATAGTCAAAGATCCACTGGTCTCTGGGCTTTTCCTCATAGACAGCTACAGCTTCTGTGATGTGATGACGCACTGTTTCACACATGACTTCTTCAAGGCGTTTTAGCCAGGTTTCCACCTTTTGGAAAAACAAACCATTGCAGACGTTAGGTTTGGGTGCAGAATAATTTAGGTGGACTCGTCCCTTGGAAGTCGTGCCAAACTTGCCCCACTGATTACAATGAGACCCAAATTAGCTTGTAGTCAACCTACAGTGCCAATTCAGAAGTAACAGAGTTTGAATTGTGGGAATGTCCAGTGTCCATATATTCCCTCTGCCCACCCCTCCTTCCCTCATGCGCTCAAATTCTCTCTGCCACTTCCAAATGTATGTAAACCAAGCAAGTAACAACCAGTTGAAGTTTGTCACTAAATCAGAAGGAAAGGAAAGGAACTGGAATACCCATGTGGAGGGTAATGGGAGAGAATGTGAGTACAGGTCTCACTCGCAAAGCAGCAAACCATGGTTTGCCCCTGCATTTAAAGCAAACCATGGTATATGGTATCCTAGATGAACATTACAAAATAAACGACTTCCGCACAGTTTTTCCATCCTCACAGCCACCTGAGCTTAGCAATATTTCTGTTGGACATTGCTTATAATTCTGCTGAGACATTAAGTCTCACTATGAAGAGATGCAAGAGGCCAGTGAAGAAATTGCTTATGGGTGCTCTTTCCAGCACTGTGGTGCCTGTTAAACTCCTCGGTATTCCAGAGAGATGCAGATGTTGAAGCAAGGCAGACAATGGATGGACAAGCCAAGACCTATTGTGAAGCCAGCTGCACATGTTACAGTTCATAATCATGCTTGTTATGTTGCAGTGCCGACAGTGAAAAAGACTGGTGTTGTTACCAGCACTACATTCTCAAATACCAGTCCAGTGGCCCTCTCCAGGGTAGTCCTGGGTTTATTAAGCAGACATACTTGCACAAATAGAACAATCACAATAGCGAATTCCTCCTTTGGATTAGTTGGCTTATTATTATTATTTAAAAGCTTCCTACCTGTCTTAAAAACGAAGAAGTGATCTACCCACATGTGTGTATGATTTGGGAGGGGGAGAGTTGTTTTGAAAAGTTTGTTGCAAAGATGCATAATTACATTGTTAAACATTTCAATACCCAACAGACTTATTGTTTTCCCTTGTAACTTCATGTTTTTTAAAACCAGGTGGTAGATAAGAGAGTTGTTGTTGTTTTAAAAAAAGTAAAAGAATTTATGGAGGCAAAATTTCATTATGTATATATATTCATGCCTCATCAGAAATATGTTTCAGGTACTCTTATAGCACCACCTTATGCAAGTCTACTCAAAAGTAAGTCCTATTGAATTCAGTGGGTACATCTGTACAATATTGCAGCTTCCAATCACCCTTCTCTGGCAAAGCAGTATGAATGTTTCCACCCCAATTTACTTTCACATTTCCTCCAATTTTAGCAGATAGGTATAGTTTTGCCATCAAAAAAACCCAACATACCTGGCCACCACACTTGAATTCAGCAGTGAATGGGACATATTCCTTTTCTTTGCTGTACATTCCTAGGGCAATATTGCTGGACTGCTCTTTGTCATCTTGAAATTTAAGATCAGCAGTGTTGTCAAAAAGTTTAATAAGATGACAAGTCACCTGCATTCAAATAGCAGCATACAATTAAGGAACTCAGTCACCCCAGGTTTGCTCAGATTTTAATCACCTTCTCTTTCACTTTCTGCTATCGCATTTCTTTGCAGATAATGCTTTAAACACGATTACAAGAAACTTTACCTGTTTTGGCTGTGCTCCTTTTGAGAGAATGTCAAGCAGATCAGCAGATGAAATGAAATAGAACCGAGGAAAAGCTAAGCGTTTGGTTTCCAAGTATTCAGCGAGAGCTTTTTCACAAAGAGAAAGCCTGAAAATGAAAAGGGGAACACTTTGGATATTCACATTTAATTATCTATGGCAGTTTTTGCACCAAAACATGTACATATGTATGTATGGAAGCTGGTTTTCAAGGACAGTAGCATTCATTTTTATGCTTATCTACTCAGAAGTTCCACTGAGTTCAATGGGGCTTATTTTTCAGTTAAGTATGTACAGCACTGCAGCCAGTGGCAGGTGGGGTAGTGTAGCCTTGCCTCCCTGTGGCGGAGTCAGTTCTGCATACTGGGAGGGGCTGGGTGGCAACAAGATTTAAATATGCTGGCAGGAGCACCCAACAGTCTCTGCTAGTGCATGCGCCCCATGCCCTTCATCTCCCAGCACTACTACTTATTGCAACCTTAAATCGCTTGCCTTCAGCATAGCAATATGAATGTTTGTCAGTGTTCAACTGTGCCACAAGAAAAAATACATAAACAATACAACTGCAACTGAAAACAGCCCATACTTTTTATTAAACAATTTATACACCACTTGACAAGAAGAGACCAATGCAGTCCCCAAACTGCACCTGAACACACACTGAAATAGATCCAGGTAATTTGTATCTTTCAGGAATACCTGTAACTTCTTGGCTACCACCTTACCGAAAAAGGAGCGTTTTGGACCAGGCAGCACTTACACACACACACACACACACACACACTTTACACTGGTATATGCTTTTTGTACTAATTTCTTGGCTGGAAAACTGCATTGCAAAAATCAGAAAAGTGTGAAGTTTTGAAAGACAGTTGTTTAGCTTCATATATTATTTCAGAAAGTGCTAATTAGATAGGTTCACCTTTAAATGCAAGCTAAATGGAATTTTCTCCCCTATCACTTGCTTTGATGAGTAAACATAGCTCCTGCTGGCTTCTCCATTTACTTCAGTAGATTGGGCAGTTCTGTATACATCTGTTAACATGAACAAACCTGCCACATCCAACTAGAGTCTAGAATTGCTCTTACTGTTAATTAATGGAATGGTGTTTGTTCAGCCTTTGTGGTGTTCCTAATTAGGAACGCCGAATTCAAATGCCCAAATAACATAATTAGGGTCATTAAAATGCACAGACATTTAAACATGTTTGAAAAACTGGTCTTATCAAACACCAGCATATAAATACTGTATTTACACAAATCTAATGCACCATCGAATCTAATGCACACCTCAATTTTCAAAACCTTAAAACCAAAAAAGTATCTGCTGGGGAATGAGTACCATTGTAGTTTTCCATTCCCAATTAAAGGTCAGCAGTTAGCCAGTATTATTTTTCTTTCAAATTATCATTCCATCACTGTTTATAGCACACTTCTTAATATTGTTAAGCATTATAAATGCATGTTTAATTTTTTAAAAATAATCTAAAACAGGATGAATCCCAAAGCAAACTATACAGACCATCTCTTCAGCAATCCTTTGTTGCTGATTATTGTATACTGGAATATATTAAAGAAAACAATTAGCTCAGTTTTACCTGCGTTGCAAATCCTCAAGCTTTTCATATAAATTGGGCTTGGTTGTTGCTTCCAATACATTTTTTGTATTTGCTGAGTCATTCATTAATTCCTGGGTATAGGTGCAGAAATAATCATTTCAATATTTAATGCTCACAAGCCTTTCCTTACAATTTTTGTTAAGACAAAAAATGATTCATTCACATTTTCACTAGCAGTTATCCTAGGTCTGCCATATTTTGAAGGGCAAAAAAAGAGGACACATTTGCCGACTTCTACTTTTAACAATGGATCGCTATGACTCTCATTTTAAATACCCCTACTATATGTAGGAAGGGACGTGGGTGGCACTGTGGGTTAAACCACAGAGCCTAGGATTTGCTGGTCAGAAGGTTGGCGGTTCGAATTCCCGCGACAGGGTGAGCTCCTGTTGCTTGGTCCCTGCTCCTGCCAACCTAGCAGTTCGAAAGCACGTCAAAGTGCAAGTAGATAAATAGGTACCGCTCTGGCAGGAAGGTAAACAGCATTTCCGTGTGCTGCTCTGGTTCGCCAGAAGCGGCTTAGTCATGCTGGCCACATTACCCAGAAGCTCTACACCAGCTCCCTCAGCCAATAGAGCGAGATGAGCGCCGCAACCCCAGAGTCGGTCACGACTGGACCTAATGGTCAGGGGTCCCTTTACCCTTACTTTACAATATGTAGGCAATAGAAGCTGAGATATATATGATTATTATACAAACAGGGACCGGGAGAGAAAGAGGCAGCAGGTGAGAGGAAGTGGCAGGCGGCATGTAATGGTCCCCAGGCAGGGCTGAGCCATACTGGCAAAGGAGGCTCAAGTGGAGGAGGCACCGCTAGGGGAAGGGGGCAGCCTGGCAGGAAGGGAAAAACAAAAAAGAAAACCTGAACATTTTGGCAAATTTTTTAAAAAAATTCCCAGACAGAAATTATACCTCTGAAAAAGAGGTCGTGTCTTGGAAAAAGAGGACGTATGGCAACCCTAAATCTGCAGATGAAAGTCATGCTCAAGAAAGCTGTTTCTTCTTATAGTTTAAAGGTAAAGGGACCCCTGACCATTAGGTCCAGTTGTGACCGACTCTGGGGTTGCGGCGCTCATCTCGCTTTATTGGCCAAGGAAGCTGGCGTACAGCTTCCGGGTCATGCGGCCAGCATGACTAAGCCGCTTCTGGCGAACCAGAGCAGTGCACAAAACGCCGTTGACCTTCCCGCCGGAGCGGTACCTATTTATCTACTTGCACTTTGAGGTGCTTTCAAAATGCTAGGTTGGCAGGAGCAGGGACTGAGCAACGGGAGGTCACCCCCCACAGGGATTCAAACTCTTATAGTTTAGGTCACCCAAAAGGCTCCCCCCTAAACTGTGGTGGATGGTGAAGACCTACTGGAAGGGTTGGTCTGTGGCATGGTTGACTGAGAAGGAGCAGGGTGATTGCAGGAAACTGGGCAGAGGCACCAGCTGAGAGTGGGGGGATCCAGCCAGCATTCATTTATAATTCTATCTTAGCTTGTAATATATTATTTGGAACAGTCAAGTGACAGTGTGAGAGATCGCTGCCTCCAAACATTCCACCTCCTTCCACACACGAACACCAGTAACTGGGTAATTCTGATCCAAGAATGCATAAACATTACAGGAGTACCGCATATTTGGAGAGCGGTATAGAAAGATTTAATATATATTACACATCCAATCCTGGGAGCTGGATATTGAGATTTCATTGACATATAAGATTATAAGAATGTTTTTGCTAAAAAGAAAAGGAGACATTGGAATGGTTGATTTTAATCATGATATTCCTCATTAACCTTGAAATCTGCATCAATGCCATCAAATCGCTTCGAATCTTCAGGAAGCTGGTCTCTGATATCATCTGAGCCAATGAAAATGCTTTCAAGATGAGACCATGTACGTTGAACTTCCATCCATATGAAAATGACAGAGTCTGCCACATTCAGCTTTTTTTGCCAGCCTAAGACTTGTTCAATGAAATACTCAACATATTTACTTTGTAGAATTATTTGCAGCTGAACCTTGGAAAAAAAGAAGAAGAGTGGGAATAAAATTAAAGGATAAATAAAATTACTTAACAGGCATAGGAGTCATAGCTACAAAAGTTTTACAAAAAAAATCTTGTGCAAGCTATTATTACAGTAAATCACAGCAAACGACATTTTCAAACCTTGCAAATGGACAGCATATTATTAAATGATTCCATACTATCTAGGGAAAAAAGAGAGAGACCAAGGACCTGTAATTTTGCTAACTCCTACACAGACAGGAATTTTTGTTAAAACCGTATACAGTCAAGGACACGTATAATTTCACAGACTTAACATCTGGGACAGCTAAGATTCACTGTAAATACAGATTCTGGAAACAGTGCCTTAGGTTTAGTCCAATTATAAAAACACAGTAGTAATTCAGCAACAAGCACATTTACTATTTACATTAGCAAATAACATCTTACTTGGTTATTGTCTAAAGTCTCAAAAAGCTGTTCATCAGTTTTCAACAACGGAATACTGGTCCTGTAATGCTCTTCATACGAAAACTCCATGGCAGCCCATATTTGACTGATTTCTATGAGAATCTGGTTAACACATTAGAACATGGGTTTGAAATATATTTAAATCAAGTGTTATTACCCAAGCAATAGTCTACATAGTTCTCCTGTGCTGCCCAAATCCATCTAAGGTGGTACCATTTTTTTATTGGCTGTGGTGAGATTTCATGTACTCCTTAGGTTGGGGTGGGGAAACCTGTGGCCTCCAGATGGACGACAACTCTCATCATCCTCAAGCAATGGTCATGTTGGCTGTCACTCATGGAGCTTGTAGTCTAACAACATCAGGAAGGTCACAGATTTCCCACCTTGCCTCAGGTCATGGACATATTACAGTGGTACCTCGGGTTAAGTACTTAATTCATTCTGGAGGTCCGTTCTTAACCTGAAACACCACTTTAGCTAATGGGGCCTCCCGCTGCCACCGGAGCACAATTTCTGTTCTCATCCTGAAGCAAAGTTCTTAACCCTAGGTACTATCTCTGGGTTAACAGAGTCTGTAACCTGAAGTGTATGTAACATGAAGCGTATGTAACCCGAGGTACCACAGTACTTTAAATCCTTACAGAAATCCACACATTTTTGGTCAAAAGAGAAAAGTAGGGAATGGCAAATTTTTCAACATTCTGCACATTTGGTTCACCCTGCCTGCATTCCCCTCCTCCTGAATTCACTTGAACTAGGACACCATCTAAAATTAATTCTGGATTTGGAAAATGTACAGTGTGGCTAAGCTTTCATTAATTTCAAAATTCTTGCTTTGTACATTATCAAGGCAAATGTGCACTGATAGAAATGCCGACAAACATTGAAACGAGCAGTCTCAATATGATTGTCAGCATTACTGCACTGTGACTCTTCCGGGGATTCAGTTTTATTGGGATTCAGTGTGTACTTGTGCACACTGATAAAAAACTGTAATGTGCAATCTCCATCCAATCACATCTAGACTCTTTGTGAATGCTATTTTATTTAGTTGTGCTCCTACATATTGTTCAAGACTTGATGTTATCTGATTAAGATTGCTTTTCTGCAATGTTTTATCAGTAAAAATGAGCATGCAAAAATAATGATGCAATCATAAATATACAAGCACAGCAAGATTTCTGGGTCATATGGCCATCATGATGCTTCTGATGCAATTGGACACTGGGACAGAAGCTAGAGCACATAGAAACGCTATTTACCTTCCCACCACAGCGGTACCTATTTATCTACTCACACTGGTATGCTTTCAAACTGCTAGGTTTGCAGAAGCTGGGACAGAGTAATGGGAGCTCACCCTGTCACATGGATTCGAACTGCCAACCTTACAATCAGCAAGCTTAAGAGGCTCAGTGGTTTAAACCACAGAGTCATCTGTTGTGTTTTACAGTGTTTTATCATTGCCTACATGTACATTATTTGGAGGGAAAAGACAAAAATAAATTTAAAGTAAATTTACTGTTTACTGTTTATTCAGTTTATTTACTGAAAAAGTAAATAAACTCTGGCTGTACCTTACTTTGTACAACAAGTAGGCAAAGAAGGAAAGCCAACAATGGTGGATCAGTTCTACTTTGAAAACAAGAATAGGTAATTCAAAATTCCAAAATCCAAGGAGAAATTTGGAGGAGAAAAGCAGACTAACCTTTTCAGTCCCAAGTTCTTTCACTGCTTTGTCAACAATGTTCCGGACATCATCCTCCACCTTATGCAGCTTCAATGACAGCAGGTCTGCTAATGTTGTATCTTCGGTTATTGAAAAATGAAGCTGCAAAATACAGCAAAGTAGCAACAGGCTTTCAACACATGCTTCAGTTTTGCCTGTTTATCTTTTAATAAGTGAATTACCCAAACAACTTAGGAAGCTCACATCTCTACATGGGCAAGGTGTGAGAGTCCAGATGTATCATTTTTTTCCAGTCAAATGGTATATAAATTTTATGTAATAAATAAAATACAATTATTATGTTATGGGGGAGACAGATAAAGAACAAGCTTTTTGATTTGAGAAAGGAGAAGTCAGGCTATGACTACAGTGGTGGATGACCTACATAACTATCAGTCATACTCAAGAGTAGACCTACTGAAATCAACTCTTATTAAGGGTTGGGAATCACCCTTAGTTTGTGAGATCAATATTGAGACAGAATTTGGAAAGAATACATTCATGCAATATGTACCCATGGAGGTAAAACATGGAAAGCGCTTATTTTTTGACCTTCAGCCGTCTCCTGTTCTGTTCTTATCGCTCACAGAGCTTGTGAAGGAGAAAGACCTGGTGGATTGTGTTCTATTTTGGAGTATGAATTACTAACATTCAAAAAGAAAAGGGAGTCTCCTGACTAAAGTCTTGAAGCTGCTATACAAAGTCCGTGAGCTGGTTGCACTGGAGTTTTATGAACTGTTTCTGAGAATCATAAGCGCAGAAATAGAAATCATGGGAATCACCACTGGGCTGCCTACCTGGCTGAAGTGATGCTGCGTGCACCAGGTTGGGGCAAGAGAGTGCAATGCGGGTCAAGGGCAGGTGAAGCACCAGGTTGTCAGTGTCTAAGTGCATGCGGAACTGTGCCTGTCACTACTGGCAACCCACTGCTACCCCAACCCTGTGCTGCCCTGGCCCCATCCCAGTGGGCAGTTGTGCCACCAGTCTGTAAGGCAATGAAAAGCATGCCACCTCCCATGCCACAACTGAGTGGTGGGAGGATGAATGAAGCAATAGTTATGACACAAGAGCCAAGAGATCTTTACAAAGGAATTTTAAAAAACGATACTTACACCTATTGCATCCATCAGCTGATACCAGTGTCTGTCTCTCATTGCTGGATTCTGCAACTCACTTACAATCCTCAGTGATGTCAACAGGTTCTTTATGGTTAACTCCAGATTCATATACACATTCCAGGAGCGGACTTCTTTATCCAACGACCACATCTCCTAAGGAAAAGCATCGCAACATTGTTATGACAATGTTGCATCACAACTCTGGGTACACAGCACTTGGAATCATTATTTAGTATCACTGGTAAAACATTAAAAGCAGCAAAAAAGTGTTGTGGCACCATAAAGACTTAGCAGATTTATTTATGACATATGCTTTTATTGCTATTGTTGTAATCATGTTGCCAGAATTGGGTTTTTACTTTTAAACACCACCTAGAGAGAAATGATGCAAATTCTATCTGCTTCTAGCATCTTGCTTTATGCTAGTTCTCTATGTAGAATCATAGAGTTGGAAGAGACCACAAGGGCCATCGAGTCCAACCCCCTGCCAAGCAGGAAACACCATCAGAGCACTCCTGACATATGATTGTCAAGACTCTTCTTAAAGACCTCCAAAGGAGACTCCACCACACTCCTTGGCAGCAAATTCCACTGTCGAACAGCTCTTACTGTCAGGAAGTTCTTCCTAATGTTTAGGTGGAATCTTCTTTCTTGTAGTTTGGAGCCACTGCTCCGTGTCCGCTTCTCTGGAGCAGCAGAAAACCACCTTTCTCCTTCCACTATGTGACATCCTTTTATATATTTGAACATGGCTATCATATCACCCCTTAACCTCCTCTTCTCCAGGCTAAACATGCCCAGCTCCCTTAGCCGTTCCTCATAAGACGTCGTTTCCAGGCCTTTGACCATTTTGGTTGCCCTCCTCTGGACACGTTCCAGTTTGTCAGTGTCCTTCTTGAACTGTGGTGCCCAGAACTGGACACAGTACTCCAGGTGAGGTCTGACCAGAGCAGAATACAGTGGCACTATTACTTCCCTTGATCTAGATGCTATACTCCTATTGATGCAGCCCAGAATTGCATTGGCTTTTTTAGCTGCTGCGTCACACTGTTGGCACATGTCAAATTTGTGGTCAACCAAGACTCCTAGATCCTTTTCACATGTACTGCTCTCAAGCCAGGTGTCACCCATCTTGATCTAACCTGATATGCTGTATCAGGAAAAATAAAAGCGACAGCATCGTTTTATACTTTCCATGCATCAGAGACCTAAGCTTGAGTTGAAAAAGAGTGTGAAGGTTGAAAGAATTGATACTTTGGGAAAACAACAAACACTGCATGGGCAAGGGGGAAAGAAAGCTAAAGAAGCCAAAGAAATGGGGGAAATATGAGAAGCTATGGGACTTGCTTTGGCAAATCTTCTGAGTTCTGTGTCCATCTGCTCCATGCTGATTTCTTTCCAATGGCTTTTTGTCCAATCATTAATGCTGCTCTGAAACAGAGAAATGTCAATGACATTTGGTAGAGACAAGTTTTCTGCAAGGAAACAAAATGATAGTTGAGGTAGGGCAGATTACAGGTTGCTGTTTTTGTTAAGTGTGTTACTTTTAAGGTGTATACCGCCATAAACACAGAAACTAGCAAAACAAGCCAGAGGAATGGGAGCAGGGTCTTGAATTAGGGTAACTAGTGGCACTGCTCAAGTGCTTTACCCCTGTTGTCACCAAGAGAGCTTGCAGGTAGAAGGAACTGCTGGTTTGATCCCTCCAGCATTGCAGCACCATCACTGTAGATGATCAGGAGTTGATGCAACCACCAATCCAGGAGGAATTCAGGTACACAAATTACCTAACTTAGCCCTACAACAGCACTAGAGAACCGCTAGCCTGCCAGCCTAATTTGGCCCACAACGCTGCTCCCATACCCCAAGCCACACTTGCCCTATATGATGTCGGTTGTGGGGCAGATAAAAGATGCAGCTGCAAATTCTGGCCTGTTTTCCCAGACCGTACTGCCTATCCTTGCTTAATGCTACTTGAATCTGTTTTGTGAATAGGCAGAGGCAAAGTAGGTGCTTCGCTGCCCATTCCCTGAGTTGGAAAGGCTCATAGGACTGCTACAAGAAATTGAGCCTTTAGTGTTACTGGCCCAGTCTTGTGGAAAACACAGTCAATGTGAGCTTCAGCAGGCACCTTCTGTTTCTACTTTTAAATGCTTGCTGAAAACTTCTCTCTGCATCTTTCCACAATAGTTTGCTGATTTCAACATTTCCATATGGCTTATATTGTATGATTGTATGTACAGCAGTTGTAAACCACTGATTTTTTTTCATGGCAAGTGGTATATAAGTATTTTTTTATAAATAATAAACCTTCAATGTGGCAGCTATTATTTATTTATTGTCTTCCTCATATACATATCATAGTAATGTACAAAGCGACTAAAGGTTTGTTTAAAACAACCCCCAAAATCAATAGAATGGGATTTTTTTCAGAAAGGTGTTCACTCATGTGCAATCTGAGGTATAAAAAGTGCACCAACTTCCCTATTATCCTTTGAGATTCATTCACACTGGTACAAGTTTTGCGCCGAGTTTACATTTGCTGGACTATTTTAAGGCATTGCATGTTTGAATGACTTCTAACTAAGAAATAAACACAAAAACCCATCAAGGAAAGGGTTAGTCTAAAAATCTTCTTCTTTGGATTTTTTTAAAAATTGAATTAAATGTTATTTCTCCCTCCAATATTATTTTTTTAAAAAATATTAAAGATTTTTTAGTTTACAAAAATACGTGCATTGTTCTGCTGCAGAAAACAGTGACCAATTACGTAATATAGAATTGCAAGTATGCACTAAAATATATTAAAATCCAAAACTGAGCAAAATTAAACGTATGCGGCATTAGGGAAATATGTCACAAATTGTTAAGATGTGTGGAACCTCCCTAACTATTGACACCAAGCAGGTACCTTCATTGTGCTCTTTTTAGTCCCAGCTTAAAACATTTTTGTTTACAGAAGCCTATCCAGACACAGATGTCAATAACTGTTAATTTTAATTTTCTTTAAGCATTTGTTTTTAACTACTTTTGTTTATAACGTTAATATTTCTTAGTAGTTTTAGTGCAATGAGGTGGTATATAAATTCTGCTAAGTATGTGGCAAGGCATAGCAATTCATGTACTAGCCACCAAAATGTCAGGCCGGTGCGCCCTCATTCTCTTTCTGATTTGTTGCGGGGGATTTTCTCTCTCATTCCCTCATCTCTTTCATTTTGATTCCATAGGTTTGAGTCCACAGCTGAACTCTTGTAGCCTTGCAATATAATATAATAAAATAAATAGTAGTAGTAGTTGTTCTAGTAGTAGTAGTAGTAATACATTATTTATACCACTCCCATCTGGCTGGGTTTCCCCAGCCACTCTGGGCGGCTCCCAACAGAATATTAAAAATAGAATCAAACATTAGAAACTTCCCTAAACAGGGCTGCCTTCTAAAAGTCAAATAAAAATAAATAGTGCTGATTCTTTTTTTAAGGTCTTAGAATTACTTTGAGGGAAGAACACTTTTTTAATCTTCAAGAGCCATGACAACACTGCCACTCTTTCAAATGTTTTCAGTTCCACGCAACCGCCAGTGGCGCAATGCTCTTTTGAAACAAACAAAAAACGCTTACTGTGACATAAATGTTAATATCCCACACTCCCTTCAGCAACTTTATTTCCTTCCGACATTGTTTCACTTGTTTGTAATCGGGAATGACCACTTCAAAAAGACTGGCAGATTCCTGGATGTGTAACATTTCTTCTTCCAGTGCTTCCAGTTCCTGATTTGCCTTAGAGACATAACACACAAGTTAAGTTTGGTTAAAATCCAATCAGGATAACAGACAAAAGGACCTACACATGTGGGTTTTACAGGACTTCTTGTAGGAATAGCGCATGTTTCATTTTCATTTTCGATATTCCAAAAGACAGACAAGGTTCATTTATGGACCAATTCTTCAGCTAGCATAAATCACACTCACTTCAGTAGCACTGATTTCTATCACATGAACCTCTCCTTCTCATGATTTGTACATTTGCATCCATACAATGGCACGTACAAACACCAAAGATTTGAGCATACATGCACTATATTCAATAGCAGGTAGGCTTGTAGCAGTACTAGTTTTTTTAAAATGCCTATTTTTATTTTATTATGTTGATCACTTAAATATAAATTGGTTACAAACTCTTTGTTCCACAGACAGGAAGCACAAACCCACCCAACACAGCTTTGCCCAAGCCCTTCTCAGGCATCAATTGATAGCATGCTCTCTTCATCCACCTAGACATAGAAAACTTTTGTTCTTTTTAATAGTTCAAGACTGCAGCTATCGTCTGTGAACTGCATACAAATATCAAGTGGAGGAAAACAACATTTCATTCGACACAAATGTTACTGAGCTATTTTTCAAAATCTGTGAGCATTTTTAAAATGTGCATGTGCTGTTTTCTAAAATGTTAAGGCTGCTCTAAAAGAAAACAAGTGCGCACGTTAAATACAGCACTTAAATGTCAAGCTTCGCTCACACAAAAACATGTCAAATACAAATTGTACAATATGTAAATAGAGACCTCCGTTTTATAATGAACGATTACCAGCATAGCATGTGCCTCTGAGATTTCTCCATTACCTTATCAAGAAGAGCATATGGGCTTTGGGCATCAAAGCGAAAGGGAGCATACACTCTAAATCTCTCTCTGAATCCTATCTGCTTCCCCTGATGAAAGAAACGCAGGCAATAAATTTTGTGAACAATCTTGTCCTCATAAAAACACCATGTGTACACACACACACAAATTCTAAAACACACACACATCCTTTTAGCTTACATCAAAAGCAGCACATTTCTTTCTGAAAAGGGTAACCTCAGAAGTCAGGAGAGGGGCCACTTCATGCTTTATAGATACTGCGAGTTTTTTGGTGGCATTCCATCTTTCAGGCAGTTCCTGAAGAACAAAGACAAATTGATGTTGTGAGAGTTTCTGGATACTTCATACTGCAGGACAGTTTTGTCAGGCACATTCTGCAAACTGTAAGAGCTGTTCTTTCATGAGTCACTTTGGAAGAGCTAGGATACTTCCCCACAACTATTTAGTAGTAGTAGTTTGGATTTGATATCCCACTTTATCACTACCCTAAGGAGTCTCAAAGCGGCTAACATTCTCCTTTCCCTTCCTCCCCCACAACAAACACTCTGTGAGGTGAGTGAGGCTGAGAGACTTCAAAGAAGTGTGACTAGCCCAAGGTCACCCAGCAGATGCATGTGGAGGAAGCAAACCCGGTTCACCAGATTATGAGTCCACCGCTCTTAACTACTACACCACACTGGCTCTCTATTTAGGATGGTGGGTATATATATATAAAACTGCCTGGCTCAAATTCAACTGCAATTAATGCCACTCTCAACTTTTCAACACAAGTGAAAACCAGTTCATGACACTTCTCAATGCATAACTGGCAAAGATGGGTGGTTTTTGCCAAAAATGTCAACTTATCTCTGTAGCCGTAGGAAAAGGGAAAGACCCAAACACTATATTCTTTAGAAGTCTCGTAAGTCACTGATGTAAAATCCTGGAGCTGTTGACTGAGAAAACAGAAATCCAGAGTCACTGGATTTGTGGATTTGTGTTCCCAAAATAACTAGTTATATAGCTCTTTAACTCTTGACCAGTATATTTTATTCTTTTCATATATTTCAGTGATCAATTCCAACTTTCTTCCAGATACATGTCACCTGTTTCTGCATCTGAACCAGCTCTCTTAGGTCGCCAAGTTGTCTGAACCAGAATTTAGCTACAAAAAAACCCAAAAGCTCCTACCCTTGTAGTTGGAATCAGATACAGGGTGAGTCCTTTAAAAGAGGCCCTGTGGATACAGAGTACACATGTTCCACGGTGCCTCTTTTAAAAGACTCACCCTGCATAAATTAGTACACAGTAGCCTAATTTAAGTTCAACGCCTTCAGTTTTGTTTTTCATTCTTGTCACCACACTTATTTACACAATGCAAAAAAATGCAAAAACTTGGGAGGAAGAATAGACAGTGTCTGCCGTGATGTTCTCCATACCAAGCCCTACCGAAATGAACGAGAAACAAAAGAGCTGTTGTGCAGTTTCCATTCATTTTAGTAACCTTTAGTGTACAGGAAAAAAATCATGTGTATGTGTGTGTACACACATGTATAACACACCCTTGACCTCTTAATACTGGAGGGAGCAATGTGGAGTGAAGAGAAAGTTTCATTATAATTATTTCTTTTCTGGAAAAGAGATGGTTGTTCAGTGATGATCTTCGCAGACAGATAGAATTATGGAATATTACATTCCTGAATGTACAGTACCTCTACTTGAACATAAATGTGATCTGGCATCTTCTGTCCATAGCTTTCCAAAAGCATAATTGTATCTTTTAAAGGCTCAAAAAGTTCATCAGTAGCTGCCTGTCTGTTTCTCACAGCCAGGAGGTGAACCATAACATCTATGAGTCCATCATAATCTCCTTCCTTTAGCTCTTTTTGGAGCCCAACATCAGTCATTTTAATGAATTCTTCTAGGTCAGCAAGGCTGTGGGGGAAAAGAGGATTTTCAATACTAGAAGCTTTTTCTGATATATGTACACAGTGAATGAGCACTGAGAACGATAACCATTGGACTGCTGCTGTTTAGACTATGATTTCAAATTTACTTGGAAACAGCTAGGTTTACGCTGTCCTTACTGGAAAGCAATGGAGAGTGACAGAGGAATAGGTCTCTTTTGCTTCTTTTATCCTTCTCAGTATCTGCTCCTAGGCTGGGCTAGGAAAAATTCCTGCAGAATTACTGCCAGCCAGTGTACACGGTACTGAGTTAAATGGACTACTGTTCTAACTCAACATAAGGCAGCTTCCTCTGTTCCTGTCACGGGAAAAGTGGGTTTGGGGTGAGTGCTGTTCCTCTGACCTCATTTCTACTGCTCCCCTGGGAATTTTCAAAGGTCTCAACTTGTCACTTTTGAATAAAAGAGAAGAACAGATCAATAAATCAGAACTATTATTTTACCCAAAAAAATACAATTCGTACCTGTCAATGACAAATCTTAAAAGGTATTCCTTGAACATCCAGCTCCACTTCTTAATAATATTTAGCAAACTAATTTTGAAAGGTTTCATGTCCAATTTAAGCCAGCCTTCAAATATCCTGAAGTCTTCAAATTTTATCATTTGAATGTAAAGATTCTCATAGATGTCAATCTACAACAGATAAGTACGTATTAAAAGGATAAAAGATTGATTTTTTAAAAAAAAAAAAAGCTGAAAGGGACTCTGAATATATAAATACATGCAGGTATTCCACTTGCTTGCCTGCTCTTTGAATTGCTCAGTTATTGGACATTGATCAGGGATGCCAGTGTCAGCACGGGTTTCTGTTTCTTCGGGATTCAGCACGCGACTGTAGAACAGAAATTGTTTCATAAATTCTGATCGGTCATCCACCCATAGATACGCGTAAGTTTCAAGAGAGTTTTTGAAGTCCACAGTTTTGGTTATAACATCTGCCACTCTCTCCATAACTCTTTGCCTGGTCTCAGACAGCTCTGGGATGCTGTCCATGTCATTCTAAAGCCAAAAAAACAAAGGGGAGGGGAGTTATTTCAATGACTGTACTACTGTTCCTCTATATGTGAACAACACATATATTGTTTTAATCAGTGCATTGTATCTTTCTTCTACTTTGGGGAAAAAAGAATTACCTGGTAATGTTGTATTCCCAAATGTTTTGCCACTCTCTTCACTTGGGCAGATATTTTGAAAACGTTGCTTAAAAGTTCATCTATTAAATCATAAAAGCCATCAGCAGCTTCCTTGTCCAGTGAAGGTTTGAATTCAATTTCTGGGACACTTAGGATCATTTGAAGCTGGAATAACGGAGCTGGCTTCAATGTTTTCTCTGTGTTTTCCAAGAAGAAATTTAAATTGTGCATTATGGCATTAAAAAGGCCATCAATTATGATGTCGTCAATGAACTCCAGGTAAATTTTCCAGTAATCTGAATCCAGGTCTGCTTTAAAGAGCATGGAGTTTTCCTAAAAAACACACATCCCAAAACAGGCACTTTCAATTCTACTGTTGAGACAAATTTCAATTTATTAATTTTTTTAAAAAAATAACTAGGTAACTATCAGATCCACGTGGGGAATTAAAGCTACTTATATGTGTAGAAAATCAGCACCAAAATGTGTTTATAAATGAATTTGATAATAGTGTGCATGTTAAAGGATCTGAAATATTAAAACACCATTTTATTACTATCAGTTAACATCTGTACTTGAATATATATTTTGCAGAGATGTGTGTGCATGTTGCATATACAGTGGTACCTCAGGTTAAGTACTTAATTTGTTCCGGAGGTCTGTTCTTAACCTGAAACTGTTCTTAACCTGAAGCACCACTTTAGCTAATGGAGCCTCCTGCCGCTGCTGCACCACCGGAGCACGATTTCTGTTCTCATCCTGAAGCAAAGTACTTAACCCGAGGTACTATTTCTGGGTTAGCAGTGTCTGTAACCTGAAGCGTATGTAACCTGAAGTGTAAGTAACCCGAGGTACCACTGTATCAAATTTCATACTCGTCTCATTATCATGGTGACTTGTTCCAGATATTACCTCTGTAAGCCTGTGAATCTTGCAGCCATCTTCTTGGAATAGCATGAATCTCTTAGTAAGTCTATCTTCTTTGTCTTCCAAGTTCAACAAAGCATCTTTTCTATTGTCCTTTCTAGAAAAGAGGGGATGCTCCATCCAATGCTTCATAATTTCCTGAATGGCCTTAATATTGTCCTTTGACCTTTGAAGTCTCTGCTCTAAATCATGAACCATAGCTTTCACAAACTCAATGTACTCCCAGCAGTTCTCTTCCTGCCATGTGAATATTTCTTCTGCTTCCATTAGCTGATCATCAATGGTCCTCAGTTCACTTTCGATGAGAGGGTATTCTACTTCCAAAACAGTCTGTTTAACCTTGTTATACCACTGGACCACGAGTTCAAGGTTCCCTATATACTGTTTGTGTAGAAAACAACAACAGAATGTTCAGATCTCTACCATGAAAACACTATGACCCCAACCTAACAATTAGCTCAAATCCAAATGTCCCCAAATCATGGGTCACTTAGACATGTGGGTCAACCACCTGACTAACTAGATTCATAGAATGGAGGCTCCAGCTAGACTTCCATAACCAGAATGCCTTTGCTGAGAAGGCCCTCTGGAGTGTTTAAAGTTGAATTGTCCAGGCTTTTCAGTTTACATTTGATTGTGAGGAAGAAAATGTCATCTGTACTAAGGAGAATCTGCAGAATACACACTCAGGCCAAACTGAAGGTTCTTAAAAACACATACCTTAGCAAATGTCCCCCTTTTCTTGTATAACTCCAGTGCTGAATGTGGAATATCGAATCGATCCAAAAACAAGAAATATTTCACATCTCTTAAAATAGCCACCAGCTGCAAAGAACAATACACAATATAATCTTTCACAAGGTAGTTAAGGATCGACACTTTCTAAGATTCTAGTTTCACAGAAGGAAGCACTTCTGAGGGGGGGGGGGAATCCTTGATTACAATGTAACCAAGTACAGTGGTACCTTGGTTCCCAAACGGGTTAGTTGACGAACAAATCGGCTCCCAAACACCGCAAACCTGGAAGTAAGGGTTCTGGTTTTTGAACGTTTTTCGGAAGACAAACGTCCGTTTTGGCTGTTGGCATTGTTTCCAGGGCCAATCAGCCAATCAGAAGCCGCGTCTTGGTTTTCGAACGTTTTGGAAATTGAACGGACTTCCAGAACGGATTGAGTTTGAGAACCAAGGTACCACTGTAGATGATGAATGGGGAACTTCAAGCCCACCAAATGCTGCTGAAGTACAATTCCATTGGAACTTGTAGGCATTGCCAGTCACCATGGATGAAGAGAGTGGTAGTTCAGTAACATCTGGAGGACCAGAGTTTCCCATACTTGAAGTAAATCCTGCTGTTAAGTCATGTGTGGAAGCCCCATGGAGCAATGGGTCAGTGCATCTGCCTGTTATCTAGGAGGTTAGCGGTTCAAGCCCATGCAGGGATGAATCAGAATTGCAGAGGGACCCCAAGGCTCATCAATTAAATCAAAAACAATCAACTCAACATTATATGTAGGATCCATGTACTTTTTTCTTAATAACAACAAATTCAATTATTAAGGACTCAGGCTGCAATCACAGGCACACTTACCTGGGAGTTCAATAGAACTTACTTCTTGAGTCAATGTGCCCGGTTATTCACATGCATTCTTACTGAGATTTTCCCATTGTTTATTGTGTTAAGATACTTAGTAGATTCATTTACAGAGACAACAAAAGTGCTTGCACTGTACCTTAGGATCAAAATTCACACTAAGGAGACCATCTTTATCACTGCGCTTAATGAGGGGTTGATCTAAATTGAACTGGCAAACTTCATCCACCTTGGATTTCCAGTTACAATAGATCTGATCTTCATTCTGGTCAAGCAAGGTCAGCATCTCTATGTATTTCTGATAGATTAAAGCACCCTCTGTGCTTTCTAAGATTCTAAAAAAAGAAGACATTGTTTTATACTAGAAAGATGCCCACAAGCGGTGGAAATATGAATGGATGTGTGGCCACATCCATGGAATGAGGCCGTGTGAGGGTCTTGTGCAACAATCATATTCCCTCAAAATATCAGACCTCTAATATGAGGGAAATGATGAGACGATGTACAATGTGGGATAACACTTGCTTTGACACATCATCAAACCTCCCCCGCAAACAACTCAGAATGACTAGCCAACATCACCTAATCTCCCTAAAACAAGTTAGGATAACTGCTCAATAAAGCAGGTCATCTGGAAGCACCCTGAGGTATGCTAGGACATTTTGCTGACTGAAACAAAGCAAACCTGCAGTTGAAAACTGGCAATAGGACAGCACCCTCCAGCTTGTGAGCTTAGTGGATTACGCTTTGTGGCACACACAAAGGTGTGTACCTTCAAACATCTCATCACTTCTCCCTCATTTCTTTTCCTAGTGCCTGCTTGCTGTCCAAACAATGCATCAATATGCACCAACAACGTGCATCTTGTGAACAAAGCAACACACGTACACAAGTGATAGCTGGTGGGGACAGCCTCCCTCGGCCTCTTTGCTAGGTCAAGGGCTTCTCTCAACAGTTCTGTCTATGATGTGTTGGGAAAAGGCAACTAGTGAGACAGACGGCCAAGGCCAGAAACAAGCTGGGAATGGCTGCCCCATATAGAAAATAGTCTCTTCCCCCTGCTTTTCCTTTTTTGTTATAAAGTGTACAAATATGGACTAAGGTTGCCAGCATATATGGAGTGAGACACATACAGGATTGTGCTGTAAATTTATGCGATCATGTATTCATTCTAGGAAACTATTTGATATGGAAGCAGAAAACTTGAAAGCAATCAAGCGATAGTCTGACTATTTTTCATGAACAATTTCCAATCCCAAAGAGATATACTTACGGATATGAAACAAATGATAATTTTGACCAGAATGACTGTATGCGAGCTTTAATTTCTTGGGACCATTTAAGGTTACCTGATGTAAATGGCATGTTTTTATTTATTATTTCATTCCCCGCTTCCACCTGTGGTGGTAAAAAAAAAGCCCCAGATAAGTTATTCTGAATAAAGCGATTGAGGAAATTGAACATGGAACATTTTGCACTTAGGGTGTCATGTACCTGCTTAATGTGCTCATCATAGAAGTGTTTGCAATTATCCAACTCTTCATCAAACATCTGTAGTAAAATTTTGTAATTTTTGCTAAAAATGTCTGCAATAACAGGCTTATCCAGAAAATATCCCAAAATCACTAGAAGCTATATAAATAAAAGACAGTGTCAGATTTCCCAGTTACACAAATCCAATTTTCTCAATGCAGAAAGAGGCATTATAATAAACCAAACTACAAGAATTAAAGAAAATTTGGAGCAAAATCTGCATGTCACAAAAGTGCTAAAGATCTGGTTATTGCTTTAATTGCCTTTTCCTATTTAACCAGAGATAATAAGTTGGTCAGAAAAAAACAATAAGCATACATACCTATTATCAGCAATGGAAGAAAAGGGAATATATGCAATTTGGTTAATTTGTACAGATTCAGAATTGTGTTGATGTTTCTGGAAATATGGGTTAGTTTGGTACTTAAAAATAAATAAATGGAGACTTTATACAGAATTTAATTCTATTTCCAGATAACCAAGCACAGAAATTTAGAAGTGGCAGAATTGAAACTACACACAACGGGCAGCTTGAGAGGTCACATTCCTTGCTTAAGCAAGCACCGGACCTTCAAGCTCCCACCTTGTCCCCCCCCCCCCCCGTGCACATCAGCTTTTTCACTTTTATTCTGGTCCCCTTAAGACAGTTTCTCAGTATGTCCAAAATAGGGAACTGTGGTTTACTAATCAGGAACTCATTAACAAAGTAACATTCAAACAACAGTTCTTCATTTAGGATGTAATGTGATACTGTGGTTGATGAAAGCACCAAGGTAGCATGCAAGAGGGAGAGGAGAGGGAGAGCTATTTTGGTCCGACGCATGTTCCTGGCATAACAAACTATAGTTTATTATCTAGAAAGTTCTACTCCAGCTGGCCCAATGTGAATATTAACTGACTGCAGCTGCTACTAAAAAGTACTGTACAAAATACCTTAGTTTCCCGTGTATTAGATGCCTCCATGTATAAGATGCCCCCTATTTTTTGGGACTCGGATTTAAGATAATGGGGGGAGATGGTACAGAGTTGTCAAGCTTTTGGGGGGGGGGGTTAACCAGGGTTGTTTACCTTTTTTAGGGGGAATTGCTGAAAATCGCCCACCCACACGCATCGCAAAATCCGCCTCCTGTCTGTCCCCTCACAGGGAGAAGCTGCCAATCGCCTGCCCAATTGCTGCAGCAACAACCAATCAACACCAGCCATTGACGCAGCAACAAATAACATGCCCAATAGCCACTGATAGCCGTGGCAGCTGCCAATCAAACGTTCACCCTATGCACTACCCATGTATAAGACGACCCCCACTTTTAAGCAAAATTTTAAAAGAAAATAAACTTGTCATATACACAGAAAAGTTTGGTAATTACAATTATACATAATAGTTATTTCAAGTGAAAGCATGTTTTAGTGAGAAAGGGAAGCAGATATATATATATATATATATATATATATGCAGGTTTTGGTGTCCTCGGGTGTCTTCCCGTGTAAAAGTTGGGGTGTCTAGGCGACGTTTCGACGAGGTCTCACTCGTCATCTTCAGGCTGGTGCTTTCGGCTTCTTGTTACTGGAACAGAGCAGGATCTCAGTGTTTGAGTTCCTATAAATACTGTTGAGGGGGTGTGGTGTATAGCCTCCAATGTTCTGGGCAGAGAGGAAGTTCCCAGGCTAGTGTGCCTTTTCTTCTTTTGTTCCTTAATTACTTGAGGGATATCTTGAGTGATTTCTTGAGTGATATCCTGAGTACCACTTAGGTGGGTCATTAGGTGTGGATTAGTTGCTAAAGTCTTTGTGTCTTGACCTCTTGAACTTTTTGAAGAGTTTTTCTGAGAAGATGGCTGTACTGCACTTAGTTGTGCTCTGGCTTGGCTTCGTGTATAGGGGCGAGCTGTGGTTTTGTGGCCTGTGTCAGCCAGATCTGTGTAGGGATTGCAGGGGGGTGCAGCATCCGGAGGTGCCACCATGGTTTGGCTACTGGATGGTGTCTGTAATTTATCTGTGGAGAGGGTCTGGGTTTGGGTCTGGTGTGGTTGATTGGTGATGGCGTTCTGTGTGCCTCTGGATCTGGTGTCAGTTTTTGTGGGGAGGGCTAATTTCCAGATGTCTGGCAAGCGGGATGTGTCGTCACGCTTGTTCATGTTGTGAGGGTGTTTCTCTATCTCGATGGCTTCCATGATTATTCTCTTGTGGTGATGTTCCATGTTAAAGAGCAATTTGGAATCTGCAAAATTAATTTCGTGTCCTGTTTCTTTCATGTGTTGGAAGAGAGGAAGTTTTTTCTTCTTTTTTGACGGCATTCTTGTGTTCTGCGATACGTGCATTTATTCGTCTGTTTGTTTGTCCAATGTACGTGGCTGGGCAGACTTTGCAGGGTATTTTTAATTTTGCAGATTCCAAATTGCTCTTTAACATGGAACATCACCACAAGAGAATAATCATGGAAGCCATCGAGATAGAGAAACACCCTCACAACATGAACAAGCGTGACGACACATCCCGCTTGCCAGACATCTGGAAATTAGCCCTCCCCACAAAAACTGACACCAGATCCAGAGGCACACAGAACGCCATCACCAATCAACCACACCAGACCCAAACCCAGACCCTCTCCACAGATAAATTACAGACACCATCCAGTAGCCAAACCATGGTGGCACCTCCGGATGCTGCACCCCCCTGCAATCCCTACACAGATCTGGCTGACACAGGCCACAAAACCACAGCTCGCCCCTATACACGAAGCCAAGCCAGAGCACAACTAAGTGCAGTACAGCCATCTTCTCAGAAAAACTCTTCAAAAAGTTCAAGAGGTCAAGACACAAAGACTTTAGCAACTAATCCACACCTAATGACCCACCTAAGTGGTACTCAGGATATCACTCAAGAAATCACTCAAGATATCCCTCAAGTAATTAAGGAACAAAAGAAGAAAAGGCACACTAGCCTGGGAACTTCCTCTCTGCCCAGAACATTGGAGGCTATACACCACACCCCCTCAACAGTATTTATAGGAACTCAAACACTGAGATCCTGCTCTGTTCCAGTAACAAGAAGCCGAAAGCACCAGCCTGAAGATGACGAGTGAGACCTCGTCGAAACGTCGCCTAGACACCCCAACTTTTACACGGGAAGACACCCGAGGACACCAAAACCTGCATTCCTGTACCCGTGAAAATCTACGAAAGCAAATATATATATATATATATATATATATATATATATATATATATATATATATATTCCAAGAATTGCCTTCTTATGTTGCATTTAAATACAGGCAGTAGCTCTATATTTTGACCACTCCACACCAAATTTCTGCCTTAACGTTAACATTAAATATGCTGTTTGCAAATACTATTCTTCTTATAGCCATAGACTAAATAAGCTAAACATAGTGCATGCTTGCCTTTAAAAAATTCTGACATATAAAATCAATACCAGAAAAGGTTACTTTTCTTTTGAAGAGTACAAAGTGTCTGGCAGTGCCTGATGACCAAATTATGCAAGATGCCAAGCATCAAACGGGAGCTACTAAATTATCTCAGTTCTCAGTTCAACTCGTGTGAGTTGAATTTATTATTGTTGATGTATTGCCTGAATCTCAAGAGCAGGTGTGAATACTTAAATTTGGGTTCCTCAAACAGCTGCCTCCTACACCCCTGCAATGGTAAACCTCAGCATAGTCAATTGAAATTAAAAAGCTGTTTCATAAGGTTCAAAAGCGAAAGGTAAAAAAGTCCCAATGTACATTACACAAGATTCTCCTAAAGCAACTCTTTCGGTCCTAGTCAGTATTAAGCATATCTACTGACATATTCACAAATAGGCTTTATGACAATTCATGGGCCAAAATGCATGCAAAGTTATCACACATTGAGGTTCTAATCCTAATCCCATTTACCTGTGAGTTAGTCCCAGTGAATTCAGCAGGGCTTACTTCTTAGTAGACCTATAAAAGATTGCACTGCCCACCCTGTATTAAAATACTGGTAGTTTCCCACTGAATTTTTATACCCTTCATAGTAACTTGCACATTCCACCCACAAACTGATATTGCAATTACTGTAATGGCTCTAAATAGTGGCAACAGACTGAAGCAACATTTTCATTGTTAAGCCCTTCATAACTGACCTTAAGTGCTGATTCCAAACCTGAACAATCAAGGAATCCCACACAAAAAATTGATCCAAGGCGTCTTTCAAACTCCAGAGTCTTGTGTTTAAAATCCACATAGTCTTCTTCAAATTCCTGTGGAATACAAATTTACAACCAGTTCGATTTTTAAGACAATCTTTTTAAAAATGTATTGTGAGATGTAGGACATAAGCAACAAAACCGGGCCTACTTATGGAGACCACTCAAGCCAAAGATGAAGTGAATAACTATGAAATGTACAGTGAAGTATATTTGTTTTACCACGGAACTGATTTAAAATCATTGTCTGAAGTTCCTTGAAGTAAATTATCCTATCATCCAGCCAAATCCTAGCCCCACCAGCTAGTCTTATTATCCCCCAACAAACATGGATAGGATGACAGCTGTAGTGAATTCCAGATAAAGGCCAGATAAAGTTGTTTACTAGGTCCATTTGCAGAAGTGATAGCACAATCAACACTCCAGAGAGCACAAATGAAAAGCTCAAAATCTTAAATACTTCATAATTAATAAGGCCAGGACCATGCCCAATGGGACTTTATGGGATTTAACATTTGCTAGACGGTGTCCAAGCAGATTAATCTGGATTGGTGCCAACTAACAACGGTCCCCACCTGTCTTATCTCAAGTTAGTATTCTAGCAAGTTTTAACAAGCCTTGCAGTTCTCTTTTTTTGTTACTTTATCGTGCTGTACCAACCAACAATACCTGCTGTTCAAATACACTACCGTTTACGTCAACAGAGTAAGCAATGACTCAAACTCTTAGATGCCATTTAGCACAGTTTTATTTATTGTATATAGACTTTGCTACATAAACAGTAACTTTAGAAAAACCTCAGTATTCTATATGCTTTTTGTAAAGCAGCAGCAGCAACCAAGTGCTTTTGATCACAACAGTAATTTCTGTGTGATTATAGAATGTAACGCAATGAAATATTTCACTGCAATATTGTTAACTATTGTTTAGTTTGGTCTCCAAGTGACTGAGCCTGCAATCCGGCTCAAAGGCTGTTCAAGTCTCCTTTACTTCAGTTAGAGCTAGTTGCCTAACTCTATGCACAAGTGCACTCAAATAGCTGCACCTGAAACACTCCACACATGCAAGAAGGGCATGGAGCACAGATCACAACTCTTTGTTGAAAACTGAGTTATCTAGGAAAATAGACCAAATCAAAAATGTAGGTTGGAATTGCTATTTCCTTAAACATATCCTGGTTCATAGATCCCATCAAACCATAGTGCATGCTGCTGAAATTGGGGGCAACTCCCATGACACTGCTGGGAATAAGCCATGGTCTGGTTTGTTGTGTTGTCAGGAAGCTAGCCTGGCTATTCCAGGAATTTGAATCCTTACTTAGATTAGAAGGTTACTGGCATGCAGCCTACTCCACTTCCCATCCCCACCGTGCCAAACTCGTAACACTATGTATATAGGATCAAGCTATTTAGGTTTGATTCTCTGCCTGAAACCTGTAGCTAATTTGCCATGGATTTAATTGCTGAGAGAACCACCACAATATCAGATGACCTAAGCAATCATCTTCAAAAAAAATTCATACGGCTCCCTCCTCAAACAGCATTGCTTCAAAATGCAGGTGTGATAAATCTGAATGCTTTTCTCCTGCCCCAAACCCAACTTGAAACAACAACAGTTCCCTTGACAAGGAAATAAATATTCTTATTTCACTTTTTCCTAGTTTATTCATTCCAAAACCCAAAGACAAACAGTTCTTGATAATGTGAATGAAAACAAATGTATAGTGATGACAAGAAAAGAATAACTGGTTAGTTCTTAGCTTTACTTTTTCATTTCGTCAATATCGAAGCTGCACAGATAAAGAAGGTTTCTTTTATCTGCAGCCACCTTCACACTTGTATAATATGCTTGAGCAACTATTCAGCTAAAAAGTAAATCAGCTCCAAACCAGAATTGTTTGAAAACTTTCTGTATTGCACACCAGTCCTGAGCGGCATAAAACATGTGAATGTGTTTGATGTTTTCCAAGGAACCATATATTAATTTTAAACAGAATTCAGTGAAATAAGATCAACAGGTATTGCTCAAGTACAATACAAAACCTATTTCAAACATTCATTAATAGAAGACAGAGTAAAAATTTCAAAGTATGAAATATGGATGAGGAGCTTAAACTTGGTACCCTACCATCAAAACTGACATTCAAATGACCAAGGACACACATTTGAGGAAGAAGCAGCAGCATAAAGTTACTGAAAACTTTTATGGAGTCATAGAGTTGTAGAGTTAGAAAGGACCACGAGGGTCATTTAGTCCAAAACTTGCAATAAAGGAATCTTTTGCCCAATCTGGGGCTCGAACATAAAACCCCGAGATTAAGAGCCTCAAGCTTAATTGAATACATGCCTCAAGTCTGAACAATTTATTCTCACTGAGAACATTGTTAGATCAGGCTTTAAATTTGTTAATTTCTTCTCTGCGTTGTGCTTCCCTTTCCAGACACTAAGTTTGCACGTCACAGTAAGAAAGAGGTGGGTGACCTTTCTCCCAAGAGTCGTATTTCTTTCTGCAGGTCATATACCCATGACAGATAGTTCCAGAGGCAAAAGTGGTCGGAGAAACAAATGCAAAATTTACCTCTCCATCCAGGCAAGCAAGAAGCATCAGAATTCAAGGACACATTCCAGCCAGGCCAAGACAGATAGTGCAAATAAAAGGCTGTTAAGGGGAGCACCATGGCTCAGGGCCTGAGGAGAGTCTCAAGGGCCAGAGAGCCATGAGGGGCTACATTTGGCTCACAGCACTGAGGTTCCCCATCCTTGTGGCAAGCTATATAGCATGGATTATAATACATGTGCAAATTGCACCAAGTTTGCTCAACAGAGCTAGGAGCAAACAAAACGCGATCCTTGGCTTAGCATTTTGGTGGGATTGTGGTCAGTTTTGCTCCAAACCTCAATGATTGGTGAGACAGAAACAAACCTGGACCTATCATGGCTTGTTTCGGTGAAAGAAACAATGATTACAACAACTGGATGTAACTCTAAGTCAGGGATCATGGGATGTCACCTCTAAATGCTAGTAGGGAGGAGCAAACCAGGTACGATTCACTTGTGCAAGATAAGAAATGGCTTATGGGCTTACCATGATGCACATGCGTTGCCACTGTATAGTCTTGCAATTTCTTTAGGATTAAAAACAACAACACCCAAGTGCAAATATGAAAAATGCTATATTACCACATTGTTGTAATCTAAGGGATCATATGTCTGCTCTTTAAAAATGTTGCAAGACTTCATGAATTCTTCATTCAACTTGCAGATTTGGTCATTCAAAATTTTCCCCTTCATTCCACCAAACTCCAGTTTCTCCAGCTTCTCGAACTCAAGCGTAGTAACAAAAATATCCTAGAACAATAAACGTTATAATTAACCACAATTCCTGCCACAATGAAAAATTGATTTTGTGTGTTTGTGTGTTGCTCTACAACCTTGCATTCCACATTTAACTTAGAATGAAAAGCATGTTGCATACACACACACACACACACACACGTACGTTTGCTATTACCAAGTGAAGTGGGGAAAGAAAAGAACCCCACAGCTAGAAACCAGAGGTTTCTTTCACAAAGATGTTTATCCACAAAGAAACTCTTGGAGAATGTTCGGCAGAGGTGATTTATTGGGGGGGGAGGGGTTGGACTTCCTGGTTGTGTGTTTTCCTCCTCCCCTTCTGCGCTAGAATATGGGGGTCTTTCTACCAATACAGCAGTGGCATCCCTACTCCCTTCCCCATGTAAATGGTGCATAGGATTGCTCTGTGAACAAGTTTAAATATGAAGCATCAATAGGTTTGCAGAGAGAGAAAGAAAACATGCACTGAAGGGAGGGAAGAAAAACATTGAGGAAGAGCTTTGTAACTCTAAATGCATCAGGGTTGGGGGGTTTTAAGAACAAAAGTGACCTTCTACATCACCTTTGGTACCCATTTTGTGTCTTTCTTTGCCATTGGCTGAGTGCATCTCCCTAGGCCACATAAATTATGAACATTCATCATATCTATGTTCACACTGCAATTCTATCCCTGTCTAATCAGAAGTAAGTCTCATTGACTTTAGTTGGACTTACTCTCTGGTAAACATGGGGCAAGAGCCTTCTTCGCCCAGACGGTCATATTCTCAAGATTCCAGGGGTTGTATGCTGGTGGGGGGAGGCAGGCAAGGGGGAACCAAAGTGGCTGGGGCAAAATTGGGTGGAGCAGCAGATGTGATTGTACAACATCTTACATTCCAGGCACGCAAAGGTCAGTTTTCTACAGGTACACACCTTTAAATCCTCCACCTGGGCAAGCAAATGACAGCATAAAAGTTCAAGGATACATTCCAGCCAGCTGAAAGCAGTTCAGAAGGGTCCAAGAGTAGGACTGGTAAGAAGTGTGTCATGGGAAGAATCCTGAGTGCCAGACAGACCTAGGTCCCCAGGCCTGAGGTCCTTCACCCCTTGTGTGCAGGGCTGCAACCTCAGTTCAATAAGCCTAGGTCTTATATACACCTAACCAGAGCAAGCCCTATTTAATTCAGTGAGATACATTTCTAAGTATACATAAACAGGGCAAACAACAGAACAGTATTACTGCAAAGAGCACACTGCTTTTCTGCCATTAGTTTAATGTGAAGTTCCAATTGAAAAAGCTTTCAGGGAAGACTGATTCTATCCTAAACTAAAAGCTAATCATTAATTTCTCCGAATATGGCACTACCAATGTGTGTAAAGGAACATCTACACTTAAAAGAAGAAGCAGTAGGTTTTCCTATGTAGTTTACTCTTAACTGTAATATTGGTAGATATGATAGTAGTTGGTAAGAAATACCTCTATTTTTTCCAAGCGGTTTAGAAACATATTGAACCTAAGGAAGACCATATTTGGCTGAAAATCCCATGGTTTAACCTCTTCGTTATTAGCGAAATAGGTTGCGATTTTTTCCCTTTGGCTAAAAAAGTTATCCTTAAAACTTCTTAAAGTATGAAGAGCCTCTTGCACTTGTTCCAAAGTTTCTTCCGTTTCTCTTTTCATAATATCTTCTGGTGAAAGGTATGATATAGCCTACAGAGAGGAAGTAATAACATTTTTTAAATGTACCACCAATAAATGAAAACTAAGAGCCACTGGCAGGAAGGCAGTGCCATTGCAGTATTTTAAAAGACAGTATGTTTGCAGCAACACACAGCTATATAAATGAAGGTGAAGTCTGTTGACATCACTTAGCAAAAAAAGTCAAACAAATTCTGCATTTTTTCAAAACCTTCATGTCTACTCCAAGTAGTAGATATATGCTTCTTACATACATAAGTTCAACTGTGAACATCTTTTCACTGCGAGTGTATTGCATGGCAAGCAGAATTTCATTGGAGGTTAATCACGCAACCATATTATAATTGGCTTGCTACAGTTTTTCACAGTGTGTGCCATGACTAGCTTACAGCATAACCAACAACCAGCTTTTTTTGGGAGGGGGGACTGCTCTAACTAGTGAACTACCCACGATTGTGACAGATAGAGTGGGGTCTATGAAGACAGTCAAGTACAGAGAGGGCGGAAAAGTATTTGATCCCCTGCTAAATTTGCCCGTTTGCCCTCTGATGAAGAAATGACCAGTCCATAATTTTAATGGTAGGTTTATTGCAGCTGTGAGAGACAGAACAACAACAGGAAAAACCCCAGAAACCCAGAAGACAAAAGTCAGAGATCGATGTGCATTATAATGAGTGAAATAAGTACCGTATTTTTCGCCCCATAGGACGCACCTAGGTTTTTTGGGGGGGGAAATAAAGGGGAAAAAATATTTTTCCCCCACAGCCGCGGGGCTGGCACGGGGGAAGCCCGAGGCGAAGTCGCTCCGGTCTCCCCAGGCTTGCGGAGAGGTGTGCGAAGCCCGGGTGCGCTCTTCAGCGGGTCCCAGGCTTCGGAATGCAGGCAGCTCCGCGCAGCCGTCGGGAGCCCGGCGCGACTTCGCGGAGCTGCGCGAAGCCCAGGGCTGCAGGCACCTCCGCGCAGCCGTAGGGAGCCCAGCGCAACTTCGCGCTGGGCTCCCGAGGGCTGCGCAGAGCTTCCTGAAGCCTGGAGAGCAAGCCTCGCTCTCCAGGCTTCAGCGAAAGCCTGCATTCGCCCCATAGGACGCACACACATTTCCCCTTCATTTTTGGAGGGGAAAAAGTGCGTCCTATAGGGCGAAAAATATGGTATTTTATCCCTTTGCAAAAGATGACTTAGTACTTGGTGGCAAAACCCTTGTTGGCAATTACAGAGGTCAGACGCTTCTTGTAGGTGGCCACCAGGTTTGCACACATCTCAGGAGGTATTTTGTCCCACTCCTCTTTGCAGGTCCTCCCCAAGTCAGTAAGATTTCGAGGCTGATGTGTAGCTACTTGAACCTTCAGTTCCCTCCACATATTTTTGATGGGTTTAAGGTCTGGAGACTGGCTAGGCCACTCCAGGACCTTATTGTGCTTCTTCTTGAACCATTCTTTTGTTGCCTTGGCTGTGTGTTTTGGGACACTGTCATGCTGGAATACCCATCCTTGACCCATTTTTAATGCCCTGGGCTGAGGGAAGGAGGTGCTCACCCAAGTTTTGACCATAAATGGTCCTGTCCATTGTCCCTTTGATGCGGTGAAGGTGTCCTGTCCCCTTAGCAGAAAAACACCCCCAAAGCATAATATGTTCCCCTCCATGTTTGACAGTGGGGATGGTGTTCTTGGGGTCATAGGCAGCATTCCTCCTCCTCCAAACACAGCGAGGGGTTTTTCCTGTTGTTATTCTGTCTCTCACAGCTACAATAAACCTTCCATTAAAATTATGGACTGGTCATTTCTTTGTCAGAGGGCAAACAGGCAAATTTAGCAGGGGATCAAATACTTCCCCCCCCTCACTGTATATTGCACATGTGCAATGCATCTCAATGGGCTTTCTTGACAGACAGACATTCTCTTTTCTGTTCTGATGGCGTCTCTGCCAGCAGAGGCCAGGCTGCCCACAATCTGGAGTTTAAGTTCTGCAACCACCCTATCTATATAGTCCCTATGCTTGCTGCTTTACCCAAGAGAGGTAGAAGCTAGGGTACTGGCACGGAAAATGCAGAAAAACTGCATCCACTGAAACAGTCGATGCACCAAGAGATTTTGTTTACAGATCAGAGTTAAGAGTTCTGTTAAGTTATTGGAATTGCCTCTTTTACAATTAGGGCAGTTTATCGATGTCAGACTATGAAGTAACCTAGCAGTAAACCGGTTCAGTAATAAATCCCCTGTGGTCTTGAACTTAGCAGATATTGCCATTACAGTTTTGCTATCTGATAAGCAATTTCCATTAACAATATATTAAAAATGGACGTTGTAAACAGCTGACAACATGAAAAACAGTTTGTAAAAAGCTATGTGATCTTTAAAGAATGCCGCCTCTTTGTCAGGCAAACAGTGTATTGTATTTTTAATAGAGATCACATAAAATAGCAGAATTTATGACTATAATTATTTGTGTGTTATATAGCTTTAGTTGTAAAAACTATCTTGGGACTTTGGAAAATTCACGATAAATACTTTGGGAGATGGGAGCTAAAAAATAACTAACACCAGATAAATTTATACTCTCTTGTCTAAACAATTCTCCTGTATTGATTGACTCTTATTGACTAAGGCTGAAATGCTATGCACATTTCTCTGGGAGAAAGACACACTGAAATCTATAAAACTACTCCTGAGTAGGCATTTATAGGATTATGCTTTTCATGCTTATGTAGTTTTCTATTCACACCTTGAACTACCTGGCTAATGAGAAGATTGCAGAATTCCTGCAGCAGAGATATGATTCTTGCTGGAGTATTGTAAAACTTGGAGTGACTCCAGATCAGACAGATGGTGTGGAACAAAGGGGGAATTAAAATATGTATCTTTGGAAATTCTGTATCTTGAAGATGCTGAATATGTCTTTGCAGAGGTCTCAGGTAAAGCTCAATATCCTGGGCTTCAATGAGTGCTGAGAAGAAGAAAAAAGAATCAAGTATAGTAAATGGCGGTGAGTCGGAGATAAAAACACTTTGAGAGTTTCTACAAAAAGGACATAAAAAACACTCCCTGTGCCTACAATAAAGCCTGCTGAATCTCCCAACAGTGTGGCAGCATGGTGTTTAGGATAAATTTGAATGCTTTACTCCAATTCACGCATTTTGTTTCTGTGACATTCCTCTTTGCAAAGTAGAAAAGCAAGCCTCACCATCCCATCCACCATTCAGCTTGACCTCACATACGAGGCAGCAGCATTCCACATGAACTCTTGAACAATTTCTCCTGCTCCAGAGGCCAGGGCCTGAACCAATGGGTTCAAATTTCAAGAAAAGAGATTCCAACTCAACCTCAGGAAGAACCTTTCTGGCAGTAAGAGCTGTTCAACAGTATTACAGACTCCCTTGGAATGTGGTGGGCTCTTCTTCACTGGAGGTTTTTAAGGAGAGGTTGAGCGGCCATTTGTCATGGTGGCTTTAGCTGAGATTCCTAATAGGGCATCAGAATGGAACACCTATTTCATATATGAAGTCATTTTTATGGTGGGAAAAAAGGGGATACACTCACCGCTCAACCACAAAGTGCCTAAGCTAGGCATAAGCACTCCTAATCACTAGAGACTCCAGTGACAAGTTTATTTAGAAGAAGAAGAAGAAGAAGAAGAAGAAGAAGAAGAAGAAGAAGAAGAAGAAGAAGAATAGTAGTAGTAGTAGTAGTAGTAGTTTGGATTTGATTATCCCCCTTTATCATTACCCAAAGGAGTCTCAAAGTGGCTAACATTCTCCTTTCCCTTCCTTCCCTGTTATGTACTGAGTTGAATAGGATCCAAACTGCAGCAGTTTGATTGGTCCTAGAACAATAGGATCCAAAAGGCAGCAGTCTGATTGGTCTTAGAACAATGCAGCAGTATGATTGGTTGGCAGGAACCACCCAATCATGCTCCAGATAGAAGTGAATCCACAACCTGACTGGCTTACAGTAGAATTCCAGAATTAGCCCATCATGTGCAGCCCATTGTGTAAATAATGTATATAAAGCAGATACTTTGAGGGGACATTCATTCATTCCTCCTCACCACTATGAGCTGAATAAAGAGCATGAAATCACTTTGCAACTCTGAGTATATTCCACTCCCCCACAACAAACACTCTGTGAGGTGAGTGGGGCTGAGAGACTTCAAAGAAGTGTGACTAGCCCAAGGTCACCCAGCAGCTGCATGCGGAGGAGCGGGGAATCAAACCCAGTTCACCAGATTTCGAGTCCCCTGCTCTTAACCACTACACCACACTGGCTCTAGGGGGGAGCTAGGGGGAGAGCAACCTCTCCCAGAACAGGCTGTGTACCTAATTATTGAACACATGAACCAACCAATCACAGAATACTAGAATGCCAAACTAGTTATCACAGACTACCAAGTTTCCTTTCAGCTACTCTCAGTTTAGGAAGGAAGGGATAATCTATTCCGATCTAGGGGATTAAAAAAAAAACGCCCCATCAAAAAATGAAAGTGAAGCACGGCTTTCCTGTGTCACCTTTAACGGCCAACACTTTCCAAAATCTGTGAAGAAATTCTAGCTGCTTTAATGAATTTTGGCCAACATGCAAGAGAATGCTTTCTCCTGGTGGCTGTTTACACAACAAGATTAACTTTCAAATACAAAATTTGATACTTTCCTCCAAAGTGTAAAAGAAAGAATATTCGCCCGCCTAGCAAGGACCATGCAAGCTTAATCACTTGCTAAACTCTTTGTACATTTGAGATAAAGTGCCCTATAAAAATAACAAGCATTATGAGATTTCATTGACATTTCATTTGATCAATATGCAAACAAAATAGTAAAACATGACCAACTGGGTAATACACAAACTTTAACTGTTTTATGTTAGAAGTAAAACTACCTAGTAACAGTTTTACCGCATGGAACAGTCTCTAAATAATGTTTACAAAACACTCTGTGTTAATCTAATTGCTTAAACATTTTATCTTGCTTTATATGGAAGTAAAAATATCCAAACTTTATACATATAAATTATGAGGACATCTAAGGCTGTCCCAAAGTGCAGGCAGTTAATTAATGCTTGCAGCAATACATCAGGAAGTATTATGGATTATTCCATAACATGCACACATAAATGTATACAGAATATATACACATTTCATTCAGAGAAATTTACCATTTTCTACTTCCTTGTAAATGTCTTGAAAAGTGGGATAATAGCTGCTCATCTTCACTTTTAAGATCCTAATCATTTTCTGAACGATGGGACTCTTAAGCTGGAATTAGAACAGAACAATGAATCTCCAGCAACTATCCAGTATGTTTTAAGAATCCGTTTTATCACAAAATGCAGTGGGCAGTGTTCAAATAAACAAGCTTTGGACAGACCAAGCAGCAGGGTTTCACAAATCGTTGGATATATATTTGAAAATTAATTTCCAATCCTAACAAATCATACCCTTGAAGGTGATGGCCAGAAAATTATTTAAAATGTTGAGTCTTGGGGCTGAAAGTTTATTGCACCAAATCTCAACTACCACAGCCCCTTTTTAACATAAGGATCAAGTACATGGGTCTACTTGCTATATCCCCTCCTGGACAGAGTTATCTTTACCACAGGTATCCACTCCCAGGTAAGAATCAAAACTAATTTCTGCTATATACTGCATGTGGAGCAGTCTTGGAAACATCTTCAGTTGGTTCAAAATATGTTTCAAGTGGAACTGGTCCCTTAGAACATGGGTCACTAGTATTTATTCATTTTTTTAAACTTTGCTATGGCTTAGTTAACACCAAGGTATCTGACAGACCATCTGCATCTTTATGAACCCGGCCATTCTTTAAAGCCCATCAGCAGTCTTCCTCTAGGGGCCTCCCCTTTCTCAGTGGTGCACCCCCCCCCCAAGTGTGGAATATTATCCCTGGGAAACCTGACTAGTTGTAGGTATTTGGTTAATATAATATTCTCTTGTAGTTTAGTGCAGGGGTATGGAATATGAAGGGACATGGGTGGCGCTGTGGATTAAACCACAGAGCCTAGGACTTGCCGATCAGAAGGTTGGCAGTTCGAATCCCCGCAACGGGGTGAGCTCTTGTTGTTCGGTCCCTGCTCCTGCCAACCTAGCAGTTCAAAAGCATGTCAAAGTGCAAGTAGATAAATCGGTACCGCTCCGGCGGGAAGGTAAATGGCATTTCCGTGCGCTGCTCTGGTTTGCCAGGAGCGGCTTAGTCATGCTGGCCACATGACCTGGAAGCTGTATACCAGCTCCCTCGGCCAATAAAGCAAGATGAGCACTGCAACCCCAGAGTCGGCAACAACTGGACCTAATGGTCAGGGGTCCCTTTACCTTTTTTATGGAATATGAAGCCCTGCAGATGTTGCTAGAATCCAACTCCCATCAGCCCCAGCCTGAACAACGCTCAAAGATAATGGAAGTTGTAGTCACAATTTATTTATCCGTTATTCACTTTGTAAGTCACTTTTATCTTGCCCAGGGCAACCCAAAGCGACTTACAACCAAACCAACAGACAATGAACCCCACATGGGTACATTAAAACCAAGAAGAAAGAGAAATGCATTTTTTAAAAAAATCCCACCCACTTCTAAAGGCTACAGATATTTAAAGGCCAAAGGCCTCCTTATAGAGGCCTTTGGCCTGGCGCCTGAAGATGACTGTCAGGCAAGCCACCCTGAGGAGAGCATTCCACAACAGGGAGCCACCACAGAAAAGGCCCATTCTCATGCTGTCACCCTCCAGACCTCTTGTGGAGGGGTCACATTGAAGAAGGCTCTCAGATGATGACTGCAGGGTCTGGGTCGGTTCATATGGGGAGAGGCAGTCCTTGAGGTATTGCAGCCTGAACTGTATAAGACTTTATAAGTCAAAACCAGCACTTTGAATTGGGTCCAGAAACTAAGTGCAGTGAGGCCAAGATTGTCATTATATGCTCAAACCGTCTTGCCCCTGTGAGCAACCTGGCCACTGAATTCTGCACCAGCTGACATTTCCATCTTCAGAGGCAGCCCTACATATAACATGTTGCAGTAATCTAACCTAGAGATTACCAGAGCACAGACAACAAACTTCAGCTTGCTTGGCAGTATCTACAAGTTAAAAACTACTAACTACTAGCTAAAACAAAAAAAAAATCCTTCCAGTAGCACCTTAAAGACCCACTAAGTTAGTTCTTGGTATGAGCTTTCGTGTGCATGCACACTTCTTCAGATACCACAGTGTCTTGTATTTGGTATCTGAAGAAGTGTGCATGCACATGAAAGCTCATACCAAGAACTAACTTAGTTGGTCTTTAAGGTGCTACTGGAAGGAATTTTTTTGT
This sequence comes from Podarcis melisellensis, assembly GCF_964234715.1. Taxonomy (NCBI): domain Eukaryota; kingdom Metazoa; phylum Chordata; class Lepidosauria; order Squamata; family Lacertidae; genus Podarcis; species Podarcis melisellensis. The sequence continues at coordinate 26,777,378 of NC_138544.1, forward strand.
TTTGACTATGGCAGACCAACACGGCTACCTATCTGTAACTGTAACTACTAGCTCTAACTCACGTTATATACAAAGATAAAAGTACAACAATGATCATGAATTGCTAATTGCTTACCTGGTCATATATGCACAAGAGATTATCCTTTCTTTCTTCCCAAAACTTTAGCTCAACCTGAGGATCTGAGTGAAAGCCATGAAGAAGAGTTTCAGCTGAATTCCTTCCCACAGTGTCTTGTATTTGATGCGACCACTTGATAACCATTGATTCTATTGCATGCAGTACTGATCTTGTGAAAGAGTCTTGCCTGCAAGTTAGGAAAATGGCAGGATTCCCACATTCTTAAATTCAGTGACATTTTACAGTGCATGTTAACCACTCTATATTCCTGCCTGACTTTGTGCTTAGATCAGTTTATATTGCTTAGCTTTGTAAACCCTTCCATCACATTTTTTGGTTTGTGTCATTTTCTGCCTGTTTTTCATCTTGGAACAGTCTCTCTTTTACATTGGGAAGTGCCGTTTTACACTAAAAACTGTTCTACCCCATTTCCAGCATATTTCACCCCTATGCTAAATGAATAGTGTCCAACCAGGCAAATTTGTTCAGATTTGGCAAACCAAATTGTAAGCCAAATTGTTTTTGTGACCATCCAGTTTCAAACTCTTATTTTGCCATTTTAAAAAGGTATCGCTGTTAATGGTTTAATAAAATCTGCCTTTAAAAAAACAACAACTTATTTTCCTGTGAAATAAAATCTAATGTTGATTATCGCTATACCATATTAATTTTGGCGTAAAATAGGCTTTAGTAATTTGTGCTTTTCTAAAAAAATTAAATAAATATAATGCAGTAATCAATACATCCGTTTGGTATTGTACATTTCACATTGACAGGTGACTCCCACCCCTCACATATTATTGGCATTTTTAAGGATTCAACCAAAATGTTTTACCTTCTGCTTGAACAAACATGAAGCAAAATGTATTTCTTTTTTGATGTAAACACACACACACACACACACACAGAGAGAGAGAGAGAGAGAGAGAGAGAGAGTCTCCTTACTTATTTTCAGTACATATCTCATGCAACTCAGTCTCTCTTGCAACTGTTGGAATGGGAAGGAGAGTTCTTCCTGACATAGCTCCAGTCATAACATATGCCTTATTTTTCATGATTTCTACATGCCGTTCCATGTCCAGGGAAACAACATGTGGCCACGTTTCATTATTTTTCTTATTGGAAAGAATGGGCAGTACAACCTGAAAGAAGTGAGAAAACAGTGGTGGGATAGAGGAAAAACACAACATATAAACTATGGCTGCCATACATCTGTATGTTCCCTGGGTTTCAAAGGCGGAATTGACGTCCGGGGCGAATTTCTGAAATGTGGCGCTTTGTCCTGGGTATTAGGCAAGTCAATCATGTTTCTTTTGGCGTTTTTATCTTTAAAAAGCTTGACAACTTTGGAGTTGTCCTGGTTTTTACTTTTTGAAATATGCCAAGCCTAATATAAATGCATTGCAGATAGGGGCGGGGGGGGGGGAGGAGGAGAGAGGCTTCAAAACTAGCAACACTTTCAGTTTCTTAGTGACATGCCTCAACATGTTTTCTTTTTCAGGCCCATCCTGCTGCATTTTGGATTATACTGGGCATGGCTTTATATAAACAATGGCAAAAAAATTGTACTTTAGGTCATGGAAGAACACTTGAATGTCAAGTAAATCAAACCTAATTAGTAGAAACATTATCTATGATGGTAAGGGGGAATATGCACAAGTGTTGAATAGCTGGAAACTAATAGATGGACTCAAGTAATTTATTATATTTTAAAAAGGAATTAGGGATAGAGATACAAATTGCTCCAAGTTTTACTTTTTGTAGTATGTTCTAGGAAGTGTCAGGTTTTTGCATGAGGATAATGAGGAAAACCAAGATCCTTGATTGATTGTGAAATGGCTAGCATTTCTGTCTCTTATCTTCACACTTTTGAGTCTTTTTAAAATAAAGAATTTTTTTTAAATAAAAAACCCCAGCATGGCATGAATACTTTGGTCAGGTATCTAGTAAGAAATAATCAAAAGCATGTTGAGCAATGCAAGATCTTTACATTAAATATTTGACTAGGCATTTTTGCTGTTGTGAAATTCTCAGCTGATCTCTGTGCAATAAATTAGTTAAGTAAACAGCCACAGTGGCACAATACATATGATTTGTAATCACTACATTCACATACACTTGCTTGTTGCTATACATCTCCCATAGTGATAATGTTTGCTAAATGCAAACTTGCTGGTTAAACTTAATGCTTGCTAAATCCCATTTCACCCTTTTAATTCCAGTCTGTAGTCCAATCTGCTTGCAATAAAGGAATAACATGGAGACTATTTATTTATTTAGAGCTTTTATATACCACTCTTCATAATGTATATCCCAGGGCAGTTCAGAACATTAAAATTATAAACAATAAAATATAATAAAACAAAATATAATAAAACAAAACAAAACACCTAGAGCGCTTAAAGCCTACAGGCTGAGCTGCACAGTAAAACTCACAGCTTCTAAAAAGTATTTAAGAATTAGTTGAAAAGCCTAGGGGATTAGAAAAGTTCTTGCCTGCCACATATAAAACTACAGAGGAGACACCAGGTGTAAGTTTCCATAACTGGGGTTAAAGGATCCCTTTTCATTTGCTATCACCAATTTTGTATATGATAGAGGGAACTTTTAAGAGTAATCAATAGTGCAAAAGCAGACTGATCACTTATTTAACAAGTAAATTTGCTCTCAAATAGCCGTTCTCATTAACATCTACCCCGGCCTGCCATTTTAAGTGGAAAGCATGCAGGGACAATGCTCTCTACAACATATTATGAGAAAACCAAGTCTTCGTTAATGACATTTTGATTTCCCCCAGAATAAACCCTGAAGCAGAAATCCTAATCAATGACCTGGTTCCTGTGTCGTCAACAAGGCATGGTTTTAAACTATGGTTTAATGTGAATGCGCAGCACATTGGGGCAGAGTGCTGAAAAGTCATCACATCACTCCTTCCCCCTTCTGCTGCGGACAAAACAAACCAGAGGCTGGCTTGTTGTATCTTCCCGGCATGGGCTCATTCATGATTTTCTTTAAGCAAACTACTAGCAGTAAGCCAAGAACAAACCTTGGTTACTGCTCTAGGATTGTTTGGGGAAAACAAACAATGAAACCAAGTTCAGATGATAACATTGTACAGAAGCACAGCAGGGTGGGGGAAGAACTGCAAGATATTTTATACACCATGCTACCAACATGGTCTTTCACATTAAACCATAGTTCGTTTTAAACAATGGTCAGTGTGATGTGTGAAATTCTGTTTGCTTTTGTGAGCTACCGGGTCTTACTGTCTGCATTCTCTTCCTTATATTTTACTTTACAAGGAAAAAAAGGAGGGTTGAATATTCAGGTAAAAGATACCTTGTTTTGTTTTTTTACCTGAGGGACCAGCCCCCCAGCTCTGTATAGCTACGGGCCCATGCTACCCCTTCTTTATAAACCCGATTAACCAACATCCTGGTCAAATCGATTTGATCTAAATCAGAAGTTACAAAGGATTTTCCACCCTTTTGCAAGTTTGGGGGAGGCTTGAAATCCATCTATTTGGTGTAGTGTGGTTAAAGACTGATAAGTTTAAATTACGAAGAAATACATGAGCTAGAAGTACCTCTTCTAAGAAAATCATTACATGCTCCATAGGTGCTCCAGACAATTCTGCAAATTTGAGGGCTTCATTGCAGTTTTCTGCTCCAACGCAGTCTGTGTTCTTCATAATACAAACGGTTTTGAGTTTCACGCCACTGGGTATCTAAAGCAGAAAAATGTTACAATTCTGAAGTGAATGAATTGTGACCATATGTACTCATTCATTTGATAATTTATATAATGTTGTGAGGGGTTTTTTTTGGGGGGGAGGGTAGGCTGTATGCCAGAGTTCCTTCTCATTCCTGGATGCAACAAGAATCCAATTGCTGGAATAGCCAGACAGGTTTCTTGGTAATGGGTCATTAAAGTAACAAAGAAAGTGCTTCTGTGCCAGACTACAAATGAGTGGGGGGCCCCCTCCCTCAACTCACTGGTAGTTAGAAAGACAAAAGCCTGAACTGAGGTGTGTGAGCTAGAACCAGAAGTAGGAAGCAGGCTGGGCAGCTGAGAGACAGAACCATGCATGATTTTTGCTGGAATCCAAGGCTGTGGCTATGGGAGAAGCAAGACCTTATTGGGATGTTAATGCCATGAACCCCTCCATCATAGGCTCGCGTTGCATATATGTGCAAATAAACCATACGTCATATGAAGACACCACAGTCTTCACTGACCACTGTCCTTCTTTCTGAGGAAACTGAACTCTGGGCAAGCTCCTGGAACTGCTAGAATCTTGCACTGCTTGGAGATTGTAGGGTGGCATGCAACACTATAACTGTGCCAATCTGTGAATTAAGATTAGGAACCATGATTAAGATAAACAACCATGCTCCATGCAAACCAGACCAGAGTGGAAGAGCTCTTCAACACAATAGGTTTGGTCCATAATATTGCAACTACATAGGATTACCATAACACAGTACCAGGACTGCCAAGATTCATGCTCGCATGTTGCAACATTCCATAAACAATTTTGGAAACTATGGGGCACAAGTTTTCCAGGACAGCTGCGATGTATCCCAAACAAAAAAAAAGCCCTTTGATGACTGGAATGATGTGCACACTTGCACGATGTACAGAAGATTCAACAAGTGAATTAATGGTTGTATATCCTGCTGTGGTGCTTATATGCTTCTAAATTGGAGCTTCCACTCTGTGTGTGTATGTGTGTTTTATTTGTGTGTGTGTATATAGGGTGCTGGATTCCCTGTCTCCCTAGTCACAGCTTTGCTGCTCTACTGAAGGAGAATCTATGTATGGAAACTTATTCCTTGTCATTTATTTCCCTACAATGCAGCATTATGGAGGCAATTTATACCGAAGTATACCAACACTAATAACCTTGATGTTAGATTAATAAATTTGAAAAATAAAGTAAACTTTTAGGATTGCCATATTTTGAAGAGCAAAAAAGAAAACATTTGCTGACTTTTACTTTTAACTATGGATCTCTATGAAAAAGAGGACATATGTCAACCCTAATTAGTAAACTCATTTTTAATCTGCATACCTTATTTAATTAGGGTTGATCCAGATTTATTACATATTGCTGAGTATAAAGCATACTTCAAAATTATTAGCTACTGTAGTGGGTTGCTTTCATTTTTGTTCTATTACTTTGTGCAATGAAATGGCTTTAAAATAATTGTCTTATAATGAAATTTAGAACTTTTAATTCTAGTTGCAGCATATTGATACAAGTTGTATCTCGTTTTGTTTGGCCTTCCCCACCTAAATGTATAAAGTAAGTGTGTTGTTATGAAGATCAAATCTGAAGTAAAAAGTAAACCAAGAACAAAAGAGAATTCCAGATAATCAGACCATGAACCTTCCCATCACAGACACTGCAGTAGGAAAGAAGTACAGTGGTACTTCGCGTTAAGTACTTAATTCGTTCCGGAGGTCCGTTCTTAACCTGAAACTGTTCTTAACCTGAAGCACAACTTTAGCTAATGGGGCCTCCCGCTGATGCTGCACCGCCGGAGCACGATTTCTGTTGTCCTCCTGAAGCAAAGTACTTAACCCGAGGTACTATTTCTGGGTTAGCGGAGTCTGTAACCTGAAGCCTAGGAACCTGAAGCATATGTAACCTGAGGTACCACTGTATTAGACTTCACTTCCCCTCCCTTATGAACTGGTATCATAACTCAGCAGTTACATCACAATCCAAGTTGCAATCTTACCTCATGTAAAATCAAGGTGAGATAATTTAGCATAACCACCCCAAGTTAACAGCTTGTGATAAACAAGTTGTGAAAAGAAGCTTTTGAAAGCTGTGAATCACATGGAAGCAATTACCAATACAAATCTTTCTGAAATTCAGTTTCTAAGCAAATTAACAAGTGTTACATACAATACACAATAGCATTTTTACTACAGCAGAGAATGTCTCTCAAATAAGTAAACATGCTCTTCAGCAAACAGGCAGAAAATGCACCTACATTGTTTACATTACAGATTCAGAAACAACGGCCACACTTACTGGCATTTGTTTAGTTTGTAACTTGTAACATTGCTCAGGCTTTTGGTGAGTTACAATACAGAAACAACACAATCAAACTATAGTTCGCAACAGATAAATAAGACTTGCATATTAATAAATAAAAAACCAGCTCAGGCACAAAGGTCTTACAACATTTTCCAAAAAGAGCTTAGACTTGGGCTTTAGCAGGTCTCAAAGGAAAGGTGTTCTATATTTTGGGGCAACCAGACAAGATTATAGCACTGAACTTGTTTCAAACAGGATATTTGAGATGAGGTTCTATCAATGAATTAACTGTGCAGCTTTTGTAACCAAATGGAAATATATTGACAGACCAGTGGTACATGGCTCTAGTCTAGGGATTAGTGTTAAATAATGCAAACTCATTCGGAAGTAAGAACTACGAATTAGAAACTTCTCAGGAACAGTCGCCACAACTAAACCAAGCAATTTTCTTCATTATGTATGCATGCTGTAAAGAATGCAAACAGGTTGCAGGTGGGTACAGCCCACAGGTGGGCCCACAATAGCCAGCAATATTTTTTGCCATTGGAGGTTGGGTGGGATAGAATCATAAAATCACAGATTCATACAGATTCATACTAGTCCAACCTTCTGCAATGCAGGAATCTTTTTTGCCCAACATAGGGCTCAAACCCACAGCCCTGAGATTAAGAGTCTCATGCTCTACTGACTGAGCTGAGCACACACACCCCGTTATGAAAATGACAACAGTCCACTGTGGACTATGGTCAGTTCAACCCAATTCACAAGAAAGTGACTGTATACATGCGTACAATCACATAGAGAACTTGTGTATAAGCAATCTGAAGTTATAGTCCTACAGTGCAAGCATATCAATATATAAAAAAAATCATATGAGATGTGTACACAGTAGAACATCAGGTCTGTGTACAAACATACCTGACTGACCACCTATTCCCAACACCTGATGAGTTTTGGAGTTAACATCTCCTAGAATGGCTCCATGGGAGCCAAGGCCCCTTCAGCTCCCCCAATAAAATATTGGAGGGGTCCACACTCCTTAAAGTTGATGGGCATTGACCTTCAGATGTGTGTGTGCCCCACGACATGTGATCTATTATGTGGGGTGGGGCTTACCTGTCGACCCCCCAATATTTCATTCAAGTTGGCACCCCAGGGTGGCTTCGAGATTTGGAAGTCACCCATACCAAACACATCCACATGGCTGGGTGTTGACGGAGCCCACAGGAGGCGAAGGGCGCCCCTGTTCTGGAAACCCCACCCAAACACCTCCCCGGCCATTATTTACCTTCGTCCCAGCTGCCAGCCCTCCGGCTAGAGGGAGGCGGAAAGCCAGCAAAGTGAGGCGGCTGTTCTCCAGAAAGTCCTCCAGGAGCTTCTGGTTGTCTTCCTCCGCCAGGAACTGGCTCCATTTGTCGCCTTTCAGCTTCAGCAAGTGCGCCACGCGGCGCCCCACGAACTGGGCCCTCGCGTCCTCCGCGAAACTTTTCTCCTGCGCCGTCTCGTCCTCGTCCTCTTCCATCTCCAGTCCGGCGTCCACAGAGGAGGCGGCGGCGGCGGCGGCGCTGCAGCTGCAGCAGCTGGGGCACTTCGTTGGCAAGGCGCGCCCTTCCCAACTTCTCGACGCGAAGCTGGACGCCCTTTCCTCGCCTTCCCCGCGCAGTTCTGGAGCGCCCGCTAATTAGCGCGCGGGCAGCTCACCTGCTGCTGCTGCTGCTGCCGCTGCTCCTCGCGCTCATTGCCGGCCCCGGAGTTGCTCCCCACGCCCCCGCCAGCGTCCGGTTCAACTCGCTGCTCCGTCTGCTCCAATCAGCGGCGGCGTCCCGTTGCCCTGGGGACGAGCGAAAAAAGTCACGGCCCGGCCACCCACAAGCCGCTCCTCAAGGGAAACAAATCACGGCCCTGGCCAATTAGGGCCACGGCTTGCCAGGAAGGAACCATCAGCCGCTGCGACGCCGGGGGTGGGAAGGGTGGAGGGGGGGCAACGGAGAAGCTAAGGGCTGGCGAAGGTTTTTAAATGCGTCACACGGATGTTTAGCGACACACCTCCTGGGGGTCTCTGCCCCCCCCTCGCGGAAGCCTGGCAGGTCCTCCCCACGAGCAAATGGACTGGCTCGCTCCAAGGCAGCAGAACTAGCCACTCGATAAAATGCATGCATTTTATAGGGTTTCCAAACGGTGTCTTCATTTGGGCAAGGGCGGGTGCCGCTATCAACGTGCTTCTGGGCAGGTGTTCGGAGAAGCCCAACTTGCAGCCAATGGCTTCAGTTTCTCATAGTTTTGAAATGGCGAAGTAGGCAAGCTGCAGATTCACGGAGAATATTAGGGAAGTGCGCCAAAAACTGGCCAGTAGTTGGTTTGTTTCCTTCCCTGTTACCGTTTTTTCAGACCACTAGTGACTAGGAAGAATATTAAACCAGAACTTTTGTTTTCAAGAGCTGAAGAAAAATGTGCAAACCTCTTGGGCTTGCCGATCAGAAGGTCGGTGGTTCAAATCGGCTTGACTGAGTGAGCTCCCCTTGCTCTATCCCAGCTCCTGCCAACCTAGCAGTTCAAAGCACACCAGTGCAAGTAGATAAATAGGTACCGCTGTGGCGGGAAGGTAAACTGCATGTCTGTGCGCTCTGGCTCCCATCATGGTGTCCCGTTGCGTCAGAAGCGGTTTAGTCATGCTGGTCATGCTGACCCAGAAAGCTGCCTGTGGACAAATGCTGGCCCCCTTGTCCTGAAAGCGAGATGAGCACCACAGCCCCTCCTTTGACTGGACTTAACCATCCAGGGGTCCTTTGCCTTTTTACCTTTATCAGTAATATTATTACAAAAAATCTTCAGGAGCTAGATGTGCTGTGATTCTTGTGTGACATTGTGTCATGGACTGGTTGGGCACAGAGGAATAGCTGGGGAAACACCAAGGGAAGAAGGCTCAGAGCCTAGGGAGTGATGTTGGGACCATGATCAGTGGCCACAGGAAGATTGGAAGGAGGTGTCAGATCAGGCATAGGCAAACTCGTCCCTCCAGATGTTTTGAGACTACATTTCCCATCATCCCTGACCACTGGTCCTGTTAGCTAGGGGTGATGGGAGTTGTAGTCCCAAAACATCTGGAGGGCTGAGTTTGCCTATGCTTGTGTCAGATGCTGAGGAGGTAACAGGGCTAAGTGAGGAAGGAGAGTCTGTGGCAGAGAGAAGTCCAGAAGCAGAGATGGAAGCAGAAGAGGGTGGCCAAGAGGCTAGTGAAGAGTCATGAGTGTCTCCTCCTATTGTAACAAAATCTTCACTCCACTTGTCTCCCAGAATGGGAAGAGGCATGAAAAAGGCAGAGGAGAGGTGGCAGCATGCAAACACAGTCTTCGATTGCTTGGGGGGAAAACCTGGAGAGGAATGAACTTAGGCAAGTTGTGGGGAGGCAGGGATCTTCAGTCTCAGCAACTGCTTCATGGGGGGCAAGACCTATTGGAGATAGGTTGCTGCGCTCATTAGGCCTGACACTCCTTTGCAGATTGTGTGTTTGCTAATTGTTAACTCTAACTCACACAGTGTGATTTACTGCTGGCTCGCGCCTGACACACTAGCAAGTTATTCGTAACTTCATCTCCCTCTAGGAAGGCTTGCCCATATTTGTCCACTAAGCAGATTCTCAGTGATAAACGGCTTCTGAAACTGAGTGAAGCTTCAAAAGCAGCTTGTGATGTGGAATAGGAGTGAAGTGGATTGTCTGCTGTTTAAAGACAGTCATTTAATTGAGTTATTGGAAGCAGCCTTCATAGATTTTTGAATCCCAGTATTTATTGTTGCTGGTTTTCTTTGAAAAAGAAAATGGGGGCTGTCTTAACAGCCTGGATCCTACATATGTTGCTGTTTTGATTCACTGGTTCAAAAGTGACCCAAAGTGACTTACATTAAAACACATTAGAACAAATGCAACTAATAAAAGCCTGAAAATAGTTCTATAAAATAAGAGACGGGTGTTAACAGATTTTACAATACCAAAAGAGGCCACAGGTTCCTGAAACCCTTTAAATTAAAAGCCAAAAGCCTGCATAAACAGGACAGTATTTGCCAGGCACCTAAAAATAAAGGTGGCAGTGGGAATGTCTTCCTAGGGAGAGAATTCCACAGAAGCACCTATTCTCATACGGCCACCCTCTTTGTTGCCTGTGGATGGGTCACATGAAGAAGAGCCTCAGCCGCATATGGCTTTATAGGTCCAAACCGGCACTTTGAATTAAGCCTGGAAACTAATTGGTAACCGGTGCAGTTGTGCCACATTCTGCACCAGCTGCAGTTTCTGAATTGTCTTAAAGGGCCACACTTCAGTAGTCCAACCTAGAGGTTATCAGGGCAAAGACAAGTTAGTTGCCTCTGTCCAGAAAGGGACACAGTTGGAACCACAGTCAAAGCTGCTGGAAGGCACCTCAAGTCAACAGTAATGGATCTAGAAGTACCCTAAAACTATGACATACCTGCTCCTTTAGAGGGGAGTTTAATTCCATCCAGAGCACGTCACATCACATCCACTCCCTAACAGTACCTCAGTCTTGTCTGGATTAAGCTTGTTTTGGCTCTCATTCTGGCTCTTACTGAGGCAAGACATCAATCTAGCACATCCTCTGCCACAGCTGCAGATGGGAGATCCATTTGGGAGGCTCATTCCTTACAGATGCAAATACCCTTTTTGTCTAAGACCCAGCCTAGACATAAAACATTTGCCACATTGCTGAAGTTCTAACCGAAGTGTGAGCAAACTTTGCTCTCCTGATGTTGCTAAACTACAACTCTCATCACCCCTGGTTATTGGCCAAGTAGGCTGGGGCTAATGGGAGTTGTAGTTCAAAAATATATGGGGGGCACACCTGCTCTCACACTTTGATGGTGCTTGATTAGGAATGTGTCTCCCTGCTGCTGAACTACATATTACTTTTATAGCACAATCCTATGCACGTTTATTAGGATATGTGTCCCCCTTTGTTCAATGCTGGTTACACACTATCTTATTACAATCTTGATGTTTTAAAGGTTGTTTATGTATACACCACCTTGAATACTGAGTCTCTGAGTGGAAATAGGACTCAAATATTTTAAATTAGTACACACAATACAAATATTATAAATAAATACAAGTTTTTTTAAATAAACATACATTCAAACTCAAGAGAATTTTAATAGGTTACTTGCAAAGTATTATTGCAGGCAACAACGTCTACACAATTTTAGTTTCAAATCCACAAAAACACACAAAATGTATACAAATTAGCATAGTAAAAATTAATGCCTTAGAGGCTTTGCTGGCAGAATTAATTTGCAGATTCTAGAATGGGTGTTTCTTGTCTTCCCCACCCCCTTTCCCCCTCTTTTTCTTACAAAAAAATTTACAAGTGAAATATTACTACAAAATTTTTTATAAGGTTTTCTGCAAAACATTTACAATTTTACCACCAACTATTTTTTTTCTGTTTCAAAATCTTTATGTAGATTTAACACCCTATGCTGCACATCAATTTTTGCGGGATGACATTTTAGTGACATGCATAAAAAAATCACAAGGCATTAGAAATGGGAGACTTAAATACAAATATTGTTGCAATAAAACAGTTATAAAATTGAAAAATAGGACCCAAACATCATGCTTACCTAAGTTTAACAAATAAACCTTTTCTTCTAAATAACACACTTTTATTACTTCTCTCATGAAACAGTGTGATAAATAATGACTTAACACCAATTTCTAATGTAATCAGGAAACACATACACAACCCTATCCCAAGAAAGCATTTTGAAAAGAAAAGAAAAAACCTATTCCAACACTGGAGTTCTACCATGATAGTTACACTTTGCACTGATAAGTACGATAAAACAAAACCTTGTAATGGTGGCAAAGGGAATGAACAGTGAAGTGGCATTAAATAAGCTACTACTGCACATCTGTGCCCTATTACATACAAGTTACATCCCACTGAGTCAAATAAAGGACATTGAAATTTACGATCCTTCTAAGACTGAAAAGTGGACTCAGAATGGTATGCAGAACAGATTATTAAAACCTTTCCAATTCCAGGAATAGTAAGTGCACCTGCTAACACAGATTAATCTATATTAAGATTCTGTGATGCCAACCAAATTTTGATACACTTGTAATAGGGATTTGCTGCAGATTAAAAAATAATTTCCATTTCCTATCTGCATACATAAAATATGCAAAAAAGAATATTTACCAGCTGTGCAGAGCACTCATACCTTCTGTTTACAAAATAAAATACTAAGTTAAACATGATTCTTTAAGAACATTTTATTTGCTTTACTTTTATAGCACTGATTGTGAAGCCTAACGATAAAATATGTGTTTGATGCTGCAGCTGATCTGCTAAAATAATAATAATTAGCATTACTTAATGGTCATCTGTATTAAATGTATCATCAAATTGAGTCTGAGGTTTTAAAGCCAGATAAAATCAGCTGAAAATATTTTAAATAAAATATACAAAATAATATATAAAAACCCAACTAAAATGGAAATACTTGTTAAATGCCTACAAAAGGTTTAAGAAACTTTCACTTATAACCACAGTGTAGAAATGTGTAAAATTGTTTTCTTTACTATGTATGTAAGTGGAAAGTATAAAAGACTTTCAGCTTCTATTTCACTACACTGGGCATCCCTGTGTACATAGTACAAAACGGTAGATCTTTGTCTTTAAAAATGCATGCAATGCCACAAAACTGATAGTTTATATAAGGTTAAAAACATAAATCATAATTTTTAAAGGATACACATTAATTTCTTGCACTGTACTTGCAAGTTCCATCATCAAAATATTTTGGTGTAAAAACATAAAAACCAGAAAGTCATGTGATCTTTACCAAACGTTGGATTTGCAAAATATAATATATATGTCTATGGGAAATGTTTTAAATTCCAAAATATGTTTGGCCATATTTCTGTTGTATACTCAAATTTGCACAGATGCCCCAATCTAGAAAAGCAGAGCTACACACAAAAATTTTTTTTGCATGTGTAGCCGATATGGATGCAGCTGTTTATCTGGAAGTGCATCCCTATCCCTGCATTGTGAGCCTCATCTGGAATATGCATCTTTGTCCAGGGTGACAAGTTGTTAACTAGTAGTCAGTGACTACAGCTGAATCCGTGACAAAAAACAAACTGGTGCTTTTTGAACTGTAATGGCTTAAAATGCATACTGAGGAAGTAATAGCTTACCTCTACCAATATACAGAAGTCATATTTTTAAAATATGTTTTCTTTCTGAATAATTAAACTTATTGATCCAACAAAAATATTTAAATAATTTTGTTTGCTAGCCTATCTACTGGGGGGAGAATGTAAGATTTTGATGGGATTAAAAAAAAAGAAAGAAAAAGAAACAACAACAAAACCAAAGCAAAACAACACTTGCAACCACCTCTATACTTCCAAAGGGACTTATGGCTTGAGCCTCTCAAATAGCAACCCCCAATGCTATATAGCAAGCTGCTTTTGATACCAAGGGGATTTTCAAAAGGAATTTCTGATAAGGCACAAGGGCCTGCAGTTCAAATAACCTTACTGAGTGTGCCTTTGGACAAGCCAAAAGTAGCTTTTTGGATCCTGGACAGTAGTTTTTGAAATGAAAGAAACAGAACAGGTTAATTTAGATTCATATTTTTGGTTGAAAGTATTCATCCATTTCTTTGGCTGTTATGTCAAAGTCTAAAAAACTCAGTATAATAACCACAGTATTTGCTACTGACGAAAGGTTGATATTGGTGCATGAGGTCTACTACAATATCCTATATCCCACCATTTCCAAGTATTCTAATAAAATTTAAATATTTAAATTACACTTTTTATAAATGAAGTTAACCAAGGCTTAGCAATGGATCACCCATGTCTTGAAATGGGATGTGTTAAAAATATAGGACTTATCACATAGGTTCCTATATTTAACTTTTACATAGAAATTAATTAAAACTTATGTCAATATATTTCTAAGATTTAATATTTGCTACAGTATACACTGGCTCTATAGATCTCTTTATCTCTCCTAGAGAATAATTTGTGTTTACTGATTGTCATTATACACACTACTATAATGTAGTGGCCAAAATTATCTGAGGTGCACCTCAGAACCATGTAACATGCTGCCATCTGAATTATTTTTTAAAAACGACCAAAGATGGCCAGGTTTACTATATGTTTCACAAACCAAAAAGAAACAAAAAGTTTTCATCTTTACTAGATTATTATGCGTTTTTGTTGTGCCGTTTGAACAAAGAAAGTTCCTGTGAAAATTCCAGAGACATTCATGTGAAAACAACCCTAACCAACAGACACCCTGTTGTATATTTGTACTGTTTGTTGTTACAACAAACATTTACATATAATGTGAAAAGAGAAGGAAAATCCAATTAAAATCATTTTCGTGATATAGCTACATAAATTAGTCCAGTGTGGAAGCAACCTTTTCTTCATCTGCTGTATCCATAATTTATCTATGACAATTGGCCCTGTATTTATTTTTGATTTTTTTTTAATCTTGTTATAGAAAGTACACTTCCTGTGCTAGTCCTCCAACTTGGAATACTTACAGAAATCAAGACTGACTACATGATTTCCTGTTCTGTAATACACTTTTACCAGCCCACTTTCGTATCTTGAAAGGTATGTAAACTTAAGTGCAACTCTAGGCATTTGAATAATGTTCCTTCAGAATTCTTCCATGTTTGTTGAAACAGTAGGGGTTGCTGGGTTTGAATCTTGAGAAATGGCTGCAACTGTGACAATCCTTGGAGATCCGAGTACCTCAGTAACTGAAGGGTCCAATTCACCTGAGGTAACAATAGCGAGGGCTGTTCCCCCACCTTTCTTGTTCTGGTGTGTTTTGACATGCTTGGAGAGATGGTCACTTCGCATAAATCTTTTAGAACACTCTGGGCACTCAAATCTCTTCTCACCTATTGGGGATAAAAACAAAACGAGTTGTTCAGTAATTAATTTTTCTATTATGGGACAATTATCTGGCTACAATCAGCAGGATAGCTACAGTAATTTCAACTTGTTATGTTGTCTTAATTTTGTCTTCCTAAAAGTATTATTTTGAAGACCAGAAGCATGAATTTATGGGGCCACACAGCGAAACAACTGGTGTACATGCATGTGTACCCATACATGAATTTAGTTTAACGTGCTAGTACTATCTGCAGCAATTGCTACTTTTATGAGTTTCCTGGAAGATTTAGGATGTTTTTCTTTCATCATGTGGAAATCAATTAAAAACCTTTACACGTGACTTTTCTCACACTAAAAATGTGTACTGATATATGCAAGCATTGTGAACAGATTCAAGTAACCCTTTTTTACATGATGTTTCCATTGGTCTACAAAGACATGAATGTGAAAATAAGCACTTATGAAAACTTCAAGAGACCACCAGAGTGCCTAACATGGTAAATGTTGTCCATATCAACTACAGAGGACCCTCAGGTTACCTTACCTTTGGGTAAAGTAACTTGCATTAACGAACGCAGGAAACCCAGAAGTGGGTTTGCTGCTTGCGCAGAAGTGCTCTGCAGCGCCGCGTGCGTGCGCAGAAAAATTCCTCCAGTTACAGAATTTTCGGGATACAGCTGGGCCTCCAGATCCCTTTCATAACAGGAGGTACCACTGTACTGTCAATTGAGCTTCCTGGGTCCAGGATATGGTCGACACATCCTTGCAGGAGACAGTGGTCCCAGCTGTCTCAGGGAGTAGTAAACGGCAGATATTATCTCACCCATTATCTAACCAACTGATCACTGTGCTCTGTAGAAGAAAGTCTCCTGTAGGTGTAATCTCACTGGACATAAGCTGGTGGGAGAGAACTGTTAACAGCCTCCAGGCAACAGTGTCACTGTCGCTTACCAGGGAGGATGAGACGGCAGTGAGGCTGGAGCCATATTAATTCATCTGCAGAATCAATCTGCCTCTCTCAGCAGTATGACCATGCTGCCTCAATCTTGCTGATGCCTTGCCCTTCCTGTTCGTCCTAGTAAGTGGCATTGAGGTTCAAAAAATGGCAGCCAAAATGATCAAGGGGATGAAGTGTTTCAGAGTTTGGGACTTTGGCAGCCTTTGAGACTTTTTAGTTTAGAAGACAGGTGTGTAAGAATTGACTAGGTAGAAGTTTATAAAATTCCATGTGGCACAAAAAGTGGATAGAGAAAAATTTTTCTACCTCTGAATGTTAGAAGATTCAGGAAAGATAAAAGAAAGCATTCTTACCTATGCAAGGTTCTGATTAGGAGAAACACTTTTAAGTTCTATAGTCATTTTAAAATGAGAATGCATATACCTGTAGCACAATTATATTATAAAGTATAAAATACACTTTAAAGCATTTGTACAAACTATTCACTGACCTGTATGGGTTCGCCTATGTCTCTGCAGTTCATCACTCCTTGTAAATCTTTTCCCACAGAAGATCCAATTGCATACAAATGGCCTTTCTCCAGTATGCCAGCGAAGGTGTGCCCGGAGATGAGATGTTTTCCCATAAACCTTTCCGCAACCTTCAATATGGCAGATATGTTGCTTCTTTTTTCCTGGTTCGTTACTGCTTCTACCAAGCACAAAACACTAATGGTTAACCAAAGTACAATTTTGTAAAACACATTAAGAAAAACAATTTGATCTAACTACTCCTGAAAACCCCCACCCTGAACCCTATCAGATTGCAACAGCCCAGTCACAAACACCTGCTTTCAGGGGAAGGTGACTTGAGACGGTCATGGCAGGTCAGTTGCAAACATTATTGAATGAAACAAATTATCCTGGCCCGTTTCAACAGGAACAGTCGAGTAGACTGGCTAAGATGTATAAAGCAGAATCACATTTGTGTTGGAAATGGAGGGAACTTTTTTTCATATGTTGTGGGCATGTAAAAAGGTTAAAGATCATTGGGAAATGATTTTTTAATGAGATGGAAAAAAAATGTTTAAAACAACAGCCTACTCAGTGTTCAAAGCAGGAACAGAAATGCAAGAGCAAAAGGATCACCGTTGGCCCTGAGATGCTTGGCACTTTACAGCTATTATGGGATTTACCTTCCTTCTCCTTCTCTGCAGTTAGGGCATGAACAAGCAACTCTTCTTAACCTTTTGCCAGGTTGCACATCTTGATCAGAAGCTTGCTGGGCTTCATGCAACTGCACCTGAATTATCTGATCGGGACTAACAGCACCAATGGCTGCATTTGTGATGCCTCCTACTGCTACAGTGACAGGAGTTGGTGTAGCTTGCTGTACTTTTACGCCTCCATCCTGTCCTTGTTGTTGACCTGCAAAATAAGAATACACGTGACTTCTTTAATTAATCACAGTAAAATCACAACATGGTTTCAATATCATATTCATTCCAATGTAAGATGGAGAAAAAGTCACTTAAATTTATTTATATGCATAATACTTTAGGGCTGGAAGAACTGTCTCTCCCAAAAGGTAATAAACCCAGCACCTTTTTAATATAAAAGGAAACAGTTGGGCTTGCAAATTATGTCATACTAATTGCAAACGCTAAGGGAGAACTCATGATTACAAAATTGCTGAATTCCTTGTCCAGGGTGGCACTTTGCCAGAATGGCTGCAGCTAGTTACCAATTTGGGCAGTGAATCCATTGTTGGAAGTCACTACTGTAAAAGTTGGTACGAGTACAGTACAGCAGTGTTAGAAACTGAGATATGAAAGCTAGGAGCGAAATGGCACCTTAAACCTAGGTTATGGGCACAACAACGGAATGTCTAGGCATGCTTTTTTATAACAAGAATACAAAGCTGAAAATGAATGAACTGCAGCTAAAATATTATGTTCATTTTTCACGTGGTCTTCTAGTCCTTCCCCTGCCCACCCCCACCTCCAATATTATTAAGAGGGTCTCTTCTCCAGTCTTCAGACAGTAGCTGGAAGTGGGGAGGCAGAAAAAAGTCCTCCTTTCCTTCCACTCTGCAGTTTTAATCTGAAATCTTTAAGCGCAGTACTGCGCCCAGAGCTCAGAAACTGCTCACGCTAATTAAATTCCCTGTCGCAAAATGTGCCTAGAACAATGGTAGTTTCGAACACTGTAGTACAGTGTAAAAATAAATGAAATTGTGGGCATAAAACCTGTTGCATTTGTCTATACCTGCTGCTCTTCAACTGCTCTCTGTAAATTTAATAATGTTAAGTCACCTTAAAAGTTGTAGATAATACAAGATACACAGTTTTAATAACATAGTAATTTAATAATAATATGGGATTCCTCATTTCCAAGGCCAGCCATCAGAACTTTCTGGAAGATTCAAGATCTCTTGGAGTGCACCAAATTTTCTCCCTTCTAGAAAAGCTTTTTTGGGCTGACATTTTCATCAAGGCACCACTAGTTCAGACCACATAAGCAAACAATGTGTGCCACTTTACAATTGCTTACATTGAATTGCATTTGCCATTTTTATGCCTGTTCCCCTCCTTTACATAGTTCATTTGGGAGTGTTTCACAATCCCTTTTGTTCTTACCATCCTGAACAATTTGGTGTCATTAGCAAACTTGGCTAGCTCACTGCTCATCCCTCCAGGACATTTATGAACAGAAATACAATCTGCAGTATGGAAACGAGTGGGATCAGCTTCAAATTTCAATGTTGAATACAAGGCTGCAGCAGTTTTAGAGTTTAGTGAACACTTCCAATAAAGGAAGTCATTTGATTGGCTTGTGAACATCTAAAAGTTCATTTCTGGGCACAATTAAAAGTGCTGGTTATGACTACCAAAGCCTCGCATGGCTTGAGGATAGGATCATATGAAGGACTATCCTCTCCAACACTGATTGGTTGAATTTATATCCCACTCTTTCTCCCAAAGGAGCTCAGGGCTCCTAAACAAATCGGCTCCCGAACGATCAAAACCCAGAAAATAGTGTTCCGGTTTTCTAACGATTTTCGGAAGCCAAACATCCAGTGCAGTTTACAATTTACTGCAAGATGCTCCTGCAGCCAATTGGAAGCCACATATTGGTTTTTGAATGCACTCCTGTAACGCATTCTGTTCAAAAACCAAGGTACGACTACTGCTAAAGTCACTGCTCTCCAAAATAACTCATTTTCCTTTGATCTTCCTAATGGAACTGTGTTTTAATTTCACAAGCAAGACACAAGTAAAACCCATTACAGTGGTACCTCGGGATAAGTACTTAATTCATTCTGGAGGTCCGTATGTAACCGGAAACTGTTCTTAACCTGAAGCACCACTTTAGCTAATGGGGCCTCCTGCTGCTGCCGCGCTGCCGGAGCACAATTTCTGTTCTCATCCTGAAGCAAAGTTCTTAACCTGAAGCACTATTTCTGGGTTAGCGGAGTCTGTAACCTGAAGCGTATGTAACCTGAAGCGTATGTAACCTGAGGCACCACTGTATTAAAATGTATTCATAAATGATCTGGATAAACAGGTGGGAAATAGTACAGCCAACTATGCAGGTATCATCATTATTGTTATTTATTGAATTCATATACAGTGGTACCTCTAGTTACGAACTTAATTCGTTCCGGAGGTCTGTTCTTAACCTGAAACTGTTCTTAACTAGAGGCGTGCTTTCGCTAATGGGGCGTCTTGCTGCCGCTATGCCGCCAGCACACAATTTCCATTCTCATCCTGGGGCAAAGTTCTCAACTCGAGGTAACTCTTCAAGGTTAGCCGAGTTTGTAACCTGAACCATTTGTAACCTGAGGTGTTTGTAACTCAAGGTACCACTGTACCACCCTATACCCGAAGGTCTCAGGTAAAACTAAAGCATTCAAGATGATTAAATCCAGAGCAGGCTGCAACAGAACTCCAGAAGAATCTCTCCAAACTTGGTGACTGACACGGGAAAATCAACATTAATGGATACGTTGAAGAAAAGGGTCACTAAGGTTGGTTGTAGTCAATACAGAATATGCCTGCACAACATGCTTCACTGAATATGGCCCATGAGCCACGTATTGTGAATTAACAGGTGCTTGTCAGCTCCCCCTAATTTTTCAGACTCAAGACTGGCAACATATGGGGAGGGGGGACTTTTATCGGCACTACTGGTGGGCTGGTTCAGTTTAGTCAATCACACGTAGGTTTGGTAGAGAATTATGTTGAAAAGACAGCAAAACAGAATAGACCTAAAGTGAGGGCACTGTTCCAAAAGCCTGTATTACCTCTTGCTGTGAAAGGAAAGGTACAATTATTCTTATTCTGAAAAAAGGCTCATTTTTTGTCATCACCAGTGCTCTGTTTGAAGAAAGGAGGACTCATCATTCTAGTTTCTTTTTTTATATTTCTAGTGAGCAAGACTGACTGAGAAGTATTTTTCTTGGAAGACAAGGCAGGGGAGACCTCAAATAATTTATGAAACAGTCCTTGGTTTAAAATGGATCATCTAGAGATTACTTCACTCTCAGGTGAGTATTTATGATCCTTTAAGACCATGGCATGCTCAAAGAAATATGTCCTGGGCACAAAGCTTACTACTGTATGGGATTACATGAAAGATATATGGTTTGATGGTGAAGATCAATTTAGAAAGCTGGAGCAAATTTTGCAACTGCAAGCCAGGCTGGAATCAGAAGGCTTCAATTTGGGCTGAACCGACAAGAGAGAATCCTTTCACCCTCATTTTAAAAAGTTGTGAAAAACCTGTTTTCTCAATCTGCCTGATCCCTGATCACTTGAAATTAATTACTATTTTAGTGGAATTTATGTTGAAGGAAAAATGTTTAAGAGAACAAGATTACTCTTGTACCTGGGTCAATCCTTTCCTCAAAACAAACCATATAGATGAATGCTAACTTCTACTGTGAATGAGTCACACAGGGCTGACAGACCTAACTAAGAAGCTTTGAAAGCTAAACACACTCAGTATCAGATTGAATACACAGCATTGTCTATTCAAAAATCATGGTCAACGGATGTTGGACATGGTAGAAGGCTTTTCTATTGCACTGGATTTAGATGGCTAGAGCTATGTCACTAAGCACGTGTTTTGAAGCATATATTTTTAATTCAAACAACTGATTTATTTGTAAACTGATGTTGCCTACCCTGAGTTCTTATAAAAACACAAGTTTAAATACAGTAGTACTAAATCTTCTATTCACTTTACTTTGAAAATTTATTACCCAATATATAAGATACTTCCCTAACTCAGTTGTCTATCTATTTTGGTCTCCTTTTTTTAAAAAAAAACCAAACACAACACCATAGTATATCTGGCCCTTCCTTTTGAAATTGAAACCCACACCACTTTCAAGATGATCAGCAATCAAATAGCACATTACAACACGCCAGCAGAATGACATATATACATATACATTTACCATACAAATAGCATTATTTACAAAAAGGTGAACAGAAAAGCAGAAAACCCAATTTTTACACACCCACTTACATATAATGTAAGATGATCCTTCAGCCCTGTCAGATGGGCAGGGTACAAATAAAATAAAAGTCATAGTAAATATTGTTATTATTGTTATTATCATTATTAAGGTACATTAGCACCAAGCTTACATTACATTAAGCTAACATGAAAGAATATGGGGGATGGGTGCTGCCCACAGATGCACACTCTGCCACCAAATCTCTGATTGGTTCCATCTGTTCAGAACAGGATTGACTAAAAACTTTCCAGTGTTCCATTTTCATGGGAAATGACAGGTAATGTTCATATTGATGCTGACATTTTGCACATGAAATACAATACTTGGAGAGTAAAGAGAAGCCAGGTCAATTTTTGCTCTTGCATTCGATACTCTTGAGGATGTTTCTGTTTTCATTTCCAAGTGAATTCAGTGCCTGCACTGATAATTCATACTGAAACCAGAAACCACCTAGAGCTAGTGCCATCTGTTCCACAAGGCAGATCTTGAGATTCCCCTAAGATAGGCATAAACTGTAAGAGCAACCGATTCTGTGAAGACATTCATTCTGTACAGAAGAAAGTGGCACTGACTGGCCCCACTACCAGCCTACTTTTGAAATCTCATCTGCACAGGTGCCTAGGCACATTCACCCTTATGGGTGTGGCCTCTATTTATAAAATTACTCTACCCCCTGCCCACTCCTGGCAACCTTCCTTGCCTAGCTGAAAACACGCTGCAACAAAGCCCAGCTTGCTAGGACGGAGACAAGGAAGATTTGGGCAGCTGTGGCTCTTTCCAAAGACTGGGCTCCTCAGTATTCAGTGTGGCAGGCCACCCCTTTCCAGACAACCCTGAAAAGATGATACTAAAGGTGATGGCAGCACCTCCTTTTTGAGTTTGTTGGTCTGGTGCTTTTTCAAAGCTAGGGTCTTATGTAACAGTGGAGTGTTTATTACCTGTTTCTGGGGACAGTAGCAGAGAGAGAAGGAAGTTGTGATGCTTCACAGTGAGCACCTGCTGTTGGGGGATCTTGCCCGCCCCCCATAGGAGACAGGAGGGGAACAAGTATTATATGGCAAGTTTTTCCCCCCTCCAGGCTCTGGTTATTATAACACTGAGCGGATAAGTATTTTGTCTACTGACTAGTTAACTACAGTGGGAGAGAGAAGTGGTTTCTGGCCCAGGGTGAAAGCCTGTTGGTGTAACTTGTCTGCAGCCCCACACCCTGAGTGAGACAGGAGGGTTATACACACTTGGTATGAGATAAGAGGTGCCTTGATTGCTGATTTTTCTGTTTCTTTGCCACAGGGTTAACTGGCATTCCTAACGCATATACAGTGTGATGTATGGTGTATTTTGATTTTGCTTTTTTATATTGTTTTGATGATAGATTTATTATACTTTTAGTGTTTATTTTGTATTAATATGTTGTTCACCACTTTGCAGCCTTTGGGTCAAAAAGTGGTATAAATTAACTGTAATTATCTCCAGGTAAAGATGTGATCAGAACCCTATGTAAGTTGCCTTCTGTACAGACAACCTGGAACACATGAGGAAATGTGTGAAAGTGGGGCCAGGCCACAGTTCCAACCTTCTAATGCATGTCACTCATACATTTTTTGGTTAGCATTGTGTGTTAGTATAGCCCTTTACTCTGTCAATATTAAGGGACTGTGATACATTACAAGACTTGGTGAAAAGTGTATCCCCTAAAGTCAAAATGTATACCAGATATAGCACCAAGGTAAGCACCTTTCTCTAAGTAAAGTGTAATTAAACTGGTAATTGAACTGTTCAGCTCATCTGGCATTTCAGTGTTCTAACACAGCACCAGTACTGTTGAGACAATTTATTATCCTACTGCTGAGACTCAAGAGACCATGTCTCATCTGTAAAAGCTGCTCCCATGCTACAGTTGAAGATTTATAACCTGACAATACCAAGTCTACCCATCCCTTGACTCAGCCTGGGTGGATACAAACTATTTGGAATTCTTTTACAGAGGCTCAAAGCTCTGAAATGAAAAGCCTTTTTGATGAAACATTGGGAAAAGAATAAAATCTAATTGGCCAAGGAGTACTTGGAGCCATAACGTTTTTCCAGCTGCAAGCTAAAATGTCTGATTTAAAGAATTTGAGCTGTGACCCGAAGTATAAATACAATATTGAAAACCAGCAGTAGCAAGTCCAGTTCTAGCATACAACCCAACTGTGCACATATCTTCAGTGAAAGCAACAGGGTTTTTCCAATGAGCTAGGTAACTGCTTGGATAATAAATAGTAGCAAGGGATTGCCTTTAAACCCTGTGTTATTAAACACAGTAGACAGTCTGTTTTAGAAGTGCCTCAGTGATATGAGCTTTATTTATGAGCTCAATGTTTCCCAAAGATTTTAAGTTTAACCTTTAGTAGCTGAACTTTAGTGCTAGCTGTATCTTTGACTCAGGAGGGCAAACTTCTGCTATGGTCTGCCACAGCTACTATTTTTGGAAGGGAAAAAAAGAAGGGGAGAAATTTGAAGTCAAGCATTTGTGCCGTACAAAGCTAATGAAATTTTAGTGAGGATAATGGCATGGCAAATAAACTATGGCTTACTGACACCACATAAAAAAGCAGTCTTGCACACATAGAATAATTTCCAACTTTGTTTTTCACTGTAACACCACACTGGGCTAAGCCAAGGTTTGACAGCATGTCATCTGAACTGGAACTCATGGTTAAGCTAACCATGAGCTGTAACCAAGGTGTGGTGACAACTCGTGGTGAGGAGAGAGCAAAACCACTCATTCCAGTATGGATGACATGCTAAGCTAAACCTTGGTTTACTGCAGCAGTAAAAAAAGACCAGGGAGGAGCTAAGTGGCAACATGCTCCTCTCCAGGACCCCATACAGTCTTGGTAAACCATAGTTTGGCTTACAATATAATGCGAACCAGCTCACATGAAATAATTAGGTTCTGTAGTCTGGGGCTCTAAATTGAGACAGATAAGATTTTTAATGGCTTATTTTTTAAAAGTTATATTTTTAGTGCTTTTCACTATTCCAAGGCCCCTTGTTTTCCATGTTTCTTACAGAAGAATAGCTATATGGTAACTCTTCTTCTCAGTACCTAGGCAGCAAGATAATCCAACTCAGACAACAGTATAGGTTATAGAAGGAAAGCAACCATACAAAAAGAAAGTATCTATACAAACATTAACACATAACAGTGAAACAGTCCTGTCTTAAAGTTTAAATTTGATCAACAATAGTAGTAGAGCTACTATGTACTCTGTTTATGAATAATCATAAGTAAGCTGATGCCCTGTTATATCAATCAGTGAAAATGAACTTTTCAGGGCTGAGATATTAAGCACAAAGTAGAAAACCTTGTTAAACATACACATATAGACCTAGTGATATTTGTAATAAAAGGTGGTGATTAAAACTTTGATATTTGCCTGCATCAGTGATTGCTTAAATTTTCTGAAGTTCCACACTTAAAGCACAGGAAATGTATATGGGGAAAGGGGAATTAAAATTGGGTAAACAGATAATAGCTAAACAAAGGTCATTTTCTGAAACAGAATGCCTGTGCTAAACATGGGAATTAACTACATCTTTCAGCTAATTCTCTTAGTTTCAAATAATTTCCAGTTGAAGATTTGCACTTCATAAGGAGATGATTCTGGATCACTTTCACCAACTAATTTAGGTGGTTTGACTCACCATTGAATTAACCATAATTAGTCCTCCTATTAGAATATGTAATATCACATTGCAATTTGAACAGAGGACTTAAACACAAAATAAAGAAAAGTTTAAGTGAGTAGAAAGTGGGAAAGCCCTTGTCTTGAGTGTCATCTACACATACGAATAATGAGGTAGCAGAATTACAAGGAGTAAAGGTTGACTGTCGCTTCGGATTCTGTTGGATGATACCAGGTTTTTATCCAGCCTGCTTGCTGTTGTGCTAGTTTTCTATTTGTATAGAGGTTGGGGTTTTTTGTTTTTTGGGGTTTTTTTTGGTAAAGCTAGTGTGGTAATTTTAACAAAAGTTATCCACTTGCACAATCCTTCCTAACACCTCATTCTGTCAATGTGTAGCCAGGACTTGAAACTATCTAGTGCTTGTCCTGTAGGAATGAATTTGAAAGATGGGACTATGTATTATGGCCACCAGCCATGTGTGTTGGCTGGTGGCCATAATATATAAGGAATTCATAAAGTTGCTCACTCCTCACCATTAATTAATATAATGTACACTACTGAAGAGTGATAAATGGAGTCCTTAAGAGATTAGTATCTACTACCACCTTGCTACTTCCTATGTTATCTAGGCAAGATGGAAATGCTGTAACACAATAATGGTCATTATGTCCAAAAAAGAGGCCGCTTACCAGAGGTCTTCTATGTTCAAGAGACACTTTCAAACCGACTCTAAAAACAGGATGCTGGACTAAATGGGCCGCTGAACTCATCCTGCAGGCTCTTCTTATGTTTATTCTACAGATGGGCATCTCCTACTAAACCAATAACACTGGTCCCACCATGGTTTAAAAATGAAGTATGTGAGAGACCAAGGTTGTTACTTCTGACTAAATCTACATGGTTTTAGCAAGGGAGTAAAGGGGGGGGGGGAGAAGTAGTGGAAAGTTATTGCTGACACTAAAGGAACTGGCAGCCATCACCAATATGTGCACTGAAAGAAGCCTGGTACGCTGAAGCTACACACCAGGAGTCCCAACATGGCACACCAGGATGCAATTTACAGCTTATGTCTACAAATGAACTTATATGGAACCAAGTTTGTAATGTTTTATTGAAGTTCTGTGGGGAGGAAACAGCTGTTTATACAGTCTCTGTACAACTTGTCTACAATTCTCACTTCATACATCAAGACAGTTACTTTTCACTTACTGTTATGGTGCACAGCAAAAAAGCCCTGGAAACAGCAGAGCCAGGTTTGTGATTGTAAATAAAATATTAAGTATTATATAATGCACACCATACGTATTCAGCAAGGCGTCAAATCCATACAACCAATAAATTAAGGTGAGAGAAAGAGATCAGTTTTCAAAGATTCTCCAGCTTGTGGGGCAAACTAGACATGACAGAAGCAGGATATGGGTTGTTGCCACATTCCTATAAAACAGGGATGAGGTTATTCAATGATGCTGTTGAAAAGCATAGGAAAGGGAAAGGGGATCCTTTAAAAGAAATGTATCCCCAAAACTTTTCCTCCCAATTACATTCCTGCCCATCAGAAGACAAACATCTCGGGAGGAGGTTCAGTGAGAAATAAAAGTAAACAATTCAGTGTCCACTACCACTTATTCGTCTTCCCTTTATAAAATTCAGGACATGACAACTACATCCTGTCAGAACGCAACATATACTTAAGTCTCCAGGACATATATCAGAATTGAGCCCAACCTCCAGATGAAAACTCAAGTTATATACAGACTGGGATGACTGAAACACAATGATAAGCCATGGCATGAGCTTTGGGCTTACGCACTACCTCCTTCCCTTGCCTCTCCCTCATGGCACTTAGAAACTTCCAAATTGTAACCTGACTAATTATGCCAACATGACCAGCTATATTTGCCAATAAACCACAAATGTTTTTTTGTTTTTGTTTTTGCTGCATGCAAGGGAAGGGAAAGGCAAGGATGGAACAAGCTTTATCTCTGAATATCCTTAAAGTGAAACAAGTTTTGAGGTTTATTTCAGGTATCACACACTTGAAGAGAAATGCTACTTTTAAGCAATTCTTTAAGCATTCCTTTATTCAAGGGGGGTGGGGATAACTGGTTTTGAGAAATACCTTTTGTGATTTACATGGCATGTAAATGCCAACCCTCCATACATGTTATACCTACTTGTTTTTAAAGTTGGAAATGGGGCCAAACCATTATTCAATACGTTAAGTGTTCCATTTCTACGAACAATACCTTACTTTACAGTGGTGCCTCGGGTTAAGTACTTAATTCGTTCCGGAGATCCGTTCTTAATCTGAAACTGTTCTTAACCTGAAGCACCACTTTAGCTAATGGGGCCTCCTGCTGCCGCTGCGCCACCGGAGCCCGATTTCTGTTCTTATCCTGAAGCAAAGTTCTTAACCTGAAGCACTATTTCTGGGTTAGCGGCATGTGTAACCTGAAGCATATGTAACCTGAAGCGTATGTAACCCGAGGTACCACTGTAATTCATTTCATTCACTAGCAGAGTTATTATTTGCCATAGCAATTTTCTTGCACTAGGAACAATTAACTAATTTTACGAAGTTTCAGACACTACAATCCTACATACAAGTTGTATCGTATGCAATTCCAACTGATTTTGACAGGGCATTAACTTGCACACGTGTTTCTACATCTTACAACATAATTTATATTTCTGTTTTGGTGGTTTAAAAAAAGATCTGCAACTTTTCCTCGGAGAATCAAATAAGCAGTCAGTTTGCATAGTGAATTCCAGGCTCCTGAACAGAATCAGAACAACATTAGATGAACATACACATTGTACGTATTAATTCAGTTAATAATACATTCAATTATTCTTTAGTTGCAGGATATAGCCACATTCCAACGTGGGCATTGTAATCAAGACTTTTAAGTAGTGATTTATGACTTAAACCATGTACACATTTATTCACCCATTCACAAGAGACAGCTAAAATAATGAGAATAATTAGAGCTGCCAACCACAACTGTTGGTGAAAGACAAAAGTTGAGCAGAAGCCAATGTAACTTTTAGTACTGCAATCTGTAAGCTGTTTCTTACACTCTATAGCTGAAACTCAAGTTGCCACTTGTGTTATCCACACACATACTAGGACTTTTTACGCTGGGACACTGGGGCTTCCCCATTTCCAACCCAGGCTCTTGCATCACCCAAAAACACATTCTTGATGGTCCAGGGACCCTCTGTTCCAGCAGTCAATTTAGTGCAAGCAAAAAGGAATCGGTATTTTGTAGGCATTGTTAATGTTGAGCATATATAATCTACTATTTTGCTATTGAGACTTAAAAGCAGAAATGCCCATATCATAGTTAAATATTATCATTACACCAATACCATCACTAAAGGATATTCTTAACAGCACTTACCAGCAACACTTGTAATGGTGACTGGAACTCCTTGCACTTGAACACCTGCAGCACCCAAGTTGGCTACACTTACTGTTTGAAGATTAGGCACTGAAGCAATCTGGGCAGCATTTAGCGTTATTGGTGTACCAGCAACAGCTACTGGTGCAATTTGAGCTATAGTACCACCACTTGAAGATACAGGGGTAATGGTTAGTTGCTGGGGCAATCCAGCATTTTGTACTTGAAGATTTGAAAGGCTTTGAAGATTTTGGACCTGTACTGTGTGCCAGCTGATCTGTCCTGATGGGGTTAAAGTTGGTGCTCTTATGAGAACTTGAGTTGGACTCACTGCTTGTAACTGAACATTTTGCAAAGGCTGCTGCTGAATTGTCTGAATAGTTTGTCCCGACTGAAGCTGAAAAGACTGTGGAGAAATAGCCTGAATGATCTGCTGCTGTGGCTGCTGGATCTGTATCTGCTGCAGAATAGGCTGACCTACTATTTGCACCTGCTGCAGTGAGTTTGTTTGATCCTGCACATTTTGCAATCCATTAGACTGACTAGAGTTCTGAGTCTCTGTTTCTGATGTGGCTGTTTGAGGTTCTTCAGCACTAGACTCAGAACTTGTTGCTGTGTTTGCATACCGGCCTGTTTCTGCTGTACTTACTAAAGTTTCACTGCTTGTAAGTGAAGTGGAGGCAGTAGTTGTGCAAGTGGAAGAAGGAGAATCTGGCATAGTACTAACAGCAGTGGTTGTGACAGGTGTGGACAGTAGCTGATTTCCATTGGAAACTCCACTATCACTGGACTGTGTAACCTGTCCAGTACTACCACTCGCAGCAACATTTATTACAGGTAATGCTAGAGTCACTCCCCCAATGTTTATAGGCAATGAAGTTACAACTTGTGCCTGAGTGCCGGCAATAGGCAGCTGCAATGGAATAGAAACACCAGGCCTAATCTGGACTGGCACTGTTTGATTTGCCAAGTTCTGAGCAATAATATTCCCAGAAGCTGTCCTATTTGTAGCTGTAAGAATAGCTTGATTATTTCCTGCAGGGATGAGCTGGATTTGACCCTGTAAATCTTGCAGAGTTGTAGTAGTAGCAGGATTGATCTGAATTTGTTGACCTTCTGTCGTTTGAATCTGTGGAATCACTTGGTACTGAACAGTACCTCCTGGATTCTGTACTTGTATGACTTGAAACTGTCCTGGAGTTGCCGCAGAAGAATTGCTCGTCTTCGTCTTTGAAGGGGATGCATTTCCGTTGTTACTACTGGAGGGACTTGCTGCACTAGAAGCAACAGAAGGTGCCTGTTGGATGTTGTTCTCTTTTGAAGTAGGAGGAGCAGCAGCAGCCGCAACAAGCTGCCAAGCATTTCCAGCAAGCTGAGTCGTTACTAATTCTAACTGTTGTGGCTGATTTTGAAGTTGCACCAAACCTTGGCTTGGATCTATAATAAGCTGCTGTCCAGTTGCTTGATTCTCACCAGGAGTCCCTATTTTGCTGCAAGTTGCTGCCAGCAGAGCCAGAGGAGAAGGCTGAGAATCCTAACAGAGACATAGTGTATTAGGAGATAAATAGTACTTGCAAACTAAAAAGCATTATCCTGAGTATTAAAGAATGCTAGAAAACATGACAACTGAACAAATGGTGACGAATAGCTTATCCAGCCAAAGGTTTCATACCCCACCCCACAAACATCTGGAGTAAATCCAAGAAAACTTGCCCCTTCCCCAAACATGTCTAGGCCATAAAGACTTGTACCCATCCTATAAGCCACAAGGCAGTATCCCTTGAAATGAACTGAAGGTAATTAAGCCTTGCTTTGCTTCCCTCTATGTTTTACCTGAGAGGCTCCAGTTTTGCTTTTCTTATTGTTGTTTTCAGCCTCAGGAGATTTCTCTCCCTCCGAGGGCATAGCTTCCTCCTTCTTTTGGTCTACCAAAAGACAAAACAAACACACAACCTATTAGACATAGCTGTTCACTTTGAATCTGCAACCAGGAGCAAATCTGTCAGGACATTCTCGCCAGCCCTCCATTCTTAACTCAGTCCATATTATTATTATTGCAGAAAAGGGAGTCCTAAAAAATAAAAATAAAATAAAACGTGGTTTGGGAAACCCGGCCCACGGGGGGCTGGCGTGCGAACACCCAGAAAAAAAGGGGAGGCTTGATTGGTTTCTTGCTCTCGGAGACTGTAAGGCGGGCCGGGTGGGGAGGTGGGGGTGGTGGCGGAAAACCACCCACAGCCCTCCTCCTCCTCCTGCCCCTAAAGCATCTACGGCTACTGAGTGGCCCAGGATGCTTTAGGGGCAGGAGGAGGGAGGCGCAAGGGAGGGGAAAATGGGAGGAAACAGAAACGAAGGAGGGATGGATGTGCACGGGGAGGGAGGGCCGGGAAGGAAAGGGGGGATGGAAGAAGGAGGGGCAGAGGGAGGGATAGACCGGGGGAGACAGAGGGACCCAGAGGGGACGGGGAAGCGGGAAGGCGCGCGGAGGCGGCGGCAGGGGGAGGGAAGGGGCGGAGGGGGGCTACGTACCGCTCATCCCGCATTAACGCCCGCTGAGGCGCGGCTCGAGGAGGAGGAGGGGAGGGACGGAGGGCGGGGTGCTGGGGGTGTAGCGGCGGCGAGAAGGCCGGTCGCTGCCGGAGCTGGGAGGAGCAGGCCGGCCTATTTT
The DNA here is from genome assembly GCF_964234715.1 of Podarcis melisellensis. Lineage (NCBI taxonomy): Eukaryota > Metazoa > Chordata > Lepidosauria > Squamata > Lacertidae > Podarcis > Podarcis melisellensis. The sequence goes on from NC_138544.1 coordinate 26,808,699, forward strand.
TCCACGAATGGCCGCCGCTGGGCTGTGGCGTAGGTGCCCGTCTCTCCTCCCGCCGTCGCCGCCTGGCCTCAGCGCCAGCGCCTGATTGACAACTGGGAGCTGGAAGAGGGAGGGGGCGAGAGGAGAGCGAGGGCGCCGGAGGAGGAGGAGGAGGAGGAGGGGCGGGGCCCGGCGAGGCCTAGGCTGACACCCACTGAGGAAGGAACCCAAAGCAGGCTTAAGCCTCTGAGAGAGCAGGGCGGCCGGCCTGGCGGAAAGGGAGGCGGGGAAAGGGGAGGAGCCAGGGCGGCGCGAGAGCCGCACGAGCCAGGCCCTCGCCTTGAAACAGGCCGGCCGGCCTATACAGAAGAGCTCGCGGCGGCGCGAGGAGGGGGCGGGTGGGCGTGGCTAGAGGGCGTATTGGGTGAGGGGAAGAAGCGGGGCTATTAACCGCCGTTGTGAGGTGGCGGGGGGATTTCTTGGTGTGGGGGGGGGAGATTTGCGCGCGCGAAAGGGGAAAGGGAGGCGGGATCAAGGGCGGGGCGAAGCCGAAAGGCTTCTGTTCTCCATCCGCCCCTCTGCTAGCCGCTGCCGGCGCTCCCGGCCGCCGAAGCCGTTGATTGACAAGTCCAGGAGAGCCAGGCGACGAATGAAAAGGGGAGGCGAGAGCCAACTCGCGCGCCTGTAACTGACAGCGCGGGAAGGATGCGCTGCCGCAGACGCGCCCGCCCGCCCGCTGCCGGCGCCCATCCTTCAGAAGGAAGGCCTCGCTCCTTAAACTGGCAGCCTTATTAGACCTTCTTTTAGCTAACCTCGACCGTTTATTTATTTATTGCCTTTGCTGGGGCGCGGGGAGACAGCTCCCCCCCCCTCGCAGGATACGAATTCAGAGGAGTATTTTTGGCGGGGGATAGGCGGGGCTTGAACCCTGGCTTGTGATTGGTTGTAGTGCAAGCGCGCTGCATATGGGGAAGTGTAGTGCTCGAGAGAGCCCGCGCGTGCGCAATGCTAGACAGATGCTTTGCTGCAAATTGAACCTAGATTGGATTGAGGCTCCTTAATCTCTTGCTGTGAGCTGTCATTTCTCTGCTACAGGTTGCGAGCGTGGGAGTTAACCTTGCTGTTGTTTTCTGAACTTTAGAAGGAAAGAAGAGTGCGGAATGATGGTTATTTTGGCAGTTTTTTTTCTTCGAAGCAGTCGGAAGCATCTGCAGCAGAAGTGGGATACCTGTGGCCCTCCAGAAGTTGTAATACAGCTCCCGTCATCCTTTCTGCTGAGGCTAATAAAAAGTTGGAGTCTTAACACCATCTGGAGAGCTGCAAGTTCCTCATCCCTGCTCTACAGGTTGAATTTCTGAACAACCAAAATCTAGAATATTCTTTCAGTTTGTTTATAGCAGGTGTGGCAAGGTCCAGACCCAGAAGACAGAAATATAAAGAAATTCAAATAACAATTCCAACAAGGGTGTAGCAGGCACTCTGGTTTACATTTCTTCAGGTTCATATACAGACTCTGGAACTGTTTTAGTTCAGGAGATGCCATGGTTCAGAAGGAAAGTACCCATTATATGGTAGTTCCATGACTGGATCTCCTGGTGCTTTTTCAAGCATGCAGCTGTTTGTAGGAGGGGTTTTGCCACATACACAAACACAGCATAGTAGCAGGGAGAAGGAATCGAACAACAAATTTCAGGTCCCCTATCTGCAGGTTTATGAGAATGATAGTCTGTAATTTCCTTGCATCTTGGGGGTCTTTTTAGGCAGTAGCCTATGTTACAACCTTCACTATCTTTGGGCTTCCAGGAGATTCAAGCCTCTGAGGTGAGATCTGGAGAACTTGTGGCTGCAAGCTCGGTTACTGTCCTGCTTTCATTGCCACATTTACCGCTTTGAGAGCTGTTGGAAAATGCCAACCCAGCACTATCCACTGATCTCATCTAGATGATCTGGTTAGCACTGTTTTATGCCCACCATCTTTCTGAGCTCTGCAGTGTGCTCAATTAGTCATAGAATCATAGAACTGTAGAGTTGAAAGGGACACGAGAAGTCCAACCCCCCTGCAATGCAGGAATCACAGCCAAGGCATCTGTTACTATTAGATATTAGTCACTTGTTTCACAGATGTCTCCAAGCAACTTAAAAACATATTTAAAAACATAACCGTAAGTACATTATAAAATTAACACATTAAAAAAGGCATACAAAACATAAAGATATACAAAACAACGCCACCCTCCCCCCATAACAACCCCATGAAGCTTTGGCAGCATACTAACAGCACAAACCATCCTAAACCTGGTGCTGAAAATAAGTTAGCGAAGGCACCAGGCACACCTCACTGGGGAAAGATAGGGAGCAACAACTAAAAATACTCTCTCCCTTCTTATATTCTTCCGAGGTTTCCTCAGAGATGAGATTGGGAGAATGCCATCAGATGAGGGTCTCAGGATATGGTTAGATTTATATTGAAAGAGGTGTTTCAGAAGATCCTGAGCCATAAAGAGCTGTAAAGGTCAAAATCATAATTTTGAGTTGGGCCCAGAATCATACAACCATATGATTCTAGCTGTAACAGAATTGGTGTTATGATATTGGTGTTCGCCTCAAACCTCTTAATAACTGGGCAGCTTCATTATGCACTAATTGAAGCTTCTGGACCATTTTCCCATATAAAGCTCATTGCAATAGGGCTATCTTGAGGTTGCCAGAGCATAGTTTGCTGCAACCAAATTATTCCTATCCAGATATGGTCATATTTCGGCCACCAGCATAAGCTGTTGGAAGGCACTGGGCTTCAAGTAAGATCAATGGATCCAGGCAAACCCATAAACTATGAGCCTGTTCCTTCTGAGACAGGCCTCACACCACTCAGCTGGTCAGAGGAACCACCCACTAACAGTATCTCAGTTTTGTTCAAATTAAGCTTAAATTTTTCACCCTTTACCCAGTCCATTATTGCAACCAGGCACCGACTGCTTCACCTACAGAAAAGAAGAAATAACAGCTGTGTGTTATCAGCGCGGGTGGCACTGTGGTCTAAACCACTGAGCCTCTTGGGCTTGCTGTTTGAGAAGTTGGCAGGTCAAATCCGTGAGCACCCTTTGCTCTGTCCCAGCTCCTGCCAACCTAGCAGTTCGAAAGCACACCAGTGCAAGTAGATAAATAGGTACCGCTACGGTGGGAAGGTAAACGGCGTTTCCATGCGCTCTGGCACTCGTCACGGTGTTCCATTGTGTCAGAAGCGGTTTAATCTTGCTGGCAACATGACCCGGAAAGTTGTCTGTGGGCAAACACCAGCTCCCTCAGCCTGAAAGCGAGATGAGCGCCGCACCCCTTAGTTGCCTTTGACTGGACTTAACTGTCCAGGGGTCTTTTACCTTTACCTATCAGCATACTGGTGACAACACACTCCACTCAGCAATTGCCTTCATGACAACTTAAATCATGACCTTAATAATAATAATAATAAATTTATTATTTGTACCCCGCCCATCTGGCTGGGTTTCCCCAGCCACTCTGGGCGGCTTCCAACAAAAATGAAAAATACACTAAAATGTCACATATTAAAAACTTTCCTGAACAGGGCTGCCTTCAGATGTCTTCCGAATGTCAGGTAGTTGTTTATCGCTTTGACATCTGACCAAAATTCCTTTGATTTAAATCACACTAGGAGAGGAAGTTGCTTCCTGTTACTCTATACAGCAAAGTAGGCCAGGAGCATAGGCAGCTACTGCTGAATGTTCCAACATTCCTTAACGTAAAACCTTTTCTGAAGAATGATTGCTGCAGTTGCCACTTTTTCCTGGCAGGTGTTCTTTCCCATCAACAATTAGGAAATAGGCAGACTTCAACAGGTGATACTTTTCTCAGCATGGAGGTGCAGTTTGCAGGATTTTCTCCTGCCAAGCAGCTGTTAAAGGCACAAGCATTTTGCCGAGACAAACCCATGGAGGATAAGATCCATGGCTACTAGTCATAATGGCTATATTTCTTCTGAGCCAGTATGCTGTCTTATAGGCAGAACAGCACTATTATGTTCATCTGCATGTCCATTGTGAGAACAATGTTGGATGTGGTAGGGCTGAGATAGAGCTCTTTCTTTGTCCTTAACTGGGGGAATGTGGGCACTTTATAGTGGGGTACTGCAAACTCTCAGATAAAGTATTTTGTAGCAAAAGAGATTTTTGTGATTCAGTTTCATGCGTAATTGGAACTTATGCTGAAATCCTATACAGTGGTACCTCTAAATACGAACGGGAGCCCCGTTCGCAACTAGAGGTAAACGAAAGTAGCGACGGCGCATCTGCGCACGCGTGCGTCGCTTTTCGCCGCTTCTGCACATGCGTGTGACGTCATTTTGAGCGTCTGCACATGCGCAAGCTGCGAAACCCAGAAGTAACACGCTCCGTTACTTCCGGGTTGCCAAGGAGCGCAACTCGAAAACGCTCAACTCGAAGTATACTTAACCGGAGGTATGACTGTACACATTTATTTGGGAATAAGTTCAGTTGAAGACATGGTGATACTTCTGAGTAAAAAGGTAAAGGGACCCCTGACCATTAGGTCCAGTCTTGACCGACTCTGGGGTTGAGGCACTCATCTCACTTTATTGGCTGAGGGAGCCAGCGTACAGCTTCCGGGTCATGTGGCTAGCATGACTAAGCCACTTCTGGCGAACCAGAGCAGCGCACGGAAATGCCATTTACCTTCCCGCTGGAGCAGTACCTATATATCTACTTGCACTTTGGCATGCTTTTGAACTGCTAGGTTGGCAGGAGAGGGACCGAGCAACGGGAGCTCACCCTGTTGCTGGGATTCGAACCGCCGACCTTCTGATCGGCAAGTCCTAGGCTCTGTGGTTTAACCCACAGCGCCACCTGCATCCCTGATACTTCTGAGTAACCCTGCATAAAATCAGGCTCTACTTGCTAATTTTCCTTTGTGGGGACAGTTCCATAATTATCGTCGTATGCCAACACCACACAGGTTTCCCCACATGCTTAAAGAGCTGCAGTGTGGTACTGAAATGAGCTGTCCGAATAATAAAGAAATACACATTGAAGCTACAATCCTATGCAGAGTGCAGGCATGTTTAATGCATTTGTTTCAGTGGGCATAGGAGTGCTTAACTGCATAGGACTAGCCTGCCTGAAAAAGTACCTAGGATTGGGGTGCAGTACAACCTTTTAAAACCAAGATTCTGTTCATATAATTAAAGCTTAGTAAAGCTTTAATTGCCACATGAAAGCACTAGTCTAGTGGGCATAGGCCCCAAGGAATTGTAATTGGGTAACTGCACCCAATTGTAGAAATACACACAATCATAGAAGTGCTGCTGCAGGAACTCTGTTCTACTTCTGCAAGCCACCCAATTTTTGCAGGCTAGTAACTTTAATGGGCTTATTTACAAGGCTGACCTATACCTTGCAGTATTCGCACGGTGCTAGATATGGGCATTATCTAACTAAATCGATCCACTAACTACCATAACGACATGCCCTTGTGCAACATAACTTCCCCTCGCTCTCCTCTCCCTGTGCCCTCCACACAGATCCCAGATCTGCTCTGGAGGAATGGGGGAAAACTCAAAACAGATTTAAGGAGATACAGGAATGCGTGGGGAGAGAAAAGGAAGAGCTTTTCCCTTGCATAGCCAAAAGCATTTCCTGAGGATCTGTTTAGTTAGATACTGCCCAGTGGACAGTGGTGCGGGGTTTTTTTTACATTGATTACAATGTTTTGGAACATGGATCTCTAGGGCTGTAAGTAGTGTTAACCATGGTGTGCTTCCATGAATGTCATAGCCAAATGTTTCAAAGTCCAGAGGTAATAATGATTAGCAGTGACTGTGGACATGGAGTTAATTCCCACTAACCCATTTCAACCAACACCTCAGTTTTGAACACATTTAAATTGCAAGTGCCATTGACTTCCAGTCCAGGGTACAGTGGTGACTTAACGTTTTTCTTCTGTTGTAAGGGGAAATTGAGAGCAGTATCTTAAGAAAATGTCCCTGTTCTTTCATAGTGGTCATGCTTGTTTTTTCTTTGATTGAATTATGACAGACACATGAGAAGTGCTTTTTGTGTGACAGAAAAGCAGAGTTTCTTTTTTTAAAAAAAAATCAAATTATAAATCATATCAAAATTCTTGCTTTTTCTTCAAGGTTTAGTTATTATGTGCGAGAGAAAAGAAAATTGCTTTCTGATACTCCTTGGAATTATGTGATGCTTGAAAACGTCGTTGCTAAGAAATAAAAGAGTTCAACCTCTTTTCCTTGGAGGTGGGTAAAGAGCATGGCCATGAACAGATCTCCATCTGCCTAAGAAGTGCACCTTGATTTATGGTTGTGTGTACGTATTTTTTATCTTGGAGCACAAGCAGAGTTGTCTGACATCAAAGGCAGCTTTCTTAGGCTGCAATTTATTGTACTTTGCTAGCACCAGTAGCTGCATGTTTCTGCAAGCAATCCACAAAGGTGGACAGAACTAATTTGACACCATGTAACCCAGACACTTTAGTCTACCAGTGAAGAACTACTAAAGTGTTTTTATGTCAAAGTTGTATCTCCTATAATGGTAGATAACAACTGTAAACTACCCAGACGCTTCAACAGCTTTTGACTGCTCTGAAAGCTCAACAGGAAATCCTAATTCAACTGATGTGGTTTCCTGCTGAAATGCATGTTTGTCATGACAAATGAAGGAACGCCGTGCCAAAGCCATTAAGCTAGTTGCAGCGAAGACACCATTAAGCTAAAAAGATGGGTCTTAACACCCAGTCTAACTTGGTATACAAAAAACTTGTTGCATTATTTAAATGTTCAGAAAAGTGGGCATAAAAGTGAACTGTGAATCTGTGTATGCTGAAATATGAACATTAACAGCGCACTCTATCTTCATTAAAATAAATGGAGGTTTGATCAGTTTAACAGGGTGTGGTCTGAACTCTTGGAAGATGGGGGTGAAGAGCGATGAGAAAAAACAAACATTGCTGTACATTTGCCCAAACCAAGGGACTACATGGGAAGCTTAATCTGCTATTTAATCTATATTGTTATAAAGTCAATTTATAATCCACCTTTCTATATATAGCACCCAAGACAGGTAGCAACTGTGATAATAATGCAAAAAGAAAAAGAAAATCACAACATTTTTTTAAGCATCAGTAATAGTACGATTGGAAAGAACAGATCAAACCACTCAAAAACACCAATGGTCACATTAAAGCATATTTAGATGAGCTATAAATAAAGAAAAGAAACACTGATATTAGTTCTATCACTTGTCTTCCCAAGTGATAGAAGAAGCAAAGATCACCAGTGTAAAAACAATGATTCTTCAACATCAGCTTTGTTGGACTGGTCATGTACGGATGCCTGATGATCGTCTTCCAAAGCAACTATATTCCAAACTTAAGAATGGAAAGTGTACTGTAATGCTGGTGGTCAACAAAAGAGGTTTAAAGACTGTCTCAGGGCAAATCTAAAAAAATGTATAAACACTGACAACTGGGAAACACTGGCCTGCGAGTGCTCCAGTTGGAGAACAGCCTTTACCAAGGGTGTCATGGGCTTTGAAGACACTCAAACTCAGGGCACAAGGGAGAAACGTGCTAAGAGGCACACTTGACAAATCCACACCATTATCAACTCCTGCCCAGAAACCAATGTCGCCACTGTGGAAGGACGTGTGGATCCAGAATTGGCCTCCACAGTCACTTACGGACTCATTGTTAAAACCGTGTTTAAGGAAGACAATCTTACTTGGCTATGAATGATCGCCAAAGAAGAAGTAAGAAAAAACCCAGTTAAATGAGACATTCACTTTTGAGACAAATTTATCACAATACACATGTTTACTAGCTGACCAATGGACAGATGCCTGCTCTATTTATCCCTCTATTTATGGCTGTTTCTTGTGTGTGATTCTCTGCTCCACTATGTGTATTGCTGCAATTTCAAAAATGTTACACAAATGATCACCCATCTGCTACTGTGAAGTTATCCCTATTTAACATAAATTTCACCTCTAATTATCATTGCCTGTAATTTTTGCATGTCATTGCCATTTCAACTCCTCTTTTTACATTGCTGCCAGCTAAGATTTTACTTCATATATCCAACAAAGTAGACTTGAGTCCAAGAGAGCCTATACACCCTTAGCTGAAGCATGAGTGCTAGAATGTTCCTATCTCTCCTTCCTTGTTGGGCAGGAAGAACTGTACTCCATATTACATGGTAAAATTCACCCTGAAATATACTCAAGAGTCGAGTAGTGATTTCATGCTCTTTATTGCAGCTTGTAGAAAACAGTAAATGAATATATATATTATATACACAATGTGTCCCACATGATTGGCTGATTCTGCTCCCTTCCTAGAGCCTGATTGGGCTGCTCCTGCAGGCCAATCAGGTTGATGCATTCTAGGATCCTACCTGCCTATTGTTCTAGGACCCAAGCTCAGTACATAACACCCCCTTATAGAGGACTGGCCCTGTGGAGAGAGGTTTAGAATGCTCCTTCAAGCATCCAGACCTTTCCCACCTGAGATGCCCACCTGTTGCAACATCCACTTTTGAGACACATACCGCCTCACAGAGCAAGGATTCCCCTCCTTCTGTTAGGGGAAAAAACACATGACTATGGATACCCACTGAAACCATTTTAACTTCATTACCCACAGATGTTCAAGGCCCATGACACAGTACAATAGACTATACTGGGCCACCATGATGGTGATAAGCAGGCTTTTAGGATTCTGAAGATGCATTCCATGTGGAATCCCTGTGACTTATACCCCTAGAAGGTTTCCACAGAGTGGTGGATGCACTATTATGTACAATAATGTTCCCATAGGGAAAAAAAAAGTTCCCATAGGCTAGCATAACACAAAGTGATCACCTTACCTCACACCAGCCCACTCAATCACTTCGACCTGTGGAACTGACACTACTACAGGTACCACATGATATCGGTTCCATATTTGTAAGAACTCGATTTTTTAGCGTGGCAGTGCCTACACTTTGGAAATGCCTGCCTATTGAGATCAAGTAGGCAGCTTTTCATCATCATCATCATCATCATCATTAGAATGTATATACTGCCCTATACCCAGGGGTCTCAGGGCAGTTCACAGAATAAAATCAAGATATAAAACCACAAAATATATCATAAAAACAACAACCCAAAAGCCAAGGGCTGCCCCCCAAAAAACACGCACACAAAGGGCATCGGATGTAAATCGGATCAACCAAAGGCCTGGTTAAAAAGGAACGTTTTTGCCTGGCACCTAAAGGTGTATAATGAAGGTGCCAGGCGAAATTCCCTGAGGAGAGCATTCCACAGACGGGGAGCCACTGCAGAGAAGGCCCATTCTCGTGTTGCCACCCTCCAGACCTCTCGAGGAGGAGGCACACGAAGAAGGGCCTCAGAAGGTGATCACAGGGTCTGGGAAGGTTTACACAGAAAGAGGCAGTTCTTGAGGTATTGTGGTCCTGAGCTGTTTAAGTCTTTATAGGTCAAAACCTGTACTCTTTTTGGTACCTGCTGAAAACATTCTCATTTAGACAAGCCTACCCAGATGCTTAGGAAGTTGAGGTAATAGTAAACTAATTTTGAGTATTTTTACTTTTGTATGTTTTAACATAAGGTTGTGACTTTTTCTTGATTTCACTGTTTTGTTTGTTTTTACGATCAAATAGTGCATAAATTTTGTACGATCAAATAGTGCATAAATTTGAATGAAGTTGTCAGGTGAACCCTTGTGGCCCAGCACAGACAAGGCGTTTTTTAGTCTATGGACCTAAACAGTTGCTTTTGGCACGACCCCTCAGTCCACTTGCCGGTCACCAAGGCTGTGTCTCTGGCATGTGCACACACTGTTTGCCAATAGCCGCCCCCTCCTCAAATTAAAAGGAAGGAGTTTTCGACTAAACATTAGGAAGAACTTTCCGGCAGTAATAGCTGTTCGACGGTGGGATGGGCCACCTCAGAAAGTGGTGGACTCTCCTTCATTGAGGCTTTCAAACATAGTTTGGATGGCCATCTGTCAGTGATTCTTTAACTGTGATTTCTACATTGCAAAGGTTGAACTAGAGGACCCTTGCAATCCCTTCCAATGCTACAGTTCTATGATTCTATGACCCTCTTAATGTTCTAACTAACTTTTTGCCAACTCCCTCATACAGTGGTACCTCGGGTTACATACGCTTCAGGTTACATACGCTTCAGGTTACACACTCCACTAAGCCAGAAATAGTGCTTCAGGTTAAGAACTTTGCTTCAGGATGAGAACAGAAATCGTGCACTAGCGGCGCAGCAGCAGCAGGAGGCCCCATTAGGTAAAGTGGTGCTTCAGGTTAAGAACACTTTCAGGTTAAGGACGGACCTCTGGAACAAATTAAGTACTTAACCCAAGGTACCACTGTATTTTAACAATTTTAACAGAAGAAAGCCCATGCTGGGTATAATGCCTGCTTTTTGTATGTATTTATATTGCATGTATGGGATGAGGGTGGCACTGTGGTCTAAACAACTGAGCTTTGGGCTTGCCGATCAAAAGGTCGGTGGTTCGAATCCCTGCAATGGGGTGAGCTTCCATTGCTCGGTCCCTGCTCCTGCCAACCTAGCAGTTGGAAAGCACCCCAAAAGGTACAAGTAGATTAATAGGTACAGTTCTGGCGAGAAGGTAAACGGCATTTCCGTGCACTGCTCTGGTGTCGGTGTTCCGTTGTGCCAGAAGCGGCTTAGTCATGCTGGCCACATGACCCGGAAAAACTGTCTGTGGAGCGGACAAACGCCGGCTCCCTCGGCCTGTAAAGCAAGATGAGCGCTGCAACCCCAGAGTCGTTCGCGACTGGACTTAACTGTCAGGAGTCCCTTTAACTTGTTTATATTGTTTGTATGGGGTGAGCATGGACTACATAATTGTATTAGCTTCACATAGGAGTAAAAGCTGCGAGCACAGACTCGGTGGTGAGATGTTTTATCTGCAGCTACAAAATAAAAATGGTGATCATCTGTGTTCCAGAGCAGCACAAAAGAGCTACCAAAGCAGCTGATTTATTGTGCCACTGGCATAGCCTGCATTTAAAGCTGGCATGGACATATATGTTCACATTTCCACTCTGTGGGGATGCCATTAGTACAGTGGCTCTGAAACCTTTTAGAAAGGGCAAATATTGAATCTCTGTTCATGATCTTCCTATTAATGACAACCCCTTGGCACCTCTTACATCACAGTTTCCAATGCTCACTGTAGGAAATAGCATGAAGTGGGTGAAAACAAAAGTAAAGAAATGAGGTTTCCTTTTGTCATTGGGAGGCAACGTTAGACCAAACTATTTCCTGTCATTTAAAGTGGAACAAGTGTGCAGTCTCTCCACTCAAAAGGATAGATCCAGTAAATCTATTTACTATTATGCTCATAATATGCTACATAAAAGGCCAGCATATTTAAGCCTGATTTGCATGGTTATTTAGGTGGTCAAAGCATTTCTACCTGGCCTCTTGGGAAAGGTTTGCTAATAATTTCAAGAGTAAGGGGGAAATAATGTTTTCAAGGTGTAAGTGCTGGCGATAGCCTTCACCTGCTCTCCAAGAATTGTCAAAGGTTATAGAAAGAGGCTCTGAGATTACATCTGCAAGCTCCTTTAGTACCCTTGGATGCAGTTCATTAGGCCCTGGAGATCTGAATTCATTCAAAGTAGCCAGGCATTCCTTTACCATCTATCTTGGGCACAGGGACATACCTAGGGGTTAGCCAGGTTGATACCCACCAAAATCATGCCTCTTCACTTTGGCTCTGAGTGGCAGAGCACCCTGTAGGGCAGCCAGGGTGCAAGGGAGCCTAGAAATACCTCTTGGGCTACAACTCCTTCTCTGCATCATTTATCCAATTATCACCAGGTTGGGCACTGCTTTCCTTTTGGATGAAGACAGATTTAAAGTAGGTGTTGAGCAGTCACTCAAAAGCAGATGCCTCTTACTTTTCTTTCTAGTTGGAATTGTTTACAATTTAAGAACCATCCACCACGAACTCCATGGGATCTCACTCTGTAGTTCCTTAAGCTGTTTGAAATCAACTTTTTTAAAGTCCAGATGGAACTCACTTTTCCCCTTGCTTCTGTATAGTGAATCCCAAGAAGATGTGGTCACTTCCTCCCAGGGTTCCCACTACTTCCATCTCATTGACTAGTTCTTCCCTGTTGGTGAGGATAAGGTCTAAGATAGTTACTGTATTGGCCTGAATATAAGCCGCAACTTTATAATTGGGGGGGGGGCAAAAAAAAAATACTTGAATACAAGCTGCTCCATTCCTCGCTGCTCCTGTCTGCATACTGGGGCCGGGGGGGGGGGAGCTGTGCTGCATTGCTGGCCTTTCCCCTTCCTTCCTCACTCTCTTCCTGGCCTTGGGGGAGAGGACGGGGGACTATGTATGGGGCAGGAGCAGCTTTGCCATGCTCCTGGCACTGTTTGTCCCGGTGAATATAGGATATGGGTGAATACAGGAAATGGAACACATGGTTTTGTCCTATTTCACCCATTGGCAGGGGTGCCAAGTTGAATAAAATAGAGGGAGGGTTAAATCCTCCCCTGCATAATCAATCACATGATGTGTTGATGGTGCAATGCCCATCAACTTTGGGACAGCCCGCCCCAAATATTTTACTGGGGGGCCCGAAGGGACCTTGGCCCCTAGGAGATGGCTCCTATGACTGGCAGAATGTTCCATGGGCACATCTGGACAATTCTGTCAGCCCATCTGTCATGCCATGCCAGCGTAGTGTGGCTTCCACCAAATGCCATAGCACTCCCAGCCAGCATTATTTGAGTTTAGGATTGCTCTGAAAGATGTTCAATATGTGCAAGTCTAAGCTTTGAAAAATAATAATCAGGCATCTTCTGGGGGAAATAAGTGTGAGCAAGTAAGTAAGTAGGACTGACAATGCAATGAATTCGCTTCCCCCTTTTTTAATGCTTTATATCATAAACTTGAAATTCTTTTCAAATAGGTTTTTGGAAGCAGCATGGAATTGATCGCTGAGCCTTAAAAAAAAAGAAAAAGAAAACAGTATATATATTTTCTGTATCTTGTTCCACAGGGAGTCTTCCTTTAAGGGGGGAAATTCATATCTTTTCCATCTCTTTGAACTCCGTAAAATACCCTCTGGGTCAGTTATCAAAGGAGAGGCAGAGTTCTTTACAGTTGTCTTACTAAAGGAATTACAGGGCTCTCCAAGAAGGTGACATGCTCTGGAGCGCCGTAACGCCCACATCAATAATATTAAATAGAATTTTCTATTAACAGGAAATCCTGTTAAGGATTAACTTCTGGTCTCAGTCTGATTCCATCTAGTCTTTTAGTTACATCTTGTCCTCCGAGACAGTCTTTGAGCAGAAAAGACTTGATTCGCTTAGGTAGTAGTATACCATTTCTTTGCTGCCAGCAATGATACAAGTGTTTTTGCTCAGAATGAACAAAAATAATGTCCACATCCTCAGATATTTCTTTTATGAGTTTAAATCTCTGGATGGATTTTGTGATATAATTTTGGGGTACACCTCCACCCCATGTCCTGTAGCTTCTGTTAGGAACATTTTGAACTGTAAGCCCGGAGTAGCCAATGTACTCCCCACCCTGAGTTGTTAGACTACAATTCCCATCATACCTGACTTTTGGCCATGCTGACTAAGGCTGTTGGGAGTTGGAGTTTCCCATTCTGCCACACAGTAGAAGATCTTGGTTGTTGATGTTGCTGTTTTACATCTGGTTGTGTCAGTGCATTTGTAGAATCTAGTTTTCACAATGGTGTTTCCCTGAATTGATCAGGCCATGTGGTTAAACTGAGGACACCCAGTTCAAGGAGGAAATAGTTTAATTATTTTTTGACAAATCACACACGCACACAAGCTTCTGGGGATGAAGCAGCTGGCATCCCCTCCTCAGGCCTGTGCTCTGAGCTTGATTGCGTGACGAGGCCCCAGGCCCCGCAATTCCTTCAGAAACAAACTCACAGACATGAACATGTTGGGTTAATGGGATAAATTTGGCCACAACTGTACAGTGGTACCTCGGGTTAAGTACTTAATTCATTCCGGAGGTCCGTACTTAACCTGAAACTGTTCTTAACCTGAAGCACTACTTTAGCTAATGGGGCTTCCTGCTGCTGCCGCCCCACCGGAGCACAATTTCTGTTCTCATCCTGAAGCAAAGTTCTTAACCTGAAGCACTATTTCTGGGTTAGCGGAGTCTGTAACCTGAAGCATATGTAACCTGAAGTGTATATAACCCAAGGAACCACTGTATTGGTTACAGATGTGAGCGGTTTCACTTAGGCAATTGCGTGAAGCAATACTATATCCTGACTCCTGCCTGTCTGCAGGAGCCCCATGATATACATCAGTTGAGTACCCCCAGGGTCACTGATGGGGTCGTGGCATGGCCATAGCCCACGCCCAAGCTTTGGACAGGAACCATACCCCTAGATCCCTTTAATGGGATACCCAAAACGTGGAGGGGCAGGCCAGAGGCAACAATTGCTACTAGGCAGGTGAAAGCCAAATGGCTGGTGCCAATTTGCCAAGTGGAAAAATTCCTACCCGGCCCCAACAACCAGGTGACCATAGTCATAGCAAGGTCATGGTCAAGTAACACAAGAAAAGAGGGTGGGTGGGCTGGGAGATCCGATGGAGGAGACAAATGGAGGCTGCCTTCCCCAGCCATGCTGCAATTTAAATGCCATATGGCCACACACCCTGGCTAACTCGATTGGTCAGCCAGGGGGCGTGACACGATGGCTTGGGAGTCCTAATGACGTGGGCAGCATCCCTCCGCCCACAGCCGGGTCACTGGTAGGTCCCAAGTCGCTGCCTGCAACGCAGCCCCCCCGAAAAGCGGAGCCATTTTGTTGGAGCAACAGTGCAACCATGCCCCCACCTGAACTTAAGTACCCTCACCCGATGAAGCTTCCACAAGCAACCTGTGACTTCTCTTACATGGAAGTTGCCACTATGCCTGTCTCTTCAAGCTCCTCCTGGCCCTGGGGAACATCTGGGAAAGGGATAGAGGGGATTTTACCACGCTGCTTCAGGCACCCTCTGTTCCTCCACCCCTGGCTCATCCTGTTCTTCTAGCCCTGGCTCCTGCCTCGCAGGAGGCACAAAACCCCATAAATTTCTGCCCCTTTCCCCTGTATCAGACTCTGGCCCTGTGGCCTCTGCCACACACTCCTCCAGGCCCTGCCAGTTATGCTGACTAGAACAATATTAAAAACAGTATATACACTTACTTTAGAAAGCTGGAACAAAATGAAAATGTTGCTTTTTTTTTCTTTTTCAGAGAAATCCACTATTTAGTTTTTAGCACGTGGCACCCATACTATATTAATTTTTAATTTGTTTAGGCTTTGCAACTTGGCTAGTGGCGTATAAATCAATATGACTGACAAACCAGAAAGACAACAATTAAGCTGATGACACTTTTTCTGACATGGATGTAAGTTGTGGGGAAAACGTCAAATGCTTTGTGTTTGACATCCGATTATATTTTAATTCAGTGTTTGATATCTGATATTTAACAGTATTTGATAATTGACATGCAATGGTTTTTTGATAGTTAACATGTGGCATTATATGGAATTTGAGGCTTGGCAGCTTCTGCTGAGAACTGACATTTTGCTCTCTGAGGTAGCAGCAGCCAGAGATCATTGGAGGGGGAAGTGAGCTGTTCACCCTCCACAGTTGCTGGAATTCCTCCTCCTCTTGAGGAAGCCAGCCTTTTTGCACCTTTGGCTGGCAGAGGAAAGCCTGCCCCACTGAATGACTGATTGAGAATCCATCTGGGAATGAGGGATATATCAAGATCTGGGCTGACCAGAGGAGTGCCCCTTTGTGGGGAGCTGCTTGGGGGGGGGGAAGCAAGGGCAGGCAGCAGGTACGTAGCTTGTGGGAACCTCTGGATCCTTTGCTGTGGCCTCAGCAGCACAGAATGCCTTCCATCAGCTTCGGCTGGCGGCCCAGCTGCACCCCTCACTTCTGTTGACTGTGCTCTCGTAACCTCTAGGTTAGATTACTGCAATGTGTTACACGTAGGGCTGCCTCTGAAGATGGTTTAGAAACTTCAGTCGTTGCAAAATTCCATGGCCAGGTCACTCACTCCGGAGCAAGACAGTTGGAGCATATTACACCGATCGTACCCCGACTGCACTGTCTGCCAATCAGTTTCCAAGCCCAATTCAAAGTGCTGGTTTTGACCTATAAAGCCTTAAATGCCTTGGGACCACAAAGACTGCCTCTCCCTGTATGAACCAACCTGGACCCTGTGATCATCATTTGAGGCCCTTCTTCATGGGCCCCCTCCAGGAGAGGTCTAGAGGGCAGCAAAGCCAAAATGGGCGGCCTTTTCTGCGGTGGCTTCCCATTTGTGGAATGCTCGCCTAGCACCTTCACTGCTTATCTTTAGGTGGCAGGCAAAAATGTTTCTCTATAACCCGGCCTTTGGCTGATTAAAATTCTATGGCCTTATAATGTATTCGTGAGAGTGGTGTATTGGTTTGTTTGTTTTATTACATAATTTATGCTCTCATTTTGTTTTTTTATGTTGTGAACTGCCCTGTGATCTCCTGATGAAGAGCAGAATACAAATTTAATAAATAACAATAATAATTTCAAGCCTGCTCCAATAAAAACCACCAAGAGATACCGATATTAAAAGCATCCAGTTTCACATGAAAAATACGAAATATGAGTTGAAATGAAAGTTCATGATGAAGTTCAGATGTCTCATCCAATGTTAGCATGGTGACCATGGGGAATCTTAAAATAAATAAAATGAATATTCTTTATAGTATAAGTAAACTCCCTGGCAAACTCCCTTAAAAACCTTTCCCTAGCATTAATTATTGCAGTTTAAAGAAAAACAGACTTCCTGGTTACAGAAACTGTTTTTCCACACAAAGACACATTTCAGGCTTGTAGTTTGGCTTCCAAATATGCCTCCTAAATCCATTGCAAGCATTGTTCCTTCACAACTAGGGTTTTTAAGTTCTGCATTGCAAAATGCCATTTTAAAGCTATGGAAAAATGGCACTGCCACATGTCTGGATTTTCCCATACATTTTTTCATGATTTCCACCTGGGCACTGCTGCCAACTGCAGTATTCCGGAAATCCCGGATGTATGGCAACCCTATTTACAACCCACTTGGTGGTTCCTGCACCCCCACCTACCCCCACACTTCTATTGGCTACAACAGAATGCTTTTTCCAAGTGTGTGTGGCAGGGAAGGCCTCTAAGCGCACATGTGCATCACATTAGCAATCTCTGTCAGCCTAGAAGAGAGAGCACGTTTTTTAAAAAAATGTACAGGTGATGGGCTGGATTGAGAAGAAGTTATCAGAACTTGGATGCCATTGAAATCAATGGGACCACCTAGCCATGATGCTTGGTGATTTATTTAGTGTGGTACTACTTATTCTGTAATGATACCTCAATCCTTTTAAAATCAAAAGTATGTTTTAAAATCAATGTTTAAAACTACATAGATCCAGGCCCAGAAAACTTAGCTACGAATTCACACAAATCACAACAAAAACCCTTTTGTGCCCTCTTGTGGTCAGTGTCTGCTAGAATTAAAATAAAGGGATGTCAAAATTACACGGATAAGGTATCCGGTGTTGTCATGGGAATATGCTGCAGTTAAAGAAATCTGCAGGGAGAGCAGAGCAGGAGTTACTCACCAAACAAGAGTTCAAGAAAATATATCTAAATTGTATTTAAGTTAAGAAATTAACCAGCAGTAAATTCAATCAGTCCTGAATATATGGTTAAATGAGTTTATCAAGGACTTAC
Source organism: Podarcis melisellensis (assembly GCF_964234715.1). NCBI lineage: Eukaryota > Metazoa > Chordata > Lepidosauria > Squamata > Lacertidae > Podarcis > Podarcis melisellensis. The sequence continues at coordinate 26,826,530 of NC_138544.1, forward strand.
CCCTTAGCTATTTATCCTCTTTTTGTCCTGCTCTTTGGCACAAGCACTTTGGAACCAATCCGAACCTTTTATCTTCACAGGAAGCTTGTGAGAATATTCCAACAGCAACCCTGTGAGGTAGGCAACGTCTGAGATAAAGTGAGCGCCCCATGGTTAGCTAGGGAACTTTGTGTCTGAATGGGGATTTGAATGTGGGTCTAACCCATTTCTGATCCAGTACTCTAACCATCAGAACTGGCTAGTTTCTTTTTGGCCATATTTCTACAGTAACACTACATACACAATCCTCTGCATTTGTACCCACAACTGAAATCAGTGTCATTGAGTTCAACAGGGCTTATGCCAAGGTAAGTGGCTATAGGATAGAAGCCTAGAAAAATAATCCTTGGCCTTTCTTGTATTGTATGCATAAGTGAGGGGCAGTATGCACCTTTAAATTACATATTTTTAAAAAAAGAATTGAGAACTGTGCAGTGAGGTGGATTTAGATTTGTGGATCAAAGTTCATTGGCTCCTTGTATTGTCTGTGCTGCATGCTTTCTGGACCAGACAGGTGGGAGAGTGTGGTGGCCTTCGAGGCTGGAGAAGATTCAGATATGATCACAGGTAATGTGGCTCGTAAAAGATCGGGGGGGGGGGGAAGGTCACATTCAAGAATGACCATAGAGACTAGAACCAAAATACAACTTCATAGCTAATGCAGTGTTTGTGGCCAACATACTTTAAAAGGATTTTAGAAAATAGAGCTCAGAACCACCACCACTGTGCAAGCCTTCTAAAAAACAATTCTGTGTCCCCTTAGTTATGGCATAAATATAAACTGTCATTCTAGAAAGTGCCACAAGACTCTGGCTGCAATCTAGAGACACTTACCTGAGAGTAAGCCCCACTGAATTCAGTGACACTTACTTTAGAGTAGACATAAATAGGACTGTGCCATTTGTTCCTTTAGTTGCAATAGTCCAAAATGGCTACCCTTCTGAAACTTAAAAAGCCATCAGTAGTGAGTTACTTGTAAAATAAAATTGTTATCACCATCAGATCACATTTGTAACCTGTCTCTTTTCCGAAGACCTTTGTGTGGTACACATTGGATTTTCCCATCATGTGAAATATAGGTGGGTTAATATATGGCACTGTTGAATATAAAGCATGCCATGGATTTTACAAGAGAGTGTAGGTGAAAGAGGTCCAGATAAATATAGTTTATGTATGTAAAATATCAACAATATGATACTTTATTCTAAACATTTATAGCAAAAATAGAATTTTAAATAACATGTTGCAAATAGATGTAGTGAAAATAAATATTAGTGTCATTTGTTAACCTTAAACATATGTTGGGCTTTCTTGTTCTCTATTGTGTGTTTGCTTTTTGTTTTTAAATAAGGAATCATGCATGATATTTTTAAAATTCAGAGATAAGAAAGCTTTAATCTACGGCCTTGACAAAAAATGTGATCATATGCAAAATGGTATGATGAATGCACATTAGAAGATTTGGCATTACCATATTCTCAATATACTAAAACATCAGTTTCATGAATACATGTTTTAATCATAACATTAGGAAGAAAATCTGATTTGCAGAAAAATGCTAAGCAGGCGAGAGTGTATGAACCTTCAATAACTGAGTTTTCCTTTTCTCTCTCTTCATCTTTAAATTCCTTCTTACTGTTTTCATGTCAACATTTGCATTTGAAAAATTATAGCTACAACTATGCAATTCCATTGTTCGCCCTTGCCAGCATCAAAATGGCAACTTGAAATATTTGTAGCACGGGTGCTTTTATTTTTCGGATTGTATTTCTGAATGAATAAACATTCCCAGCTTCTTCAGTAAATGTTTGCCATGCTATTTAAGTCAAAACATATGAACTGGGAGCGTGCATAGTGTCTATTATTTTGTTTCAGCTACAAAAAAGTTTTTTTTAAAAAATGAAATCCATTAATGCCTGCTTGTTCCCAATATGTTTTTCCCCCCTTTTACTGTGTAGTGTGAATGGGTATGTTACCTATCATAAAGACAATTCTTATAAAAGCATTTTTTTAAAGTCCAAGGGGAGGATATTTTGTTAGGAGCTTATGGATGTACATATGTCATGATGCTGGACCTCTACATATATCTCTTATGCACTTTTTTTTATTTTGGCTAAAGTCAATAAAAAGCCTGTCATACAAACAAACGAAAACAAGTCACGTTGCTGTTGCCACATGATGCAGCACATTCAAGCTTTGCAAATGTTTTCCTCTCCTAATTATTAATCAACTAGAAGCAAATTATTAATCAACTAGAAGCAAATAAGTGCCTTAAGTGTATCGTTGTACAAACATGTGCACTGTACTGTTTTATTAAGGCACTGAAGAAGATAAGCTTGAAAGTGCCACCAGAATCTCCACAGCACCATTCCCCCCCTCCATAGACATCAGCTGTTTTGCTCTTTGAAGCCTAATCAGGGCTGGGCAATAATAATCTACTAGACGGTTTTGTTTTTCTGCTGAGTTACCTAGCTGTTGAGTTTCCTTTCCTGCCAAGTATACCACACTTTGCATTTTTCTCCAAATTCTGTTAACTATTGGTGTCCTCCCTCCAATATAAACCTGCCCTCCTCAGATTAATGGCGGGGACTGAAGGAGCTGATGAGGCCCACACAGGGAGCCAGTTCTGTAGATACAGTATATATTTTTTTACTTCTTTAAACAGCTGATACCTTTACAATATTACAACCTGCTTCTGATCCTCCCCTCACTTTCAAAGCAGTTTGGCGGGACGCCATTTGAGAAAAACAAGCCTAAAAGCCACTTGGGCTTACAGAACCATTTGTGTTTGATGAGGGGGGGCGTGCGCGGTTTTATATCCTGGCCAACATATTTTGCTATTGAAACAGAAGGGGAGAAAGAAATCAGCTAGCTAATTCAATCAGTATTTATGTGCATTCTTGTAACTTCATGTTTGCATGCTTATTTCGCTGTGTTTTCACAGCATCAGCGCGACATTCATTTAATATTTTAAACTAATGCGTTCGGTTTTTGCAATGTTGGCGTTTTGCGGCCGCTGAATTATGAAACTCACATTTCTTGTTGAGAACGCAATGAGACTGCATAGGATGCAGCCTCTTTTTGAGCAACAGAGGGCAGTCTGCGGTTTTAAAAGATTCAGCAGCTGTCTTAGAGGGCCGAATGCAGCTCTGACAGGCTGAGGTTGTAGAAGAGCAAGATTCAACAACAAACAGAAGCATGCAGACTGGTCAATCTATAATTTATTGGAAACATTACTGATCTTTGCAATAACATCTAATACATGAATGAAAGAGAACCCCATCATTTGAAGAAAAAAAACAAAACCACCAGATACCAGAGACAGTTATGTCTGTAAAATACACATCATTATTTTTCAGCCAGATATTTGCTTGCTTTGAAATTATCAGCATTCAGCTGATGGACACTTAATGAAACCGTGTTCAAAAAATGCCCTTATTTATTCTGTGTTGTATTAACATATATCTGAATGTTTATCTTCGGACTTTTTAATGTGACACAAATGATACTAAGTAACTTACTTGCATACATTGCTTGATAATATGTTGACTATTCTGGAGCTACTACATTAGTGACAAAAATACCATAATAATTGCAACAGAGAAAGCCATTGTCTCTTCCCTTCATTACTAATATCATCTTTTCAATCATATTAGTTGTGGCAGATCAAAGTGGGAAAATAGCTTTTTTTAAAAAAAGGAGCAAAACTAAATGTTAGGATACTTGTTCAGCAAATGCTGAAGTATAAATACTCCTAACCTGTTATCTCAGAGGAAATTTTGCCACCAATTAGAATGATACGAGGACAGTGGTAGCGATGTGGGTGCAACTGCTTTTAACAAAGTAATCACGTGGGATTATTTCTTGCACAGTAGCGTTTAGCAAACACGATAATGGCAACTGGTTCGATGAAAAAATGAAGTCAGTGTAGGGTTTGACATTAACAGAATGCCATTGTTTTTCCATTAATGATTCTTGTTAAAGTTATATAAAATAACAGAGGGCAGAGCAATCCTAACAAGGCAGATATGCTGGTGTATCACCTTAACTGCTTGTGTCCAGAGGGTCTGTGGCTGGAGTTGGGGGTCAGTGTTCTACCCTTCCATTGACTCCTAAGGGGCGGGTTGACTTATAGCTGTATTTTTGGTGATGTAAGTTCCATCAAGTTCTGTGGGTGGACCCAGTGAATAATGGAAATTAGGGTGCAGTGCAATTTTGTTTATGCCTCACCCGCAACACAACAATTCCCCACCCTTGTGCCACTGTGGGTGTAGCTAACACGACCAGGGCTCTCTATCACCTGGTGTAAACAGATAGGGGAAAGCGCAGTGGAGAGATATTCTACATAGCTTAACCTCTCCTAGTTGACATATTTGGAAGTTCAGATTGCACTATAATTCAAATGGAATGGAAAGTATCCTAACATACATTTAGCAAGCTCATATTGGATGTTACAGACACAGCTCCTGCAAGCAGCAGGCAAGATTCCCTATGAGGAAAGATTACATAATGCTTAGTTGGGGCTTTTTAATAGCAGCTTTAGGAGGCTGACTTAATTTTCATTGGGAACATGGCAGGAGTCAAAGGGTTAACCACTTCCACAGTTCTGATATGGATCCCACCCCCTTCTATTTTTTTTAGGGAAACACCATAAACTTAACAAGTTTAGTTTGATGATAATGCATAGGAATAGTATCTTTTCTGTGTTTAATAAAGTATTTCAAGACCCTGAAACACAGGGCATTGTTGACAGTTTATCTTCCTTATTCTGTTGGCCTTCTACAGCAAGGAAGTAGAGGAACTCACAGTGTATTTTTCAAAGCCCTCAGAAGAAATGGCATTCCTAGCAAGTTTGAAAACATACACATACAACTTAAGAGTGGTAGGTCAAAGTTATTAGCAAGTCTTTCGATGTAATCATTTCAATGACAGCTATCCCCACTGGCTGGAATATGAGCAATGCAGTTCCAATCTCTGAAGAAGTGGGATAAGACATTTCTTTCAAATTATAGACCTATAAACTTAACCAACATTGTGCCTAATTTATGCTCCAACTATTTACTTCTCAAACCTGAGAGCTGAGCAGATCCTGGTTATCTTTTTGGTTTTTGCTGAAGAGCAGGCTGGAGTCAGAGCTGCCCATTCAACCATGGGGTGGGTCACTGATTGCATTTGTTCATGAATCTGTGACAGCAAATAATGTTAATTTGTTCATTGTAAATCTGGCCACTTTTGACATTACCAGGGCATTAGGAAGTGCCACTTTTAATTGGATTTAAATAAAAATTTGGAATGTCAGTAGCTTCCGCTAATTAAAATTCTTTACTTCACCATTTGTTACATCTTATTCCATTGGATTTTGAAGGAATTCCCTCTCTGTGACCCAGGTTGTTAAGCAAGGATGTAAACTTGCTTGATTTAATTTTGTTCATTTACAGTACTATAATGTTATGAGTTTGGGGGCGGCGGGGAGTAGGCAGTATGCTGGATTGAGCAAGTGTTAAAATCTAAAACAAGGATTAAAATTCCTGGAACATTCAGGCTAACTTCCTGGTGTGGTGGTAGCCTATGAGCCATTAATCAAACAATGGAAGTGGTTCTGTGCCAGACAAAAAAACTGCTTGCTGGTAGTTAGAAAGACAAAGACCAGGGTTGAAAGTTGAGTCATGTGAGCAGGAAGGAAGAAGCTGAAAGCAAGACAGTAGGCTGGGAAAGCAGAGGGTCAGAGTCATGCCTCATTTCTGCTTGAATGCGCTTGTCATTGCCCTCCCCCCCAGGATCAGTGATGGACATTGCCTAGGGAGAGTTCCATGGGCCAGGCAGAGGCCTGGGGGGCCAACCTCATTTGGCCCATGCGCTGCAAGTTCCCCAACTTTGGTCAGAAGACAGAGTGATGTAGCCCCATGCTGCTCTCTTTGATAATCTAATTATCTTTCCTTGCTGAGGCTTATGTCATCTTGGAGCTGAGTCATGGATTAGACACCGTTAACTGGGATGCATACAAGGTTGGAGTGGGTGGAGCATTCATCTTGGACTCTTTATTGACTCCAATGGGTGTGTATTAATTATAACATCTATTTTGCTGGTGTTCTTCTGACAAAGGAAGCAGAGGTTGGATGACCATCTGCGATGGATGCTTTAGCTCAGGGGTAGGCAACCTAAGGCCCGTGGGCCAGATGAGGTTCAATCGCCTCCTCAATCGGCCCACGGACAGTCCAGGAATCAGCATGTTTTTACATGAGTAGAATGTGTCCTTTTATTTAAAATGCATCTCTGGGTTATTTGTGGGGCATAGGAATTCGTTCATTTTTCCCCAAAAATATAGTCCGGCCCACCACATGGTCTGAGGGACGGTGGACCGGCCCACGGCTGAAAAAGATTGCTGACCCCTGCTTTAGCTGCACTGCAGGGGGTCGGACTAGATTACCCTTGCGGTTCCTTCCAACTGCAATTCTATGATTCTATGAAATGCGATCTAGCCCTGCTGAAGGCTTGGTAACCAACTAACCTGGCTATTTCCTTACTTCCCCAGCACACCCATCTTCATTTTCTCCCCTTACAATGACAATCCTATCATTGTCCAGTCAGCTAACTGAGGACAGGCTTGCACTGTCAAAACAGATATGCACACAACCACTAACATTTAGCAGACTTGCGTGAAATGGCCCCAAATTTACCCAAACATCCATAAGATACTAAACAAGCCTCACTAAGCCCTTTATTGCTCACCTGCCTAGTAGATGCTAAAAGCTGTTTTCCTTGCTTTTGCACATAGATTTGCCAGCAGCTGTTTCAACATTTATAAACACTATTCCTCCTGATTGCCAAATAACCATAAATTCATTTATGCATATTTTTGTATTGCAGGCGTAAAAATAATTACATGTCTGATTAAATCCACTTATGCCTTCATGTCTTACTAAATCTCTAATAGATATAAATTGTTGAAATGCATTGCATCGGAACACATAAATATTACGGGTGCAGCCTAGTTTATCTTTACTATGGTCTGAAGCACAAACAATGAATGGAAATTGTTATATTCACATCATTTCTTTCAAACTGGGGCCTCAATATTTGCCCTCATGATAGTGTGATGCTCCAGGTCAATCACTGAGGAAGACCATTCCTTATCAAAAAGTAAAGTTATTCTCTCACAAAGCAGCACATATATTAACAAAGAGAAGACACATAGCACACTTCAGTGAGTAAAGGACTTTTTATGGTATGAAGGCATCCATTGTATATTTTCCTTGTCCCTACATCAATGTTATTCTAAATCACAGCACAGTACAATCCTGGTTCCCTTGAAGTGATCCTGCTTCCTTCAGCAGAAGCAGAATCTGACCCATACTATTTAATGATGTGTTCAAATCTATCCCTAATATTGAATCAGGCAAATATCACCGCAATGCTTGGTAATGGTTTGACTACTATTAATTCATTTGGTATTCATTGTGTTAGCACTTATCATAATGAATTCATTTGGTATTCATCTGAATGTCGTAAGTATTCCGAGTGATACTGCAATTTAGTATTAATTGATATACTACCTAATTTCCCCTACAAAGGAAAAAATTGTGCTCTGCTCATGAAATACACTCTTTTAACATTTTATAGTGGTAATAATGATGAGACTGAGATACCTAATTAATATATTGGACATTATTCTTTTATGGTAATGCCAAATCAATGTTAGAATATATGATATGGTGCAGAATTACCATAAGGAGTGTGTGTGTGTAACAATATAAAACAATTTGCTTTAACCTTTAAAAGTGCTTTCATCAACAGGTGAGCACAATAAACGAGTTGCATGGTACTATGCATTTTATGTCCTCTCTGGAGTCATGGTTTCAGTTTTCAGCTAAAGGCGAGGGGAAATCACAGCTTCGGTTCTAGAATTCAGGCAGCCGATTGGTTGTGAGTAGACCTCAAGATGCACAGGTCTTGAAGAAAAACAGGAGAGAAGGGCTGCCCATTTTAGAGATTTTAATTCTTTATATGAAGCTTAGGTTTCAGCATCACTACACCTCTCCCTCCAGGCAACCCCCATGTGCATGAAATTAGGCCAAAATACACATGAAATTAGGCTGAGGGGCATGTGTCCCTCAGACCACGGGTTGCTGACTGATTTTGGTGATGTTTGTGAGGTTATGAAATAAACTAGAAATTGACTTCTCTCTGTGTGCTAGACATATATTGGTTTTGTTCTCTGCAGAATGTGTGTAAGGGAGTGATTGCATCAGCGTGGACAAGGACAATGTGGTCAGCCAGACCCACAACCCTAAATCCCTCTGCACCAGGGCTGGATCAGCAAACAAAAACCTTCTCTGAAGAGTTCCCACAAAGATAGACTGGTTGCTGTAAATGTAAAAGAGATGAATATTCAAAGGGACGGATAGGTTTAATTGATTTCCTATATCTGCACGGTGAAAACTCAAGCATGATGAATGAAATGAATTGTTAGATCTGATATGTGATTTGGAGCATAATGGGGTTTGAAAGCGTAACCTGCAACCAGGTGACTTAACTTTTGAGGTATTTGTCATGGGTGTTGGTGTAATAAGCAAGTCACCGCATCAGAATTGGGCATTTGAGCAGGTTTGGGAAAGAAACAATTCTTCGTTTGTCCATGGGGGAAGAGGGTTGAGGGTCACAAACCAGAGGCCTTACAGTAACTGTGCAGGCCCATTGAATTATAGCAAGATGTGCACATGTGCTCTTGTTCAAATTCCATATGTTTTTAAGGGGTGCACATGCGGTGGAACAGTTCTTAGTGGGTTGTACACAAGGTCTCAATGCATCCACTCTCCTTGGAATGCTCAATTTAAAGGCTAAAATGAGTCCTGTATGTATATGCCAACATACTTCAGTCCATAATTATTTCAAAGAATGGTCCAAAGTCAATTTAATCTGCTAGTGCACAAGAGAAGTTTGCTTCAAACTCCTGGTCTTTTATTAGCCCTTATTTCTCTAAGCAGGTAAATTTGGGTAAGTAGGCTCCAGTGAGTGATCTTTCATTTCCTTGAGATAGAGAGCAGAATTGGTCAGTGTGGTTCTGAAGCTTTCTTTTCCATGGCAAAATAAAGGGAAGCTTTGTAGCCATCATTAAATACATTCACTCTAAGATTTACTGTGGTAATCGTGACAAAGCAAATGGCTGTTTCTTTGGCAGCAAAAGAGTTTTAAGAAGACAGTAGGCATTGTTGTTGTTTGCCTTGCAAATTATAAAATACCTCAAAAATTACATGGTGTCAAACCGTGTGACATAGGTTACAAAAATAATATATAGCTCTGAGTTTTATTAAGAAAATTACACCAGATTAACTCTTAGTATCCTGAGACACGATAGCATATTTTAAACTTTATTATTACATAGGAATGGTATTTTGTTAGAAGTATGATTTTTTGGAAAGCAAAATGTGGGGTGCAGGTGGGAAGAACAAGCTAAATTGTAGGGGGTTGGATATATTTCCTCATTTAAAGTAACTGTGGATTTTAAATTCAGCTAATTTATGAAGCTAATTGAATTTTTACTTATTTACTCAGAAGCTGCCCTATACCAGATCAGACTATTTGTTCACCAGTATTCTCTAATCTGATTGGCCGTTGCTTTCCAGAGTCTCAAGCAGAAGGCCTTCCTTGTTAGCTTCTATCTCTGGGGTGGGAAACCTTTTTGCTCTAAAGCCATAACTTTTATCTCTGCTGCCCCGGCAGGCCAACTTTGACTGGTTCTCCCATCCACTTGCCAGTCACTTGACATCAATATCAGCCAACGTGCAGGGTGTTCAACAATGCTTTGCGCAGTTTTTGCAGTTTTAACTGTAGACCCTGCTCCCTCCCTGCCCCCAAACAGCCTTTAATCAAGGGAAGTTGTCTGGAACCTAAGCAATAAATACATGCTTGTTACACCATGTACTAATTTTCCAGAAAAGGCCTAATTCTGACATTGTAAAAAAAAAAAGGTTGAAAAATATACTATCCTCTTATCATACTAATCAGTGTATGCACTTGTTATCCCACTTGCTTGGAACATGTGTCTCTACACACACCTACAAACTATGTCTTTGTGTTCAGGGATTAAGCCCTTCTGGAACACAAATGACTTTGGGGTGGGGTGGGAATCATTTTCCACTGCAACCCCCAGCACTATTCTGCTAGTAGATAGGCTACCGTCTGTCCAGTGCTGCCTGTATATAATACAGCACATTAGCCGATGATTTAGTAAAATTGGTCCTTTACTGAGTGTCCTCTCAAATTTCTGTGTCAGACAGCTGGAAGGTTTTCAAGCATGTTTCCAGTTGTGAGTAATACTGAGCATCAAGCATGCTCCTAAGTGTCTCTTTGTGGCAATACTTGTAGATTTAAGTGGTATTAATTAGAAGCTAGTGTTCATAGTGGAGGCGTATATGAGGCAATAAATACCTTTTGTGGGTGACTAAAGGCCACAGAGCCGTGAATCCAAGGTGTCTGATAACCAGAAATGCTGCTTATTACAAGTGAGACACAATATGGTGGCCCAAAGCCTTAGTGCTTGATGTAGCCTTGGAGAGAAAGAGATCAGACTGGGGCAAAACTCTAAAGAATATTTTAAAACCTGCTTAATGGTTTGCTAATTGCAGGCATTATCACAGGACATATCAAAGAGCTGCTGCTTAAAGCTGTAGCACTCCATGTAGAGACATGTAGAGCCAAGTTTTTTTAAAAAACTAAAATAAAATGTAAAACAAATAATAGAGCACCAACAGTGAAAAGTATACATTTATCTGCCTTGAATCCCAATCCAAAATAGCTTATCTGCCTGTATTGTGCAACTGTCCATTGCTAAAACGTGGTTAATAATAGCCTTCCTTATATGGATGGCAGGGGTGCCAACTTGAATAAAATATTGGGAGGGCCCAGGTAAGCCCGAACCTACATAATCAATCAGAAGATTCAGCACAGGCACACCATCTGAATGGCAGTGCCTATTGACTTTGTGGGGGCAGCCCCCTTAAATATTTTATTGGCAGGGCTGAAGGGACCTTGGCCTCCTAGGAGTTGGCTCATATGATGATGATGATGATAATTTTATTTATATCCCGCCCTCCCCAGCCATAACCAGGCTCAGGGTGGCTAACATCAAAATATAAATACATTAAAACATAAAATCCAGCAATCGACTGAAATACAGCTTAACATCGGATTAAAATCAAATAAGTTCAGAAGGCAACCGGCAAATTATGACTACAGGGGTTGGGAACCTTAGGTACTCACCAGGCTCAGCTATTTATATGAGCCAGTGAGAGGAGTTAGAGAGGCCTCTTATATATAGGGTCTTGTAGGAGGAGAGGGGTCAGACTGGGCCTGGCAGAACAGCTCCGTCTTACAGGCCCTGCGGAAAGATGTCAAGATGATGGGTGGTGTAAAGTCAAACACAATTTAAATTAGGTGTCAGGAACCTGAGGCCTGCCAAATATTGTTGGACTTCATCAGCCCCAACCAGCATGGCCAACGATCAGAGCTGATTGGCAATGTGGTCCAGTGACACCTGAAGTGTTACAAGTGTTCCCACCCCAGATAGGAAGCATGTGCTTGCTGTCCTTTCCTCCAACCAGATTCCAGCAGGATTTAAACGTCACACAGACTAGTAAAGTAGGTTAAGCTGACAGCAAGTAACTTGCCAAATTATCTTAATTAGTGATGGATTCACTAATTCAAACTTCTCTTCTAGCCATGGTCAGAATATCAACAGGTTGGCAAGAGCTGGGTACAGAGCAATGGGAGCTCATCACCGTCACATGGATTCGAACCGCTGACCTTACGATCAGCAAGCCCAAGAGCCTCAGTAGTTTAGACCACAATGCCACCCATGTTCCTTAAGTGGTGTGTCGAAAGCACACCAGTGCAAGTAGATAAATAGGTACTGCTGCAGCGGGAAGGTAAATGGCATTTCCATTCACTCTGGCACTCATCACAGTGTCCTATTGCACCAGAAGCATTTTAGTCATGCTAGCCACATGACCTGGAAGCTGTCTGTGGACAAACACCGGCTCCCTCGGCCTGAAAAGTGAGATGAGCACCACACCCCATAGTCGAATTTAACTGGGCTTATCCATCCAGGGGTCCTTTACACCTTTACCTTTCAACAGATCCGTAAAAAGGAGATATGAGAAATACGTAAAGAGCGTAAAATCCTTGATGTGTTTTAGAATATTCATAGAGCACTAGAAATCCCAAACCTGTTTTACAATATGGGCTGGGGTAAGGTATTAAAATTTCCAGCTTGCCTGTCATCCTTTACCAACAATCATGTGAATTTGTGCTCACAGTTCAAGACATCGGGAAGGCCAAGTGTAAAGTCTGTTTTCCCCGTTTCAGATGTGCATAGCCTGGGGCACTGTGTTGCAATCTAACGCCACTTGTTGCAACAGATATTTTAAAGACAACCCTGCTATTCTCTGACCTTGGAGATCTTACAGGAAATTGGAAGTACAAACACTCAGTTTTGCATAAAAGCAGCATCAGCTATGATGCATATTGGCATCTATTCCAGCCACAAGAACATAACCACAAAACAGAAAAAAGGATCAATATCGTTTGGAAATGAGGATGCTAAGTAAAAGTAGCTGTGGCTGTGCTTGTTTTGTTTAAAAACAAACAAAATGAGTCATCTATTGAAGATTGTAATGAAAGGTTTTTTGTTTTTTGAAAAGGTAGTCTAGACTTGCTAGCAAGTGAAAAGGTAATATTACCTGCTCTCTGCATAAAATGCACACCAACAAATAAGCAAACAACAATCCCCACTTAGTTGTTTTTCCCCCTGCAGGTGACACATTCTGCTTTGAGAGAATTTAATCTTAAAAGACCGTGACCCGTAATAAAAAGGTATTTCACCAAAGGTATTCTACATATGCAGAGAAATAGCATCATGGAGCCCTTGTACTATGGAAGCAAGTAGAACCGATGGAGAATGGTAAGTAACACTTTACTTGATCTTCACTTCTATAGCTTGGAAAGTAACAGAATAGTTATAAAGTCCAATTAAATAACACAAGAGTCGAACTGAAGGCATAGACTTAGCCTGGGGGCAGAAAACAGGCAACACGTTCTTTCTATATGGTTTCTTCTTTCATTTTTCCTGTGAAGGGGAACGGAATATTTTCTAAGTGCATCAGAGTTGACCCAGCTGCAGCAACTGAACCATTTAAAAATCCTAACTTGCAGTCGGAGAAGGTGTTCAGCTGTTTATAGAAAGGCATAACATCTCAACCCACAAAATAGTTTGCTGGAATGGTAACATTTCCTTTGACTGGCACCCAGTTTTAATATACTATCGGGCAAATTTAAATCACTGGAACCTCTTTTCATGTAATATGTTTAGGTTTGGGGACTAATTCTGATATACACCTTTGTAAGCATGGATTCTTATGCTTTCATTTAGAACTGAACTCCAGATTGGCTTAATTTTGCAGCCTCTTATTCAGTGGCTTTTTTGAAATATGCTTACACACATCAGTGATTACAGCAGCCATAGGTAAAAATACATAGTGTGACATTTCACATATAATGCCAAATTGTGACTTTTCTCTACAAGAATAATCATGGAAGGAGCTTTGGACTTCTGTACTCCATCTCTTTCTTCCCCAGCTCCAATAATAATAATAATAATAATAATAATAATAATAATAATAATAATAATAATAATTCTATATCTATATCTATATCTATCTCTTGCCATCTGGCTGGGTTTCCCCAGCCACTCTGGGCGGCTCCCAACAGAATATTAAAAACACAATAAAACATCAAACATTAAAAACTTCCCTAAACATGGCTGCCTTCAGATGTCTTCTAAAAGTCAGATAGTTGTTTATTTCCTTGACATCTGATGGGAGAGTGTTCCTCATATCCCCAGAATAATAGTAACTTCCTGTTTTTCGGCAAACCACAGGTTACCATTACTTCTAAACCAGCAAACCATGGCTTGTGCTTCCTCTACAAACCAGGATTGCAAACCAGGGTTTACTGAAAATTAGAAAGTAACTAATTATCTTAAGTGTGCGTGGGAAGGAAGGAATGAGCCTGAGTTTCCTTCGAGGCTCAGCCTCAGTTACATCCGAATGAGACACCTGTGATTGTGAAGCTAGTACAGAATAGTGGTTGTACACAAAACTCTGAACTGAAAACCCCAAGTTAAAATTTCAAGCCAGTCATGAACTATAGGTTGTTCTTTGGAAAGCTCCTCTTTTGTAGTTTCTCACCCCAGTGGCAATACAGGGCTACCTTATGCAGATATCATAAAGATTGCTGAGATACATAGATGAAAATGTAAGGAAAATGCTACATATATACTTAGGATGGGACCATAAAGCATATATTATGTGCCTAATGGAGCTTTGAGCATTATTTTCTTAACCAGCAGTGCCCTGTGCCGAGCTGCTTTTGAAAAGTGGAGAAGGGGATTTCAGAAATAGATTGTGATAAGGCATAGGGATGTGCTGCTCAAAGAAAAACATTCAAAAATCCCACTGGGCATGGTTGTTAACAGTGGGGCTGAAGGTGATATTAGATGAAAGGAAAAAATGACTAAGGAAGAAAGAATAATTTACAGAGCATGCTAGAATACTAGAAAGGTAAATGGTTTTCTTTAACCATTCTTATCATGTATTCTTTCTTGCTTTCCTGTTCCTGTTTGGAAATTTCCCAAGATATGCATTTACAAGACATATGAAGCCTATGTTGACTAAAAACTAAACAAAACACAGTATAAGTTTAGTAATCACTGAACCAAGAGCATTAAGCTACTTTAGATTACTTACTATAATAGACTAGTCATATCTATTTGTATGTTTTATTTGATCTGATGATTTTTTTATGTCTAAAAAGATTTAAAACATTTTATAATATCTTTACGACCACAGAGAGCATCTCATTTAATTTTTGTGTAGGAACAGCACCCCATAATTCCATATTCCCCATCCAAATAATCATTTGCACATTTTTTCTGTCAGCTGCAACACCAAGGTTATTCTGTAGTGACTTAATTTGCAGATATTTCTGTAGAACGTGCTGCTTATTTCAATATGTTTTTGACTTCCTAAGAAACTATCAAATTCAGCTCTGAGACTGGTGTTATTCCCTTAGGGAGTCCCAAATGAATTTGAATTTTCCAAGGGCTTCATGCACCATTTGTTGTTTATTCCTTTGTAATAGTATTATTTCCATTATGATAATAGGATTATGTTCATCATAACATGTGTTGTCTTCCATAGCGTAACCTCACCTTTTCCCCCAGGAAAAGAGAGAATGTGAAAAGCTTAACAGGTTTCGAGTAAAATACAGTCCTGTGGTCATAAAGTTTTAATGTATGTTTCGTGCAAGTTGGTATATGGCATTTAAACAGTATATAATGGTAATTAAAAATGTTGTAAACTGCATTTGAATACATGCAGTATATGATTTAAGAAAAAGCCACTCATTCAGTTAATATTTTACTCCAACTAAGTACAATGTATTAATTGCATTACATTGAAGCTGTTCTGCTAGGTACAATGCCATGTAAATCATAATATTGTGGACAGTACCTCTCAGAGGAAAACACTGTGATTCTGATATTAGCATCATTTTCTGAAACTGAACTGATGCAGCAGCTGGTATATCTCAACATGTTTTCTTAGTGTAGCAGACCTTAAGATTAGTTATTACAACTATAGGTTTCATTGGATGATATTGGCTAAACTGGGAGAATTTCAATATTAACTGGATTTTGGGCTATGCAGGAAATCCACTAGGTAAGTAATGAAAGATCTCCTAGATCTTCCCTTGCTCCACCGACCTGAGCAACACCTTAATAGAAAAACAGTGTCATTTATGTGTGTGTTTATCTAAGAATCATTCAATCAAGATAGAGAGCGATTTTCCATGTGGCTCTGGTGCCACAAGCAGAACTTGCACTTTATGGTACAGCTGGAGTGACTTGTGTGTTGCTTTGGAACATAGCAGTGTGTGTGATTGAATGGTTTGTACATAGCTCAGAAATGGGGGGATAATGTGTAAGTGTGGGAAGAGATGAAGGGCATAGCAAAAAGCCATTCAATGTGGAACCATCTACAGTTATGGCCTGTTGTCACTCACTATCCCGAAGGATATTTGCAGTGGCAAGTAGCATTATGTGATGAATATGTCTTTCTTGCTGGTGCACTCTGTGTGAATTGCATTTCTTTTGGGCTGAAGCCCATTCACTCCAAATTTAATGTTGCTTTTAACCAGGGGTAGGCAACCTAAGCCCCAGGGGTTGGATCCAGCTCAATTGCCTTCTAAATCCGGCCCACGGACGGTCCGGGAATCAGAGTGTTTTTACATGAGTAGAATGTGTCCTTTTATTTAAAATGCATCTGTGGGTTATTTGTGGGGCCTGCCTGGTGTTTTTACATGAGTAGAATGTGTGCTTTTATTTAAAATGCATCTCTGGGTTATTTGTAGGACACAGGAATTCGTTCTTTTCTCTCTCTCCAAAATATAGTCCAGCCCACCACATGGTCTGAGATATGGTGGACCGGCCCACGGCTGAAAAAGGTTGCTGACCCCTGCTCTTAACCCTCCTTAAACTGTACTTCGCATTTCAGTAGTTACATCTGTGGCCAATTCACAATTAGAGAAAAGGGACGTTGCAGCAAAATATGCATGCAAGCTAATATAATACGAAAATGAATAGCTGCGACTATTTTGTGTGCTGCACGGAACCAAAATTATTCCACAAGTTGGGCAGACTATGAACTCTAAAGCAACTTTACAATCCTAAAGCTGTTTTGATGTTACAAACCACAACTGTTACAGATACTAGCTGGGTATACACTTGTGCAGGTGGATAATAAGCATGTATAATTAGATGAAAGATACATAATGGTTTGTTGTTGGTTACGCATTTACAACAGCTGACGATATGCTTAATGTGTAGTTCACAAATTAAGACAATTACTTATGGCTCCACGGTTAACCAGGAGGATTCCTTATGGACTGCAGCACAAAAACACTCTGTACCTCTGTATGAGGTAGATTCCCAGTGCTGTCTGTAATTTGACCTCCAGCTATCAGTTTTACCCAAAGACATTAAAAAAACCCATCGTGAATTGTAGGTGGCATGTTTTTAGCCATCTAGTAGAAAGCATTTTAACTCTCGCCATATCCAAAGAAAAAGCTTTGTGTTTCATCTGAAATGTTAGCATTCAGTAATAGGTCTGCATGCAAAATATCTGGTATTTTGCATTTTTACATTTGTGTTAGGGGTTTAGTCAAATGTGAATTAATTTTTCTTTCCATCCTTCACTTTACATTTAATTAAAAAATATCAAGTAAGATATCAGGCTACATACATATTTGCTTCAGATTCACTGCATTGTACCTAACATACTTTAGTGCATCTATGACCATTTGCACTTGAAGACTGGAAATATCCAACTCCAACAAGAATTTCAAGCAAGTTTCCCCCCCTAGAGCATTGTTTTATTTTTGCTATTTTATTCAAAGGCTTTTGGGTTTCATTTTTCATTCTCTTCCACATTGTAAAACTCCTTTACAATTCAGTAAAGCTAATATACAAAAAATAATGGTGCCAAAATGCAATATTTTATTTAGTGCAGAGAATGGGACGCGGGTGGTGCTGTGGGTAAAACCTCAGTGCCTAGGGCTTGCCGATCGCATGGTCGGCGGTTCGAATCCCCGCGGCGGGGTGAGCTCCCGTCTTTCGGTCCCAGCTCCTGGTCCACCTAGCAGTTAGAAAGCACCCCTAAGTACAAGTAGATAAATAGGTACTGCTTTATAGCGGGAAGGTAAACGGCGTTTCCGTGTGCTGCGCTGGTGCTGGCTCGACAGAGCAGCTTCGTCACGCTGGCCACGTGACCCGGAAGTGTCTCCGGACAGCGCTGGCCCCCGGTCTCTTAAGTGAGATGGGCGCACAACCCCAGAGTCTGTCAAGGCTGGCCCGTACGGGCAGGGGTACCTTTACCTTTTTAAGTGCAGAGAGCCATGAGTCATTATGAACTGAGCCAAGCTCAGACCTTGCAGAAAATTGGGCCTAGCTTGCAGTGATACCCTTTCCTGTAGTAACCTGGGGAACCAATGGCCAAGAAGACTGGAGTTGAACGTTTTAGATGTGGTAGAAGTGACTTTCAAGGCCTGGAACTTTCTAGAAAGTCTCCTTGTCTATTTACATCAGGGAGCCTGGGAAAATGTGGATCCCAGTTCCGTTCTGCTAAAAGGCCTGAGCATTTTTCATTCTCTCCAGTGGCAATTAAAACTTCTGAGCATGCTCTGAAGAATCTAGGAGTGTAAGCGGGGCTTCCCCCCCCCCCCAGAAAAAAAGATGATGGAACTCACCATGAACTTGTTCTCTTATAATGGCAATGGCACCCACCTGAGGGGTGCGAGAGCAGTTTTTGTAAGTTCCAGTTGGAAAAAAAGCCCTGAGCCTAAAAGATGCTAAAGCCTTCCACAAAAGAATAATGAGGGGGATTGGTGAAGAGAGCTGGGAGGGGCAAGTTTGATTTTTCCCAAAAAGAAGTGGAGGCATAGGTTACTACTCAACACATCCAGGTAGTTGAATTGTCTTTAAACCAATGGGACTTAGCATTTCAACCCCGCTTAGGGAAGTTAACGTTATAGGGCACATTGGGAAATTATCCACAGCAAGACCTGTTGTGTCTGTTGTTGTTGTTATTATTATTATTATTATTATTATTATTATTATTATTATTATTATTTTCAATTTTATACATTTCAATAATTTTACCACCATTTTAGTATTTCAGAACTCAACTTCCTTCCCCCTCTTTCTGCGGTTCCTCAAATTTATTTTTATATTTTCTGCATATTCCAAATTAACTTAATTTACTCATTTATACATCTACTTTAAATATATACTCTTATAAAACTGCAGGTTATTACAATAATTCTTAAATAATTTGTAAATATTCAATAAGCCAGAGGAAGACTTATTGAAATGAATGAGTACTATATACAACAGGGGTCAGCAAACTTTTTCAACAGGGGGCTGGTCCACTTTCCTCAGACCTTGTAGGGAGCTGGACTATATTTTTGGGGGGAGGCGGGGGAGGAATGATGCAAGTGCACCATGAGCCATGGTGGCTGCTTACCTGTGCCTTGCGAGCGGCAGGGGCTGGCGGTGGTGGCGGAGGGACGATGAGCAGCGTACAAAAGGGCTCCAGAGAGGAGCTGCTTAAAATGGCGGAAGGAGGGAGGGAGGAGGCGCTGGTGCCGCCGAGGGAGGGAGAGAGAGGGGGAGGGAAAGAACGTGCCCGCTGGCAATCCATGCGGCGATTCCTGGACTGTCCGTGGGCTGGATCTAAAAGATAATTGGGCCTAATCTGGCCCGCGGTCCTTAGTTTGCCTACCCATGATATACAAGAACAAGAGAGGAGGATGAATAGTAGTAGTAGCAATAGTAGTAGTAGTAGTAGTAATAATAATAAATAATAAGTTTGTTATTTATAGCTTACCCATCTGGCTGCATTGCCCCAGCCAGTAGAACTTACTAATGAATTCTGCTCTTAATCGTTTGCCATTATTGTATTTTAAATAATTGGGTTGCCCTTCAATATTGATAGGGCAGTTTGCAAATTATAATACAGTCGTACCTTGGAAGTCAAACAGCTTAGTTCCTGAACGTTTTAGCTCCCGAACGTCACAAACCTGGAAGTGACTATTCTCGTTTTCAAACTATTTTTGGAAGCCGAATGTCTATTTTTGGAAGCTTCCTGCAGCCAATCAGAAGCCGCGGTTTGGTTTTATAAGTCGAACCGATTTCCGGAACAGATTCCTTTCAACTTCCAAGGTACAACTGTAATGAAATACAAACAATTGTGAAAGCGAAAGAACAGTATATAAGAGTAACAGAAAATAATATTAAACATTTTAAATGCCTTTTTAAAAAAATTCTACGTAATGAAAAGACCTCAGAGTTCTCACCCACAGGCAAACCTCCCTGGCAAGATCTTTCCACAGTCAGGGTGACGCCACTGAGAAGTTTGGTGTGAAATGCGTGCCTTATAGGAAGTCCTATTGACTTGTCATGAAGAGGAACTTTGTTTTTAAACAAAATTAAAAAAAATCCTTCCAGCAGCACCTTAGAGACCAAATAAGTGTGAGCTTTCGTGTGCATGCTCACTTCTTCAGATACTTCAGATTCTTCAGTTTTTAAACGTTTCTCTTGGCAACACTATAAACATCTCCCAATTCTATCCTGTTTTGTTTTGTTTTTTAAAAAAGAAAGTATCGCACCAGAGTAGATCCTACTTTAGTAGCAGATGTGGAGCTATCAGGGTTCGATAAGCAGTTTTGCATAAATTATTGCATAAGCAAAGTTAATCATTATGTACAGGTGGTATGCCACCTGTTTAATTCAGTCTGGAATGGATCTGAATGTGGCGAAGCAAACTGAAGAACCCCCCACAATTAAAGTTGTACTTATCAGCCAAGTGAGCACAAATAACAATTCCGTTTTGTTTATATCTGAAGAGACTTTGTGCAAAAAAAAGAGAGAGGCTCATCTTCAGCAATGTCTTTAATATCTCACCTGTGGAGCTATACAGTTAGGCTGAGATTGACAGATGGTATCCACCCTTGTCTAATAAGAATTTTGTTGGCTGCATAAATCGAGGGCATTTAATAGCGTGTGATATTTTAGCTTTAATTCTCAAGAAATGTGTACTTAACCTCATCAATAATTGCTAATATGATGGAAAGGCTTTATAAAGCCAAATAATAGGTTATCAAATGAAACCTATTTTATGAAGAAATATGCTCCTTACTAAAACAGACCTTGAGACCTTTGCTAGCAAGTATACTGGAATCCCAATTTTGCTTGTATTCTATTAACATAATGGTTTTTGACTCTGTCAATGTGCAAAATTTAAGAAGTAAAAGAGAAACTAGCAGACAAGGGGAAAGGTGGGGTGGAACTGTTCAGAAGACACCTCCGCTGTTATGCGTTGAAAACAAATTTTTGTATACATAATGATGCACTGGTGGTGCAGTGCCAAAATAGATTTGCTTCTCTCCTTCTTTAATTAATATTCATTCTGTGAAATATGGATGGTTTGAGGAGTAAGAAATGAGCAATGCCGGTGGGGTGTGCACGTCAGTTTGTGTATGTAAATTCAGACATGCGATGGATGGATAGATTTACCTATGTAGTGACAAACTCTATTTGGGAGTACTGCTGCAAAGTTCTAACCTGCCCCCCCACCCCCAAATAATGATGGGCTTTTAAAACAGCCAGGCTAATATGCAAGAGAAAATCACCATGTGTATAACACCAGCAATTATTTTTAACCTCTCCTAAATTCCTGGCCACTTTGCATTGGTTTAAAACACTCAATTTACACCATCAACAGACTGTTGAGACTAAGGGGACCCAGAATAAACACAATAGGTAGGAAAGGTCTATTTTAAGGCCTGGGATTGCTCTTCTTGTCCCAGCCAATGTTACGGGTTTTCCCTGTTTATCAAGGCTTGAAACCGTTTCCCAGAAAGTGTGCAAATCCAAGCAATTTAGGAAGTCTCTTGAATAAAATTCCCCTAAATGTCCTTTGATACTGGGAGCCATTATATCCTAGCCTGACTGTCTGACTTGGACATAGTTCAGATGGTTAAAGCAATGTGCTGATAATGCCAAGGTTGCAGGTTTGATGCCCTTTTTTTTATTAAGTTCAAATCATTATACCCCTTTGCTCAAAACTTAGCACTCCATAGATATTCCTGAGTTGTCCCATTTAAAGAGAAATATATTTTAAGGCTGCAGTCACTGGCAAACCTAGGGCCGCAGCTCAGTGGTAGAACATCTGCTTTGCATCTCCCAGGATCTCCTGGTTGGTTTAGGGGAAAAAATTGTATCTGAAACACTGAGCCTGGGTAGCTCAGTTGTTTAGACCATGGTGCTGATAACACCAAGGTTGCAGGTTCGATCCCTGTATGGACCAGCTGCATATTCCTGCATTGCAGGGGGTTGGACTAGATGATCCTCAGGGTCCCTTCCAACTCTACAGTTCTATGATTCTATGATTCTATGATTCACTGGCATGCCGCTGCCAGTTAAGGTCAATAACATTGAGTTAGATGGAATAGCAGTCTGACGGTATAAGACCACTTCCTATGTTCCCATGTAATACAATGGACATCGTGCCATGCTTTGTAGGAAAACATGGAGAGGTTGGGTAAAGCACAGAGATAACATAACCTCCAACATTTATCTGATGAAAATATTTCCTTAATAATAATAATACCCCACCCAACTGACTGGGTAGCCCCAGCCACTCTGGGCAGCTTCCAACATATATAAAAACATAATACAACATTAAACATTAACAAAAAAACCACTTCCCCATACAGGGCTGCCTTCAGATGTCTTCTCAAGGTTGTATTGTTACTTATCTCCTTGGCTTGGGGGTTACATAACTCCATACCCTCCAACATTTCTCTGATGAAAATAGGGGCGTCCAGAGCCTAGGGCTTGCTGATCAGAAGGTCGGCGGTTTGAATCCCCGCGACGGGATGAGCTCCCGTTGCTTGGTCCCTGCTCCTGCCAACCTAGCAGTTCGAAAGCACGTCAAAGTGCAAGTAGATAAATAGGTACTGCTCTGGCGGGAAGGTAAACGGCGTTTCCATGTGCTGCTCTGGTTTTGCCAGAAGCAGCTTAGTCATGCTGGCCACATGACCCGTAAGCTGTATGTCGGCTCCCCCGGCCAGTAAAGTGAGATGAGCGCCAAAACCCCAGAGTTGGCCACAACTGGACCTAACGGTCAGGGGTCCCTGTACCTTTAAGGGAAAGTGGGACAATCCAGGATCAAATCAGAACCTGGGATGGCTTCTCTAAATCCAAGACTGCACCTGGAAAATAGGGACACTTAGAGGGTCTGAGATAACTAAGAATATGGCCAAGGAATGTGGCACTTGTCTATGTGATTGTCATCTTAGCGCTTCCTATTTCGCCCATCATTGCTTCTTGTCTAAATATTAACAGGTGAGTTTGCTTGCTCATTCATAGATAACCAGAACACACTTCTCCAGAAGTGGTTATTTAGCATGGAGACCTGTTTAATTGAAATCACAAATGTGACTAAGTTCCTGCTATGATGTGATCTGACATAAATGATCATAGGAAAAAATTGCCTCTTGCTGATCCCCACTATCTTACATCTCAACTTGCTGCAAGATTGAGGCAAACGGCACCAATTTACTGCTCCCAACTGCATGATAATGGACACTTTGCGGTGCACTCTCCCTTCATTACTGTACAGGTCAGGGCTGTTAACAAGGGGCTCTTGCCACTTCTGACAGATAGTCACTACCAAGATGAATGGCAGTAGCCACATGACCACTTAAGACTCTGCTTTCACTTTCCAGCACCTTTAGAGCACTTACTTAAAAAAAAACACCCTCAGCTTATTTTTTTAACTCTTTATTAACTAGGAGGATCAATAGAATTCTGTTCAAACTGACCTATAATTCTTTTAAAATTTAATTGAACAGAAAGCTCCGCGTACATCTTCTCATTTCTCTCAAGCCTGTAATAATAGATTTGTTTAAATGGTGGAATTAAAAGCAACGCATGCTATGTTACCTAAGAATTACTTGATATTTTACTGATGGCAGAATGACACACTGCATGTAGTGCCATTATTGTTTTTAGGGACAGGTTTGTTTTTAATGGAATGCAGCCACTGAGGCTGCAATTTGAAGGGAGAAACTATGGGGGATGGGGATAAGGGCTTATTAACCTTTCCCCCTTGGGCTATTTTCCTGCCAAAAATACACACCAACTGCTTTTACCTCAGCTCAGGAGATGGTATGGGGATTCATATATTCCCCCCAATGGATGTAAAAAGCACTCTCTGTGTGTGTTTGTGATGTTTAGGATGCGTATACATGGTACGTTTAAAGCACATAAAAAGGTAAAGGTAAAGGTACCCCTGCCCGTACGGGCCAGTCTTGCCAGACTCTTGGGTTGTGCGCCCATCTCACTCAAGAGGCCAGGGGCCAGCGCTGTCCGAAGACACTTCCGGGTCACGTGGCCAGCGTGACATCGCTGCTCTGGCGAGCCAGAGTTGCACACGGAAACGCCGTTTACCTTCCCGCTAGAAAGCGGTCCCTATTTATCTACTTGCACCCGAGGGTGCTTTCGAACTGCTAGGTTGGCAGGCGCTGGGACCGAGCAACGGGAGCGCACCCCGCCGCGGGGATTCGAACTGCCGACCTTTCGATCGGCAAGCCCTAGGCGCTGAGGCTTTTATCCACAGCGCCACCCTGGCTTCCACCAAAGAATCTTAGGAACTGTAGTTCACCCCTCACAGAACTACATGTCCCATCACCCTTAACAAACCTCAATTTCCAAAATTCTTTGCTGAGAAGAAATGTTAAGAAGCCCCTCTCCTCGGTTCCAGCCCCCTCTTTCATATTTCACACTCAAAGGTGACATTTGTGGTGTAAATCAGCTTCTTATACCCAACATGCTTAACTCTAATTTGTGCATGAAGAGGTTAAGATCATAGAGTAAGCTGTCCTGTCAGGCTTAGCTAGGTCATACCCTCTCACATGGGGAGGAAGGGTTACCAAATTCTTCATTCTCTCTCTTTTCCACCATGTGAACTGACCAATAAGGATGTCTGGGCTGGTTGCTCCAAGTCCTGACCACATGGCTTAAGCAAGCAATCTTTGTGTTTCTATACAAATAGTTTAGAAACCTTTGCCATTTTTGAAACTAAGTTGTAGTGCCTGTTTTTTCTTGCTGCTGTATGGAAAAGCACATGAATCTGACCTTTGAAGAGTTTGTAAGCAAACCATTTTTAACTTATCAAACATGCTAAGGGAAATGAGTAGCTTTCAAAACGATTAAGAAGAGGATATTTTAAAGGTCTAGCAATCTATATTTCCACGCTTTACTTTGCTGCATGCTTTGAGATTTTAAATATCTCTCACCAAAATGTACTTGCCCCAAACCTGGATCTAGGCATCCATGGAATGCTCCTTTTATCCTTTAACAACCAACCAACCAACCAACCAACCAACCAACCAACCAACAATATTCTGTACCAAACAAAAGTTTGATCAAAAAGAATAATGAACCTAATATCTACTTCCATCAAGTGTCTTTCTCTTTGCCAGTGTTTTTTCACAAATGAGTGTAAGCAACTGAATATATTAGAATTAATTTTTCTGTTTTGCATTTCCAGTTGCTATACTTTAATTTATAGGCTATATTATAGCAACTATCAGCTCACAGGCAGAATATGGCCCAGGAAAGGCTGCAGAGTTAGCTCTCAGGGCAACACTGAGCAGGCTGGGCTCTGTCATAAGTCAAAATAAGGTGACTGCTTCAGGCAGCTGATTTAGAGTGTAATGAAATGGCAGCAAATTGATACTTGCTTATTATATTTTTATTTTGTTTTTACTCCCAAGAAGAGATACTTGTGGGATTTCCTGACTTACTTTTGATACTGTGTCGCTTAACTTGGGGAGGATCACTATATTCTGCCTCAGGCAACAAAATAACTTGGGGTGACCCTGATACTGTGCATGGAAGGATTGGGGGAGGGGTATTGCTCCTTTCTCTCCCCAATTGACATTTTTAATTAAAGTGAGGTAATGCTGGCTGGACTCACAAAAGTTAAACTGGAAAGGGAAGGGTAGAGGAATTGTGGGAGGCGGAGAGACCTTGTATACAGTTGCCAGGCAACCACACAAGCATCCCTTATTGCTTCCTGATTAACAGGACACATTAAATGTAAGTGCCAAACAGCCTGATTTCTCCTGTTTCCCCCCTTTCCCTCCTTCTGCTTTAATCCTTATTACCCCGTTAGATGTGACCAGAGAGAGGGAGAGATGTGGTTGCCGCCATGTCTGTGGAAAAGCTGGGGCCCAAAAAGGGAAATTATAATGCCTTCCTACTCTTCCCAACAGCCACTTCCCCTAAAATATTCAATTCCACCCCCCCCAATGGTAATTATCATTTTCTGCCAGGACTGGGCTGAAACCTCAGCTTCTCTATCAAATGCCCCCCTCCCGCCAATACTATCTGTCTGTATACTGCCCTTCATCCAAAGATCCGAAGGCAGTTCACAACAGAAAAATACAAAGTGAGAATACAAAATACATAATAAAACAAAAATAAAGCAATAACCCCCCTTCCATAAGCAATTATTATTATTATTTCTTACCTAGCAGACTACATTCCCCAGGTACATAACTAGGCCAATCTTTAAGATTTTCTGAGGAGTTCCACAACCAGTGAGGGGATTGTCACTTGATAACACAGAAGTGAGCCTCCTCAGTGCTAGCCCCATCTTCCGAAATGCCTTCCCTTGGGTAATTTGTGAGGTGGAGACTCTTAAAACATCTCTGTTTTCTTGGACTCCCAACTTTTATTTTTATTTTGTTTGTACAGTCCTCAGTTTTATTTGTGACATATAGTTGCATTTTGGTTTTAATCTAATTTTTAGGACATTTTATTGGGTGTTGAATTTTTATTGTCTTTGTGTTGACTGCTTAGAGACATTTTTATTATATTTAGGAGTATAAAATTTAAACAAACAAATAAAAACATGTATACATGGATATTTGGGGGTAAGAAACTCGGAAATGTGTACATTTCTTGATGCGTAAAAATGAGAATCTAGAAAATGCCCACACTCCAGTGCATGGCTGGACATAATATCTGTATGGGCTGGGGCAATGAGCAGTGCCCAGCCATCTAATATTTCAGACATGGCAGCAACATTCTCATCTTTATTTAGTGACACTTGCATTTCCCCAGATATAGTCAGGTTTGTTCGGGTTTCAGAATTGGTGCATAACATACACGTAACCAAACACTTCATCTATTCTTTTCTGATGTGTGTAGATAGTGACTGGCCCACTATGATTTTGTCTTCTGTCCATTCAGGCATTCTCTAAAACAAGAATAAATGGTGATTCAGTGATGAATCATGAGTTGAACTTTCCCTCTAAATAAAATATTTTAATATGGTAAACAGCACTTTGCTCTGCTCCAGATTGCATGGTGTTTCACCCACCCACCCAAATTCACCATCACTGCGCTGGAATGTCCAGAGTGAGGAATTAACTCTTTATTATCAAAAGCACACTTACAAGTTATAAAAAGGTCCATCGGTCCTAAGTTCTCAGCTACTTCTAGGTGTGCACCTGATGAGGCAGTTGCCACAACAGAGAGCTCCCCCCCCCAATTCTTCTTATGCATCTCCCCCACCTGAGCTACGCACAAACAGGCAAAGACTACATTTGCGTGTAACCTATTTCTGCTTCTTCTGCTTCAGTCCTTGCCTGGTCCTGGGACCAGGGCCGTCTGTATCTGGGGGTGCAAGGGGTGC
Source organism: Podarcis melisellensis (assembly GCF_964234715.1). Lineage (NCBI taxonomy): Eukaryota > Metazoa > Chordata > Lepidosauria > Squamata > Lacertidae > Podarcis > Podarcis melisellensis. The sequence goes on from NC_138544.1 coordinate 26,853,949, forward strand.
AGAGCAATCGGGCGCCGAATTTGGGGGGGGAGCGCAAGGTGCCCACCACTGAAGCCACCTAAGCTCTTAACTATCTACCTGTTATGAAATAATAAATAATTTTGATCAAGCTATAAAAACAAAATACATATATTCCCAGGTATTACCGAAATGTATACCTACTGTTTCACTAAAGGACTTTCAACTTTGTGTGCTCATTTACCAAAGATGGCACCTTTGACACAACTGATATTTCTCCTAAGTAGGTGCCTAAACAATACTAATTAATTTAAGTGTGGTGGTGTTGTATACTTAAGTATAAGTGTATTGTAAATAAATGAGCAAATAAATAAGTTTGTTTCTTTTCCCTCCCTCCCTTCGTAATCAAGAGATACGACGTAAGCGTGGTGTCTGACATAAGCATAATAAAAGTTAATTTGGGGTGCTGGGCAGATATTTGCACCCCAGCGGCGCATATGCTAAAGACTGTACTGTCTGGGACAATGGAGCAGGAGAAGGAGGTGTGAAAGCCCTTGACTTCACACCAGTCTGAGCTATCTCTCCCTCCTCCTGCACCTGTGCTTCACTCCCCAATCCTGCAGCTTCTCTTCCCTCTGACTCTCATCTCCTGACTGTTACAGGTTCCCCCAATTCACTGATCCCTTATTCCAAGTCGGTCTCCAACCCCCCTTCTCACGGTGCCCTCTCATCAGTATCCGGCCACCACTCACTCCTTAGTGTCCAGCCAGTCCCTGACACCCAGGTACTATTGTTTCATGACTATAGAACAAGTGTGGAGAAGTTTTGGCCCTCCAGATGTGGCTTGCATCATCCCTGGCCATTGACCATGCTTGCTGGGGCTGATGGGAGTTGTACTTCAGCATCATCTGGAGGACTTAAGGTTCCCCGCACACCTGTATATAGAACATAGACTATTAGTATGATCCTAAATTTACTCAGAAGTGAATCCTGTTGAATTTAGTAGTGCTTACTTCCACATAAGTAGGGGTAGTATTTCAGCCTAATTTTCACACAGCTGTTTGCTTAGCAGGAAGTCTTAACTCGTAAGCTGAAAATGTAAGAAATGTTTCCCCACCCTGTTTATTAATTTGTTTTTTTTTAAATTAAAATACATCTTTTTGTGTTTAAAACAACAAATTTCAAAGAGTTTAAAATATATGGCTACTCTGTACCTGCAGCCTTTGGAGTTTATAAAAGATTGTCACTCAGTTTACACACAATTAATTTTTTGCATGGCTACGTGCTTAATTCTTGATGAGTTACTAAGCTTTACTCTTGACAAACAGTCGAATTATGTGGTGAGAACTGTTATTAGATTTACACTGCATTGTCTAATTTGCTTTGCCTCATGAAATTAGATGAATTATTAAACACATAATCTGTTATTCCCTATTAAAATTAATTGATTTTCATGTCAGCTTAAAACTAATGAATTGTCTAGGGATATTTTCATAAACTGCATCATGTAACAGGAAGACTATTTTATTTCCCATCCTTTCTGCTAATGATCTTGTACAGAACGATGCTTTGTGAGCTTTCACGGGAGAGTAAAAGCATAATTACTCTTATACAGCACCCCCCCTTCCTCAATTGATTACCACAATACTTGCTAACATCATGGACGTGTTTAATATAGTAAAATGTTGAGTAAAATCTTTGTTCAGATATACAAAACAGAAAACCAGGGGAAATGATTTAGAATCCCTGCCCAATTAAAGTGAAAATTTTATCCTTTTCACTCCCCTTGACCCTAAAAATTACATTTAATAAAATAAATTAAAATTGTTAGCCACACACCTCTTTCAGAGCCTCATCTGCACTCCAGTACACACAGGAAGGATATGCAGGAGTACTGTTTCCATTCCATTCAATGGAACATCTTTATGCATGAAGGAATGCACTTGATGATTTGCGTCCTCCATTTAAATAAATGGCCAAGGCCATACAGACAGGTAGTTCCATGGATCCCTAGTAGAACTTCCATGCTTCTGCCTATGTGATATATGAGACAAGAAAGCCTGCAGTGTCATGCACATTCTATACAGGAACCACCTCCATGACTTCCAAGTGAAACTGTATCCTCATTTTCTCTGATGAGGCCAAGTAAGAAGCAAGTTTCCACACATGGCCTCATCAGATGAGGACTTCTTGAAAGGAAAGTGAAGAGAAGTTATTGAGAACCACAAGGGGGAAGAAACTGCATGGAAGTGAGTGGTTGGTCAGAAACAGAACTATGCTTTAATATCTTTCCAGTGAGGGTGGCTTTGAGGATCCTGACGGAGAACAGCTACAGAAAGTTCAACTAAGTACAAAGGAAGACTCTTGGCCTTTCAGGGAAAGAAGTGGCTCAACCACTGCCAGAGGAGCAGGTGGAGAACCATGGTGGTGACTGGTTATTCCCAAGTGTGCTGTGTTAAGTTTGCTGTCTCCCCAGTCTGCAGATCCAGGTTGTGAAGCCCAACTTGCCCAGACCTATCATATGTTGTTCATCCATGTGAGAATAAATGACACCACCAGGCATGGCTGTGAATAAGATGTTCCAGGATATAAGGGCATACGAGGTGGCGACATGAGGTGTTTTCATCAGTTTTGCAGGGAACGAATGGCTATGTAGATGGTGTTGATGGGAGAAGTTCTGTTGCTGGAACCACAACCGTAAAGGTAAAGGTAAAGGGACCTCTGACCATTAGGTCCAGTCATGGCCGACTCTGGGGTTGCGGTGCTCATCTGCTCATCTTGCTTTATTGGCTGAGGGAGCCGGCGTACAGCTTCCAGGTCATGTGGCCAGCATGACTAAGCCACTTCTGGTGAACCAGAGCAGCGCACGGAAACGCCGTTTACCTTCCCGCCATAGCGGTACCTCTTTATCTACTTGCACTTTGACGTGCTTTCGAACTGCTAGGTTGGCAGGAGCAGGGACCGAGCAATGGGAGCTCACCCCGTCGTGGGGATTCGAACCGCTGACCTTCTGATTGGCAAGTCCTAAGCTCTGTGGTTTAACCCACAGTGCTTCCCAAAAACTAGGAAATCCGTGTTTGGCAGAAGCATGGCAAACCTGACAAAGATGGCGTTAAACTAAATTCTATGAGTGCTTGAGCCTGAAGGCAGTTAGAAAGGTAAGCCCTAAAGTTTGAGACTAAGAAGCTAGTAAAGGTAAAGGGACCCCTGACCATTAGGTCCAGTCGTGACCAACTTGGGGTTGCAGCACTCATCTCGCTTTATTGGCCGAGGGAGCCAGCTGATCTCAAATTATTAGTTAGCTATGTTTTATTTTTTGTTTGCTTTTATATTTCTGCTACTGGCATCATTTGGTACCCAGAGTATTTTATGTCATCAAAACAAACTCCTGATCACAGCCACTCTGCCTTTCCATGCAACACTATGCAAAATCACCACCATCAGAGATTTTAATATCTCTAAGACCTATGGCACTGCAATTGAGTGACAGTCCTTCGAGCAGATAATTGACATAATAGCTTCTTGCGGGTTTCAAAAAGCTTATAATGGCACAATATTCTATACATGTCTTCCCAGAAGTAAATCCTACTGAGTCCAGTGGGTCTTACTCCCAGGTAAGTGGGCGTGGTTTTAACTTTCTACTGGAATAAAGATTGCAAATTGTAAGTAACTGGCATTCGCCCGAGTTAAATCATCCATCTTGTTTATTTTTCTTACTGGTTGTTCCTCCCCCCCCCCCATACATAGGATTTCTGTCTCCATAAATAATCAAAGAATAGGAGAGCTTCCTAACTTTACTTTTAATAAATTTATTTCTCAGTGAAAGAAATTCAAAGTAGACCTTTAATATATCACAGTGACATGCTCTTGCTTAGCCCCTAAAACTTCCACGCAAGAAAAGTTGAAAACACGTATTTTATTACTATTGTTACAGGTGAATAAAGCAAAGCCTGCAAATATATAAAAATAATAGTTATCATGAAACATTAAAGCACTTCAGACTTTCATGACCCATAATCTCAATTGACGATACCTCTTTTCTTGTTCCCTAAACTAAGAAAATAACCGAAGCACAATCTTGCCATAGTTAAGCATTTTAAGCCCAATTCATTTTAAGAGGAAAATACAGCCTTGTGCTTCATTCTCCAGTTTAAATCCACAGGATGTAAAGATGCTTAACTGGAAAAAGAACTGCAGGGTGCTATATCTGAAATGTAATGGAGAAGACAATGATTTTATCACAATGCTCTCTAGATGCAACCTTCTCTCTTCTCTGTCAGTGTCTCGATTTCCCAATCAATTTCCCAGTTTATTCTATGCAGTCACTTTGAACCAGCCATAAGACCTGGCCCTATCTTAGTTTATGAACTGAGATTGCCTTATACCAGAATATTGTAGCTGTGAAGAATGAATGAATGAATGAATGAATAAATAAATAAATAAATATTAAATTTATTATTTATACCCTGCCCATCTGGCTGGGTTTCCCCAGCTGCTCTGGGCGGCTCCCAACAGAATATTAAAAACATCTTTTAAACATCCTTGACCCTTGATGGGAGGGCATTCCACAGGGCGGGTGCCATCACTGAGAAGGCCCTGTGCCTGGTTCCCTGGAGCTTCACTTCTCGCGGGGAGGGAACCACCAGAATTATCATTATCATTATTTATTTATTTACATGTCACCTTAGGTGGTATAGATTAATCACTTGTTTGGAAGAAAGCCCATGCTAAATTCTACTTGGCCTTGTATAACTATGGGGAACGCTAAGCTAAGGAGGTAAGTGCTAAGCTAAGGAGAGATAGTGCAGGGATCGGACTGAAGTTATATTGTTTGTTCCATGTTTTCCCCTCTATACATTACATGGGGATGTGGGATGCCGCCACCCAGAGGTTGTTCCCCTACTGCTCTGGCAGTACTTGAATAAGCCCGGAATTTAGGGTGTCAGTGATTGATTAGCAACAAACAAGCCTGCTGGGACATAATCTGGGTGTATGAGCAAGGTCCATTGCAGGGCCCCTCCAGTGAATACGTGTCTGCAGAAACCCTGCGTGAGATGTACTGCAAGTAGTGATATAATGGCATTAGCCAATGCAGGTATACCCCCAATTCCCAATGTATGTGCTGGCACAAATGGATTATAATGATGCATGGGGAGGCCAGTTGGTTTGAGAGCTATTTAAGCTTAATTTTTTGAAGGCTGCTGTGAGTGACAAGTGAGTGGCTTATCAGTGAAGATGCTTCATTGATGTATAGTGGCACTTCATGAAGGCAATCATTTCTCCTACTCTCTTCCCCAGTTTGTTCTGGTGATTATAGTTATCTATTATCACAGGCTGGCATCAGTGCGTTGACTTCACAGTTAGGGAAGGGTTACTGCGCCATAATTCTCAGCATGCCTGAACAGTGCTACTGGGGTATGGAGAAGATAGAAGGTACTCTAGAGTACTTAGAAAATATTATGTGAGCCTAGTTCTGAAATATAGAGGTTAAACTGCAGGGTCTGAATCCAGTTTTTTTGTATCTAGGTTACTAAGAACAATATTATCAAGGTTTCCTTAGGCATCTTAAATACTGCTATATTTACATGGAGGCATATTCCTCATTTGGAAGGGAAAGCAGGCTATAAATGGAATTATTAGGCCCAGTGCTGAGGTCCAGCTCCAAGGGCCTTTTGGTGGTTCCCTCCATGCAAGATGTGAGGTTACAGGGAACCAGGCAGAAGGCCTTCTCGGTAGTGGTGCCCACCTTGTGGAATGCCCTCCCACCTGATGTCAAAGAAATAAACAACTATGTGACGTTTAGAAGACATCTGAAGGCAGCCCTGTTTAGGGAAGTTTTTAATGACTGATGTTTTAATGTATTTTTAATCTCTTGTTGGAAGCTGTGGGGAAACCCAGCCAGATGGGCGGCGTATAAATAAAAAATTATTATTTATAAATTATCATCAAAAATAAATTGGAGTTTAAATTGACACAGAACTCTTTGTTGTTTTTCTACAACCGTCCAACATGGCTGCTGCACCAGAATAAAATAATATGGCATGATATGAATAAGGAAACAAAAGAATGAAAACTAAAAGGGAAATATAAAACCATGACAGGAGGTCCAGCTCTCTGCAATAAGACCACCTCTTTTGTATTTAGACAATTACAAGTATGACAAGTAAGGTGAACATATGTGTTTGAATAACTCACTTTCCTGAGAGCTATTGTGATTAGTCAGCCAATCAATGCCAAAGTGCCCATTCACCGTACTATGTGGATTCCCACCCCCATGCCCCCTTTTGGGGTTTTGTTTTAAAAAAGTGAAGTCCATACACGTGAAATTTAATCCGCTTTTTTGAAGCGAAGGGATTTTGTGTTGTTCCTAATAGCCGACTGCAACTCCACCTCTGTGTACAATACAACCAGTTTGTCAGGAAGAAGCACTGTGGCATATAAAGTTTTATGCCAAGCAACGTGGAATGAAAATTGGCCACCTGCATATATTTGAACATTAAACAGCGAAGACGGGGGAGAAATGCTCGTGTGAGTGGCAATCATAAAGAATATATGGTAGAAAAACAGGGATAAAACTTTAAACCTCACAAATGTAAAATATACTGAATTGCAGCTCTCTCTGGCACCCTCACCCCCAAATGGCCATACACACCCAACTGCATAAGCTTGCAAAGAGAACAAAGACTGCTATAAATATTCCAAAAAGCCAATAAAAAAAAAATAAAAAACTAGGAGTGGTTAGTTCTCCACTGTAATGGGCCACAATAAAAGCTTTTATTGTTAAGAGAGTTACTTTACTAAGAGCTGTATGAAGAAAAGCTGAATGAATGTGAAAAAATTGCATGCAATAACCTGAGCCGAAAGATGATTATCAGCCCTTGAGTTCTGAGCTTTTGAGTGAGTGGGTATGCTGTTAGAAGATTGCTGTTGTGGTTAAAGAAAAGCGTGTTTTGTACTTCTCTCCCACCTCCGGGAGTCCTGAAAGTCAATGTATGCTTTTCCTCTGCCTTTGTACGTTTATACTGAATATCACTTGTAAAGTTTAAGGGCCTGATATTGCAGCTCTGTCATCACTAAATCTTTGCACATTTATTCTCAGTGCTATTTTTGTAAGACCCGAAGGCTCGGCCCTTTCTCTCAGATAACAGGAAGTTGCCACATCTAGCTTTTTATATTGTATTCTGAGTGCTTTATGGAATATTACATGCAAACATGTCTACAAAAATAGGGATGGCCATGTTTCCTAGAGAAAACCACTTTTGACTTTTGGATTGGCAATTTGGAGCAAAGAAATACAAGGGGGGGGGAGAGGGGAGGATGTGGAATCCTTTCTTTTGCCACTTTTCTACCACTTCCTTTCTCCACAGGTTTTCCAGTGCACATGCTTGCTTAACCTGACGTGCATCTGTGTGTGTGCAAGAGAGAGCAGATTGGGAGAAGCTGCAACAGAAAAAGCTTAAGCGCTGCTCCCATAATTTATCTCCTCCAAAATTGCCCCTCCCAAAGTAGCTCTTCTGTAATAAAAATAAGCATATAACATTAATTTCTGCTCTTAATGTATGCAAAATGTTGTAGTTATTGTCTCTCAGTTACTGCGAAGGGGAGTTCACTGTTAGTTCAGTTGAGTTTATGAGCTACATTTGGTACAACACAGTCCATAACAATGTGATGTCATTTTGTGAACATTTTATAAAGGGAGAATCAGTGCCAGGACACTTCCCTGTCTAGGTCTACCTGGAAAGTTCATAACTTGATCAAAAAAATGTGAAACCCAGAGTCTCCGGTGCCAGATCCACAATGATGATCCATTGTATGCCTGATCCATTGTATGCTTCCTTGTAGTCATTTCTTACTATGTTCAACTGTGCATAGTAAATCTACTTAGTAAGTGTTCACAGGATCGAAGCATAGGCATGCTAATAAATGCTGAATATGGAACATTCTCCTGTTTTCCCCAAGATGAAAGTTTATATAGGAAAGTTTATATAGGAAAGTTTATATAGGAAAGGCTGCCATATTATTTGGGTGTATCTACAACTACCCTAGACCTGCTAACAACATTCCATTAGAAAGGTGAAGCCATAAAGCCGCCAACCGTTTCTTGGGTAAAGGTAAAGGGACCCTGACCATTAGGTCCAGTCGTGGCTGACTCTGGGGTTGTGGTGCTCATCTCGCTTTATTGGCCAAGGGAGCTGGCGTACAGCTTCCAGGTCATGTGGCCAGCATGACTAAGCCGCTTCTGGCGAAACAAGAGCAGCACACGGAAATGCCGTTTACCTTCCAGCCGGAGCGGTACCTATCTATCTACTTGCACTTTGACGTGCTTCCGAACTGCTAGGTTGGCAGGAGCAGGGACCGAGCAACAGGAGCTCACCCCGTCACCCGCACCCCTAGTTTCTTGGGTACAGACATTAAAGTCCCAAGCTGAGAGACTAGGAAGCTCCACCATACTTTCCGTATTTTTTGCTCTATAAGACTTACTTTTTCCCTCCTAAAAAGTAAGGGGAAATATATGTGCGTCTTATGGAGCGAATGCAGGCTGCGCAGCTATCCCAGAAGCCCGAACAGCAAGAGGGAGCACTGCTTTCCCTGCGCAGCGATCCCTCTTGCTGTTCTTGCTTCTGAGATTCAGAATATTTTTTTTCTTGTTTTCCTCCTCCAAAAACTAGGTGCATCTTGTGGTCTGGTGCGTCTTATAGAGCAAAAAATATGGTAATTCTAAATGCAGTGCTCAGTTGTTTCAGTAACTTATTGGCTTATGTCCCTGTACCCATTGGCATAAAATAAATGATCAAAAACAAAACCCACCACCAATCAATCAGTCAATCAATCAAACAAACAAACAAACAAACAAACAAACAGGATGTTTCCCTTTGGGCTAGGGGTGAAGAAAACAATACTGTGTAATTATCTTTACCTTCAAATGCATAGGAAGAGCGTGGATGTTATGCGAACAGGTAGATTGCAAATGAGATAACTAGTACTGCACATACGATGATTGAGGACCAAGGCAGTTACGAGCTTGATACAGTTACAACATCATCAAGCTCTTAAACGTTGTTCATGCAACTCTCATTTCCCCTTTGGCTAACTTTCCTCACCATTTAAAGATCTGGAGATGAGGTATATGTTGGGGTAAAATAGAATGCACAGCAGCAATGGCTTCCTGAAATCAGATATTTCCCCATTAAATTCTATAACTGTGTTTATAGAAGAGGGTGGACCAACTTCTATCACTAATAGCAGACAGGAGTATATATTATATACATAAAGACAGGCATACACATGGCTAATCCTGCTGAGACTTGCAGATCCTAACTCTGCAAGTTTTCCTTAACTTATACCCCTTAATTGCTAGAAGAGTAAACTATTGAGATCACTTCCTGGCATATAAAAAATCTTCCCTGTTGCTACCACAGCTTGTATCTGGGCTATGGAGCCACACTAAGGGATTATTTTTAATGGTGACTTTTCCCATTGCACCCATCTGCATAAGGTCCTGTTATCTGTCTGGCTGACTGTGATTACCACAGTTGCAACAAGCATTTAACACTGTGAAGAAGAGATTATTATAGTGAAGTTGAGGATCTCTGTCAGCAGACCACAGGCAAGACTTAAAAGCAGCAGGAGTGACTTACCAGAGTGAACTGAGCTGTTCTGAGAGGTGTGTGTGCTACGTTTTTGTTCTATCAGGGCTCCTGTACCACTGAAAGCCCAATAGTTATACATACGGTACTGCCATACATACAGTAGCTTTGGGATGCAGTGATTGTGAAATCTGCCTCTTACATCTGCCATGAAGCTTTCAAGAGCCCTGCTAGAAAAAGAAGGTTGTGCAAACCCAACAGCTAAGCAGAAAAACCAGCTTGTAGGGACTGGGCAGGACTGGCTGCAGATTTGAGGGGGTTCTGTGCAAAGTGCCCCTAAGTGACATCATTGGGGTCCTTTGTCCTATAGCAGCGGTCCCTGATAGAACTCCGGCAGCTGTCTAAGGATGTTATGTGCTGGTGGTGCTGGATCTGCATGTGGGAAAGAGGAGGAAAGAGATTCAGTAATTATGCGGGATAGCGAGAATATGATTGTATATTTTGGCAGATAACATTGTAGCAGCTGATTGCACTGATTCATGGAAGGGTCGGTAAAGGGAAAACAGTAGACCTAAAACACAGAAAGGAAAGCTGTAGCATGTTGGACTACATAGGTCACTTGTTGAGCAACACTAAAATATTTTGTTTATTATGGGAATTTATTGAGTTTGGTTTGCCATAAGAGTTTCAGCTTCTAATTATGGTGTTTAGAAGACAATGGAGAGGTTTAAAATAATAAGAAAGCTGTGAAGGCTGCTGCGGTCTTACAAAGACAAAGGCTGGTTATCTGGGTAGAGTATACATTTAACCTGTCAGCAAGCACAGGATATTTTTTTCAGGTAACATGCAAAAGGATGCATTTAGTAGCTATCAAATCAACCATTTCTTTCTCTGTGTTTGAAAGTAACTACAGTTAAAATGCTGCTTTATTAAATTATAAATTAAAGTATGCTGCATTGAAAATGGTTGCAGTTGAATTCTGTTGTACTGTGAGTCATTATGATGCTAAGTTAAAGGTTTCTGGAACATAATGAAATTCACACTTACATTCTTCATGCAGTTGCCATGGCCAATTCACTTGAAAATGAGAATTATAGAGAGAGCATTTCCTGGTCTTTGACCCTTTCTGAAGGAGTTTAAAAAGCAGGTTTTATGCAGAGCACTAACCCTCCTTCTCAAGCAAGTCAATTCTCAGAGTAATATTAGTAGTCTTAAAACACTTCAGCAGATTGAAAAGTATTCAAACACATCTTAACACTAAGTTCTAAAAAGTGGTCATTTGCCATCAAGGTAAGACAAAAGGCCTGACACTGATAATAGTGAAATAGATTAGCTGGTAGAATTCTAGCATGTCAAACAAAAAGGTCACTTAGAACAGCTCTCTAGATCCTTCTAGCAGAATGCAGGACCTGAGTTAATTAAATAGCTTATTAAATACAAACTACACAATAGTAAAAATGAGTGATTGCTTAGATTAGTGCCTAAGCACCAAAGGGATGAATATCCAGAGTAGATATTCTCATATGTCAGTTGTATAATTTGGATTGTTGAACTTGCCTTAGATTCAAATACAAGGTTTTTTTCTTCGTCATTGTTTATTAACGGTTTGTCCTTAAATGTGTGTCATTAATAACTCCCATCTATGATGACAGTTTAGCACTTCCCAATGATTTCCATGGGACCTAAAGTCACCCAACACAAATTTATTTAGGAGTAAGTCCCTTGTAGATCAATGAGATCAGATGCAATGCAGTACTCATCTCCCCCGCTGCAGTCTATGGGCCTCAAAAATATTTTGGTTTCTGATGACTTGAGATTGCAGTTTTCTCCCTTCTGGTTCAACACATATCTCAAAGGTTTGCTAAGAACTGAGCTGCAGATCATGGTGGAGAATTCAAATAAGAGCTGTACGCTGCACAGAGAGCCTACAAAAGTACACCAGGCTCTTTGCTTCCAAAGTTATGTTTCCCAACTCATTAAGGTGATGTGGGAGATCAGAGCTAGCATGGTTGTCCCTGCAATGCCTCATCATCTGAGGTGTCTAACAGGGGTGGATTTTGATAATGTTTGGTAATATGGTGCCCTGAACGAGCCCAAAATTTGGTGCTGCCAATTAGATCTTCTCAGTTATGGATCTTCTCAATTTTGCACCCCCTCAGCTCAGTGCCCTTTGCAGGTGAACTGCTTGCACTACCTAAATCTGGTGCTGTGTTTAAAAAGATAAAAGTAAAGGACCCCTGACAGTTAAGTCCAGTCTTGGAAGGCTCTGGGGTTGCCGTGCTCATCTCACTTTACTGGCCGAGGGAGCCGGCGTACAGCTTCCAGGTCATGTGGCCAGCATGACTAAGCCGCTTCTGGCGAACCAGAGCAGCTCACGGAAACGCTGTTTATCTTCCCGCCGGAGTGGTACCTATTTATCTACTTGCACTTTGACGTGCTTTCAAACAGCTAGGTTGGCAGGAGCTGGGACAGAGCAATGGGAGCTCACCCCGTTGCAGGGATTTGAACCGCGACCTTCCGATTAGCAAGCCCTAGGCTCAGTGGTTTAGACCACAGCTCCACCCACGTCCCCCAGTGCTATGTTTAGAGTCCCTTAATAAGGTTATAACATTACCATCCCTGCCTTTAGGATGCCAGAGAATAATAGGGACATCTGTGAATAAATTGGATTACTGTAAAAGAGCAAAATATAACAGAATTGCTGCCCCTTTGTGAGCACTCTTTCATGTTCCAGCCAAGTTTGTATCCTTGCTGTGGGAGAATTGAAATGCAGCCCAAGGTGTATAATATAGATGTGGCATTATGCTGACAAAAGTGTCCTGATATGCATTTCTTTTGCTTAATCATGCTGAAAGCATCGTTGCATGGGCATAAATGATGGAACAATTGCACTCTTCAGAATTTATATGACATGATATTTAGAAAGTGAAATGAAATAAAGTGGCTGCATTTAGATGTCAAAGGAGCCTCTGCATTTTTATTTTTTTAATATCAAACAGAGCTTGTCATTTCTTTTGAACACACAAACTGTGGTTAATATTAACTATGGTTTGTTTGAAACAAGTGGGAAAGCTGGCTTGTTTGATCAAACCATCGTTAAGATTAAATGCAGTTTAGGGTTCAGATGTAGTTAATCTAAACCATGTGAAAGCTTCTGATCTCATAGTTGCTCTGAAGGACGAGAGGGAGTGCGTGGATTTGAGAACTGTTGTAGTTCGTTTCCATCAAAGTAAACCATGGTTTTTTATGACATCCAAACATAGCAGTTGCCTCTCAATCTTCGGAGGTTGGATGGTGGCTAACAGATTGAGGTTGAATCCTGACAAGACAGAAGTACTGTTTTTGGGGGACAGGAGGCAGGCTGGTGTGGAGGATTCCCTGGTCCTGAATGGGGTAACTGTGCCCCTGAAGGACCAGGTGCGCAGCCTGGGAGTCATTTTGGACTCACAGCTGTCCATGGAGGCGCAGGTTAACTCTGTGTCCAGGGCAGCTGTCTACCAGCTCCACCTGGTACGCAGGCTAAGACCCTACCTCCCCACGGACTGTCTCGCCAGAGTGGTGCATGCTCTAGTTATCTCACGCTTGGACTACTGCAACGCGCTCTACGTGGGGCTACCTTTGAAGGTGACCCGGAAACTGCAATTAATCCAGAATGCGGCAGCTAGACTGGTGACTGGGAGTGGTCGCCGGGACCACATAACACCGGTTCTGAGAGATCTGCATTGGCTCCCAGTACGTTTCCGAGCACGATTCAAAGTGTTGGTGCTGACCTTTAAAGCCCTAAACGGCCTCGGTCCTGTATACCTGAAGGAGCGTCTCCACCCCCATCGTTCAGCCCGGACACTGAGATCCAGCGCCGAGGGCCTTCTGGTGGTTCCCTCATTGCGAGAAGTGAGGCTACAGGGAACCAGACAGAGGGCCTTCTCAATAGTGGCACCCGCCCTGTGGAACGCCCTCCCATCAGATGTCAAAGAGATAAAGAATTACCTGACATTCAGAAGACATCTTAAGGCAGCCCTGTTCAGGGAAGTTTTTAATATGTAATGCTGTACTGTTTTTAACACTGATTGGGAGCCGCCAGATTGGGGAAACTCAGCCAGATGGGCGGGGTATAAATAATAAATTATTATTATTATAATCTTGACATCCCATATAAATATGTGTGCAGTTTATCTCTTCCTCTGGCTATTCCAGCCTTTTTAACTTCTCCATTTTTGCAGCTCTCCAGCATTAAGCAACCCTCTTGTATGTAGACCCTCATGTAAGCATTTGTCCCAGTCAAAAACCCTTTTGTTCCCCTCAGAGAAGGTGACTTGGTTTTCAGTACAGTGGTACCTTGGGTTACATACGCTTCAGGTTACAGACTCCGCTAAGCCAAAAATAGTAAAAAGTTCTTCAGGTTAAGAACTTTGCTTCAGGATGAGAACAGAAATCGTGTTCCGGTGGCCTGGCAGCAGCAGGAGACCCCATTAGCTAAAGTGGTGCTGCAGGTTAAGAAAAGTTTCAGGTTAAGAACAGACCTCCAGAATGAATTAAGTACTTAACCCGAGGTACCACAGTATTCTGTGACGGACAGATGCCTCATCACCAGAAATTAGAATATTCTTGAATATCCTGTGACTCACAACAGCGCATTCAAGGCTTGAGGGAGAACCAGATATGGCAAGCTGAGTTAAACACAGTTGGGTGAGGGAATGATTCAAATGACCCTAACAGATTCCAAGAATGTGTGAGAGGGGCTTCCTAACCCTCCTCTCCCCTGCTTGCACTCAGGAGTCATGCCTCTTGCCATTCATATTTGCCACAAACTCATATGTACAGTGCCTCCATGCAAGAGTGAATCACCCAATCATTGCCCCAACCCCCTTGTGTAAAGGAGAACTGCACACATAGAGCCTCTTCTCATGAAGAGTGTATCACATGGTGTGTCACATGGTGTATCAGTGGCAGGAGGCAATGCTAGCCTGTCTGGTTTCCCCTCATGATGTCTTTTGAGTGCATGCAGAGAATTGTCTGGACTCTCCTAGCATTTTGAATAATAAATGATAGTGCATTGAACACTCTAACAGTGTTGGTAATTGTTTATTTTAATGAAAATGCCTGTATCTCTTTTAATAAAATCCAAACGTTAAAATGCTTCTGTCTTCCATAAGTGCATATAGCTGAACAAACAAATTATTTTAGGCACAATCTAATATCTCACTTCTGCACTTTTGCATTATTACCCTTTTTTTTTCAACAACACAACAAACAGACATATAAGTACAGGAAATAACACATTATTGTATTTAAGACTCATTGTATTTGGAACTAATTAAAAAAGTTAGTGACTGGTATGCTTAGAATAGGCAGTACATCTTAAGTTGCATTCAGCTAACCTTTCATCAGAGTAGACCCACGGAAATTAATGGACTTTAGTTAGTCATGGCGTTTCATTTCAATGCGCCTCTTCTGAGTAAAAGTTTGTTGAGTGCAGCCCTTCATTTCCATTTAATGTAGCCAGGTACTATTGTATGGATATTATGAAAGGCTTTGCAGTTTCTCAATATGCAGTGTTGTAAAGGGATTCTTCATGATAAACTTTTACAGTGTGAATGCCTCTACAGCAGCTGTACACTGTGTGCTGTAAAATATAGCTTTTTGGATGCTAAAATGTACATTAAAAAACAAATACGAAGGTTGCACCCTTACTATGAGGTGAGATCAAAGAATTGTATAAACTAGTATAGGGGCTTTGGTCTTAGATTTCCTAAACATTTTATCCTTTCATGCTACCCGACAAACATTTGAAATTAAGAAGACTTTTAAAAGCAGTGTGTATGGATTTGCTATTTGGAAAAAGAAAAAAAGAAATAAAAAGCACTGCACACGCTGAAGCTTTCCTTTGGATCTCAGCCACAGCCATCTCATAGTTCCATCAAATCCCCCTAAAGCTAATTTCCTACATTTATCCTGAAATGTCCTTTTGTGAATAATTATGCTGTGAAACGAGCATTTTTGGCAATGGAAGTTTGGAACAAGGAATTATTTAATATTTGAAGAACAGAACCCTAATCGCAGTGATTTATGTAAAAAGTCAAATGACAGGTATTAAAACGGTAAGAAATGTTAAACAAATGCTGGATATTCTCCTGACTTCCTCTGACAGCATATGCAAAGTCAGTGTTACAGGCAGCTTTGCCTATTCAAATAAAA